>NC_136335.1:6922727-7583977 GCF_964198595.1 Lampetra fluviatilis
GCTCCACACACACCCACACACACTCCCACACACACACTCCCACACACAGACACACACGCAGACACACACAGACACACACAGACACACACACAGACACACACACAGACACACACACAGACACTCCCACACACAGACACACACACACAGACACACACACACAGACACACACACAGACACTCCCACACACATTCACAAACCGCACAAACTTCCAGCACAAAAAGCCATTCAAACGCACACAGGGAGGGGGGGGGTCAGACATTTGTGACGATGTGTGACGAGGGGGGGAGGGGGTTTGAGAAATGTGACGTCACATCAAAATGCGCAACTTTAAATAAATATAGACAACACGTTCTACTTAATTAAATAGACGTTTTAATAAATGTTTTCTCCGACATCAGAGTGCAACGCCACATTAAATACGCATTACAATGACAATAGTTTAAAGCGATTTGAAGCATGTTTTATATTTGGGGGGGGGGCAGAGCTTTGTGACGTCATATTTGAGGGGGGATCTGACTTTTTCTGACGCCGTGTGACGACGAGGGGGGGGGGGGGGGTCAAAAATCGTCCAAAATCGCGTGACCTCATTTATGGACGGCCCCTAACAGCGCTTGTTAGCGAGGCGCTAACAGCACGCGAATTGTCACGGGACAGACCCAGGTGCCATGCGTTCACCTGACGGGAGGTACAGGCTGGGTTCAGACAACACCCACAACACCAACAACTATGCGGCGGTGACGTCACCACGAAGTTTGTGCCAGGCTATGTGCACTTGAAGGCCACGTGACGTGTCGAACGGCCGCTGACAGGTCACGGGACAGACCCAGGTGCCACGGGTTGACCGACTGAGATGAGTGGCCGATGCACACCCCCTGTGCTCCCAACTATACCAACTCGCTGTGCTTTAACCGCCCGGCGCTCCGCTCGCTGTTGTGAGCGCGGCTCCTCTGCCCCCCGTTGTTGCTGGAGGGCGACTGCCTCCGACGGCCCAGAATTGCCACGCGCCTCGCGGGGAACGGGTTGAACAATCATGAGGCGCGTGCAGCGTGGGACGAGTTCGTGCACACTCGAATGGGGAGGCCTGAGTTGGTAGACGCGGTGATGGGCGGCGAGGATTGAGGTTTGGGACGGCGTTTCTGTAGGATGCCCACTAGCCAACCAACACCTTGATGGTAACGATAATGGTGATTGTAACCACACACACACACCTCATAATACAAGACAAATATCTCCCCGTGTAGCCTGCACGGGCTCTCGGGGCAAGTGCTGCGAGTGGAGCACCAATGGAGGCCGCGAGGGCGCAACGAGCGCCTCGGTGAGGACATCTTCGCGCACCGGCGACCCTCGCCGCCGCCGTGCACACAAAGACAAAGACAAAGATGCCGCGTGTGCACGCCGCAGCTCGTTGGGGCAAGTGCCGTGCCCCACGCAGACACAAAGACCCCCCCCCCCCCCCCGTATAGCCCAAAGTGCCGCAACTAACGCGAGCACTACGCCCGGCCGCCTTTGTCTCCCCAGTTGCTGACGTCAACACAAACCGAATCCAGCAAAGCGGAGGGCTCACGACCGGCTCCAGATGTTTCCCGCTGTTATCAGTCACGAGCGGGCCGGCTTTGTGGGGGCCGATGTTGCTAACCACTGCGCCACCGCTCCCCCCAACACACCCCGACGCTTCATCCAACTCCGCGGGCTTCCGTGTCGATTAGCGCCGAGTCCACGCGGTCATCGTGATGAGGACGCCAACGTCACGATTGCTCGGCCTGGAGACGCGTGGCGAATGAAGCGACTCGATTACCGCGTGCCTCTGATTGTGACGTCGTCGTGATGTCACTCGGTTGCCCCGCCCAGCGAAGACCCTCCCACCGAGTCTCAAGCCTCTCACCCGCCCAAGTTGTTCGTAGGAGGCGTGGGCGATGCCGCTGCCGCTGCTGCTGCCGCCCCTGGCGTTGCTGCGTAATCGCGAGTGGGTCACGGTGCAGGTTTGGACGATCCCGGTTCACCCTGTTGTTGTTGTTGTTGGGGGTTTTGTTTTCACTGTGGCAGGAAGCAGGGCCGGGTGAAGGTTCTTGGCAGGGCCGAGAGGAACTTCTGTCTGAGTAGTCTCACTCTCTCTCGAGAGCTGCTCCTGCTGCTGCTGCTCCTGCTGCCCCGTGTCACTGCTGCCAGCGCTGCTGCCACTCGCTGAAGCTGATTAAAAACAACTGTCTCGGTCACCCCAGAGGGCAACGAAGCTGCCGCCTTGTCTAACCCGAGCACCGAGACTCTCCGTTGAGAATGAGATTGTGCGACAAACACACATTCAAGACGTTAGTTTGCTAATTTTGCAATGAATAAAAAAATCTCGGAAACTTAATCTCCGGTATTTAATTTATCTTTCTCACCTTCTGAAATAACAACACGATTGACATGACGCTGCCTCTTTATCTATACACCGTGCCTATCCTCGCGACGTAAATATATTTATTCAACAAGATATTGGTTACATTTTTTTAATCATACAAACATAAACATGGGCAACATTTTGTCGTCGGCCCTAGGAATAGTGCCGACTGTGGTCTATTGGATAATACAGCCCTGGCAGGAAGACCGAGCAAACCCATGCAGAACAGGGGGAGAGAACACGCGCACACATACACACACACACGCACACACACACAGCTCACACACACGTATACACATGTACACACACACACACAGCTCACACACACACACTAACACACACAGCTCACACACACACACACGTATACACATGTACACACACACACAGCTCACACACACACATGCACACACGCAAAACACACACACACGCATACGTACACACACGCACACACACACCACACACGCACACACACACGCACGCACACACACGCACACACTCACTCACACACACGCACGCACAACACGCACACACGCACACACACACGCACACACACACACGCACACACACGCACGCACACACACGTACACACGCACACACACACACGTACACACACACGCACACACACGCACAAACACGCACACACAAACACGCACGCACACACACGCACACACACACACGTACACACACGCACGCACACACAACTCCACACGGTGCAAGATTCATAACATCCCTCGTCCCGCCTCTCCACCCAACCGCACAACCAACCACGGCGCTTCGTTCCGTGTCTCTGGGACCTTTGTAGCCAGCGTCAAACACGATGACAAGTCGGCATCGGTGTTTTAGCCTTTCTGGCAATACATCAGGAGGTGTTAAGATGTACAAACACCAAATTGATGCGGTTATTAGCAAGGCATCAAGTCTGCGTTCACCACACACGCCGTCCTCGCGGTATAAACACGCAAACACACGTGCCTCCGACAATGCACGCATCGTCTTTGTAGCCGATTGGCCCCCACCAGAGACCGCCTTCATTGTGGCTTCGACATTTTGACCAGAGCCACGTCTGTGTGCATGCTCACCATGCGTACTGCGCGTGTGGGCAATGCAGGAACACGGTCCCTTGCAAAAGGGTTCTATTTGGTATTCGGACATCCGAACACAACGGGTTCAGTGCCGCCAAGGGCATCACACCTCTTCTTAGCTTCCACCATCACAGCGAGTTGGTCGGCGGGTCGCGTGCGGTGCGGTGTGGGGAGCTCCCTCCGCCCCCCCCGGCAGGCCACGCATCCCAGCGCAGCCCCTGCAACTGCACGGCGCACGGCACTGCTGGCGGAAGGGGGTCTCCACTAGAGGCCGCTGTAGAGCGCTTGAGTGTACGTGGCCTACTCTTCCACGTTGACCAAACGGGGGGGGGGGGGTTACCCACACTTTACCCCACCACACGCCAGATGCCAGAATATTTTGCAGTTTTTTCCGGGATTTTTTCTGTTTGCACAAAGCCACTTGAAGATGTTTTCTTGTTCGTGTTTTACTTGTTTTGTTTGTTGCGGTTGCACCCGATTCAAGAGCCGAATGGCTCACGGGGCTACACCTAATACATGAAACTGAAATGAAACCTGACGATCGACTGTGGCTGGACCCATTAAACGCCGCTGGGTGGACAGCAGTGGTCGTGGTGGAGGCCGGGGGGGGGATTTAAACAAAACAAACTCGGCCCCCCCCCGTTCTCATTGTTTCAACTTCCGCACCAGGAGATGGAATCAAAGGCGGTGGCGATCCTCTGGATTGCAAGCCCAGTGCGGAGAACGTCAATACCGCCGCTGTAGCTGCTCCCATGATTTAGAAGTTGAACACGGAGTTTGGCTTTTTTTTGTGTGGGGGGGGGGGTCAGATCGTGTAAATATGTCATTAAACCCGCCACCAACCGACACAGCCGATGAGTCAGTATTTCTGCGTAAACAGCACGTGCCAATTTGTTACTATGACAGCGCGCCCGTGTGTTTGGAGAGTAAACCCACAACATTCTACAATGTTGTGAAGATGTTCAAGGCCCAAGGCTTGTCAACAAGGTGACCGCCAGAGGGCCCGGAGAGCCCCGCGTTTTCCGGCGACGTGGCAGGACCCTCTCAACATGTGCCACGAGATTCACAGAGGACTGCTGGCTCGAGGTGGCGGTCTCGCTGTTGAGCCGTGGTGGTGACATCTGCTGGCTTCGAGGGGGAATGACCAATGGGTGAACCGCTCAAACAGTCGGTCACCCACCAACCTCACCCACCCACACTCCTCGACCACCCACTTAACACCTCAACCACCCATCAACCTCACCGCCTAACCACTCACCAACCTCGCTCGCTCGCCAACCTCACCGACTCACCAATCTCACCCCATCCACCTCACCCACCCACCCACCCACACACCAAACTCACCCACCCACACACCAAACTCACCCACCCACACACCAAACTCACCCACCCACACACCAAACTCACCCACCCACACACCAAACTCACCCACCCACACACCAAACTCACCCACCCACACACCAAACTCACCCACCCACACACCAAACTCACCCACCCACACACCAAACTCACCCACCCACACACCAAACTCACCCACCCACACACCAAACTCACCCACCCACACACCAAACTCACCCACCCACACACCAAACTCACCCACCCACACACCAAACTCACCCACCCACACACCAAACTCACCCACCCACACACCAAACTCACCCACCCACACACCAAACTCACCCACCCACACACCAAACTCACCCACCCACACACCAAACTCACCCACCCACACACCAAACTCACCCACCCACACACCAAACTCACCCACCCACACACCAAACTCACCCACCCACACACCAAACTCACCCACCCACACACCAAACTCACCCACCCACACACCAAACTCACCCACCCACACACCAAACTCACCCACCCACACACCAAACTCACCCACCCACACACCAAACTCACCCACCCACACACCAAACTCACCCACCCACACACCAAACTCACCCACCCACACACCAAACTCACCCACCCACACACCAAACTCACCCACCCACACACCAAACTCACCCACCCACACACCAAACTCACCCACCCACACACCAAACTCACCCACCCACACACCAAACTCACCCACCCACACACCAAACTCACCCACCCACACACCAAACTCACCCACCCACACACCAAACTCACCCACCCACACACCAAACTCACCCATTCAACCCGAGGTGGGTTCACCCGCCTCTGGTCAGGGTGGAAGAATCCGGCAAATGTCACTCGAGTGCCCTCTAGTGGAGGCCTCTTCTGCCAGCAGCGAAGTAAGGGAGCAATTGCAGGGCTGCGACTTAACCCTTTGACTCGTTGGTTGATCGCATTTGACGTTGGGAAATTCCCTTCCCGTGGGGGTCGAGCAAAGTGTGCCCCGATTCCCACCTGTTTCTATCTGTACGGAGCTAGTGTGCCAGCCCCATGCCTCGCACGCATATACGAACCACTCATGGATTGGCTGAAATCATCTTCACGAACAAACCCAGTGTAGCAGCAGCAGCAGCAAGACCCTGCTGAGAGTCCGGTTTTGTACGTCTCCTGGGTAACAATATGTAACGCAATTTTTGTTCCTGGGTCGTATTATTTCGTAATTGCTTATGCCTCAAAAGTACAGAAAATGGATGTTATTCCCCACAAACTTTGCTTTTGTGACCAGGACAGTGATATTTAGAAATTTACCTATTTTCATTGAGAAAACGGGCGAATTCGTGTCTTTTCGTTCACAAAGTAAGAAAAAAACAACATATGAATCAAAATTGACATGTATTTATACTAAAGTAATACAATTACTACGAAAGATTTAGACACCAAGGAGCACTACCACAGGCGGGACTGGCCACAGCGGACCGAGTTCTCTGTGGGAGCCACTGATGGACCCCAGGAAGGTGCTGATGCCACCACTGCACATCAAATTGGGCCTCATCAAACAATTTGTCAGAGCCGTAGATAAGGAGTCGGCAGCCTTCAAATACCTTCAAGACTTCTTCCCTAAGCTGTCTGAGGCAAAGGTCAAAGCCGGTGTCTTCGTCAGACCACAGATGAAGAAGATCCTGGTGTGCAATTAATTCCCCAAGCTCACTCGTAAGGAGAACGCGGCTTGGAACAGCTTTGTCGCAGTGGTTCGTAGCTTCCTGGGCAATCACGAACGATGTGGAGCTGGTTGAGACTGGTGAAGAACTACGGCACAATGGACTGTAGGATGTCCCTCAAAGTCCATTATCCTTGATGCTCATCTTGATCAATTCAAGAACATGGGAGCCTACTCGGAGGAGCAAGGCGAGCGCTTCCACCAGGATGTAGACTTTGAAGGCCGCTACCAAGGACAGTGTGACGAGAACACGATGGGAGACGATATTTGGGGGGCTGATTCGTGAATGTGATTTACAGTGTCATCGTAAATCTCGAAAAACGACTCACGTCTAAATCTTTAGTATTAATTTTTGTATTACTTTAGTATGAGTACGGGATGGGGGGGGGTCGGAATGGGGGGGGGGGGTCGGGATGGGGGGGGGTGTCGGAATGGGGGGGGGGATTTTTGTCCAGGGCCCAAAGCCACAACTCAATTGTGGAGGGGGTGCCCACGACGTAAAGTATATACTGTACAATCTAGATAGATATGTACGTTAATTTGGTTCATTCACATCATCCTCAACATGAACAATGTAAACACCAACTTCATGTTACACACCAAGATTCTACCGCATGAGAAACTGGCGGGGAGACGGGGGAGCGGAGTTGGAGCGGCTCGGGACACGGAGGGAATGGGGAAGGCCTCAGTCAGCAGTGGCACTCAGAGACACACGCAGAGACTCACGCAGAGACACACGCAGAGACTCACGCAGAGACTCACTCAGAGACTCTCACAGACACTCACAGAGACTCACAGAGACTCACACAGAGACTCACATAGAGACTCACACAGAGAGACTCACTCAGAGACTCACACAGACACTCACAAAGACTCACAGACGGACATGGCGACTAACAGACCCATAGATTGACATGGAGACTCAGAGACCCACAGACGCACACAGAAACTCATGGAGACTCACGAAGGTTAAGGATGGACAGCAGTAGGAATTTACCGGCTGACAGACCACAACAGCCACCGGTAGCTTTATTGTGCGAGTGGCTCTGTGTGTGTTGTGTTTGCGCGAGTCAAAGGGCTCAAAGGTGGACCAAGCAACTCAGAGAGATGCTCCTTGGAAGTACACCCAGACACAGAGAAGCGGGACACGCGGACGAGACGGCACACACCACGGGTGAGAGAGACAACCTCCACACGGCCAAGAGGAGTCATCACGTGCTCGAGGCAGGATGCGTCCGCGATGGCCGACGGGGTCAAAAATGAGCGAACAGGAGGGAGAGCGCCCGAGGTGGCGTCCGACGCGGAGGTGCGGCGATGGAATCGCCTCTGTGTGTGTGTGCGCGTTGCTGGGTGGTTTTGTAACTTCGCAGGATCACGAGATGGTGGTGGTGGCAGTTCGGGTGGGGGGGGGGGCGTCATTTGGCGGTGGACCGGTCGTGGCCGACGACGATCTTTTTCCACTCGGAAGCCGCCGCTTGCCCGGCAGAGAGAAGGCACCGACTCGACTCTCGGTACTCGCGAGGAGGCCCCCGCAGACGAGGAGGGATGCAGCCAATCGGCAAGTCGCCCAAGCTCTGCGGTCCTCTACATGTTGAGTTGTAGGCCAATTAACGGGCCCTTAGACGTGGGAGGAATCCGGAGCACCCAGTGAAAAACCACGCATGAGGGGGAAACGCTCGATCCCGGTACAGGTGTGGCTACTGCCTCCGCCCAGTGCCGGATTACAGGCCACGTGCAGAGCCACCACCGCCCAGGCGATGTTGACAGGCGTGATGCTGATGATGGTGCGTCTCGTAACAGGGGGGGGGGGGGTCTACTCGGTGTTGCGGGGTGTAGGGCTGCCTGGACCCGCGCTTCATCCCAGCTCTCAGACCAATCCTCTCGCAGGAAATTCGTGGGTAAATGACGTGGGAGGGTGGGGGGGGAAGGGAAACGAACAGCGCCGCTGAAGTACCGACGACGAAGGGGCCCAAGGATCCAGCTCTCGTGTCCCCGTGCCGCCCGGCACACCCACCCGGAGCCGGCGCGGGGCCCTCCCGGTAACGCCGGCGGAGCGGCCTCCACCCGCCGGCTCTTTGCCGTGCCGGAACCAAACCGCGACACGCCTAGCAGGCCTCAACTTAAAAATACAATGTAGTGTCTACGACGATCCTGCGAATAATGTGACAAACCTCTCGGGGGCGTGGAGACACAGAGGAGGAGACACAATGGGGGTGGGGGCCAAGCAGGGCCAGCCAGGGGCAGGGCTCAACCGTTCACGGCGCGAGACGTCGGTCGGGACAGCTCGGGAAACGCCGCCTGATGAGTCTGGAGGGCCCCCCCCCCGCCCCCCTAATTTCATTTTTTGCAAGAGAGACCTGGGGCGGGGGCAATGGTCTGCCAGCCAGTACTGGGCGATGATTACCGACAATAATCCCAATTGGGGCGAGTAATTAGCAGCGTCATTTTCCCCAACTTCAGGTAAATTTGGAGACCCCCGAAGGCGGTCGCACACGACGGCCCGCTCGTGCGACATGACGTGACGGGGATACGGCACGTGGTAGTAGCAGTAGTAAGTTTAATAAACCTGCGGTATTAACCAGGGCGGCCGCTGGTTCCGAACACCAGAGCAGAGTCGCCGTTGCGTGACTCGGTTGTGCGGCGGGGAAAAGGAAAAAAAAAGAAAGGAAACAGCTTTTTAATATTTATATATATAATCGTCTTAAACCAAACTACAAACCATTGTACAAAGTGGCCGTGAAGCAAGCGATCTGTGCTAAACCTACCTCTCGCGACTCGCACGGCGACGGGCGGTACGGGTACCCGCGGGGGGCAACGCGACGACAACGACGACGACACGAGGGTGGGGGCGACCGCGGTTCTCAACGCAAGGCAGAGGGGGACGTGCGTGCGTGCTTTGTGCGTGCTTTGTGCGTGTGCTGTGTGGGTGCGTGTGAGCGCGTGTGAGCTTTGTGCGTGCTTTGTGCGTGCTTTGTGCGTGTGTGCGTGCTGTGTGCGTGCTGTGTGGGTGCTGTGTGGGTGCTGTGTGGGTGCGTGTGGGTGCGTGTGGGCGCGTGTGGGCGCGTGTGTGCTTTGTGCGTGCTTTGTGCGTGCTTTCTGCGTGTGTGCGTGCTGTGTGCGTGCTGTGTGGGTGCGTGTGGGTGTGTGCGTGCGCGCTGTGTGCGTGCGCTTTTGAATGTACACCTCCTGTGCCTCAATGCACCTGGCCTTGGGTAGAGCTGTTGTTGTGGGGGGGGGGGTCGCGCAACGGTGAACGGCGTTACGAACCCAGCGGCTCGATTCGCGCTCGTGGCCAACACCGGTGACGCATATCTGAACCGGTCCTGGACCTCCCCTAGGTCGACTCAGCCTCAAACGAGTACCTGGTGCGGTGTGCGAGACAAAGGCGGCTGGGAGTAGATGCTGGCCACCCACCCCCTCGTGCGCCGTACCGGCCTTCATAGGTGCTACTCGCCAACAGCACTTGCTCCTAATCTGTGGACGCTACACGGGGGATCTTTGTCTTTGTACACGTGTGTGTGTGCGCGCGTGCGTATATCATTGTTCACAAATTTGACATTTTCACAAAATGTGCGAGACTGCATTGGCTGTGGGTGCCCCAGCAAACAAACGACAAAAACCTCAATCCATTCTTCAACAAGCACAGCGGTGCCATGAAGAAGGTCCGTTGCCCGAAACGTCACCGATTACACGTACGATTTTTTTTGCTCTCGCCTCGGCGTGCGGCGTCATTCACAAGACGGCGTCGCTCGCTCGCAGCGACAAGTCTTCTGCGCGCTCGCCGACCCGCCATCGTCCCGATCGCGGCGATGCGTTTAAACCAAAAAAAATTAGTAAAAGCTTTAAAGCCCTCGGCTTTATAAGCCCTCGGCATGAAAGCCCAGGTGACCTCCACCGCCTCGCTGGGCGTGACGTGCCTCTCGTCTTCAACGTCGACCCTAGCGAGTCGGATAGGCGGCGTTGTACTGTACTTGTTCGAAAACCGCTCCCCCCCCCCCCGCCCATCAACGTCCACATGAGCACCCCCACAGCCCCCCGTCCGCCCACCCCGAGTGGGTGAATATGTCTCCACGATTACCGCATTCTCCTGATACGAGACGCTGCGGTAAATTGGGACGCGCCGCCAAACACTTGTGCCCGGTGGCAATGAAAGTTACACAGCTCTCTGGCCAGGAGGACAAAGATCCCCCGTGTAGCCTTCAAGAGTCTGTTTGGGGCAAGTGCTATGAGAGCATCTTACGAAGGCCGACACGGCGTAATGGGGTGGCGTGGACAGAATCGTGCTCGACCACCTTTGTCTCCCCCCCTCCCCCCCCAGTTGCTGACGTTAACACAGCACACCAGGTAGTCATTTCTTCGGCCTTGTCACCCTGGCTGAGGTCCAAGAGTTGGCTCAGATAATCGTCACCGATGTTGGCCGTGAGCGGGAATCGAACTCGAGTCGCCGGCTTCGTAGCACGGTGTGCGAACCACTGCGCCACCGCTCCAACGCACACGCACCCCTCAACTGTCGCATTAAAATAGATTAAGAAGTACAGGCGAGAAGTCTTTTGTGATCCAGAGAATACGGTAATTCATTTTCAGCATTCAGGCCGATCTGACTCGATCCATCAAACGCAACTGCCGCATCCAATTTGACGATCGCCCCGACTTGGTGCGAGCCCACAGCGGGGTAAGCGGCCCCCGTGCCAACGAGTTCCCGACTCCCCGACGCTGAACGACAACTCCCAACGTGACGGACGGCGCAATGACTGTGAAAGCCCAATGTCTCCCCCTTCCCCCCCCCACCGGCACTCCCGAGCGGAGCCATTTCGGTGGGGGCCCTCGCGGTACGGAGCAGGAACCAAACCGTGCTCCGCCGGCCTCATAAGACGTCATCCGAATCTGGGTGCAGGGGGGGGGGGGGCCCAGCAGGGCCAGGCGTGGGGCTCACGGCTCATTCGCCCGCGTGCGACGCAATCGGCGCGGCTCGGCAACCGGCGCGGTGGAAAAACAGAAACCCGGCGCATCCTGGGGAGCGCCGGTGCGGCCTGGCGGGCACCGGCTCGGTTAGTGCCGGTAGGGAGAGAAGGAAAGAGAAAGAAAAGAAGAGGCGCGAGACGAACGACAAAGCCCCCAATGCACGTCAGGCCGCGGGAAAGATTTTCAATCCTCTCACGAAATTGCCGAGCGCGACGGCGAGCGCGACGGGGGACGCGGCGACGTGGAAGTGACGCGGAAAGCAACCGCCGCCACCTGTGTGTGTGCTCTGCTGTCCCAGGGCGAAACAAAATGTTGCCGTTGTCGTTGTCGAAAAGGTTGCGAGGAGGTCGTGAGCTTGTGGCGCGAGAGATGCGTTGCCTGTCCTGTTACTTGGGGTCCTTGGTGGGAGCGTAGTAGAGCTCCATGGGCTTGTTGACCTTCCAGTATTTCTCGTTCACCTTGTCCAGAGACAGGGAGCCGTTCAGGGTCTGTGTGCGTGCGCGCAGACACGCAGACACGCAGACACGCAGACGTTAGCTCGTGCACCAGGGCAAACGTACATACACGTACGCACAGGCACAGCTGTAAACACACGCACATACAAATACACTTAACTATACAAGAAAGACCCCCGTGTAGCCTTAACAGGCTGTTGGGGCAAGTGCTGTTAGTGAGCACCTTTGAAGGCCGGCACGAAACACGAGGGGGTGGGTGGCCAGCACCGCGCCCGGCCGCCTTTGTCTCCCTAGTGGCGATGTTTACACACCGCACCAGGTACTCATTTGAGGCTGTGTCGACCTCGGGGAGGCCCAGGACCGGTTCAGATAATCGCCACCGGTGTTGGTGGCCGTGAGCAGGAATCAAACTCAGGTGGATGGGTTCGTAGCACAGCGTGCTAACTGCTACACTACTGCTCCCCAAAGACAAAGATGTCCCGTATAGCCTTAGCAGACTGTTGGGGCAAGTGCTGTTAGCGAGCACCTATAAAGGTCAGAATGGCACACGAGGACGTGGGTGGCCAGCTCCACGCCCGGCCGCCTTTGTCTCCCTAGTGGCGATGTTTACAAACCGCACCAGGTACTCATTTGAGGCCGAGTCGACCTATGGGAGGCCCATGACCGGTTCCGATAATCACCACCGGTGTTGGCCGTGAGCGGGAATCGAACTCGGGTCGCCGGGTTCTTAGAGCAGCGTAGCGCTAACCGCTACACCGCCGCTCCCCACATGCACATGCACAACTCTGCCCAGAGCTGTTCCTGGCCTCAGGCGGCTCACTTCCACTCTGACACAATCACACAGTCCCACTCTCTCTAACTCACACACACAGTGCGGGCCCTCACAGTGAACTGCCCTCCCGTGGTGGCGATATAGATGGTGTACTGCTTCTCGCTGGCGCCCTCCACCGTGCCGGCCGCCTTGCCCGCCGGCCCCACCCTCTGCTGCTCCTCCAGCGCCAGCCGCATCGCCAGGTACTTGGACAGGTGGTCCACGGTGGCGTTGGCCGTCGTCTTGATGAACCTGCCGGGGGAGGGGGGGGGGGGTCGAAGCGGTGGAGTCAGAGACAGCTGGGCGATTCCCCCCGAGGGCGCCGCTGTGGAGATCCGTGGGCTGGCCGGGGCCCTGGCGGCGCGCCGAGGGGTTGGTGGGTCACACACGTTTGTGAAACTCCCGCAACTCCCGCACCACCCGTCGAGATCGCCTTCTGACAAGAGGCAGGATGGCAGGGCGGCAAGTGGGTTCACTTGCCTCTGTGTGCGGATTGGGTATTACCTGCCCCCCACCGTGGTGATGTGACCGCCACATAGCGGAGAATGGCAGTAGTTGTTGTGTGTGTGCATGTGTGTACTTTGCACTACTATCGTGTTTTTGTGTTGTTTGTTGTTGTAACCTTCTTACCCCATGCCCCTACTGGACATCTCTATAAATTGCTTTGAAGCTCATCGGATTCCTCCAGTAGAAGTAAACATTCTGATTCCGTGTGTGTGTGCGTGGACAAAGACACTCCCCCACCACCCACCCCGCGACCACTTCCACACCATCTCACCGCGTCTGCGACTGCTCCCGGTTCTCCACGAGCGTCGGGTGAGGCCTGAACACCAGCTCGATCTCGCTGGCGCCGGGGTCCCCCGAGGGGTCCCCGCCGCCCCCCACCGCCGCCGCCGCCACCTCCAGCGACAGCGCCGCCGCCGCCGCCGCGGCCGCGCCCCCCCCGCCCGTGCTGCCCACGCCGCTGCCCACGCCGCCGCCGCCACCGTGGCCCAGGCCAACGCACGCGCCGAGGGCTTGGGCAGCGGCTCCTCCTCCTCCTCCGCCGCCTCCTCCTCCTCCGCCTCCTCCGGTCGTGCTCCCTTCGCCACCGCCGCCGCCACCGCCACCTAGGGTCGGGTGGTTACCGCGACATCAAAAGTCGGCTCGTGCAAGCCTTGCACGATAAAAGCCCCGCCAACGCCGACCAGAAACGCCCGGTCAAGCTCGTCGGCGCATCACGGCAACCTACCTCCAACCGCGCCGCCGCCGCCGCCGCCGGTGTGCGACGGGGCGTGGCTGTCCGAGAGCTCCGGGCCCGAGGCGTCCGAGTCGGCGCGCGAACGCTTGCGGCTGGGCCCGGCCTCGGGCAGCGTGGAGTGCGTGGAGGCGTTGCTGGCGTGCGAGCTGTCGCCACCGTTCTCCTCCCCGCCGCTGCACGCCGGGTTCTCGGGGTCCGTCTGCTGCTTGCGCACGCGCTGGGCGCTGCGGGGAGAGGACGGAGGGAGTCAAGGGGGACGGTGCCGACGAGACGGTGTCGCAGCCACCCACCGGGTGGGCGAGAGAGCGAGTGGGAACGAGCGAGTGGGTGGGTGGGTGAGGGAGTGGGCGAGTCAACAGGGGAGAGCGAACGGAGCGCTTCATAGAGCAAGAGGGCGAGTCAATAAGCCAGCGATTGACTAAACGAGCGAGCGACCGCACAAGCGGGCGAGCGACTCTAGTCTCCACACCGCTGCTAGCGGGTCGAGCGGTTAAGCAAGCGGACAGGCGAGCGAGTTAGGCGAGTGAAATGAGCGAGTGAAAGAGCGAGAGCGGCCGAGCGAGCGGCAGTCCGTACCGGTTCTGCGCCTGCATCTTGAGCCCCTCGGCGATGGAGACGCTGAGCGCCTGCTGGTTGTGGTGCTTCTGCAGGCGGTTGAGCACGCGCTCCTGGATGGCCTCGTACTCCTCGCGGCTGGGGTAGATCTTGGAGATGAGAGCGTCGAAGTTGGGGTCGGGGCGCAGCGAGCGCTTCGACACCAGCTTCTTGCGGCACGTGGGGCATTCCTTGTTCCTGCGCGAGATTGGAATTAAGTAAATAAAGGAATGGAACACTGGTTAGAGCAGCGGTCGGGAACCTATGGCTCGCGAGCCATATATGGCTCTTCCGGTGACAGCATATGGCTCCCAGACAATTTTGAGTTGAAAAAAAAATAATATAAAAAAAAAATCAGTTTGGAACTGATTTTAAAATACTTGTGATATTGCTTAATAACACTGTGTCATTTTAAAGTAAACAGAAATTAGTTTTGAAGATAAATTTCACGGGTCATGGGTCCCGTGACCCGTGGGTCGGGTCGGGAACCAATGGCTCGCGAGCATGTCACGGGTCATTGTAAAGGTGAAGAAATCCATTTGATCAGATAGCCAACTAGTTTATCCGCTTCAACCCTTGTAACGGAAAAAGAAAAAAAGGCGATGATTACCGTGCATTCCAGGCTGCGTGGACAGAGGAATTTGCATTTGTGGAGAGAGCAGGATCTGCGGTATGTCTAATATGCAATGATAAAATTGCATCGATAAAAAGGTCAAATATAAAGCGGCACTTCGATACGCACCATGCTTCATTTGCATCGAAATATCCAGCGGGGGACAGCAGGAAAAAGGCATGCGAAGAGCTACAGGGGAGAGTGCAGACGAGTCAGCAGCAACTACGTGTGTGGACCAAGCAAGGTGACGGGAATTCCGCTAGCTTTGCGGGTGCTTTGGCAATGGTAAGGAATGGAAAGCCATTCACAGATGGCGAGTATGCCAAAACATGCATGCTTGATGTGGCCAATGAACTGTTTGATGACTTCCCAAATAAAGACAAGATAATCAAACGAATAAAAGAAATGCCTCTGTTCACGATCGTAGCATCAAATCAAGAACATAAACGCCGGGACATACTTTTCTCTCGCATTAGATGAGTCAACAGACATTAGCCATCTATCTCAGTTCAGTATAATTGCCAGCTATGCTGCAGGTGACACACTGCGTGAGGAAAGCTTGGCTGTTTTGCCAATGAAAGGGACAACATGAGGAGAGGATTTATTCACGTCTTTCATGGAGTTTGCTAAAGAAAAAAAACTACCGACGGATAAACTTATTTCTGTCTGTACTGATGGTGCACCCTGTATGTTGGGGAAGGACAAAGGATTTGTAGCGCTTCTCCGTGAACATGAAAAGAGAGCCATCCTAAATTTTCATTGCATCCTGCACCAGGAGGCGCTTTGCGCTCAGACGTGTGGCCAGGAGCTTGGTGAGGTGATGTCGCTGGTCATTCGAGTGGTCAACTTTATTGTTGCCCGAGCTTTAAATGATCGCCAGTGTAAAGCTCTATTAGAAGAAGTTGGGAATCATTATCCCGGTCTGCTTTTACACGGCAACGTGCGTTGGTTGTCAAGGGGGAAGGTGCTCAGCCGTTTTGCAGCTTGCCTGAGTGAAATCCGGACTTTTCTTGAAATGAAAGGCGTCAAGCATCCTGAACTAGACAACACTGACTGGCTCCTGCAGTTTCACTATCTCGTGGACATAACTGGCCATCTGAACCAGCTCAATGTGAAAATGCAAGGTATTGGAAATACAATCTCATCCCTTCAACAAGCAGTGTTTGCATTTGAAAGCAAGCTGGAAGTCTTTCTCAGGGACATTGAAACAGGTCGTCTTCTGCACTTTGAAAGACTGCGACAATTTAGAGATGCATGCTTAGCAAGTGACTCCACTCAACATCTGGATCTCCAGCAGCTAGCTGGCTTTACGTCCAATCTCCTGCAGTCATTCAAAGCACGTTTTGGAGAATTTCGTACTCGCACTGGTCTTTTCAAGTTCATCACTCATCCACATGAGTGTGCAGTGCACAAAGTCGACCTGACATGCATCCCCGGGGTCTCTATCGGAGACTTTGAGCTGGAAGTTGCTGACCTGAAGGCATCAGACATGTGGATGAGTAAGTTCAAGTCACTTAATCGAGAGTTGGAAAGTCTTGCGCGACAGCGAGCAGAGCTGGCGAGGGAACACAAGTGGACAGAAAAGAAAAATCTTCAACCTGAAGACCAGCTGATTCTTAAAA
Source organism: Lampetra fluviatilis (assembly GCF_964198595.1). Lineage (NCBI taxonomy): Eukaryota > Metazoa > Chordata > Hyperoartia > Petromyzontiformes > Petromyzontidae > Lampetra > Lampetra fluviatilis. The sequence goes on from NC_136335.1 coordinate 6,939,572, forward strand.
CTTGGAACGAGCTTCCTGTGACATACCACACAATGCAGCGTGTGAGTATTGCCGTATTGACCATGTTTGGCTCTACATATGCATGTGAGCAGTCATTCTCGCATATGAGGAGCATTAAGACCAACCTACGCTCACGTTTAACTGATGGAAGCCTCAACGCCTGCATGAAGCTCAACCTCACCACGTATGAACCAGACTACAAGGCCATCAGCAAAACCATGCAGCACCAGAAGTCGCATTAAAAGTAAGACATATTTAATTTATTAAACGTTAAAAATACTATATGGCTCTCAATGAAATATATTTAGAAATATTTGGCTTTTATGGCTCTCCCAGTCAAAAAGGTTCCCGACCCCTGGGTTAGAGTGATAAGAAGTGGCAGGAAGTGGGGTGTAATATCCTCGTCGTGATTCGTGCCAAACTTAATAGGTGCTCGCTAATGGCACTTTCCCCAACAGTCTATTTAATGCTCCACAGGCGACCTTTGTCCATGTGCGAGTGTATATTTGTGTTAGCATGCAATTGTGCCCTTTAACACACGGGTACCCCTTTGCGTACGTGGGCCCACGTGTGCACTAGCTGTCACGTGACTGCCTGTCAGTGAGCCTTCGTCACATCACGTGGCCTCAAGGTGCACATAGCCTGGCTCAAGCAATGTGGTGCAGTCACCACCGCATAGTGGCAAATGGCTGCTGCTGTTGTTGTTGTGCGAGTGAGTTGTGAGTGGTGGTTTGAGTGGTGGTGTGTGTGATGGTGGTGCTGTGTGTGTGGTGGTGGTGCTGTGTGTGTGGTGGTGGTGCTGTGTGTGTGGTGGTGGTGCTGTGTGTGATGGTGATGGTGGTGCTGTGTGTGATGGTGGTGGTGGTGTGTGTGTGATGGTGGTGGTGTGTGTGTGATGGTGGTGGTGTGTGTGATGGTGGTGGTGCTGTGTGTGGTGGTGGTGTGTGTGTGATGGTGGTGGGTGTATGGTGGTGGTGGTGCTGTGTGTGGTGGTGGTGTGTGTGTGATGGTGGTGGTGGTGCTGTGTGTGGTGGTGGTGGTGGTGGTGTGTGTGGTGGTGGTGGTGCTGTGTGTGGTGGTGGTGGTGCTGTGTGTGTGGTGGTGGTGCTGTGTGTGTGGTGGTGGTGCTGTGTGTGATGGTGGTGGTGGTGTGTGTGTGATGGTGGTGGTGTGTGTGTGATGGTGGTGGTGTGTGTGATGGTGGTGGTGCTGTGTGTGGTGGTGGTGTGTGTGTGATGGTGGTGGGTGTATGGTGGTGGTGGTGCTGTGTGTGGTGGTGGTGTGTGTGTGATGGTGGTGGTGGTGCTGTGTGTGGTGGTGGTGGTGGTGGTGGTGTGTGTGGTGGTGGTGGTGCTGTGTGTGGTGGTGGTGGTGCTGTGTGTGTGGTGGTGGTGATGCTGTGTGTGGTGCTGTGTGTGGTGGTGGTGCTGTGTGTGGTGGTGGTGGTGCTGTGTGTGGTGCTGTGTGTGGTGGTGGTGCTGTGTGTGGTGGTGGTGGTGCTGTGTGTGTGTGGTGGTGCTGTGTGGTGCTGTGTGTGGTGGTGGTGCTGTGTGTGGTGGTGGTGTGTGTGTGATGGTGGTGGGTGTATGGTGGTGGGTGTATGGTGGTGGTGGTGCTGTGTGTGGTGGTGGTGTGTGTGTGATGGTGGTGGTGGTGCTGTGTGTGGTGGTGGTGGTGCTGTGTGTGGTGGTGGTGGTGCTGTGTGTGTGGTGGTGGTGGTGCTGTGTGTGGTGCTGTGTGTGGTGGTGGTGCTGTGTGTGGTGGTGGTGGTGCTGTGTGTGGTGCTGTGTGTGGTGGTGGTGCTGTGTGTGGTGGTGGTGGTGCTGTGTGTGTGTAGTGATGCTGTGTGTGGTGGTGGTGGTGCTGTGTGTGGTGCTGTGTGTGGTGGTGGTGCTGTGTGTGGTGGTGGTGGTGCTGTGTGTGTGTGGTGGTGCTGTGTGTGGTGCTGTGTGTGGTGGTGGTGCTGTGTGTGGTGGTGGTGTGTGTGTGATGGTGGTGGGTGTATGGTGGTGGGTGTATGGTGGTGGTGGTGCTGTGTGTGGTGGTGGTGTGTGTGTGATGGTGGTGGTGGTGCTGTGTGTGGTGGTGGTGGTGGTGCTGTGTGTGGTGGTGGTGGTGCTGTGTGTGTGGTGGTGGTGGTGCTGTGTGTGGTGCTGTGTGTGGTGGTGGTGCTGTGTGTGGTGGTGGTGGTGCTGTGTGTGGTGCTGTGTGTGGTGGTGGTGCTGTGTGTGGTGGTGGTGGTGCTGTGTGTGTGTAGTGATGCTGTGTGTGTGGTGGTGGTGCTGTGTGTGTGCTGTGTGTGTGGTGGTGCTCTGTGTGATGGTGGTGCTCTGTGTGATGGTGGTGCTGTGTGTGATGGTGGTGGTGCTGTGTGTGATGGTGGTGGTGGTGTGTGTGGTGGTGGTGGTGCTGTGTGTGATGGTGGTGGTGGTGTGTGTGGTGGTGGTGGTGCTGTGTGTGTATGTGTGTGGTGGTGGTGCTGCGTGTGGTGGTGGTGAGTGCGTGTGAAAGTGAGTGTGTGAAAGTGTGTGTGTGAAAGCGATAGCGTAGCGGTTAGCGCGCTGCGCTATGAACCTGGCGACCCGGGTTCGATTCCCGCTCACGGCTAACACCAGTGACGATTATCTAAACCGGTCCCGGGCCTCCCCTAGGTCGACTCAGCCTCAAATGAGTACCTGGTACGGTGTGTAAACATTGCCACTAGGGAGACAAAGGCGGTCGGGCGTGGTGCTGTCCACCCATCCCCTCGTGTGCCGTTCCGGCTTTCATAGGTGCTCGCTAACAGCACTAGCCCCTACAGTCTGTTAAGGCTATACGGGGGATCTTTGTGTGTGTGTAAGTGAGCGAGTGTGTGTGTGAAGGTAGGTGATCAGTCTCTTGTGGGCTCTACAGGGGGATCTTTATCTGTGGGTATATGTTTCTAGAGGTTTTATTAATGCCCATTAATATAGCGTTAATTATTATTCAACTCTTCTCTTTGTTTCACGTTTTGCTCTGTGGTTTGTTCTTGGCGTGCATTTTCTTTCGTCCGCGTGCGTGTGAGCCAAGGCGTGCCTCCGTACAGTTATCTGTATTATTTGTCTGTGTATTATTTGTCTTCGTGCCTGTGCATGTTTGTGTATCTGTGTGCATGTGTTCGTGCCTGTTTGTGTGTGCATTGTATCGTTTTAATGTGGTGTACTGTATACAGTAGTGTGCGATACAGACTAGCTTGGATTACCGTACAGTGTTCAACAGCGGGGTGTACTGTAGAGTGCGGTGCACTGTAGCGTGTGTACTGTAGAGTGTATACTGTAGAGTGTGGTGTACTGTAGCGTGTGTACTGTCGCGTGTGTACTGTAGAGTGTGGTGTACTGTAGAGTGTGGTGTACTGTAGCGTGTGTACTGTAGAGTGTGGTGTAGTCTGTGACTTGTATAGCGTAGCGTGTAGTGCACTAGTGTGTACAGTGCGGCGCAGGTGGTGTGCGTGTGGAGCCAGCCATGTGTGTGTGTGTAGCGGTTAGCGCTACGCTTCGCCACGAACCCGGCGATCCAAGTTCGATTCCCGCTCACGGCCAACACCAGTGACGATTATCTGAACTGGTCCTGGGCCTCCCCGAGGTCGACTCCGCCTCAAATGAGTACCTGGTGCGGTGTGTAGAAAACATCGCCACTGGGGAGACAAAGGCGGCCGGCATGGTGCTGGCCACCCACCCCCTCGTGTGCCGTGTCAGCCCTTATAGGTGCTCGCTAACAGCACTTGCCCCAACATTCTGTTAAGGCTATACGGGGATCTTCGTCTTTGGTGCAGACTGAGTGTGTAAGTGGTGCAGGCTGTGTGTGTATGGGCCGTGGTGGTGTGAGGGGTGTGCAAGTAGCTAGTGGTGCGTGCGAGGGGCTAGTAACCCCTCCTCCTGGAAGCTTTGTTTACCAAGGCACTGCACCGAACTAAACTCGTGCTAGAGACCAGACGACATGATGGGGCAAGGTGGGGGACGACCCTGCTAGGGCTGCAGTGCCTCAAATACTGGCAGAAGCAGCCACCCCTTCTGAGTGGTTTGTTGAGGTTCCATCTGTGGAGGAATTGCGAGGGGCGATCTTGAGTCTGAGACCAGGAAAAGCGCCGGGCAGAGACGATCTCCAAAGCAAAATGCTGAGGGAGGGTGGCATCTGTGTGCAGCCTGTCCTAAATGGCATCATCACAATTGTCTGGACCACAGGATGGCTTCCGCAGGATTGGAAGGATGTCCCTGGTAGGGTCCCCCCTCTTTAAGATGAGTCAGAGCCATTCCCTGTTCACCTCGTAAAGAGGGGGGACCACCAGGGGGGGTCCGCACACATTGTAACAACTACAGTGGCATCTGTCTTCTCGATATGCCAGGAAAGGTCCCGACAAGGATTATACAACATCACCTTGCCAGGCACGCTGAAAAGAGACTTGCAGAGCCACAATGTGGTTTCAGGCCAGGGCTGTCCAGCACGGATGCCATATTCTCTGTCCGTCTGCTACAGTAGAGTTGTAGGGAATTCCAACAATATCTACATCTCTGCTTTATTGACCTGGTCAAGGCCTATGATACCATCAACAGGCCAGGGCTCTGGGCTGTTATTCGTGCTTTCGGGGTGCCTAACCCTCTGCTCACAATCATTAAGGCCCTTCGCGATGGTGGGCAGGCCCGGGTTAAGCTACGTGGCAAGGAGTCAGAGCTATTCCCTGTTCACCTTGGGGTGTGACAGGGATGTCCTCTGGCTCCCACATTATTTAACATGATCTTTGACCATGTAGTTCGAGAAGCTTTCCATGGCTGTACTGGAGGAATTTCCATCTGGTAGAGATACAATGGAAGGCTGATCGATGCCTGGGTGTGGTCGAGGGATGGCTCCCTATTGGTCAACCATGTTATATATGCTGATGATCTGGCAATTGCTGCTCACACAGTGGAGGAGTTGGAGGCATTGCTGCTGAACCTGGAGCGTGCGACTAAGAGGTGAGGTCTTACCATCAGCCCCACCAAAACGAAGCACCTGACTGGGTATTTTGTGCCATCAAACACTCCACCCCCTCAGCTCCCCACTAGTGATGGAGCAGTTGTGGAGAGAGTGGAGAGTTTGCCATACCTGGGCAGTTTCCTTATGACCAGCTCTGGTTTGACAGCAGAGGTCTCACTCCCAATCAGTCGGGCGGCATTATCTTTTCATTGGCTGCATAATGCTGTGTGGAAGCTACCTGGTCTGTCGCTCCACACGAAGCTTCGGGTCGTCTCGACCAGTCATGCCCTCCTTTCTCTATGCTTGTCAAACGTGGACCCCTCTAATAGAACATCTTGAGAAACATTCAGGCTGGCCTGCCTACGATCCATCCTGGATTTAACCAAGCTGGATTGTGTGAGGAGCTCATAAATCCTTGAAAGATCTGGACACATTCCCATCAGTGAGCTTCTCCAGCAGGCAAGGCTGCGTTGTGGCTGGGCCTTGGAGCCTGCATGCCCAGCCACCGCATGCCCAAGCAGCTCCTGTTTGGATGCATAGAGAGGGCTAAACGGACATGACACGGGCTGGAGAAGAGATGGACTGATGCAGTACAGGAGGACGTGGAGCTGAGTGGACTTGCCCAAGACTAGTACCAGCGGTGTCAAGATCGGCCTCTGTGGAGGAGGCTGGTCAAGGACGCTACTCGGCAGTTGGAGGCAGTCGCCCTCGAACAACAACTGAGGGCAGAGGAGCAACGCTCACAACAAAGAGCGGAGCGCCGGGTGGCTAAAATGCAGCAAGCTGGCACAGGAGGGGGGACAGCTTGTGGTGCATCAGCCAGTCATCTCAATCAGCCAACCCATGACACCTGCTGGGTTAGACCCGTGACCTCCTGTCAGCGAGCCTTCAAAACCTCAAGTGGTCTCAAAGTGTACCTGGACCGTCACTTAGTGGCAATTAGCGGGTACTGGTGAGTGCGAGTGAGTGTGAGTGAGCGAGTGAGTGTGAGTGAGTGTGAGTGAGCGATCGAGTGTGAGTGAGCGAGCGAGTGTGAGTGAGCGAGTGAGTGAGCAAGTGTGAGCGAGTATGAGCGAGTGTGAGCGAGTGTGAGCGAGCGAGTGTGAGCGAGTGTGAGCGAGCGAGTATGAGCGAGTGTGAGCGAGCGAGTGTGAGCGAGTGTGGGTGAGCGAGTGTGAGCGAGTGTGAGTGAGCGAGTGTGAGCGAGTGAGTGTGAGCGAGTGAGAGTGGTTACCCGCTGCGCAGGGCTGTGATAATGCACTCGGAGCAGAAGCGGTGCAGGCACTCCTTGGTCGTCATCGTGTTCTTCAGCATGTCCAGGCAGATGGGGCACATGAGCTCGCTGTGCAGGCTGCGCGGAGACACGGCGATCTCCGTGCCATCCGTCAGCGCCTCCTGCACACGCGCAAAGGCAAAGATTTCCCCCCCACTCACCGTGCGGCCTTTAACAGACTGGTGGGGCAAGTGGTGTCAGCGAGAACCTATTAAAGCCGGTTTGTCGCAGAGTGAGATAACCACTACACTACCACCCATGCACACAAACATACGCGTGCACATAGAGGCTCAGGGTGTTGAGACTCAGGGAGTGCATGGACCGATGAATTAATGAAAGAGTGAATGGCTGAGCAAGTGGGTGAGTAAAGCGAGCGAATGAACTAGTGAGCAATTCCGTAACCGAGCGAGTTAATTAATTGGCGAGTCGGCAAGTAAGCGAGTGAGTGAACGAGCGAGTGAGTGAACGAGCGAGTGAGTGAACGAGCGACTGAGTGAACGAGCGAGCGAGCAACTGAGCGAGCGAGTGAACGAGTGACCGAGCGAGCGAGTAAACGAGCGACTGAGCGAGCGAGTGAATGAGCGAGCGAACGAGCGATCGAGCGGGCACCTGGGGCGTGCGGTGCAGCTCGTAGAGGCTGAGCTCCCAGGTCTTGTTGGACGGGACGATGCCGTTGCCTTGAGCTGCCTGAGCCATCGCTGCCGGCATCAACACCATAGATGACGGCGGGGGGAGGTCACGCCAGGACACCCAGGAACTCTGCGCACAGCCACACAAAACAAAGACCCCCCCGTATAGCCTCAGCAAAAGGTTGGGGAAAGTGCTGTTAGCGAGCACCTATGAAGGCCGGCAAGGCATAAGTGGGGGTAGGTGGCCAGCACCACGCGTGGCCATCTTTGTCTCTCTCGCGGCGATGTTTACACATCGCACCAGGTACTCGTTTGCAGCCGAATGAACCTCGGGGAGGCCCAGGACCGGTTCAGATAATAGTCACCGACAATGGACATGAGCGGGAACAGAATTTGGGTCACTGGGCTCGAAGTGCCGCGTACTAACCACTACACTACCGCTCCACGCAAAACTGCGTGGAGAACAGCACAAGTACAATGCAGTGTCCAAATCACTCATCAGCTACAAGATCCTCCACATTCTCACCCCTAACCTCTCTCATCCCACTGTGGTTGCTTTTTTCCTCGATTTTTAGTTGCACAATTTTGTTGCTGCATTATTTCCTTGGCAATTCTTCGTGAACCTGGGCCACACTCGAGCCTATCCTGGTTCCTTGAGTTCTCCCCTGGTGAAGCAAAATCAACTTGAAGGCTGCCAATGAGTGTGCGAAAAACTTGAAGTTGTCATTCATCTACAGCTCTTGGTGCCTTCTCGCAATGGCAAGTCCATAATAAAGGTGTTTGTTCAGTTGGAGCGTGTAAATCTAAATGTGTGTCGTTAAACCCACCACCACCCAACACAGCCAATTAGTAGTAAGGTTTGTCGTGTAAACAAAACATCAATTCGTTACTAGAACAGCAACACACCGGTGTGTTGGGAGTGCAACTCCACAACGTTGACAATCTGAAGTTACTACTTCAGCACAGCAGTGTATTTGAGTGAACCCACAACATTTACAACTCGAGAATGTTGTTTTTGCTGGTGATTACATAAAGGTGAGGTCATCAATGTGAGCCTCACAGGGGGGGTTAATGTGGTCATATCAATTACAATGGATCATGTTCATCTGAGAATGTGCAGTACCGATTATGGTTGGGTTATTCACAGTTAATAAACATACATTAATGTATGCGCATTACGTTGATCTGAAAATATGCAGTACCTTATTATATTGCTGTGCAGTTGCTCAACGTACAGTGGAATGCATCCGTGATATCGACTCCCTGCCCAAGTCCAGGCTCAAGATCTTCTCCCTTTGGAGTCTCTACCTATGACGGCCTCCCTCTAAAATAAATGCACCAACTGCTTCTGTAGTGTCTGGAGCATTAGATGCTGTATAACATGCATATTTGAGTGTATATTGTGTCATGTGTGTTGTATTAATCAGAGGGATGAAGAGCTGGAACCAGAGCCACAAAGCCAGATAATGATGTTCAGTCAGAAAGTGTTTTATGGGTCACGATCCATCCACTGCTGGATGTAGGCCTCGCTAAGTCATCCACCACAGGCCCCCTCCCCCGACGCGTTGCAACAATCCAGCCACCAAAAACGAATTCAAATTAAATCCATCGGTGATGCTGGGTTGGCAGTGGTGCACAAGCACCAATAACACACACTCAGCACATATGTCAATAACGCCGTGTGTGGCACTTAAAGAAAATAACATATACAAAGGCGACAATTCAGATGATGGTCCTTCTTTAGACCACACTATTAAAACCACATTATTTACGTCCTATGGAGGGCTCATTGCCCGAAACGTCGCCTTTTAGTTTTTACCGAAGGCCATTGCGTTTTCAGACGAATGTGGTGGAGGTTGTTGTTGTTGTTTGTTAATTATAATCAAGGTGCTTCGAAGTGTCCACGTGTCGGGCAGGAGAGGCAGTGCTGCACCAGAGCCCCATTTTGTCCTCTTCTCAGGAGGGCCGTGCACTGCAGGGCCACGACAAATCCACACGGAATTTGCGAGGCCACCACCTCGTCAGACCTCGGGGAAGCCAAGCAGCTCTGGGCCTGGCCGATTGCCTGCGGGCGCTATCGGCTGCTGCGTGGGGTGGCTACGTGATTGGCGAACGGCACGGCAAATTCCAATGTTGTACTGTACCTCTATGCTCCCGCGAACTACGGCTTGTCCCCTGACGCGCCGCCGTGGTTGAGGGCTATGAAAAGGAAATGCCCCACGCGCAGGTCCGCACGGCGTGGGTAAGGAGGAGAGGTCCTAATCCAGCAGTGAGCGTGGCCTGACGATAAAAAAACATGACGGTGGATGGACACAAGAGGTTGGAAAGTGCTCAAAGGAAGTGTTTGGGGGGGGGGGTGGAGATAATTTGGGGAATCGGAGAGAGCACGGTGGACGCGAGGGATATTACGCCGAGAGACAACACAAGGAACGGCAACGCAACACGCGGGAACTAGAGGACGCAGGCGGGACTCAGCAGCATCAACATTAACAACATCATTAACATCATCAATAATCAAGGGCTTTTTTGGGGTTACTAGTAACGAATTGGCCACGTTCTGTTTATGTGACAAACCTTACTAACTGGCCGTGTCGGGTGGTGGGGGGTTTAACGACACAACATATACAGTGAGGAAAAAAAGTATTTGATCCCCTGCTGATTTTGTACGTTTGCCCACTGACAAAAAAATGATCAGTCTATAATTTTAATGGTAGGTTTATTTGAACAGTGAGAGACAGAATAACAACAAAATCCAGAAAAACGCATATCAAAAATGTTATAATTGATTTGCATTTTAATGAGGGAAATAAGTATTTGACCCCCTCTCAATCAGAAAGATGTCTGGCTCCCAGGTGTCTTTTATACAGGTAACGAGCTGAGATTAGGAGCACACTCTTAAAGGGAGTGCTCCTAATCTCAGCTTGTTACCTGTATAAAAGACACCTGTTCACAGAAGCAATCAATCAATCAGATTCCAAACTCTCCACCATGGCCAAGACCAAAGAGCTCTCCAAGGATGTCAGGGACAAGATTGTAGACCTACACAAGGCTGGAATGGGCTACAAGACCATCACCAAGCAGCTTGGTGAGAAGGGGACAACAGTTGGTGCGATTATTCGCAAATGGAAAAAAACATCAAAGAACTATCAACTTCCCTCGGCCTGGGGATCCATGCAAGATCTCACCTCGTGGAGTTGCAATGATCATGAGAACGGTGAGGAATCAGCCCAGAGGATCTTGTCAATGATCTCAAGGCAGCTGGGACCATAGTCACCAAGAAAACAGTTGGTAACACACTACACCGTGAAGGACTGAAATCCTGCAGCGCCTGCAAGGTCCCCCTGCTCAAGAAAGCACATATACATGCCCGTCTGAAGTTTGCCAATGAACATCTGAATGATTCAGAGGACAACTGGGTGAAAGTGTTGTGGTCAGATGAGACCAAAATGGAGCTCTTTGGCATCAACTCGGCGTGTTTGGAGGAGGAATGCTGCCTATGACCCCAAGAACACCATCCCCACCGTCAAACATGGAGGTGGAAACATTATGCTTTGGAGGTGTTTTTTCTGCTAAGGGGACAAGACAACTTCACCGCATCAAAGGGACGATGGACGGGGCCATGTACCGTCAAATCATGGGTGAGAACCTCCTTCCCTCAACCAGGGCATTGAAAATGGGTCGTGGATGGGTATTCCAGCATGAGAATGACCCAAAACACACGGCCAAGGCAACAAAGGAGTGGCTCAAGAAGAAGCACATTAAGGTCCTGGAGTGGCCTAGCCAGTCTCCAGACCTTAATCCCATAGAAAATCTGTGGAGGGAGCTGAAGGTTCGAGTTGCCAAACGTCAGCCTCGAAACCTTAATGAATTGGAGAAGATCTGCAAAGAGGAGTGGGACAAAATCCCTCCTGAGATGTGTGCAAACCTGGTGGCCAACTACAAGAAACGTCTGACCTCTGTGATTGCCAATACGGGATATGCCATCAAGTACTGTACTAAGTCATGTAAACAGGGGGGTCAAATACTTATTTCCCTCATTAAAATGCAAATCAATTTATAACATTTTTAACATGCATTTTTATGGATTTTGTTGTTGTTATTCTGTCTCTCACTGTTCAAATAAACCTACCATTAAAATTATAGACTGATCATTTCTTTGTCAGTGGGCAAACGTACAAAATCAGCAGGGGATCAAATACTTTTTTCCCTCACTGTATATATTGAGGCGATCTAACCCCGAAAAGAAACCGCCTCTGTAATGCATCAACAACAACAACATCGACACCGATTGTTTGGTAAAGTGAAGGCATTCCAGACGGGAATTCCCGACGGTGGCATTCCCGATGGGAATGCCGTCGACCCGAGCCCCCCCCCCCCCCACGTACGGCGCCCGCAGGAGACGGAGCGATGAAATCGGCTCCTGGCGCCGACGGCTCTCGCTGGTATCGTAGCACGGAACGACGGACGGACAATGGCTGAGAAGGATTTGATGGGGGGTGAGGGGCGGACAGACCCATGGCTGACGATGGTGGTGGTGGTGCGAACGAGGGGGAGCTGCGCGCGTTAGACAAAGATCCCCCGTGTAGCCTTAACAGACTGTAGGGGCAAGTGCTGTTAGCGAGCACCTATGAAGGACGGCACACGAGGGGGTGGGTGGCCAACACCACGCCCGACCGCCTTTGTCTCCCTAGTGGCGATGTTTACACATCACACCGGGTAATCATTTCAGGCTGAGTCGACCTAGGGGAGGCCCAGCAGGACCGGTTCAAATAATCGCCACTGATGGTGTTGGCCGTGAGCGGGAATTTAACTCGGGTGGCCAGGTTCGTAGCGCAGCGTAGCGCTAACCGCTACACCACTACTCCCTACACACACACACCAACACACACACACTAACACACACACCAACACACACATACACTAACACTCAAACACTCACACTTAAACACTCACACTTAAACACACACTAACACACAAACACACGCACTAACACTCACACTTAAACACACACTCAAACACACACTAAGACACACACACTAACAAACAATAAGACACACACACAAACACACACTCAAACACACACTATTACACACACACTAACACACACACAAACACACACACTCAAACACACACACTCAAACACAAACTATTACACACACACTATTACACACACACAAACACACACTATTACACACACACTAACACACACACACACTACGACGTACGGCGCGCGGTGTTCACGGCCTGGCTTGCCCGCGTAGCCTGACGAAGAAGAATGTGGCCCATCGCCCGGAACGTCGTCCATCGCCCTAGTTGTTGTTATCGTCGTGTTCTAATCGGGCGAACGCGACACGACGAGTCGGCGTCGTGTGGAGCGCCACGGCGACCCACACGACGACGACGACGAAGCGTGCGGCCCCCTCAGCGGGGAGACGTCGGGCGAGTGTGTGGAGTGTTGTTGTTGTTTTACCTCGAGACACGACGGAGGGCGATGGAGAGAGCGCTGGGAGAAAGGGCTGAGGCAGAGCGCTGTGGGAGAGAGAGGACTGGGAGAGAGAGCGACGGGAGAGAGCTGGGGGAGAGCTAAGAGAGAGGGCGACGGAGGGCAATGGAGAGAGCGCTGGGAGAGAGCGACGGGAGAGAGCTGGGAGAGCGCTGGAGAGAGGGCGATGCGGGGCCTCCTCAGTCCGCCTCAGTCGCTCGCACGGCCACACGGGGCCAATGGCGACTCCCCCCCACCCCCACCATGTCACGACGATCGCCATTGGCCCGATCCCGTCACGTGGTCCCCCTCGCCCCCCCACCTCCCCCTTGCACCCCATCCCCCCACCCCCTTGCACCCCATCCCCCCACCCCCACCATGTCACGACGATCGCCATTGGTCCGATCCCGTCACGTGGCTGTCCCGCGGACTCAGTCGCAGAGCTCCCTTACCCGCCCCGCATCCCATGGCCCCCCTCGCCCCCCACCCCCTAGCACCCACGGCCCCCACCCCCTAGCCCCCCTCGCCCCCCACCCCCTAGCCCCCCACCCCCTCGCCCCCTACCCTCTAGCCCCCCTCGCCCCCCACCCCCTAGCACCCACGGCCCCCACCCCCTAGCCCCCACCGCTCCCACCCCCTAGCCCCCCTCGCCCCCCACCCCCCTAGCCCCCCACCCCCTCGCCCCCTACCCTCTAGCCCCCCTCGCCCCCCACCCCCTAGCACCCACGGCCCCCCACCCCCTAGCCCCCCCTCGCCCCCACCCCCTAACCCCCACGGGCCCCACCCCCCCTCGCCCCCCACCCTCTAGCCCCCCTCGCCCCCCACTCCATAGCCCCCACCGCTCCCACCCTCTAGCCCCCCTCGCCCCCCACCCCCTAACCCCCACGGCCCCCCACCCCCTAGCCCCCACCGCTCCCACCCCCTAGCCCCCCTCGCGCCCCTAGCCCCCCTCGCCCCCCCACTCCCTAGCCCCCACCGCTCCTACCCCCCGCACGCCATCCCCTAGCCCCCCCCCCCTCGCCCCCCTCGCTTCGACGATGGTGGTGGGGAGGGGTAATGCCTTGGTTCGTGACGTCATCGACAAGCGCGGGTGACGTTTCGCGAATAATTTTTTTTTCACCATTGGAACCTCATTTGCCAGTAGCAAAATATAATTGGCTTTTTACCCTTTTATCTGGCAACAAAACTGACACCTTTTTTACAAAGAGTCATGTTAGTGCGCCTTTTGGCGTCATCTGGTCCAACACCACGTGAGACGAGGCTCTAAAGAAAGCTGTCTCGGGTGTGGACCAATCAATTTCAAGGACATTATCAGAGTTGTGTTTTTTTGTTTGCATTCCGACTGCGGGTATTGTGGTGTAAAAAAGGTGTCAGTTTTGTTGTCAGATAAAAGGGTAAAAAACCAATTTTCATTTTTTTTTCACCAAGCGATGATGTCATCACCCAGAGTGAATGTGGGGAGGCGTTCGAAACGGTATGACGTCACGCGAACAATTTTTCTCACCAGGCGATGACGAAATCACCCAACGCGAATGGGGAGATGCGCTCGTAACGAGATGACGCCACACATTTTTTTACCTGGGGTGACGTCATCACCCAACGTGATGGGGGGGGGGCGCTCGTAACGAGCTGATTCGGCGCTACGATGACGTCATATAGTAAAACAAACACATTTTATTTGGAACATTACTAAATTGGCTATTGACGCGCCAATTAAAAGGTGGCTCATCAGAAACATTAATGATGCAAGTGTGGCAGGCTCGCTTGCTGGCAGCAGCTTTATTTTATCGCGGTAGGGGGCGATGATTGCCGCTGCTGCAGAACTCTTGCGAATGACGTCACTCGATCATGACGAGCTTGAGGCCCTGTTTGCGTGACATCCAGCAGTGGAGAGGCCCTGGCTGATGACGCTGATGGTGAATTAGAGGTGGGGGGAGTGAGACATCCAGCAGTGGAGAGGCCCTGGCTGATGACGCTGATGGTGAATTAGAGGTGGGGGAGTGAGACTCATGCAGCAGTGGAGAGGCCCTGGCTGATGACGCTGATGGTGAATTAGAGGTGGGGGAGTGAGACTCATGCAGCAGTAGAGAGGCCCTGGCTGATGACGCTGATGGTGAATTAGAGGTGGGGGAGTGAGACTCATGCAGCAGTAGAGAGGCCCTGGCTGATGACGCTGATGGTGAATTAGAGGTGGGGGAGTGAGACTCATGCAGCAGTGGAGAGGCCCTGGCTGATGACGCTGATGGTGAATTAGAGGTGGGGGGAGTGAGACTCATGCAGCAGTAGAGAGGCCCTGGCTGATGACGCTGATGGTGAATTAGAGGTGGGGGGAGTGAGACTCATGCAGCAGTAGAGAGGCCCTGGCTGATGACGCTGATGGTGAATTAGAGGTGGGGGGAGTGAGACTCATGCAGCAGTAGAGAGGCCCTGGCTGATGACGCTGATGGTGAATTAGAGGTGGGGGGAGTGAGACTCATGCAGCAGTAGAGAGGCCCTGGCTGATGACGCTGATGGTGAATTAGAGGTGGGGGAGTGAGACTCATGCAGCAGTAGAGAGGCCCTGGCTGATGACGCTGATGGTGAATTAGAGGTGGGGGGAGTGAGACTCATGCAGCAGTAGAGAGGCCCTGGCTGATGACGCTGATGGTGAATTAGAGGTGGGGGAGTGAGACTCATGCAGCAGTGGAGAGGCCCTGGCTGATGACGCTGATGGTGAATTAGAGGTGGGGGAGTGAGACTCATGCAGCAGTGGAGAGGCCCTGGCTGATGACGCTGATGGTGAATTAGAGGTGGGGGAGTGAGACTCATGCAGCAGTAGAGAGGCCCTGGCTGATGACGCTGATGGTGAATTAGAGGTGGGGGAGTGAGACTCATGCAGCAGTAGAGAGGCCCTGGCTGATGATGCTGATGGTGAATTAGAGGTGGGGGAGTGAGACATTCACCAGCAGTGGAGGGGCCCGGGCTGATTACCGCAGTGCAATGTAACAAAGTGTCGGGGTGATTGTCACTCACAATTCACCAGCCTGTAGTTCCTCTTACCGTCAATAGAGTGCAGAGGTGTTACCTCGCCAGGGCACATGCCATGGGCCAGAGAGACGCCAACGGCGGATCCCAGGAAACGGATCCTGGGAGACATTCCCCGGGCCCCCGGGTGGGGGGGGACCGGGGGAAAGATGTCACCTGAGAGTGTTCCAGAAGGAAGGCGTGGCCAGGGCGGAGCCACCCACGAACCGGTATATAAGCCGGAGCTCAGGGAGCTCTGGCTCAGTTATCTACACACTGAAGACTGAAGCCCGGGCTGGAGAATATGACCCTGGACCCCAAGCACTACAGTCCTTCTAAGGGCTGGAGCTCAGAGAGGCCAGTGGTCAGGACCTACGGACCAGGAGGTCAGGGTCAGTCCCAGCCGGAGGACGATAGGGAACGGGTCACCAGAATAGGTCCCGTATAGTCCGGAGGCCACAGCTCCCTAGGAAGCGGGTGAAGGGACCGATATACCCTTCATGCTAGGGACCCTGTAGTAAAAGACAATAAACAAAGTGTGCCTCAAAGACTTTTATTCGTCAATATTTACAACACTACAAAAGTGACAAAGGTGGCAATGTTACCGCAGTGCAATGTAACAATGTAACAAAGGGGACATTGTTACCGAGGCGTCGTGGTAACAATGAAAGCGGACCATGATGGAATCATCGATCTCGCCGATATTAGCCAATCAAACGAAGGGGGCCGTGTCAAATCATTACTCGATCCGTGGATCGATTGGCAATGCATCGACACGGCGACTAACCCCCAAATTACGATTAACCGCGATACTTTCGATGTTTGATTACTAATGGGCCGAATGAGCGGAATTGATCACAAATCATCCCGATTCACGATTTTATCCGATGACAGCGCCACAGTGGCTAGGAGATGTTAACTACCTCGCCTGGTCTACAGGAGGTCGTGGGTTCGATCCCGATCTGACGCCTGCTGTATATTTGGAGTGTGCGTCTCTTTCTCTCATCATCATCAAGGTGGCTTGGAGATGTTAACTACCTCGCCTGGTGTACAGGAGGTCGTGGGTTCGATCCCGACCCTGACGCCTGCTGCTGCTGTATATTGGGAAGTTGGTGTGTCTCTCTCTCCTTTGTCGCGTGGATTCTTTCTCCGGTCTCTCCAGCCCCCCCCCCCCCCCCCCAAGTAGAAACATCACCACGCGTTCAGAGTCGTTGGCTGTTATAACTTGTTGGCCAGATCGCTTCTGAAATAAATCTTATATAGCTCAGCGGACCTTACTTGTTTTTCTGGCAACAAAACTGAAAACTTTTTACAAGGATTCATGTCTACATTAACCACAATAATTGCAGTCGAAATGCAAACAAAACACTATGATAATATATGCATTGTCCTTGAAACTGATTGGTCCACACCAAGGGACGGCTTTCTTTTGAGCCTCGACCCAATTGGTGCTATACGCCTTTTGGCGTCCTCTGGTCAAGCACCAATTCGGTCGAGGTTCAAAAGAAAGCTGTCCCTTAGTGTGGACCAATCAGTTTCAAGGACAATGCATATATTATCATAGTATGTTTTTTGTTTGCATTTTGACTGCAAGTATTGTGATTAATGTAGACATGAATCCTTGTAAGAAGGTTTCAGTTTTGTTGTCAAAAAAAAGGGGAGAAACCCGATTATTATATTTTGGTACTGGCAAAGGAAGTCGACTGATGGACCTTACCTGGTCAAATGATACTGATGGCGGTCACCCCGGGGTACCAAATAGTACTAAATGGGCGAGGCAATTAAATGTTTTATTTCTGGGACACTATTGTTTCCAGGGGTGTACTTCACTCCGTACCAATCAATCCGACATCACTGCCACTCCGCGATGTCGAAACGCAGTGAAGACGATGATTGCGCCGAAACCCTGAACGCTCACGGTACGCACCGTAGTGGTGGTGCATCATAGTGTACAGTGCGTACTGACTGTGGTGGTACCTGCTATGATTACAGCAGTGCATACCGACTGTTGTGGTATCTGTTATCACGACAGTAGTACATGCTAACTCTATGTCAGTATTTATCGACTCTATAGCACAAAGTACTTACCTGCAGAGGTGGGACAAAGTCATTGTTATGCAAGTCACAAGTAAGACTCAAGTCTTTGCTCTCGAGTCCCGAGTCAAGTCGAGTCAAAGATGAGGCAAGTCCAAGTCGAGTCTGAAGTCATCAAAATCATGACTCGAGTCTGACTCGAGTCCAAGTCGCATGACTCGAGTCCACACCTCTGAGGTGGGACAAAGTCATTGTTGTGCAAGTCACAAGTAAGTCTCAAGTCTTTGCTCTCGAGTCCCGAGTCAAGTCGAGTCAAAGATGAGGCAAGTCCAAGTCGAGTCTGAAGTCATCAAAATCATGACTCGAGTCTGACTCGAGTCCAAGTCGCATGACTCGAGTCCACACCTCTGCTTACCTGACAGAGTGGCGTGGTGAGGCCCAGTCCCGTGCAGAGCCTCCGGCCTCGCCTAGATTGTCCAGCCGGCCGAGGTGGCACCTTTGCAGGCAGGGGCTGGGCTGCTACCCCCCCCCCCCCGCAGCCATGATCTCCCCGGCCGCTCTGCAGTAATATCTACGGCCTATAGTGGTAGCATCTAGCAGAGGTGGGACAAAGTCATTGTTATGCAAGTCACAAGTAAGTCTCAAGTCTTTGCTCTCGAGTCCCGAGTCAAGTCGAGTCAAAGATGAGGCAAGTCCAAGTCGAGTCTGAAGTCATCAAAATCATGACTCGAGTCTGACTCGAGTCCAAGTCGCATGACTCGAGTCCACACCTCTGAGGTGGGACAAAGTCATTGTTGTGCAAGTCACAAGTAAGTCTCAAGTCTTTGCTCTCGAGTCCCGAGTCAAGTCGAGTCAAAGATGAGGCAAGTCCAAGTCGAGTCTGAAGTCATCAAAATCATGACTCGAGTCTGACTCGAGTCCAAGTTGCATGACTCGAGTCCACACCTCTGGCATCTAGAGACTATATATAGTGTTAATACCTACACGCATCGGGGTGGGGGGGACATCACACAGTGAAGAATCGCACTAAATCGCTAATTGAACTAATTGAACTAATTGAAAGTTGACGGGTGTGAAAAAGGAATAGCGCTTGCTGACCGCGGGGCTTACGGCGTGGTGCCTGGCTATTTTTTTTCACATAACCCCACCGTTGGAGAGCCAAGTGAGCGACCACACACAAACCCACAATTTTTTACTTTTACATATATATAGAAGAAGATAGAATATAGATAACATACATTTGTTGTCATGTTACAGTGTATTAACTTATCCGTTCTTTATCCATTAAAAACTATAGTCATGTAGAAGTGTTATCATTTTGTTTTGAAGCACCCTGTATTTCAAAATAAAAAAACAACAACATCCTTATCAGCCGGAGAGTTCTCAAACACCTTCCGTTGGTGGTTGCAGTTGGGCCACGGCAAGGTAAGGTAATTTACCCTTTTTACCGGGTAAAAGGGTAAAGGTAAAGGGTAAAGGTGTCGACATGCCAAGGGGTAAGGTAAAGGGTAGGGTAAAGGTAGCTCGGAAGAATTACCCGGTAGGGTAAAGGTAGCGCGAAGTATTACCCGATAAATACGGTGCCTTGTTTACTGCTAAAAGCTCCGTGGCGCAGTCCGTGGCCTCCATTTAATAAGTAATATTTAAAAAACACGCTTTTATTAAATGTACTCGTAATGACAGAACTCCACGACTCCAGGAAGTGGCCCTGAAGCTTGCCATAACGTAAGGGACCGTGGCCAATTACAGCCAACGTCAGTTGAGCGTGGACTATTAGACCCAAGCCGAAACATAACATATACAAAATAATGTTTAAAAATAGATCTTTTTTATGGTAGAATATATTGTCATCAGTATGACATAAGTATACAAAGTTTGCAGTCGATACCACATTAGGAAGTGGGTTAAAATTGAGTTACAAGATTTGAGGATACGACAACGACAACAATGACAACAACGACAACAAGCGTGTAAAATTTGAATCATCGAGAGAATTCTATATGAATAAAGCACTCTACCTAGCATTTACCGTTATAAACCTTTTTCATGTGTAGTACCCCAGTAATTACCCTGTAATCGGGTAATTTGTATGGGGCAAGAGTAAAAGGTAGGGTAAAGGTAGGCTCGTTGCTTTTTACCTTTTACCTTACCTGCTAAAGGGTAAAAGGTAGGGTAGAGTGATTGTATTGTGGCAAGATAAAAGGTAGGGTAAAGGTAGGCTCGTTGTTTTTACCTTTTAACTTTTACCTTACCTTGCCGAGGCCTCGGTGCCAGTCCTGAACTACAACTGCCTGCTCACGCTACTGCGGCGTGAGGACGATGACGGCTATTGCGTGTAGCCACATCACGCCAGGACCTGCGCCCGAACTCGTCAGGCCTCCGAAGCTAAGCGGGCTTTTTACAGCCTAGATAGTGCGCAGATAATTGCCTGTGGGTTTGCGCCTTGGCTGGGTCGAGCACAGCAGACGGAAATAATCTTGCGACCGTATTCGCTTAAAAATAAGCACATAAGCAGCACCCTCGCACCGTGGCATTTAAGCGATCTGTGTAATGAATGACAGGCGACACTAATTGGATATTATCATCTCATTGCGGTTCACACTCACAATGCCATCCATTGTGCCCTTCCAATTAACGGAGGCACTCACTGACAGCCAATTAAAGGTAATCATCAGTCAACAAGACAATTCAAATTACATACATCCCAGCCATTTCCACTACCGTGGTTAGTTACTGTTCTCTGGAAGTTTGCTCATGGATTCCTCCACCCGTGTTGAGGACTCGATCTATGATTTGGTCTCATCCACAACGTGTTCGACCACCACACTGCAGGTCACACCAACACACACATACACACTCAGTCATCTAATCACCCACCCACTCACACTCACTCACCCACTCATTTACCCACTCACCACACTGCAGGTCACACCAACACACACACACTCAGTCATCTAATCACCCACTCACACTCACTCACCCACTCACCACACTGCAGGTCACACCAACGCACTCACACACTCAGTTATCTAATCACCCACTCACGCTCACCCACTCGCTCACCTACTCATTTACCCACTCACCACACTGCAGGTCACACCAACACACACACTCAGTTAACTAATCACCCACTCACTCGCTCACCCACTCACCACACTGCAGGTCACACCAACACTCATGCATCTAATCACCTACTCACTCACCCGCTCGCTGCCCTACTCATTCACACACTCACTCCCTCGCCCACTCACCACACAGCAGGTCACACCACTTCACGTTCTGCTTCTTCCATCACATTGCTCCCCTTGGGAATTCCCTCCCCTCGTCTCTGATCCAAAGCCCTCCTATAGCCCTGCTCAATTTCAAGACACGTGCACATCCCGATCTCTTACACCTCCAAGTGATCTTTGTCGCTGGCCTCTGCACGTCGTTAGAGGGCGTTGTTTAGCCATACTCCGCCCTGCGGCGCGGTGTGTTGGGAGGGGCCGTCCATAAAAGACGTCCAGCACCTGGGGCGGGGGGGTCAGACATTTGTGACGATGTGTGACGAGTTGGGGGGAAGGGGTGTTTGAGAAATGTGACGTCACATCCAAATGCGCAACCTTAAATAAATATAACAAACACGTTCTACTTAATTAAATAGACTTTTTAATGTTTTCTCCTACATCAGAGTGCAGCGCCACATTAAATACGCACTACAATAACAATATCTTCTTGGTTCTTTCGGTATTATTTTATTATTTCCCTTCTACGTGACTTTACCGAAAGAACCAAGAAGTTGAATCCCTGCAGTCACGAAAGCTTTAAATCGAAAAATACAATAACAATAGTTTAAAGCGATTTGAAGCATGTTTTTTTCTAAATATAAATATGGTTTGGGGGGGGGTGCCGAGCTTTGTGATGTCATATTTGAGGGGGGGGGGGGGTTGACTCTTGTGACGCCGTGTGACGAAGGGGAGGGGGGTAAAAAATCGTCCAAAATCGCGTGACATCATTTATGGACGGCCCCTTAACCAGGCGAGAACTCGAGACCGGAATTAATCTCAATTGCAAGAGCGACAGGGGGGTGGGTGGGGGTGCATTCGTCTGCTGGTAGTGGGGGGCGGGGGGCAACGATTGCTCTTGTGCTTAATCCCCACGCGATGTATTTCCTGGTGTAATCGTGGAAAGCTGCACGCGACAACTCTCTTCTTGAGCGCCGTCGGTGGATATTTGTGGTCCACTTCGAGTCAAGTGGTTGGCGCGGAGTAGCCGTAGTTTCATCACGGTTAGATACACACCACGGGCAGCATTAACCAGGGCGGCCCACCTTGGATTCGAACCGCATCACCGCCCCCCCCCCCCCCCCCCGTATCTCGCTCAAGCGCAGAGCGAGCTGCGAATGTATTGAAATCACGAGAGCATCATTGTGAAAAAATGCATGTTTATTAAAATCGCGGGGGGACGGGGTCAGGGAGGGGGGCGAGTAGTGTAAAGTAACCATCATGGATGACTTGGATAAACAGCGCGGTCCTACAGTATTTTTTTTTCATTTCCATTATTTTTTAAGTGTGGCATGCTATGAATGGGGGGAGGGGGTGGGTATTGCATATACAGAAACTAGCGAGCACACACACGTTTTCTTTAATTAAATATACAAAATACCTGGCCTCCAGGACGTGTCGCACTTCTTACAAACACAGATGGAGGAGGCCACGCGGCGTCCCTTAAATAAAACGAAGCGGCCACAACAATCCATCGTCCAAGCAAATCCGTGAGGGAGGGGGGGGTGGTCTATGCGGAACGCAATGGGCGAGAAGCGAATTGTAAAGTGAAAATGACACCAAGGCTGAAGATGTCGTCGACGATGATGTTAATGATGATGATGATGTTGATGGCGCTACTCTGTGCTCGATTAATTTCTGCTCAAGTGATCCGATAGCAGAGCTCCAGAAAGTCTTCCCTGGCTCTTTCTCAACAGCTGATCCAGGGGAATTGGATTGGTCTTGGAATGAAGTCAATGGATAAACTGCGCAGTGAAAGATGGTTGGTGAGGGTTAGAAGCGATTTTTTTATGTTTTTGATTGGCTTCTAAATTGGTGAGGATTAGGATGCGAGGGGGGTTACCATTTACTTTTAAATTTGGGTTGGAGTTAAGGCTACACAATCGTCGATTACCAGGTTCAGCTTGTAATCCGGAGAACGCAGTGCAAGTGTGATGAGGGTTAGGGACGAGGAGTTGGGGTAGATGTGGAGGGTGTGTTAGGCCAGAGCGGGTTAGCGTGAGGTTTAAGATGAATGTGTGACCGGTGCGGTGGTTAGGAATCGGGACCTGAATATGTTAACGGTGTGACTAAATAACGTGGCAATTTGTCCTTTACACTTTCGATGTGCTTTCAAACGTGTTTTTTTACATTTTCCCCCAAAAAACGCTCAAATGTATTCGTCTCTTTAAAGGTGACACGCTTATTGCCTTTTTGCGGATATTTCTCTCTTACCCACGGCGACAGAGATGACGAAAAACTGCGATAAGCGGGCACCACCAAACGGCATGGTTACTTCAGAGGCAAGGGCTCAGGGCTAGGAACCCAATACCGCAATTCAATTGCCCGTAACAACAGGCGCCCGATGCTGTCCGTGGTGGCGGCGTCACGGCCAGCAACACAACTCAACTTAGAATCCAAAGATCGCCCATTCCCCATTCCATCTCCCGCCCCCCACCACCCGGCACCACTCCCACCGCCGCCTCCGTCAACCCATCAATGCCGCGAGTGGTTCAGTCTATCGGCAGGTCGCGTGCGGTGGGGTAAAGTGCGGGTTGCTCACTCCCACATCTCCTATAACGTACTGGCCGGCGTGGAGTATACTCCAGGGGGGGGAGGGGGGGGGGCCTATAGAGCTCAGTCTAGCGGAGGCCCTTTCCACCAGCAGCCGCGTGAGCGAGCAATACCTCGACATGATCATTAGAACAATCGCGTGCAACCTCATCCCATCCCGTTGCGTTTCGGCGCCGCGAGCATTAAATCCCAACTCCCCTGGCGTCACTTTCCATTCGCGTTTCGTTTCACAAGCTCGGCTCCATTCTGCATGTTGAGCTTTCGCACCATACATAGCCCACCGTGCTCATCGGAGGCGTGGCGTCCCTCCTCCGCTTAACGTGCTGCACACGATATGTAAGCATGTCGGATTGCACACACAATAACTCAATGGCATAACGTAAGAAAATAAAACATTATTGATATAAACAGCAATGATAATAATAATAATCATGATAGTAGATTTAAAAAAGTAATAGTGTTCAGCTTTTACACAAGGCCACGCAACAACAGGGATTCAATGGAAACCGAGGGCGGCTTGTGTCGGGATACACGAGTGCACACAAGAGGGATACAAACACGTGACCCCTGCCCCCAACTTCAGTTCAACCCCTTTTCCACTGGCACATCCGAGCCGAGCCAGTTGGTCACTCGTCGCGGTACGGGTTAATTTTTTTCCACTATTTTCCCGTGCCGAGCCGGAACCAAAGCCGTGCTACGGTCAGCCTCGCCAAAACGTCATCCAAAATCTGTCTCGGAGGCCAAGCAAGGCCAGGGAGGCGGTGGTTGACGACTCGTTCGCCGCGTGTCGGTCGGCACGCGGCATAACCGGCGTCACCCACACGTTCACTGTGCGTGGACGTCAGTGGCACGGCTTGGCTTCTGCAGTGGAAAAGAAACCCCGGTGCCCTCCTGGTGTCGTGGCCAGGTTGGCCCCGGCACAACCCCTGGTGACGGCTCAGTTGTGCGGTGGGGGGAGATACAAGAGGTACACAACAGTCTTAGTGAAGCTCCAAAACGGCTAAACTTGTTTTTTGTTGTCAGATAGATCCACCCCTTTCGCTAAAATAATAAGGGACAAGGGTCCGTTTCTTCAAACACGTACAAATACAAGCACGTCCCGTCCACGGGCCTGCAGGAGGATTTCTGTAACACTGCGTTAACCCGGCAGCATTTAACAACTCGCGAGAGGCTAAGAGTCAAAACCGACGTGGAGTTACGCGACGCAGCGACGTAATTGTGGAGTTGTGGCGGGGGGGGGCAACTGCACCAGGCCCACGGGCCAGAAGGGGGAACAGGCGCCAGGCTACGAAGGGGAGGGGAGGATTTTGGGCATTTCATTGCTTGCAGGGGGGGGGGGGGGGCATGCCAACCGCTCAACACTGCCGAGACGGATTCAACATTCTCCAATACTGGTGGAGGGAGGTGCATCGTGTGAAGGGCTCATGCCATCTCCACCTGGTGGTGGGTGGGTGGTTGGGAGGGAGGGACTCTTCTGTTAAACCTACACTCCGCCACAAAATGTGTGCGTCAAGTTGAGCACTCCTTTCACTCGCTTGCCGATCCCTGGGTTTAAGTTAACCTTATTAATGCGTTTAAAAAAAACTCTGCACATTCATCAACACAACTGTGTGCAGCCTTATATTTTAATGCCATGCATGGTCATTGACGAATGTGGAGATGTTTTGTGTTAATTGTGCTTATGCATCACTGCCAATGCAGCAGCTTTGCCAGATAATTTATGATTAAAGTAGCACATTTGGTGTTAGCACTATTCTTCACAGCACAAGTCTTTAGTCACAGTCATCATGTTTCACGGACGAGTGTGGTCTTCCAGTAGCGGGTGATGGTGGCATGTGATTTTTACCCAATTTAATAATTTACGTGCAATTAATTCATTATATTATGCCAGCACACGGCCTACTCTTCAAACAAAATAATTATAACTTGAATTGCAACGTTTTTTTCTTTTCCCGTTAAAATGAACAGGTCAAAGAAAAACACTTTTGAAAAAACCCAGTGACCCACCACCCAAAGCAACCCCCCGAACCCCCCCCATGGATTCTGCACTAGAGTTTCTTCAAGGACTTGGAAGAGTTTCACGTTTCCTCACTGGCACACGCAACGCAGGACAACGGCGGTGGTGGTGGTCTCCATTGGACGGCTACCAAATATTTCTGGGAGGCTTAAGTGGGCCACAGGGTGGCCCCGCCTACTTTTTTTACAAAGCCCCACCCACGAACCCCGCCCACTCACCTACTAGCCCCGCCCACTCACCTACTAGCCCCGCCCACTCACCTACTAGCCCCGCCCACTCACGCACTAGCCCCACAAACTAGCCCCACCCCCTACCCGGGTGGCCCCACCCTTTGGCCTGAACCACGAGTTGAACATGAGGCCGAAGAGAGGATTTGAAACCGGTGACAAAATCCGGACACAAAAAAACCCATCAGGCAGGCGAGGGGGGGGGGGGGCACACGCTGGGACAGAATTTCATAAAAACCATCGGGACTGTGGGACTCTCCTGTCACGTTCTTACCCCGTTCCCCTACTGGACATCTGTGAAACAAAGAGCTTCATAGCTCATCGGATTACTCCTGCAGTATAAATAAATATTGTGATTCTGAAATAGGGACACGTGGAAGCCTTAAGGTATACAACATCAGCGTTTGAGACACTTTTTTTTTACTCCCAATGGAAATCCATCCAGACATTATTTTTTTCTACAATGAACCTTCCACCGAACACTTGAGTAAAAACACTAATAATCATAATGCCATATATTACCTATCATGAAAGCCTCACTGAATCTCAACTCCTTTTGCAGGGGGGAGGCCAATTGCTATTGGACGTGCTTTGCTTAACGTGGGAGAAAAATCGGAATATCTGCACTAAACCAACCACGTATGCAAGAGAAGATGACATGCTAAAGGGCCTTGCAGATGGGTTTACAAACTAGCTTGCTGTACTGCCACCTCCTGGCCACATCGCAGCCCAGGTGCATCTGGGAGTCTCCTTATCGCTCTGCTGCGATGGTTACTGTTCCCGTGAACCTCACCGATTTCACGCCGGCCACTCGCTCTCTGGCGATCAGTCACTTCCCTGCCACCCTTCCATAGCTACCACTGTGGTTACTGCCCCCATGAACTTCACCCAGCGATTCGTCCACACACGGGTTGAGGAAGTCCACCAGTTACCTCTGTTCGACCGCCGCAATGTACGTCACCTCAACTTCTCTCTCCGCTTCCTCCCTCGCATTGCTCCACTTTGAAACTCCCTCCCATTGGCTTATTTCACCAAGTTTCTAGAACTTTTCTCAATTTAAGTAACCTTCTAACTCTAGCTGTTGCATCGTCATTTAGTGCAGTTTGTTGCTGGACACTTGGCATTTTGGTGGCCGGGTGGCCCAGGGGGTTCAAAGCCGGCACCGCTGAGAGCCTGGGTTCAAAATCCAGGTTCCAGCCGCTGCCTCTGCTTCAACTGGGCTCTAGCGCAGTGAGTTAATGTCTCATCCTGGTCAGCAATGACTGCAGAAAAAAAAACATTACATTCAATTTGGTTTTGTACACAATTTGTCCAAATTCCAGCTTGGAGAATTAAACAATATCGGTACTCTCTGTGGACCAGCATGTCACTCCAAAGGTTCTCAGAGATAACTCTGTGATGTCCACTTCCGCAGGCCGTCTCTCTAACGTGAAGCTGCTGTACCACCGTGCGAGATTTTCCAACGGATTCTTGGTCTCATGACGACGCGACGCCAATAGCGCGACCGTGACAAAACCCGCGGAACCGATGCATTCATTACACGCGTCTGTTAAGCGGGGACATTAAACAAAACACGTGGCCAAATATCCTGAGCAGAAACCCTCCTGCAAACCAATCCTGGGACTCTTTGAGGCTTTCCTGGGTAAATCGAGAATTGTACAATCAGTACGCAGAGAGACCCTGTACACAAACTCCGGGTGCGTCGTTGTGGAGCACTGGGGACGACTGCGGAGGTCTTCTCAAGCTCATTATTGCCGAATGTGCTGAGGAGCACTTGCAATGAACAGCGCCGGGCTGGTTCACGTCGGATGTGGAATTGTATCTCACAAGCCCTGAGAGCTGACTACTTAGCCGTGTGTGTTAAGTCACAACGCCACGAGGCAGAACGATCCCTTTACGGTTCACCCGCCCAACGTCGTGGAGAGGTTGCGGGTGTGGAGGTAATTAAGTAGAGTAATGAATGAATCAAGTGGCTGGGGTAAACTTGACGGCCTAAAAAGCACACGTACGTACATGTTCACACACACACACACACGCATTCATACCAGTGCATACATACAGACGCATTCATGAACCAATACCAATACCCGCCATTCGCCACTAAGTGATGGTTACGTCATACACTTATAAACATGCACACACGCACATTCATACACAAAGACCTCCCGTATAGCCGTAACAGATATTACGCCAAGCGCTGTTAGCGAGCTCCTATGAAGGCCGGCACGGCAGATTAGGGGGGTTGGTGGCCAGCACCACGCCCGGCCGCCTTTGTCTCCCCAGTGGTGATGTTTACACACCAGGTCCTCAGTTGAGGCCGTGTCGACCTAGCGGAGGAGGCCCATGAACGGTTCAGATAATCCTCACCGGTGTTGGTGGCCGTGAGTGGGAATCGAACTCGGGTCGCCGGGTTCGTAGTGCAGCGCGCCGACCTGCCACACTACAGCTCCCCCATTAAACACACTTAGGGCACACACACATTCCCCCAAGCATGCACACAATCATGCACACATACAAACACAAAGATCGCCTGTTGTGCATTTTTTTAATTGTTGGGGCAAGTGCTGTTAACAAACAAGCACCTATTAAAGGCCGTAGTGCCATGCAAGGGGCTGATGTGGCCGGACTCCACGCCCCCCCGGCCACATTTCCCTCCCCAGTGCTGATGTTTACGACACATCGCACCATGCCCTCATTACAACGGCCACTTTAGGCTCGCCCCATTGCAGTTTATTGTACATAGTGATCTAACTTGCAGCCCCTTGTCAATTTGCTGCTGGGTGACAGCCTCTCGAATCCGTATCGGACATGGGGGATGTTTGACCATACTTCACCGCACTGGTCACCGAGGGTTGGTGAAGTAGGGGGGCTGGGGTGAGCAGTACCCTCACGGGTAATGCTCACCACTTGTTGGACGTGGCCAGGTATTAAACGCTGGTCAGTTGTTCGTAGCACATTGTGCAAACCGGCGAACTGCCATTCCGTACACACGTACATGCAAACTCGCGCGCGCGCACACACACACAGCAGTACATAGAGACGAAACAACAGCCGCCATTCGCCACTAAGTGGCGCCGATGTCTCCATGGCATCTGTGCCAGGCTGCATGCTTTCTGAAGCGATGCGAAATGTCGAAGGCTCGCTTGCGGGAGGTCAGCAAACTCAAACACACACAGTGACCCTAAACAGTAAAGACACACACACACACATAGCCCCAAACAGTAAATCCACTCACACAGTACACACACACACACGACTCCACACACAGTAAACCAATACACACACACTCACCAGTGACACCACACACCTACATGAATTCCACATGCACGCACTGACAGAAACATGCGTACAAATATCCATACACGTACAGATACACACACACACACAACCCATCACTATTAACTCACACACAACCCCCATCACTACTATCACACAAACACCCCACACAAATGAATTTGCATTCACTTTGCTTAAAAAACAATATCACTCCCTAATTTCGTATTTTTTAAGTGATTTCACTGCACGCAGATGGACAGATGGCCCCCCAGGAATGATTGTTGGTCACCAGCGTGGCACAGAGCTAATGGGTGACCCCCCCAACCCACCTCTAAGAAGGCAAACGTGGGAAAAATTGGCAAAGTCGACCCAAAATAAATGCGTTGGCACAACACGTTGGGAAATGTTGGGCAATTCTTCAAGCCGGCTGCACACCTAAGCACCGAGCCGCTCCATCGGATCGCTTGCGTGGGGGTAAAAATAAATAAATCGGATCGCACCATCGCCCATTGGCCCATGCGCTGCTCGCATGCGAGCGAGTGGTGGCGTGCGCAACTAGGACGAGGTGTCCGGGCCGTGGCGCGTGTCCGGCCACACCCACTCTGCCCATAAAAACGTAAATCGTAGCTGTGGGCAAATGTTGTCGAGTGGGTGACGGAACGACTCGCTACAAATCGTCTGAGAGGATCGATGCTTGAAAGCGGAGTCCTTTCTCTACCATTGCAAGCAACTGCTCGTGACTGGTTGCAGATATGCGTCCGTATTAGAAGACATTCAGTTGCACGCAAGCAAGAAGTGCAACCGATCGGTTCACGTGTAGACCCCAGCCAGAAGAAAAACACTGCTCGGTTTTGTATTTATCCTAGTTTTCAGTTTGGCTTAAGAAGAGCGAACGGAACGGGACGGTACCGTGTTGAAATGCACGAGCATGTTAGCGTTTGCGTTTTGTCCACTTGCAAAACAATAATTTGGCAAAAATATCGACGGTCGGAAAATTAATCGGTGGGGAACGGCGGCGAGATTCACATGCAGCTGCGCTCTCATCGCTCTCGACACGAACTTCACGGGGAAAAATATATTTTACAAAGTCTGCCACTTTCGTAGTGTTTACGATACCACGTCACCAACTTAATGTCACTTCCCCGTGTCAATGACAACACCTTCAGCAGACATTAATATTAAGACTTTAGAATAAAAAAATTCGAACAACTCCCGTGGCACTTGCGTCTTCTGCCAAAGTTAAAAGAAATCGACGATATCTGTAGAAAAATAATAATTTAGGGGAAGAATCTGGTGGAGATGGGAATGTTCCGATTGATACTTGCGTAGGCTCTCGCGGTTGTGCTGCAGCGGAACACGGTTGCGTTCGGCACGCTGTCCGACGTTTCGCTCCACACGCCGGCCGCTTCTTCAGCGACTGAATTTGGGAACTAAGCAAGTAATTAGTTCCAAATGATTCCATTGTTCAAATCTGCGTCGTCGTCGTCGTCATCGTCGTCGTCACCATTTCCGTTGCCGCTGCAGACGCACTCCGCGGTTACCGCCGCAGCGGTGCGTTCCGTGGCGTCTGCCACGACTCTTGACGTGACGATTTCGCCGTCGGTGCCCATCAGTCATCAACGCTATTCCCAAACCGATTTCAGATTCAGCAGTTCCTGAAGAAGCGGCTCCCGCAGCGACGCCGTCGGGACGTCGTGCCGAACGGCGCCAAATCGGAAAAACCGCACGGCAGAGCAAAGCTAAAAAAAAGGTTGTCTCTCTCTCTACCCCCAGTTCAGTTGAAATCGGCTTGGAGTGAGGGAGAATGCAGTTGCCGCCGCCGCCACCGGCAGGGTGGAGCGCAGGGGAAGCCCTGCGGCGAACAGAGTGCGGGGCGGGGAGTGGGGCGCGGCAGGCTCCACGAATAACGCCGCGGCCGGGAATGAGCCCTTGCGCGCGCGGAAAGTAAAAACACGACGACGACAACAACAGCAACGTAGCTGCAGAGGGTAGAATACTAAAATTATGTTTTAAAACAATCACTCTCTCCATCTCAACGGCGGAATCTGGTCGATTGACTCCTGGGTCGAAGCGGCCGCAAGAGGAACGTGTCCCAAAATCTTCTTCTGGTTGCCATCATCGTCTTCATCATCATCATCATGATCGTTATTATTTACAGATATTTATTATTCACGAACCTCCAAACTGTTGCGTTCCATCAGACTCAGCAGTCGTCTTCTTCGGAGATGAACAAATCACGAACACATCATCGTCATCATCGTCATCCTCCTGCCTTGCCCCGTCCTTCACTCGGAGGGATAAAAAAAATGCATGGGCGCACGTGAAGAGATTCTCGAAACGTTTTGGCGCATCGGCAAACGGCAACCACCTCTATGCCGTCTCCTCTCCTCCTCGCACAGTCTTCCCGTCTCGATCGTCTTTGCCGTCGCTCCAGCCGCGGGTTCTCACACGCCCGCCGTTTCGCGGCGTCAATGCGCATTTCCCGCCGCGACGCGCAATTGGAGGACGGCTGTCATCTCCCCGTTCGGGAGAGTTTAGTTTGTCCGTCGTCTTGCACTCCGCGCCGTCGTATGTACACGGAGACACGCACGCCGTCCGGTGGCGCTCACGGCAGGCAGGCGGGGGCGCGGGGGGCAGCCCCCCCCTCACTGTGGGGGGGGGGGGGGGGGAGGTGGGGTCCCCGCCTATGTCACGTCCTCGTCGTCAGAGCAGTAGTCGCGCCCCTGCCGGGAGAAGAAAACACAACGAGTGATCGGCAAGGTGCGTTGTTTGCATCTGACAAAAAAAAATACCGGTATTGAAAAAAAACACAGGACAGGGTAACTTCGGGGGGGGGGGGGGGGCGACAGACAGCTGCAATTATTGTGCCCCACTCCCATGGCTTCAGTCACAGCTAAGACTCAGGGGGGGTGGGGGGGGGTGTTGAGACGGAGCTGTGCGGAGCGCCGAGCCGCCCCGGCATAAAGGAGGGCAGGTGGCTCCACCGGGAGCCAAATCAACGTTTGTATTATTGGCGTTACGCAACTCGTCAAAATGGGAGAGAGATTATCCCTCCGAGTTGATTCGCTCCTTGATCCCGACCATTGTCCCCCCATTTAGCGATTTTACCCGACAGCATTATCCCCTCTCTCTTCCCTCTCTTTCCCATACAAGCTCCCCCATAACACTCTCCCATCTCTCTCTCTCCTACCCCCCTCCCCCGCCCCCTCTCGTGCGCACTTCCTCCTGTTTTTTCCCCGGGAGATCGCAGGCAGCCGTTGAACGCCTCCGTGTTAACACATCGGTGGTGCACGTCGGCCGATCAAGTCTGCTGCCGTATTGTTGCGCCAAAACCATTAGGAAGATCATTATATAAAATAACAAAGGGTGGCCTTTCACAACGGCGCAAAGGGTGTACATAATTAGCACCCTTGACTGCTCGTCCAACGGATTGCTTTCCTAATGAGCAAATGTGCCCTGGCGTTAGCCCCCCGCTCGCTAAGCCATTTGCGCAGTTCACCAAAACAATCCCAAGCCGGAGGTATTAGCAGCACAACAGGCTGTGAGGAGCGGGGATTAGAGTAAGCGATCTGTGGCCCTGTGCGGGTTTAAATTTGCATCATTATTGTCAATATTGCTACGGGTGATGTAAACACCCGTTCATGGAGCTTGGTCAAAAATCTCCCAAACACCACCACGGCAGCTCTCTAATACAGCACCACAGAGCTGGCGGCTCCTTCTCGCATTTGTTTGTGGTTTTGCCGGTGGCCTCCGAAACATTCTCTCTCTCGGATAGTGAACTAAAACAGTGCTCGTTGCAAATTATAAATGGTTTTTACCTTTAATATGATCCACAGATTAGCTGATCTTCAACATCACTGTAGTAATCATCATCATCACAGATGTAGAGATGCAATAATGAACTTACCCGCTCTATCTTCTCATCCAACATGCGGAAGAACTCAATTTGACTTTCCGACAGGTGCAGGCTGCAAAACAAGTGCAAGTCAATTCTGTTAAGCCAGACGTGATCTCAAGAGACTAGGACGAGGTGTTATCTTAACGGAATTTATTCAGCGCCTTAGCTAAGGCCACTTTATGGAGAATTAAGAACGGTACAACACGTGTGAGTGTGTGTGTGAATGTAACGGTCGAGGTGAGGTGAATGAAATAGATGAGAGGGAAGTAATGGGGGCGAATCTGTGATGAGTGAATTCGGTGAAAGCGAAACTGATGACAGTAAATCATGATGAATGGATTGAATGAATGCGGAACGAGTGACAGCCATGCAATGAGAATATGAAGAGGGAACAGTAACGGTGGTGGTGGTTATGAGGGGCAGATTCAGGGGGTCGTGGGGTGAGCTAGGAAACAATAAGCGAGTTTTGAGTGAGGAACGGAAACTTAGTGAGCGAAGGCGACTGCCTAATGTGGAGCGGGAAATTTGTTCCAGTGAAAGGAGGGAGGGAGTGAGACGAGAGAAGGAGCGGCAGCCTGTGATTGAGCACAAGCAGGAGCAACAGAGAGAGGTAAGAGAGTGACCCGGGGACATTCATCTGCAGTCGGGGGCGGTGACTGCTGCGTGCGATCCCAATCGAGCGATCCGCGGTGTCATTTCCGAATTTGGGCGAATTTGGACCCTCTTGGCCGACACGTGGCAGGCAGCACACTCTTGCGAATGATGTCAAGGGATCTTTAACGCCCACCGTTGTAAGGGAAACCTCGTGAACGCGGGCTGGGGGAGGGGGGTGGTTATGTTCCTGCAAAATGCCGCGCTGGGAAATAGGGTTGCGCTCCTGGGTACAAAATCATCACCTCCCTCCCCCCTTCCCTCTCCCCCTCTTTCGGTTGAACTAATTCCAAGTGAATTCCCCCCTTGCCGTTGTACTAAAGGAGCGCGGAGTCGCTCTCCGTCCCTTGTGCGTGCGCGTGTACACTCTTTATTTTCAATTTCACCTCATCACCAAACCCCCGTCTCTACAGCACCCTTTCCGCACCGCTGCACTCGTGCCCAACCGCTCTCCCCCCCTCCCCCAACACTGAGCCCCCCCCCCTCCCCAGAGTGGACGGCTAGATGCGTGCGGCAACGCGCCTGCGAACATCTGCATTGTGCGCGAGCGTGTCGAGTTCCCTGTGTGTTGCATCATCACACACACACACGCGGTAAATAAATCGTTCCACGCAGTCAATTCATTCGCACCGCAGTCCCATCCAACGGACGCAACGCTCTCTCATCTCTCGCAAGGCCGCACCTCCGATGGGCGCAGTTGGCTACGTACGGTGCGAAAAGAGTCGAACGACTATCTTCGCAACAATCTTAGCAATGTCCAACCACGTATAGACGAAACATCACTCCCCTCATCCCAGTCTTCTGGAAAACCGACCTCACTAAACAAACTGTTTAGAGGCAAAGCCGTGATTGGCAAGGTTTTTATGTGGCCAAACATACCCTGTCAGGACCTTCCTAAAAAAAAAGGTCTTGAGACTCGATCAAACGTGATATACGTGTTAAACGAAGGCCGCCAACTAGCACTGCCGTGCATTTGCATGGGATATCGCTACAGTGAATCACAAGCGAAACGGATTGATCGACAGTCACTGGCCGACTTTCAAACAACAACAACAATAATGTGACGTAACAATATGAACAGATAAAAACAGATCTAAATCAACACCAAGAACGATTCAACATGACATCAATCTAATGACAAATATACATCGACAACAATAAGATAATTGTTCACATCAACAATAATATATCAACATCCACCAGTGACATATCGACAACATTAATATCATCAACACCTCGTGCATAAGTATTTTACAACCACAACTGAAGCCACAATATAACGAACAAACATTATAATCACAACTACAACCACATTACAACCGCAACTGAAATGAAATGACGACAACAGCCGCAATATAGCCACAACCACAGCCAAAAAACGGCATTAACGTGGACCAACCCTGTGACGAAGCCACCCGCAATGCGTCCGATCGCCGTCGGATCACGCAAGCTCAACGGGCATTGAGCCTGCGTTATGCGGAAAGGGCGAGCGTCGAGCGCTAGGCGTTGCGGCCTGTGGGGCCAAGTTCGTGGGCAGGAACAGACGGCAGTGCAGAAAGACCCAATGTTGTATATGCGTTGAACGTCTTTCGCGATGTGCGTAGCCAACCGTTCTAATCGAAGGTGCAGTGTAGAATCTATGGGCAGTGTTGAGTCTATGGAGAGTGTTAGTGGTTGAGTCTATGGGTAGTGCTGAGTCTATGGGCAGTGATTGAGTCTATGGGTAGTGTTGAGACAATGGGCAGTGTTGAGTCTATGGGCAGTGATTGAGTCTATGGGCAGTGATTGAGTCTATGGGCAGTGTTGAGTCTATGGGCAGTGTTGAGTCTATGGGCAGTGTTGAGTCTATGGGCAGTGATGAGTCTATGGGCAGTGTTTAATCCATGGGTAGTGTTGAGTCTATGGGCATTCTTGAGTCTATGGGTAGTGTTGAGTCTAGGGGCAGTGTTAGTCTATGAGTAGTGGAGTCTATGGGCAGTGTTGAGTCTACTCTATGGGCAGTGTTGAGTCTATGGGTAGTGTTAGTCTATGGACAGTGTTGAGTCTATGGACAGTGTTGAGTCTATGGGCAGTGTTGTGTCTATGGGCAGTGTTAGTCTATGGGCAGTGTTGAGTCTATGGCCAGTGTTGAGTCTATGGGCAGTGTTGAGTCTATGGGCAGTGTTGAGTCTATGGGCAGTGTTGAGTCTATGGGCAGTGTTGAGTCTATGGGCAGTGTTAGTCTATGGGCAGTGTTGAGTCTATGGGCAGTGTTGAGTCTATGGGCAGTGTTGAGTCTATGGGCAGTGTTGAGTCTATGGGCAGTGTTGAGTCTATGGGCAGTGTTTAGTCTATGGGTAGTGTTGAGTCTATGGGCAGTGTTGAATCTATGGGCAGTGTTGAGTCTATGGGCAGTGTTAGTCTATGGGCAGTGTTGAGTCTATGGGTAGTGTTAGTCTATGGGTAGTGTTGAGTCTATGGGCAGTGTTAGTCTATGGGTAGTGGTTGAGTCTATGGGCAGTCTTGAGTCTATGGGCAGTGTTGAGTCTATGGGCAGTGTTGAGTCTATGGGCAGTGTTGAGTCTATGGGCAGTGTTGAGTCTATGGGCAGTGTTGAGTCTATGGGCAGTGTTAGTCTATGGGCAGTGTTGAGTCTATGGGCAGTGTTAGTCTATGGGCAGTGTTGAGTCTATATGGGCAGTGTTAGTCTATGGGCAGTGTTAGTCTATGGGCAGTGTTGAGTCTATATGGGCAGTGTTGAGTCTATATGGGCAGTGTTGAGTCTATGGGCAGTGTTGAGTCTATGGGCAGTGTTGAGTCTATGGGCAGTGTTGAGTCTATGGGCAGTGTTAGTCTATGGGCAGTGTTAGTCTATGGGCAGTGTTGAGTCTATGGGCAGTGTTGAGTCTATGGGCAGTGTTGAGTCTATGGGCAGTGTTGAGTCTATGGGCAGTGGTTGAGTCTATGGGCAGTGTTGATTCTATGGGCAGTGTTGATTCTATGGGCAGTGTTGAGTCTATGGGTAGTGTTGAGTATATGGGCAGTGTTGAGTCTATGGGCAGTGTTGAGTCTATGAGTAGTGTTGAGTCTATGGGTAGTGTTGAGTCTATGGGCAGTGTTGAGTCTATGGGCAGTGTTGAGTCTATAGGTAGTTTTGAGTCTATGGGTAGCGTTGAGTCTATGGGCACTGCTGAGTCTATAGGCAGTATGTATGTAGAACTTCTTTCGCACCGTACGTAGCCAACCATGCTAATCGGAGTGCATTGCAACCGAGTTTAATCACAGTGGGTGGCTGAAACATGGATTCGAACCCAAGCTCTTAGCGGTGCTGGCTCAGTGGCCCGTGACCTCTGTCATCAGCTCCCAGATAATGACAATAAGCTGACCCGACCCCAAACTGGACTTTGCACTCGCAACCTTCCGATAAACCAAGTCTGGCGCCAACCAGCTCAGCACCACCCAATAAAATGCAAAGGTCTTCACACGGGCGAGCATCATCTTCCTGCTACCTCCACTCTCCTCCGACTGGAGTGTCCTCGACGCTCCGGGCTAATTCAGGACATGGAGAGGCGCAGCCCTACAATTTCTCACTCGTGCCACTGGTGGCGGAATGGCCTCCACTAGTTGAGGGAGCTCTGCGGAGTTCCATCTGGGCAGCGTTTTGGCCTACACTTCCACGCTGGCTCAACAGCTTCGATGAGGTGGGAGTACCCACACTTTTCCCCACCGCAGGCGCGTTGCCGATAGACTTAACTGCGGCGTGATGCTGCAGCGTGGACAGAGGCGGTGGATGGTGGCGTTTCAATCGACGACCTCTGGATTGCCAGTCCAGTGTGCTGCTGTTACACCATTGTGGCAGGGTCCCATTCTTTATTTAGCCCGTTTACGGCTCGCAATGTTATTTATATTGCTCTTTTACAATGTGTAACAAAGAAAAAAAGCAGCAATATAAAAATAAATGTGGCAACGGGGAACTAAAACCACCGTAAAAGTAACCAAAAACGCAAAACGATTCGGGATCGCACGATCCAGTGCTAGTTGGTCACTGCACACGGTACAGGACTGGACTGGACCTGCATCGGCACACATTACATCTCTCTGCGCAGCTCACAAGGGTGCAAAAGCTTTGGCAGTGCGAATTTCTTTTAAAATATAATTTACTTAAATGTTTATGTAGGGTACACGCCCACCACCCCCTACGCCCCCACCTCTCCAAAAACAAATATCCCTATTTGAGACCCACAACCACCTCCTTGGCCAATACCGCGGGTGCGTTGTTATCAACCACAAACACTCCGGGCAGCCTGCACCGTGGCGGTCGTTGCTGGAAGACGAGGTGGCCACGCGCTTGCCGGTGTCATGCTCCAGGTTATTTCGCGATAAATTAATTGGGGGAAACGCAGCGGTCGTGGTCCCCCCTAATGAAGCTCTCCTGAGTAAGAAACGTAACAATAGTAGGCAGGACACCGTGTTTGTGTGTGTGTGTATATAAGGGAACGGTAGTGTCGTGGTTATCGCGCTGCACTACAAACCCGATGACCCGAATTTGATTCCTGCTCACGGTCAACACCAGTGACCTTAAATTTAACCAGTCCCTGGGCCTCCCCCCTAGGTCGACTCAGCCTCAAATGAGTACCTGGTGCAATATGTAAACATTGCCATTGGGGAGACAAAGGCGGCTGGGCGTGGTGCAGGCCACCCACCCCCTCGTGCGCCATGCCGGCCTTCATAGGTGCTCGCTAACAGCAATTGCCCCTACAGTTTACCCGGAAGGTCTTTGTTTTTATAAATATATATAGCTTCCCATATAATGTTAGGACACACTGCAATTAACCGTGCTCCTGTGATGGTGCCAGTAGTTCACAGGTACACGAACGAGTGTCAAGTAGAATTTGTTTATCCAGATGAAAACTCAACAGACGAGGATGAGTCTCATCTACTGGTGACCTGGGGCATTCTTCTGTCAGTAGCACGGGGGGTGGGGGGGGACGATGATTGGCGTTGTGTATAATCATCAATCCGATAACTTTCGAATTTGCCGAATGTTGTACCCCAACGCCTGCACACGACGGGCCTACTCTTGCGAATGCTGGCACGGGAATTTTTAACGACCACCGTGGTGTTAGTCGTAGTAATATTGTTACGGCTATTTTACACCGCAGTATTAATCAGGATGGTCGCTGGATTCAAACCGCAAAACCCCCGCAACGATCAGCGAACGCGCCGCTGGCGCCAGGCCATGGTGGCACCGCGCCACGAGTGCCGGGCAGCACCCTCGTTGGCCTGTGGCCGCCCTGTGGCCGCCCTGTGGCCGCCCTGTGGCCGCCCTGTGGCCGCCCTGTGGCCGCCCTGTGGCCGCCCTGTGGCCGCCCTGTGACCGCCCTGTGGCCGCCCTGTGGCCGCCCTGTGGCCGCCCTGTGGCCGCCCTGTGGCCGCCCTGTGGCCGTGCCGTGGCTACAGGAAAACTGCTGCAGCAGCAGCAGTCAGCAGCTTTTACGGCGATTCCTTCCACAACGAACTCAACCCGCCTCCGTTTGACCTGGCGCCAATAAAATTTTACATTTCACAATAATGGCTCCGTTAAATAACACGGCGATCCGCGTGCAGATGCCAGAGAAGAAATTGGTACCTCCATGTAAGAGAGGTAGCAAAACTTTCGTCGATGGGATCTTTGCTGCCAATATCAACAATTATGAAAATTAATAAGAATAGGCTTTACCCTTTCTGGCAACACAACAGGAGGTTTTAAATTTTGATTTAAAGCTTTCGTGACTGCAGGGATTCATATTCTTGGTTCTTTCGGTAAAGTCACGTAGAAGGGAAACAATAAAATAATATAAATATAAAACAATAAAAATTCTCACGACGTTTCGACTGCAACACAAGCAATCATCATCAGGTGTGAAATCCACAAATATAATATAGAACAGGAGGTGTTAAAATGTTCATTTTAGATACTGGCAAAAAAAGGTATCCCATCGATGTAACTGCTCAACCCGAGCTATAAATGTTCCGAGACTTGCCTTGTCTTTGTACTTTCGCCTTTGAAGCGTTCTCTGGTCTCACACCGGTGAGACAGGGCCATAAAGACGTCTCTGGTGTAGGCCAATCAGTTTCAAGGACAAGGCAAAAATCATTATCAGAGCATGTTCGTTTACTTGTTTTGCCGAAAGTACGTGTGGTTAATACAGACTTTATACCTTGCAAAAGGTATCTATCTGGTGTTTAAACAAATTCTAACACCTCGTGTTTTATTGTCAGAAAGGGTAAAACCTGTTTTTACTGTTTAAAAACTTCAGTATTAGCCCTTTATTTACATGTCTGATTCTATTCTATCCCTTGCACATGGCAAATGTGCTCGGGAGCTCGATGCCAATGCGGAGGTCTGTACGGCCACAATCGCACTGCTATGGATTGTTTCTAAATAGATCTCTATCATTATGGGTTTACTAGATTGTCGATATTGTCCACAGTTTGTGTTGCATGGCTTGTCTTGGATCTTCCACATAGGAACGAAGGAGATGGTGCGCATTAATGTGGCTGCTTTTCCGCAGGATAAATTCTCAACAGCAATGCAACTTGACAGGAAAGTTTTGCTCGTACCCAATGATCTCATGACCACCCCCCCTCCCCTCACCCCGCCCATGTGAAAGACAGACAGGAGGAAAGAAACGCCGTGCAGCGGGATGCCTTACTTGGCTCGCGCTCCTCCGCTCACTTGAAGACCATCTCTCACGATCTGCCTCCCGACTCCCAGCTTCTGAGAGACAACAGAACGAGGCATCAAGGTCGTTGTTGCCGCCACCACCACCACCATCACCACCAAACCTCCCTCCTTCTGCTAGACCCGGTGCCTGTTGCGGAAGCGCAACACACAGGGCGGTGACGCGGCCCAGCGGTAGCCTGTTCATAACTATGTATGGACGAATAAGTTCTTTCCTATGTAGAACTTCTTTGGTACCATACGTAGCCAAACGTGCTAATCGGAGGTTTATATCTCGATTCCGGCAGGTAGCCCTGGCCAATACTGCACCGTGTGTTAATCACAAAAGACTGCGGGCCATCTGCTTTACAACGGACGTTAATGATCCCGTGTCATTATTCGAAACGAGCAGGCCATCACGTGCCGAAGTTACAGTCCAAATTTTCCCCAGTCTAAAAATTATACCGCAAACAACTCAATTGGCGATGAGTGCGGTGCAATCATCGCCGCCCCCCCTCCCCTCCTGGCAGACGACTGCCCAACGTGCGGGCCACGTGTCGGGTGGGCACCCAGCAGAGCAACTGAAACAATGGGGAGAGCAAGTTTGTTAAATCCCCACTCATATGTATGTTGAACTTTGGATTTAAAGTTTTCGTGACTGCAGGGATTCATATTCTTGGTTCGTTCGGTAAAGTCACGTAGAAGGGAAATAATAAAATAATCAAAATAAAACATAATAAAGTTCTCACGACGTTTCGGCCACAACACAAGCAGCCGTTCTCAGGTGTCTTTCAGACAGCTCTGTTTCTTCACCCGAGGATGGCTGCTTGCGTTGTGGCCGAAACGTCGTGAGAACTTTATTATGTTTTCGTTGTATAATTTTTATTATTTCCCTTCTACGTGACTTTACCGAAAGAAACCAGAAATATTTTGAACTTCTTTCACAGTGTATGTAGCCAACCCTGCTAAATCTGTTCACCCAATGGCAACCAGTGGAATTCACTTCTACTGGACGTACACTCTGCTGACTCCCCCACCCCCCCCTCTCTCACTTCATTCAAATCGCGCCGTAAGACGGAACTTTTTCAAAGCGATTTTTTTCTATTTCTTGGCTCCTTTGTGTTTGGGGGTTGGGTTTTGATTGAATCCACCGGAATCGCCCCCCCCACCCCCCCGGTTTGTGAGTCTGAGCCGGAGGAGCTGTGGTGGGGCGAGTTGGGGGGGGGGGGAGCAGCTCACCCCGGCCGCCGCATCCCCGGCAATCCCCGCAAATCGGTCGTTGGCATCGGGCCTGGCGGCGAGGTGGTTCTGCATGGTGCTGAGAGCACCGATCCCATCGGCGCCGGCGGCCTTTTTCTTCGGCCCTTCCACGTCCGTCTTCGAGGGTTTGTCTGCGGAGAAACGGGCCAAGGTGTGATTTTTTGTTATGTTGTTTTCGGATTTTTATTTACTGCGTTAACAATCGACCAAGCCGAGGCTGAAAACGCA
This sequence comes from Lampetra fluviatilis, assembly GCF_964198595.1. Lineage (NCBI taxonomy): Eukaryota > Metazoa > Chordata > Hyperoartia > Petromyzontiformes > Petromyzontidae > Lampetra > Lampetra fluviatilis. Next base: position 6,981,016 of record NC_136335.1, read on the forward strand.
AACGTGCACGTGGGTGGCGGCGGTGGCTACGCCGCCCGCCACCGCCTGCGCACTCCAGCACAGCTGAGCAGGCAGGGAGGCTTGGTGGATCGCACGGTAGCAGCCCATGCCAGATTGGCCACACATGGGGTTCTAAATGTGGAAAACATTGCAAGTAACAAATTCAATAACCTCGGCAAAAACGTGAGCTGCACTGGAATGGATTGCAAAGTTAAAGCCATTGAAATAAAGGAAACCCCTTTTTAACCTTGTTTCAGCTAGATTCCCAGATCGACACGAGATTTTTCTTTTTTTAGCAAAGTCATCGCAAGATAAACACAGCAAAGAAAATAATGTTCTATCATTTGACAGGGGAATCCTTATCTCGTGTGTGGTTTTTTGGCGGAAAGAGTGCCGAATCTGTTCACTCACGGTCGGATGAGGAGGTAGGCCCCTTGAAAATACATCCAAAGTTAAAAACTCTAAACTGTGTCCCAGGTTGTCCGTGTCCCCCCCCCCCCATCAATCAGGATGCGTAGGGTACACAGGGCCTGGCGGATATCCGCTGCTGGGCCTTTGTTTTCGTGTACAGAAAAAAACTAGTACATATATTTTAATGAAATTAAACTAAAAAACTGTGGCGTGGCTTTCATCGTGCCCAGGCAGTGCAAACTGCACCAGGCCCCCATGGGCCAGAGGGGCCCACCCAGGCCCTGGGCTACAAATCGTACACAAGTAGGGGTGGGGGGTGGTGAGCAGTGGGGTCCATTTCATTAATTGCATCTGGGCCCATGCCAACCAAGCTACTCCTACCGATTGGTATTGTTGATCGATTATTCTGGAAGGAAGACATGCACAGGGGAAATGTAACAGTCATGGACCGGTGGACACGTTTCCCAGGGTGTACGCGTCCCCGGAAGCCGTGCTCCCAGGCAAGCAGTTTTAATGCCGCGTTAATTCGCCAATCGATAAGTTTAGCCTGTGTCCATATCACACGCAATGTGCCCGACGGAAGTTCGTGTGGGACAGCGGTTGATGATGACCACGACGATGATGATGAGGGGTGATGGTGGGAACGTCCCTCATCTCCCTAACGCGCGTCTCCATTGCCCTGCGCTCTGTTGATGGCCACTCACGACGCCGATGACGAAGATGATACCAATGAGGATGACGCTGCTGCTGACGATGACGCTAATGACGGCGCTGCTGCCCACGAACTGTGGTGGCACCGACGACGGTGGTGGTTGCGCCTCCTCCACCCGCTCACCTCCCTTCTTGTGTGCGTCCCCGTTGTGCTGCGCCCTCTCGGCGCTCGCTCCGTTGGTCTCCCCCCCCTCCTCCTCCTCGTCGCCGGGCCCCACCGACTGCTGTTTCTTGCTGGAGGCGCAGCCCATTGCGGGCACGCGCATCGGGGCACCCTCCCCCTCCCTCCCCCACGCCCCCTCCTCCCCTCCTCCGGCGGAGTCCTCCGGCGGAGAGTTGCCGCGCGCCGGTGCGGCTTCACGTGCCTCCGAGCTCGCGCATTACTGCGGGAAAAGACAAGGGGAGTGGACACCACGCGTCAGCGTTGGCGCGTCCTTCCCCGCGCATTTTTTGAAGCCGGCTCACGAGCAATCAAATCGGTCAAGCAAACAAATCGCCAATCCCGAAATCGTGCAACGCAATCGGTCCCCGCGACCACTACCCACATCCGAGTGAGCAGTTGCGCAACGGAGGAGAACAAACGCCGTATTCAGGGTCGTGCCGACCAATCGTAGTTCGTACATTTTGCAAATCCTCGGCTGGATTCCCTGGACTCTCTCTGCCGGTTTCCCATTGCCTGCCTCTGCCACAGCGCCTCTACTCTCGGTCGTCCACCGTGTTTCTCTCCGCTCCCATCACCCTGCACTATGGCTCACGTGAGAACGATCGGCAGCTGCAGCAGCGCGACTCTCAACCTCCTCCTCCTCCTCCTCTCTCGACCACCGACCTGGGCGGCGCTACTGCCTGGCGTCGTCTCTCCGTGGCAGCCCCCGCCATCTGGAACGTGGCCATCATCGTCCCACCGCTGCACATTCACAGCAGCAGCAGCAGTCAATCTGCATCGCCTTTTAAAGAGACACTTAAAAGGCCCCACCACTATCACCTGGCTATCAAGTGACACCGAGCCTGGCTCCCCAACTCAGTATCACGGTCATTTTTCCGTCCGTGAATGTCACTACGCATTATAAATTGCATCGTTAGCAATGTCTCACGAGACAAAAGCGCGTCAGCTAAAGATTGCCGAGCAGGTCAACGGTCGACAGCGGCATCTCTTCCGCAAACGGTAGCGCAACTGCTCACAGAGACGCGCACACAAACAGCACACGAGCGGTGGCAAGAAACGCAGAGGTCGCCGGGTCGATTCTATCTCCCGGCGTGGCAGTAGAAACAATGGGGGGGGGCGAGTTTCTTAAATTCCGCCCCCCCCCCACCCCCTGCCCCCAGCGTGGGAGAGTAGACCAAATAACCTGTAGAGAAGGGCTCTGTTGAGCTCCCTCTGGTGATCACCCTTCCGACCAGCAGTGGTGCGAGCAGGAATTTGCAGAGCTGCACCTTCCAACCATTTAGCTTTTTATTACTTTTCACTATTTACAATGTTACAGAACGACCCAACTAGCAAATGCGATTGCAGCGAGTTCACAGGAGGTGGATGTTTTCAGAAAAGAGACGCTCTGTGTGGAAACAACCAAGCTTCCTTACCCGTCTGTGCAGCAACGCTCACTAACGATGAACAAAAACTCTGTGATAAGGCCCTGGTGGCGTAGAGTGTTGCAATGAATACGTAGCAGCAGTAAACCACAGAGCTGGGAGACAACAGCAGCAGCAACAAGAATGCAAAACAAAACACTGCTGGTCTCTACGCACGCGGCATTAGAATGTCAGCAGAGATTGGGGGGCTATACAGGTAAACAAATGGACAGGAAGAGAGAAACGTGGATTGATGATACTCGGAAAGCCACTGGAGCTATGCACTTTGAAATCCAGATTGAGAGCTAATTTAGTAAGAACTGCTTTTTGTGCTTAGTTTGTTGTCCTTTCCCCGCACCTCCGATTAACGCGATTGGCTAAGTACTGTGCGAAAGAAGTTCAACATACATTCTAGGCGATCTGGTCATACGCACGCTCCTGCTGTTCAATAAAACAGCAGCGGCGTTCTTTTTACTCCTTTAAACGTTGGACGAAGTCAAAATTAGATCATTGCCGCGAAATCAATTTTGGAAGCAAACCACGGGGGATCTCTGCCCGGCTGGGGTTGAGACACGAAGCCGAAAAACGTGGCTAAGGGAGACGAAGGGCAGAAACACGAGAGGTGATAGGAGACGATTGTTTAATGCTTCCAGTTTACTTTGACGATCCAGGTTAAAAAATAACTCTAGAGGCCAGGAAGAGCCTCATTCACAGCAAGAGCGACGTGATTATCCGCCACTTTGCCATCCGCAAGGCTCTATTAACCGGCGTCTGCCACGGACGGAAAACACAAATATTTGTTCATTTACCCCGAAAAAATCCCGACAGCCATCTGGCACCTTCCTGTGCGTGCGCTTATGATGGGTGCGTTGTTTGCGAGAGATTCAGGACGCTGCCGAGCGGTGGCGCTAGCGATAGTCTGTACTGTACTCCTGTATACTGTACTCTAAAAGGGCACCCACTGCTTCTCGACAATGAAATGAAAATGCCCTACAGCCGACTGGTCAGTGCCGCTGTATAATAGCGGAAGTTTCTTATATCGCAGTACAATATGCAGGCTCAGTTTCTTTGCAGAACAGGGGGAGAACATATCTAATTATACATTTTTTACTTTAAGGGGCAATGTAATTCACGAATGTGTTGTGCTTTTGCCGTTGGTGCTATGCGCCACTGCCACCGACACGTAAACTGAATAAACGGGGTTCCTCAAGTGTAGCGAGTTGATGATCAGAGCCCAGTTACCAATGACTTATGCAACGACCCACGAACTCGCACAGTGATCCACAGCTTCACGTTGATAGAGCTGTTAGTGAACAGGGTTTCTCAACTGTAGCGAGTTTATGGCCTCTGCGCGGTCAGCAATGACTGTGAGGGCAAGCGCTGTTAGCGAACACCTATAAAGGCCAGAACGACACACGAGGGGATGGTTGACCAACACCACGCCCGATCGCATTCATCTCCCCAGTGGTGATATTTACACATCGCACCAGGTACTCAATTCAGACTAGTAGACCCAAGGGAGACCCATGACCGGTTCAATGATCGCCACTGGTGTTGACCGTGAGCAGGAATCGAACTCGGGTTGCCGAGTTCGTAGCGCGGGGCCCTAACCTCTACCAAAAACGACCGCACGCACACAAAATAACATTTACCACGTTACGTTTGGTTTTTCGCTCAAGAGGTGGCGCAGAGGTCACAGCGCTGAGCTGGCTCGACCGAGACACCGGGGGCCATCCCTGTAATGCCCATGGGGGTGGGGGGGGCCCTCATCTCATTATAAGACACCAACAGCAGTACAAATTGGAATTGTGAAAAGGCAATAGAAAATGTTAAAAAGGGGCAGAATATTATTACCGAGGAACAACGTGTCGGGGGTGAGGTTGAGAAGGCACGCTGTGGCCTGCCTGTTTAACCTCCAGTGGTGGATGAGAAGCAACACTTATACCAAGCAAAGGCACACAAGTGGCTCATGGGAGGCACCAGATCCATATATACCGGTGCAGTAAATATAAGCTCAAATTATAAATTATATTTTGATTTGAAGCTTTCGTGACTGCAGGAATCCATACTCTTTTGTTCTTTCGATAAAGTCATGTGGGTAGAAAATAAATCACGACGTTTCGATCACAACACAAACGGTCGTCCTCAGGCGGAAAAAATATAATCCAGCAGTGGAACTGCTGAACTAGCGAGAGAGCAGCTACAACAAGGCTATATATGTGGCGATGGGCAAGCAAGCGGGCTCTGAGCTGGAAAGGATTAGAAATTCTAAACAATACAATATTAGAAATTCTGAACAATACAATAGGCTAATCAACATAAATCGCACAATTACTGTGATCTCTCTCTCACCGCCAACTTGTCTGCATCTCCCTTCTCCCATCCGACCACCCTCTCTGTTCTTGTACACAAAATGGATAAGGACACAGGAGGTCAAACTCCCGGCTCGGCAGTTGAAACGATGCGGACCCCCCTCCGCCTGCCGTCCCTCCACTCAGCAGTGGAAACGGGCTCATCACAGTTTGTCAATCGTCAGATTGCATGCCGTGGGGAAACCAACACCTCTTACAAGATGTCTGGTCAGTGTGGAAGAATAGGCCAAAGATACCCCCTGCAGAGGGACTCTCTAACAGCTGCCTCCAGTGGAGGCCCTTCTTTCACTAACAGTGGCACCAGCATGCAATTGCAGGACCATGCCTTTACTTAAATCTACATTTTTCATTCCCACATCTCAATAGGATTTTATAAACTGAGAGAAATGGGGGAGGGGACACAAAAACAATATTTGCTTAGGGCCCCCAATCGAGGGGAGGAGAGGGGCCCTCCCACCCCCCACAATCAAACCCACGACTTGTCCAAGCCATCGCACTGAAAGCGGCTACAACATTTGGCCCTGCACAAGCCGATATTTCAGAGTAAACAAAAAATACCCCTTTAACCTTTAGCACTTGCAATCACAAAAGGCCACCACCCGCCCCCCCACCCCCCATTAAAATCACTAACGCAGCAGGGCCTATTTTCCCGCAAAATTTGCCGCGCAAACCGCACGTCCAAACTGCGCGCTCGTTAGCCAGCGCTTTCAAACTGCAATGGTTTTGTCTTCATTTGTTATTCCCTCATCTCAATAGGATTTTATAAACTGAGAGAAATGAGGGGGGGGGGGGCACAAAAATAAGATCTGCTTAGGACCCCGAGGGGAGGAGGAGAGGGGACCTCCCCCCCCCCCCAATCAAACCCACGACTTGTCCAAGCCATCGCACTGAAAACGGCTACAACATTTGGCCTTGCACAAGCCAATATTACAGAGTAAACAAAAAAAATATCCCTTTAACCTTTAGCACTTGCAATCACAAAAGGTCACCCCCCCCCCCCGCCCCATTAAAATCACAAACGCCGCAGGGCCTATTTTTCGGCAAAATTAGCCACCCAAACCGCACCATCCAAACTCTGCGCTTGTTAGCCACTGCTTTCAAACTGCAATGAGTTCGTCTTCACGACCCCCTCCTCGTCCCCCCCCCCCACGCTGGCGACGGGTGCAGTTGGTACAGCCCTGTGATTTGCACACTCACGCCACCGCCAATTGGTAGAGGTCCCTCCACCCTCTCGGAAGATCACCTTGGCCTACTCTTCCAAGCTGGCCGGATGACTTACCCCCACCAACACACACGTGATCTCTGCCGATTGAGTGTGGTGTACCCAATTAAACTGCTAGATCCTCTCTCTTCACAGGATATTTGGCCTACTCTTTCACACTGGCACTGTGGAAGATCCAAGCGGGGGGGGGGGGGCAGCGCAATGTGACCAATACCCCCCTCACCCGGTGGTCCCCATTGAATTGTAAGGTTCAACCTGCTCAGAGATAACATCATTATGTTAAAGCAATGAATGAACTTCCGTACGAATTATGCACATTTATTGCATTCATTTCGTTTCTTAAAATATCCTATCCTTAAAATCTCCGATTGCTTTCAGTAGCCACCAGGAATTCAATGCCAACTGCGGTCGTGGTTCCCGACTTTTCAAGACAAGAAGCTGGAAGACTTCTTCACAATTCTGGCAAACCACCCGATGAAGCTGGTTGTAAATCGCCAGTGAAACGGCGTTGTGGGTTCACTTTCCATAACAGCAGTGTGCCGAAACAAGTAACTAATTGGCATGTTTTGTTCATGTGACAAAGCTTACTAATTGGCCGTGTAGGCTGGCGACACTTTTATATTTACACAATCGAACCCAAAAACCTTGATTATGAATAATATTGGTCTTCACAGCTTACTACGTGTTAAAGTGAGCGCCTATTAAGGTTGACATGGGGGGCAAGATCAGTGTTGCCAGCACCATGCCCGGCTGCCTTCATCTCTCCCCAGTGCGGATGGTTCACACACCACACCAGGTTCTCATTAAAGCTGAACTGACCTAGTAGAGGCCCAGAATCGGTTCAGATAAAAATCATAAAAATTGTGAGTGGGAATTGAACCCAGGTCACCAGGTTCGAGGAAAGGTGCCCGAATCACTATGCCATCATTCCCAGCACAGACATATCTGCTCACAAACATACAGATACACGTAGACACACACACACGTAGTAAAAACAGTGCCATGTACAGACACACATATGCAAAGTGAAAAGACAAGGATCCCCTGTGTAGCCCACACAGGCTGCTTGGGTAAAGTGCTGTTAGCGAGCAGTACCTATGAAGGCCACTCACACTAGCGAGCGCGCACATTATAATTAATCCTGGCACACTTTCGGAGTGAATTCCCTTCAATGAACAGGCTGTTAACACGCTTCATACCTTTCCTCTGGGCTAAACGCACCGGCAAGGCCTGATATCTACAACTACAACAACTCATGGGGGGTTGTTCACAAACCAGAGGGGATGGGCCCCATTGTGCAGAGGGCACCGAGACCCAAGGGGACTGGGCTTAGCAGTGGAACCTGCTCCCTCACCGCTGCTCTTTTCCCCACACATCCTGCACCGCTAAAATATGTAATTCATCTCCATCCTCCTTGACACCCTGGACTGCTAGATTTCGTCCTTCCCCACCGGTCTTCACACAGGCTTAACAAAACTCACCCTCGAGTCTAGCTACGTTCACCACTATCAGGTCCGCGATGCTCACAGCACGTTTGGTCTCAACTGCAGATCTTCAACATTTCAGTGGCGACCCTCAAATAAAAATTCGATTGTGGCCAAGATACACAGATACACACACATGCACACTCATGCACACTCATGCACACTCATGCACACTCATGCACACTCATGCAGACTCATGCAGAAGCGCATGACGGCTGCCTCGCCAACCGCACAGAATCCCTTTGCACGCCGAGTAGCAGGAAGGTCCCCAGGAATAGATGAACGCCCGAGGCGGCCAGGGAATGGCAGCGGCGCACCCACCTGATAACGGGAAAGTGTAGCCAAGGAGATTCGTTATCACGAGGGCGCCCGAGATAGGGACCGCAACGCAAGGAGGACTTTGGTCCCGACTGCTACGAACCCAGAGTCGACGATGCGTGTGCGCTAATGACCGACTGCGACGCGACGCTTTTCAGAATTGCCGCGACGCATGGTGAAACTACTCTAGGCAGGCAGAGGGTGCAAGCCCAGCAACTGCTTTCTCACGGCACTGTTGACGAAAAGGCCGATACGAGAAGGCAGTGCGGTCAATGGGATGGGTACAAATCTTTGAAAACATTCTTGGTCGAAATAGATATGGGGAAGTGTATTTTTTTTATTATTCACGTTGTTACACGACACTCACTGAACCAGGAGAGCCTCACTGAGGCGCGACGGTAGCGAGATGTTAACTACCTCGCCCGGTATACAGGAGGTCGTGGGTTTGATCCTAACCCTGATGCCTGTATATTTGGAGTTTGCATGTTCTCTCTGTGGCCCCACAGATTTTTCTCCAGGTCCTCTGGGTTGTTCCCTCCACATTTAGAAACAAGTGTCAAGAGTATTTGGCTGCGAAACATTTCCATGTGATGAGCCACTTCGTTGGGCTATGATTTGTGGCCAGTCCACGTCTGAAGAAGAGCTCGGGGGAGAGAATAGGCTCTAAAGGAAAGCTGTCTCAGGTGTGGACCAATCAACTTCAAGGACAGTGCATACATTATCAGAGTTGTGTTTTTTGTTTGCATTACGACTGCAGGTATTGTGGTCTATGCAAACATGACTGCTTGTAAAAAAAAAGGTGTCAGTTTTGTTGCCACATAAAAGGGTAAAAAAACAATTATATTTTTTACTGGCAAATGAGGTACCAATGGTGTAAATGCTTACCCCGAGCTCTCATACTCTGATGGTGCATTGTCCTTGAGTTGTGCGCCTTTTGGCGTCATTTGGTCCAACCCATGTGAGACTAGGCTCTAAGGAAAGCCGTCTCGGGTGTGGACCAATCAACTTCAAGGACAGTGCATACATTATCAGAGTTATGTTTTTTGTTTGCATTATGACTGCAGGTATTGTGGTCTATGCAAACATGACTCCTCGTAAAAAAGGTGTCAGTTTTGTTGCCAGATAAAAGGGTAAAAAACCTATTATCATATTTTTTACTGGCAAATGAGGTACCAATGGTGAAGAGCTACATAGCTCAGTGAGCCTTACCTGGTAAAATAAAAAATAGTTTAAATTTTAGTTAAACACTTCTTTAGGAGGGTCCTGCCATGTTGCTGTGTGCAATACCCATTAAGTAGTTTTCAGGTAATTGGGATGCTTGGCCAAAACCCACGCAGGACAGCGGGAGAACATACCAACACCACATTCCCACTCTCACTCAAACTCACGTTCTGCAGAGCAGTCGAATGTACAGCCTCCATACAGAGAAGCACCCGAATTGGGAATCGAACCCCGGCATATATTGCTATGATGCACAAGTGGGCATTTGGCCTAATCTTCCACTCTGACATCTTGGAAGAGGTAGGAGTTACCCACACTTTACCCCACCACACGCGGTGTGCCGATTGACTTAAACTGCAGAAACTCCATTTCAATTTGCCGCGTGGACAGAGGCAGTGGTATTTGGAGGGATTTAAGAAGCTTGCAACTGCGGTGCCGGGAGAGAGACTCGAACTGGCGACTTCTGAATTTCAAGTCCATGACACCATAGACAGGATCCCACACATTATCGTTTACACGTCATTGATCTTCTGACAGCATACGCATTATAAGTGTTATAGATTTTAAAGTTAGGACACTCAGGCACGCTTACGTTTGAGTGAACTGCAACCGGAGAACTTTTTGAAGTGAATCGTCATTTGTATCGAGAATAAAGCAAACCACAAACACAAGACAATAATAATACCAAACGAGTAATAGTAATGATACGAAACACAGCTACAAGGGTTGGTGGGTCACGTGTAGATCTGTGACAATTCCAAACCTGCTGGAAAGCGAGGTGCTCATGGGATTACAATATAGCAATTAGGTTCCTTACACACCTGTACAGCAAAACCATTTAAGGGTTATCTTCTGGGATGTTTTGTAGGTTTTCTCCGGGCACTCACACGTGATGAAAAAAAAATTGCATTGGGGGTTGGCGGCCGGGTGAGGTCAGAGCGCAGAGCCAGCACCACTCAGAACCTGAGTTGGATTCCAGTTTGCAGCCGCTGCCTGTGGTTAAACCGGGTTCTCTAGTGCAGTGAGAGTTGATGTCTCAGCGCAGTCAGCAATGACTCACACATAGCCCATAGACTCACACAGAGCCCAAGACTCACAGAGAGACCCACTCAGAGAGCCACAGATTCACAAAGTCTAAGCTGTGATTAAAATGGGTTCTCAAGGGTAGCGAGTTCGTGGTCTCAGCCCAGTCACAAATAGATTTACATAGAGGCTCATTAACCCGCACAGAGACCTATAAACTTCTACAACAATTAGGGAAACACTCATCCTGTACAGATGGAAACAGATGGAGATTAAACCATACTGACCCAGGGTATGGCACCTCCTCGACGCCTCTGGGAAAGGGAGTTTCACAACATCGGTATGTGATTCACCAACCCTCGCAGCCTCCACAGTGCTGGGTTACAGGCCAATACCAATACCCTCCACTCACCACCAAGTGACGGTGATGTCACCACGACGAAGGTGCCAGGCCAGGTGGACCTTGAGGTCACGTGAAGTGTCAAAGGCTCAATGACAGGAGGTCACAAGACAGACCCAGGGGCAATGGGTTGGCTGACTTAGATGACTGGCAGATGCACCAGCTGTACCCCCGAATGTGCCAACTTGCTGCATTTCAGCTGCCCGGCGCGCCGCTCGTTGTTGTGAGCATCGCTCCTCTGCCCTCAGTTGTTGTTGGAGGCCGACTATCCTGCAACTGCCTCCTCCGAGGAGGCGACACGCATAGCCACCACAGCCCCACCTATTTGGGTCTTCTGGCTCACAAAAGTGATGCCACTTGACACAATTTGTTGAACAAGGTATAGATGAGATGAAATAATTCAGTTCCAGTAGACAGAGCCCTCAAACATGGATGAAGAAATCAATGAGTGAAGTTCACAGGAACAGCAATCATGGCAGTAGCGATTGAAGAACAATAAGGGAGTGACTGACCACCGACTGTACACAAAACACATCTTTAGAAACTAAAATTGACATCACCACTATCACAATACAGGACAGCCATGTTAAATGCACCGATAGGTTAGGAGATATGATCTTGTAGCGGAGGTCTCCGACTCTGTGTTTAAGTCGTGGGGTGGCTCTCGCCGTGAAGGTCACCGGCAAGACCGGTCAAACCGGGTCACACGGCAGTGACCGCCGGCTTTGGCAGCGAGGGGGAGCAACCACGCGGAGCGAGCTAGACCGTGTAATCACGCAGGCCATCTCTCAGCCACGCCCCGTCCAGGCACTCGGCTCCACGCGGTATATGGACCGATGGAAGGGAGAGATGGGCAGACAGGGAGATGGATGGATAGATAGATGCAGGGAGGTAGAGAGTGATGAACAGAAAGATAAACTGAAGGACAGCGAAATGCATCGGCAGTAACAGACAGGCAGACAGACAGAACTGATGAAGAGAGACACACGGAGTGAGAGAGACAGGCAGGCACACCGGCTGATAGACAGGGAGACAGACCGGTAAGACCAACACAGAGGCAGACAGGCAGACAGACAGAACAACTGATGAAGAGAGACACACGGAGTGAGAGAGACAGGCAGGCACACCGGCTGATAGACAGGGAGACAGACAGCTAAGATGAATGGAATGACAGAGGAGCTGACCTACAGAGGAATATACAGACGCACAAAAGGACTGGTAGACAGATGGACAAACGGACCGCTTGGCCCGTTCGCCATGAACCAAAGGTTCAACTCCCACTGAAACTGCCTGGGAGGAGGGGGGGGGGAGGAATTTCTACTCTGACATAGCGGCACACTTCACCCCTCGCGAAGCCAGCGTCCAAGTCCCCGCGCCATCATTCGCTCGCGGCCGATGATTACACGGCATGGAAATTACCTTCAAGCAAGGTGGCAATCACAAACCACCTTCACTCTCCGTCTCCCTTGGCTGTCTCCACGGCCCTGATTCTCTCTCTCGTGCGTGTGCACTATTTCTACATTAAGCCACTTCTCTTTCTGTCTTGTATACTATCGATTTTGTTTTACTTCCCTTTAGCCTGCCTGCCGACTTTCTCTTGCACTGAAATGACACGTGCATCTGTCTGTACGTTATTGAATTTCTTTCTTTGTAACAAGTAGCAGATGCTGCTGCTGCTGCTCTTGCCAATATTATCTGGGAATCCAGTATAAATTATTTAACAAGCCTAATTCTGCTTATGAGACGTAGAAGGTTGAACTCCATCCATAATTTGCCTTAAACAAATAACCTTATGGTGGGGACCCTGGAGTCCCGTAAGCCCCCGGCTCTCGCATGAACATTATATTATGTCTTTTTCACCAATGGGTTTGAAGGATGGTGGCAAGTGTTTACTTGTTAAACTTTGCCTTTAAAACGGAAAACTACTTCAGTGCCCTCAAAAATTCTAGTTCAGAGGTAGGGTGTGCCCAGGTTATATCCATATTTCGAACCTAACCCAGTTACTTCCGCAAAGACAAACACGATCCCACTTAAAAAACTAAAAATCCTATTATATTAAAACGCAATAAGTACCTGAGAATAGCTTTTTTTTGTTATGCATACAGCATAATTCATGCAAATTTCAATCACACAATCGCCGAGGGACCCACAGATAAGCTGGAAGACAGCCAGGCGGTGAACCTGCGCCACTAACAATTTCCAAAGCTCCGTAGTCCTCTATATATACAAATTATTTCATTCATTCATTGACTGTTTATAAAGGTAAATGTGCAGCTATGCAAACTGCTTGTTCATGCCACTTCTGGCAGAAAAACCTCCACGAGAGGGCATTTGGCCCACTCCTCCACATTAAAGTTACCACACGGCACCTGCCGATCATAGACGAACTGTGGCGTGAGCTCATTTACACTCCTGAGTGGACAAAGGTGGTGGTGAGCGGGGAGGGGTTTAAGAATCTTGCACCGTTGTTTCAACTTTCGCCGCCAAGAGATGGAATGAAAGCGGCCACCTCTGGATTGCAAGTCCAGCGAGGTATGAACCGTCACACCTCTGTGGCAGCATCCAATTTTTACGTGAGCTTTCTACTTCTCAACCGTGCAAGAGACATTCTCTTTACACCTCCATAAAGTGTCACTTACGTGAGGCTTCAGTGGCCATTGCGTTAAATTACGCACATTTTTCCTACCTTAAGTATAGCACAAATCCTGCCCTAGAGTCTGCAAGAGAAATCCATTGCAAAACTCACTGCCTTCATCATTATTGCTGCCCCATTACATACAAATCATTAGGCTAATGGTCCTTTTTCAAACGTAAGTAACATGCTAGTTGGCCTGTGGCCGCACCTGCGGTACTAAAAAGGCATTCTGCTGCTGCTGCCGCCTCCTGCGCATACATTATTCCGTGTTGAGCTGGTGAGTGTTGTGGGGGGGGGCATGTAGCAGGAGTGAGGGGTAGGCAGGTATAGTTAGGGGTGCGGGCAGTTTCACGTCAACCACCAGAATCCCTCTTCGGACAGCGAGATTATACAGGTACTCCTCTACTTACCAACAATCGACTTACGAACTTTCAGAGATACGAACAAATCTGTCCGTATGTCCAGTTGCCTGTTCAGACCGAGTCGTAAGTTCAACCGCCGTGCAATAGATGGCGGTGGTGGCATCTACATCTCCAGAACACGAAGAACCAGTGGCATCTAGTTCTACAGAACATGAAGAACCAGTGGCATAGTAGTAGGTTTTTACCCTTTTAAACTGGTACAAAACCGACACCTTTATTCAAGGCATCATGTATGCAATAACCACAACACAAGTAGTCAAAAAAGCAAACAAAAAGAAGCAACTCTGATAATGATAATAATATGCACTGTCCTTGAAGTTGATTGGTCCACACCCGAGGCGGCTTTCTTTAAAGAAAGCCGTCTCGGGTGTGGACCAATCAACTGATAATAATATGCACTGTCCTTGAAGTTGATTGGTCCACACCCGAGATGGCTTTCTTTAAAAAAAGCCGTCTCGGTTGTGGAGTTGATTGGTCCACACCCGAGACGGCTTTCTTTAAAGAAAGCCGTCTCGGGTGTGGACCAATCAACGCAGTCTCGGGTGTGGACCAATCAACTTCAAGGACAGTGCATATTATTATCATTATCAGAGTTGCTTCTTTTTGTTTGCTTTTTTGACTACTTGTGTTGTGGTTATTGCATACATGATGCCTTGAATAAAGGTGTCAGTTTTGTACCAGTTTAAAAGGGTAAAAACCTACTACTATATTTTGCCACTGGTAAAAGAGATCTCAGTGTAAAAACCAGTGGCATCTACATCTACAAAACATGAAGAACCAGTGGCATCTACATAACATGAAGAACCAGTGGCATCTACATCTACAGAACATTAAGAACCAGTGGCATCTACAGGAGATTATACAACTTTTAAAGCCATTCCCCGTGTTTAGTGCACATGCCGCACAACATATTTGGAATCGACAAGAGTATACTCACAAACAAATCGACATGCAAACAGACCTCTGGAACCTAACTCGTTCCTAAGTAGAGGAGTCTCTGATCGACAGGGGCTGCGACATGGCCGAGTGGTAGAGCGTATTGCCGCTTGCTGCAGAGGTCTGTGGTTCGAGTTCTGCGGCCGCCCCGGCCAACTCTGCGCTGTGCATTGATCATGAAGACCATGCGCCGTCCGCTCCACAGCGCACGTTAAGAGATCCCTTGACGTCAATTGAAACGAGAAGGCCATCGCGTGCCAGCGTCACGGCCCATAATTGCCGACTTTGATAAAACCGCATGGCAAATTACTCAATCGGGAGATCGCGTTGCAACATTACCCTCCGACTGTGAAACTACTGTAGACCGTCTGCGAAACACAGGAGCGCCTTCCTTCGCGATGATCGCCCTGCGCTATACAAACGATAGCGCCAATATACTCATTATGCGATTGAAAAATATTTTTTTTTACTAATATAACATAGGTTTCAGTAACCAACGCAATGCTCCATAATTGCTTTCTTTAAACCTCTTCCACCTGACGAGATTGTCATGCTTACAACGATATTGTTGATGATGGCGAGGTACCCAGGACCTTGATTAGATGTCACTCACCACTAGTGCGAGTAGCCGTGGCCAGGAATCGAACTCGGGGGACAAGGATCACAGCAAGGACCTGATGTTTGCAATCTTCTCAACTGAGCTTCTCTTACATGCACATCCACACGACATCATCCACAAAGTGTCCCTATCACTCTTCAAACCGCCAATCCTCACCCCTCACCTCCAAGTTGCTGGATTACAAGCGACCTACACACTCCCCAAAGATAACAAAGCAAGCCTCTAACACCCAAAAGTCAACAAAGAAAACATCTCCAGCGGAGCCTGCAGCCTTGTTGGGGAAAGTTATGTTACCGCCAGCTTCTATGAAGGCCGGCGTTGATGCACAAGGGAGTGGGGGTATGGCCAGCAGCACATCCGGCTGTCCTTTTTTAGCCAGTGCCGATGTTTACACATCACACCAGGAACTCATTTAAGGGTTGAGTTGACCTAGGGGTGGGGCTTTGTCCTAGTTCTGATATAAACGCAGGTCACCGGGTTTGTATCGTAATTAAAGTGTCCTAACCACTACACCGCCTCTCATAACACAACCATCAGCGCGCACACACAAGCCACCGCCTCGCATACCTTACACAACCACCACACCCACGTGTACACACACTCTCAGAGTAAAAGTTCAGAAATATTCATCTCTGATATTGGCTGCGAGCAAGAATCAAATGCAGAGTTATGGGCTATTCGCGCAACGCACTAACCACTACACCACCTCTCTCCACAGCCACACTGCACAAGTGTGCATGCATGCAGTGTGCAGATTGCACACAGCAGGGGTCCCCATGTGGGGAGCTTCGCTCATTATTTATTGAACAATATTTATTTAGGGGTAGCACCTTAGGCCAGGCACCAGTACAGACACCTTGGGGGATTGGCAACACAGCACAAGTCGCAGCAGTGAATGGCAGCACAATGGAAGGCTATACAGATAGTCCCCGAGTTACGATGGTCCGACTTACGATATTTCGATCTTACGATGGCGATAGCGATACGACAAAATTTTTAAATATTTTAAATTTCGCGCGGCAGGCAAACGCAGCAGCGTACGAGGTACGATGCTGTATGTTGGGACGCTGCCGGAATGTACGCATCTCCCACTTTGTGTGATGCAGATAGGATTGTTTCCTGAAAAAACTTTCTATTTAATTGCAGTTCATATAGGTAGGCTAAGAATTAACCTTGTTTTCTTACTTTACATTTTACTGTGCAATACAGTATTGTAATTAATAAATACATACAGTATATAGTTTATACAGTACAGTACTGTAAATTGCTTTGTTTTGCTAAATTATCACCATTCTTTAAGACTCCTGGGTAGGCTAGGCCATCTTCGACTTACGATATTTTTGACTTACGATGGGGTCGTCGTAACGCATCTCCATCTTAAGTAGAGGACTACACAGCGTATTACCCAACCGTGAGCAAACATTTAAAGGTGCAGCCCTGAAATAGCTTGTTAACACGACTCCTGCTGAATGAGCAACCACTATAGTGCAGCGCTAGGGAGTGCCCCTCCAAAAAGGGGTTTGCCTCCTCCTACATGCTGGCCAGATGTCTCGGAAAAGGTGGAAGTAACCCACACTTTACCCCACCACACACGTGCCCTGCCCATCAATCAACTGCGGTGTAGCTATTTATACTGCTGGGTGGACCAATGCGTAGCGGGGAAGGGGGGGATGATTTATTAAACTCACCCATTGTCTCAACTGTTTCAGGTTAATGGCATCATTCAATCTGTGTAAGTGGCCTTGGGCAGGACACGTCATGGCTAGAAGGGTTGATGGCCGATGGTCAAGAATTATGACGGAGTTACAGCCAACTCCGTCGCGAGAGGTACACCACCGAGGAGATGGGGGGATTAAATCAGCTAGTGTGCATGGGCTAATCATCACCAATCATCAATACAATCTCTCACCGTCATCCTTATCCAGTTTAATCACAACTTGTCAATGGGGAGTCCACAGGTCCCCCATGTAAGTCTATGGGCCTCTATGTAAATTATATGGCTCACTGCTTAGGTGTACACATCTCTATGCAAATCAATTGGTCTCCATGTAACCCTACGGAGTTTCTGCGCGAGTCATTTGCCACAGAGATTAGACAATCAACTCACTGCACTTGAGAACCCGGATTAAATCACGGTTGGGTGGCAGAAAGACGGATGGGAACATGCAACCTCAAGGAGTCTGACACAGCATTTCTGCTTCTACGAGTCATCTTCAGATCCATCTGGACATTTAAATATCCACATTTTGCCAATCGTTGCGAAACCCTTGGCCCGAAATAGACATTGCTCCACGTTCACACACACCATTTCTCTAGCTTGGAGGAGGGTAAACATTTTCATTGTGAAATGTCACTTTATTGCCGAGGTTATTTTGTTTTCAAATGTTACCTTCACCAATGTTGATATTGACAGGGATGCAGTTGAGGCAAGGATTGTTGCCGTGGTGTAATGGTCAGCACACTGGGCTTCCACTGCAGAGGTCCCCGGAAGTTCAAACAACAGTTCAAGTTTCTTAATTCCTCTCCCCCCCCACATCTCTTTTCACCCAGCGGTGTAAATGGATTGACCGACGTTGCCTGGCAGTGGTGGCTTTGCATGCGAGTTTGACACGTAGGTTTTCGAGACCAATAATAAAGATTTGTTGGGTTAGGTCGCGCCAGTATAAATGTGCAGTTAAGCCCGCTCCGGCCAATTAGAGAGGTTTGTCACGTAAACAAAACGTGCCAATTAGTTACAAATTCAGCCTACCGGTGTGTTGGAGAGTAAATCCACAACATTTACAACTTGATGCACAGATGCGTACCTATGCATGCAGCCTGCAATCCAGCACTGTGGAGGCGAGGCTTGGTGGACCCGCGTGTATGTTGCGAAAATCCCGTCCCCTATGGGTATCGACGGAACAAATCCTGGCTTTAAAGAAAGCAGCGCAACACATTTGGACGAAGTTCATCTGTCCCATCAGTATTGGAGAGTGTTGCTGAGTGAAAGGGGGTCAACACCCTCAAATAATCATTAAGAGAGGGCCCTCCAGAGCTCCCTCTAATGGAGGCCCTTCTGCCAGCTGTAGGCATGCAACGAAGCAATTGCAGCGCTGCACCTTTACCATTGCAGAGTGGACACACCAGGGTTGTCAACAGCTATGCATTCGAGGCTGCAACCAGCACACGATTACTATTACGTCAGGAGACATTACTCGATTACTAAGGAAAATACAGACCCTTGCCACCGTTCCATGTGGCGGTACACTGTGATTTTCTTGTACAGTGTTTGGCAGCTCTCTTTTGGCGGGCGCGGCCCGAGGTGAAACGTACATGCGGTCCTTTGTCAATCCACCGCTGGATGAGAGACATTAAGTGAGAAATCCACATTTTTATTTAAAGCTTCCAGACATTATATTCTTGGTTCTTTCGGTCAAGTCACGTAGAAGGGGAATAATAAAATAATAAAAATAAAACAATACAATTCTCACGACGTTTCGATGGCAACACAAGCAATCATCATCAGGTGTGAAAACCACAGCAAGAAAACTTTACCGAAAGAACCAAGAATATGAATCCCTGCAGTCACGAAGGCTTTAAATCGAAACTTTCAGACATTGCCCACTATAATCTAAATGCACTGATTAACTCCTTCCCGAAACATTTTGTCCAACTTAACCGGTCTGATGCACTCAGAACATTCCATAATGCGAGAGCCGAGGTCATTCGAAAGAGGGTAATTAAAAATCAGTGGGGTATCTATAAATGGATCGCCCAGAGCAGTATATCACCAATGAATTCACATTGGTGTTTAAATTGAAAATGTCATATTTTCAACTTCTTTCGTGAGTTTGCACTGAGAAAACAACATTTACAAAAGCACTTCAAAATAATGTTGGTGCAATGTTGTTCTTATTCATCTTCTGAAATTTAACCCCAGGTGCATGTACGACACATTTGACAATCCAATGCTGGATGAAGGCCTCCTCCCCCCCACCCTCCCCCCAACGGTGGAGGGTGGGGAGGCGCATAGATGGGGAGCACAACAGTACAGTCCAACAGCCACCCGCTGACCTAGGCTGCCGTGTGGTTTCTACGTTCGCCCACAACCTGGCCACGCAGAAGCCTATAAATACCCAGTTGCGCACAGCAGTTTGACCATATATCCTTGTGAGATAGAGTACAACTGTGGAGGTCCTTCTGGTCAGGAAAGCCTCGAGTCATGGACAAATGTGCACGAGACTGAGTGAAAACCGAATACAGAACCTGTCGCCTTGTGGGTAAAACTTAAGACACAACCCAAACGATGCAGCAGTGGCGATGTGAAAATTCGATCCACGGTACAAGTTCGGCCATCGCCAGACCTAGGCTCCATCTTCATCAACCATTATCTATCCACTGCTAGATAATAACTTTTTAACTCAGGAAAGTTTCACCGAGTCAGAGATGTTTTGGTTGTAGGAAGGTCATGCATTGGGATGTATGGCCCACACCAATTACATTGCATGTGTTTCGCTATCAGAGGAAACCGGAGAACCCTGGAGACAAAACCCCATGCAGAATACGGGGAGAAGATAGAAATTGCACACAGAAAGGGTGCCAGACTTGGGAATCTAACGCAGGTGTATCCTGCTGCGAGGCACCAGTGTGCCACTGTGCTACCCTCATGCCGTAGAATGGAGGCCACCCCGCGCCTCGTGACTCGTGTTGAAAGAGAGAAGGATACCCATACTTTGACCCACCACACGCCACCTGCCGACCGCCTGTAGTGAACCCATTCATATTGCTGGGAGGACTGAAGCGTGTGGGGGGGGGGGGGGGATAATAAACTTCAGTATTGTTTCAGATGCCGCGCCGGGAGATCAAACTGGCAATCTCTCGATTGCAAGTCCAGAATACACCGTGGCTAAGGGCCCACATTACACCATGGAATACATTCCGACCATGTTCAATCCACCGCTGTATTAAACAAAACAAAGATACAACCCACGCACCAGTGTCGGCCACTATTTGACCAAATGCTTCATGTACCACGCCGACCAACGCGAGTTGACAAGAGCCGTCCCGAGGGTACGCGGCGCGACCGCCCTGGGCCCCGCGCTTGGGGGGGCGGCACGCTTTCAACGCCAGTGTCAGCAGATGTAATAATTGCGGTTTAGTTTTAAGGCGTCTGGGGGTGTAGGGGGGGGGGCACACATTGGGATTTTCCCTGGGCCCCGACCATTCCCGCCTATGCGGGTTGGTGAAGGGGAGACCCCAAACCAGTCTCGGTTCAGCTAAACACCACCCACCGATGTTTAACACGGAAGCTTCCGCGACCAATATCATCCATGCAGTTAGTTTTTGGGTTAGATCGCGTAAATATATAAATGTGTCGTTAAACCCGGCACCACCCGACACGGCCAATTCGTAAGGTTTGTCACGTAAACAGAACATGCCAATCTTGATTTGAAGCTTTCGTGACTGCAAGAATCCATACTCTTTGGTTATTTCGGTAACATGCCAGTTCGTAACGAGTACAGCAACGCCGGTGTGTTGGAGAGCAAAGCCACAACATTTACAATCTGAGTACTACTACGTTTCACCAGTAATTACAACTAGCATCGTCTAGTTATAATTACAACTAGTTCAGGCTAGTTGATGGAACTAGTTGTAATTACTGGCGAAACGTCTCAGACTGTCGTGGCTTTGCCCTCCAACACACTACCGGTGTGTGCTGTTACCAGAAACGTTCCATCACCCACCAATGTTGGCCGCAGCCGGGATTCGAACTCAGGCCGCCGACGTTCAGGGCGCAGCGCGTGCGCTCACCGCTGCGCCACCGCTCCCACCGCACAACAATAACAACATTGCATCATGATTCTTCTTAACGAACGGAAATTCCACGGTGCTGAGGGCCAGTGGAGTCGAACCCAGCGGCGGACTGGTTTAAGGCGACGCCTCTTGGCCGGGGACAAGAACTCGGGCTCTCATCATCAGCATCACGGGCTCTCATCGTCATCACGGTTCTCATCATCACCACGGTTCCATCATCACCACTCATCATCATCGTCACCACGCTTCCCATCACCATCACCACGGTTCCCGTCATCACCACGGTTCTCGTCATCACCACGGTTCCCGTCATCACCACGGTTCTCATCATTATCACCACGGTTCCCGTCATCACCACTCATCATCATCATCACCACGGTTCTCATCATCACGGTTCCCATCATCATCACCACGGTTCTCATCATCATCACGGTTCTCATCATCATCACGGTTCTCATCATCATCATCACGGGTTCTCATCATCACCACGGTTCTCATCATCATCATCACGGGTTCTCATCGGCATCACAACGCAGCCGTGCGCTTTCATCCCCTCACACACGACACAATTATAGCCACGCAATGTACGTGATGTGTGCGTGCTGTGTGTGCGGTGTGTGGTGTGTGTGCTGCGTGTGCTGCGTGCTCTGTGTGTGATGTGTGTGCTGTGTGTGTGGTGTGTGTGGTGTATGTGTGGTGTGTGTGGTGTGCTATGTGTGCGTGGGGTGCTGTTTGCTATGTGTGCTGTGTGCTATGTGTGCTCTGTGTGTGTGCTGTGTGTGTGTGATGTGTGTGTGTGCTGTGTGTGTGTGCTGTGTGCGGTGATGTGTGTGTGTGATGTGTGTGTGGTGTGTGCTGTGATGTGTGTGTGTGATGTGTGTGTGGTGTGTGCTGTGTGTGCTATGTGTGTGTGTGATGTGTGTGGTGTGTGTGCTATGTGCGTGCTGTGTGTGCGCTGTGTGTGTGTGGTGTGTGTGCTATGTGCGTGCTGTGTGTGCGCTGTGTGTGCGTGCTGTGTGTGCGCTGTGTGTGGTGTGTACTGTGTGTGCGTGCTGTGTGTGCGCTGTGTGGTGTGCTGTGTGTGTGTGGTGTGTGTGCTGTGTGTGCGTGTGTTGTGTGCTGTATGCTGTGTGTGTGCGTGTGTGTTCTGTGTGTGCTGTGTGTGTATTCCACATTGCTATGGCCGGGGCCAAGTTCTTCCCACCCATCCGTGTCACGCACAATATTCAATGTTCGCAATTCCATGCCTTGGGCCTACCTCGGCGCCAGGCGATTTTTTTTATAAAGATGATTATTTCTTCAACATATCAACGTTTAAAGCAAACACAAATGTGTGTTTTTTACAGGACACAAACCTGCGATGTCGCAGCTGCGATGCGCGCGTCTTAAAACCGTAAGAAATTACGAATTAACAATAAAAACCTCACGAGCGGACACGAGCGACGTGAAACAATAAGACGACGCCGTGCCAATTGAAACCTCCCCTCCCGGAGCATGAGGGGATAGCGATAATTTTAATAAATAAAGTTAAACACGTACGCGTGGCGACCAGCGGCTTGCCTCCGATCGCTCTCGAGGCGGCGCAGACGTGTACGAGTGTAAGTTTGATGGCGATGTCTCTCACCTGCTTTCTGTTCGCCTCAGAGCCTTAAAGTCGCGCCGCCCGAATCGCTTCCCAGTCGCCTCTTCCCCGTTGCTAAATTTGGACCCCCTCCTCCTCCACGTCCTCGCGGGGCCCCGCGTGCACTCGCGAGGGCTGGCTTGCGCATGCGCGGTTGACGCGAGCGAGGGCTTATTTAGCGGGAGGGGCACAGATGTGGCACGGCAAGTCGGCGAGGGTTGTTTTTTTAAAGGGGACGCGTCCGTGATGATGTCGGTGCAGGGCCAATCGCGAACCACCATCAGCGGCAGCCGTGGGCGCTCCACTGCTGGATGAGTCCCTTCCCCCCGTGGGCGCTCCACTGCTGGATGGACCCCTCCCCCCGTGGGCGCTCCACTGCTGGATGAACCCCTCCCCCCGTGGTCTCTCCACTGCTGGATGGACCCCTCCCCCCGTGGTCTCTCCACTGCTGGATGGACCCCTCCCCCCGTGGTCTCTCCACTGCTGGATGAACCCCTCCCCCCGTGGTCTCTCCACTGCTGGATGGACCCCTCCCCCCGTGGTCTCTCCACTGCTGGATGGACCCCTCCCCCCGTGGTCTCTCCACTGCTGGATGAACCCCTCCCCCCGTGGTCTCTCCACTGCTGCATGAACCCCTCCCCCCGTGGTCTCTCCACTGCTGGATGGACCCCTCCCCCCGTGGGCGCTCCACTGCTGGATGAACCCCTCCCCCCGTGGTCTCTCCACTGGTGGATGGACCCCTCCCCGTGGTCTCTCTCCTGCTGGATGAACCCCTCCCCCCGTGGTCTCTCCACTGCTGGATGGACCCCTCCCCGTGGTCTCTCCACTGCTGGATGAGCCCCTCCCCCCGTGGTCTCTCCACTGCTGGATGGACCCCTCCCCCCGTGGTCTCTCCACTGCTGGATGAACCCCTCCCCCCGTGGTCTCTACCCTGCTGGATGGACCCCTCCCCCCGTGGTCTCTACCCTGCTGGATGAGCCCCTCCCCCCGTGGGCGCTCCACTGCTGGATGAACCCCTCCCCCCGTGGTCTCTACCCTGCTGGATGAGCCCCTCCCCCCGTGGGCGCTCCACTGCTGGATGAACCCCTCCCCCCGTGGTCTCTACCCTGCTGGATGAACCCCTCCCCCCGTGGTCTCTCCACTGCTGGATGAACCCCTCCCCCCGTGGTCTCTCCACTGCTGGATGAACCCCGTGGTCTCTCCACTGCTGGATGAACCCCTCCCCCCGTGGTCTCTCTCCTGCTGGATGAACCCCTCCCCCCGTGGTCTCTCCACTGCTGGATGAACCCCGTGGTCTCTCCACTGCTGGATGAACCCCTACCCCGTGGTCTCTCCACTGCTGGATGAGCCCCTCCCACCGTGGTCTCCCCACTGCTGGATGGACCCCTCCCCCCGTGGTCTCTCCACTGCTGGATGAACCCCTCCCCCCGTGGTCTCTACCCTGCTGGATGGACCCCTCCCCCCGTGGTCTCTCCACTGCTGGATGAACCCCTCCCCCCGTGGTCTCTCCACTGCTGGATGAACCCCTCCCCCCGTGGTCTCTACCCTGCTGGATGGACCCCTCCCCCCGTGGTCTCTCCACTGCTGGATGAACCCCTCCCCCCGTGGTCTCTCCACTGCTGGATGGACCCCTCCCCCCGTGGTCTCTCCACTGCTGGATGAACCCCTCCTCCCGTGGTCTCTACCCTGCTGGATGAGCCCCTCCCCCCGTGGGCGCTCCACTGCTGGATGAACCCCTCCCCCCGTGGTCTCTCCACTACTGGATGAACCCCTCCCCCCGTGGTCTCTCCACTGCTGGATGAACCCCGTGGTCTCTCCACTGCTGGATGAACCCCTACCCCCGTGGTCTCTCCACTGCTGGATGAACCCCTCCCCCGCTGGATGAACCCCTCCCCCCGTGGTCTCTCCACTGCTGGATGAACCCCTCCCCCCGTGGTCTCTCCACTGCTGGATGAACCCCTCCCCCCGTGGTCTCTTCACTGCTGGATGAACCCCTCCCCCCGTGGGCTCTCCACTGCTGGATGAACACCTCCCCCCATACATCAGCGGCAGCCGTGGGGCAATTGCTACATTGGCAACCGCGGTCACTGCGTGGCCCACATCTTGCCCTCGCGTCTGGCGTAGCGCGAGTGAAGAAGGTGGTGAGCTGCAGAAGTGGGTGGCGCTCTTTGGCCTACTCTTCTTTCCGTGCCTACCAGCGGTCTAGGAAGAGGCGAGCAATACCCACACTTTGTCCCATGGCACGCAGCGGCCAGGCGAACCACGTTTTTCCATCCATTATAGAGGGCTTTTTTTTGTGTGTGGTTAGATGTCGTAAATATATAAATGTTGCGTCGTTAAACCCGCCACCGCCAACTAGTAAGGGGTTTGTCACGTGAACAAAACGTGGCCAATTCGTTACTCGTTACAGCACGTGCCGCTGTGGTGGAGAGTGAACCCACAGCGTGCTGGGCGCACACTCCACATGCCGAACCCCTCCCCAATAACCATCAGCGGGTGACGTCACTACACATGGGGCAACCCCCCCCTCATGAATAATCATGAGCGGGTGACGTCACTCCACATGCCGCACCCCTCCCCAATAACCATTAGCGGGTGACGTCACTCCACATGGGGCAACCCACCCCCCGCCCCTCATTAATAATCATGAGCTGAACAATTTCCTATTTAATATTTCAGATCCACTGCAAAATAAAACCCTTCCTTGGACGGGCAGAAAAAAAGCTAGTTTTTAAATATTTGTTAAATTTTCACTTCCGTTTCAACTGCCGCGCCGGGAGATATAAACATCCAACCGGCGCGCTGCACGTGCGCGTGGTTGCCGACCGTTTCACAACCGTCGCAGATCTCCTCCCTTCGTTGCAACATCAACAACGACAACCAAAGCAAACAAGGTGAACATGTTGTACGCGTTTGTCTGAAGCTTTCGTGACTGCAGGAATCCATACTCGTTGGTTCTTTCGGTTAAAGTCACGTGGGTAGAAAAATAAAATAAATCACGTTTCGGGCGCAACACCCGAAACGTCATTATGGACGCCCCCCTGGAAGATTGCGGCCAAGGACCTCGCGCCATCGACAACCAGAGCAAGAAACAATTTTCCCACTTCACTTGCTTCTTGCTGCGGTTGTCCCACCTGATGACGGACGCTTGTGTTGCGCCCGAAACGTCGTGATTACATTTATTTAATCTTTTATACCGACGTGACTTTACCGAAATAACCAAAGAGAATGGACAACCTGGCTCCTTCATTATCGCAGGGGAAATTCGGTGCTCAGAACCTGTCCGCCCAATGCACGCACGCACGCGCACGCACGCGCGTGCGTGCGCGAGACATGTTTTACGTTGAGGAGCGGTTCGTGGAGCGGTTACAAACCCGGCGAGCCGAGTTCGATTCCCAGTGCCGGCCCGAGCCTCTTGGGGGCCCTAAGCAGAATTTGATTTGGGGGCCCCCCTCCCACCACGCAGACTCATCTGTGCTAGAAGATTATTGACACAAATGTCACACTATAATGTTATAGCGAATATTATAAACGAATACAGTGAGGTTATGTATTAATAAAAAATAAAAACAACACTTAAAATACTTCACTCTTTTATTAAAACTTCTGAATACAAACGGTCACAAAAAACATATTAAATAAATTATTTGCAAATGTGCATTAAATGTGCAATCTTTTAAATAAAACCAAAATAGACAAACATTAATCTAATCAAAAATAGAATGTTACAAAAAAAAAGATACTTAAATAATGAAAGCAAACATAAGAACAGCAAGGGTTCAACAATGTCAACTGTACAACAATGACCTCAAAATCGTTCCTTCCTAGCTTTTCTGGAGGCAAAGTCACTAATGACATCATTGTATGGTATTGCTTGGCCAACTTTGTTATTAATACTAATGACTGCAAGTCCACTTAGTCTTTCCTGGGCCATTGATGATCTCAAATATGTTTTTATCAATTTGAGCTTGGAAAAGCTCCTCTCTGCTGAGGCAACTGACACAGGCAGAGTGCAGGCTATCCTGAGAGCTACCCAAAGATTTGGGTAAAGCTCACACATCTCATTTTGTGAGAGGTATGTGAGAAGCTCAAAGGCAGTCATCATAGTTTGGGGAAGTTCAGGAAGACTCTCTATCTCTACTGCCAGTGCGCTACCATCAATATCAGCCTCCTCTCCACAAGAGAGTTTTTCCCCAAGAAGCTCACATTGTTCCCTCCGGACCTTTTGATCTAGCTCCCTAAAATTGAGCAGCACTCCAAAGTTCTTTTTAACCTCACTTAGAGACTTAAATCTATCCTCCAATGACAGAATACTACGGTCCACTACAGCATTAAAAAATGACACTTCCAGCCTCTTCATAGCGTCCACTATCGGCTCATCTGCAGCCTCATAGGCAAAGTGCCTTTTTGTAGAACGCAATCGCTTCTCTTTCAGCACTGCTTCGAATTGTCAATGAGCCGTGACATCCGTGAGCCGTGACAAAGCAGCAGTTGTCGACAGAATTTTCTTGTCTTGAATCATTTATTCATTCATTCATTAATTCATTTATATCACTTGTTTAAGTTATTTAATTGTAAAAAAAAACGATTCGGGGGCCCCCTGGTGGCCAGGGGGCCCCAAGCAGCCGCTTAGTTCGCTTATGCCTCGGGCCGGCCCTGTCGATTCCCGCTCACGGCCAACACCGGTGACGATCATTTGAACCGGTCCTGAGCCTCCCCTAGGATGACTCAGCCTCAAACGAGTACCTGGTGTGGTGTGTAAACATTGCCACTAGGGAGACAAAGGCGGCCGGGCGTGGTACTAGTTACCCGCCCCCTCGTGTGCCATGCCGGCACCTTCATAGGTGCTCGCTAACAGCACTTGCCCCTACAGTCTGTTAAGGCTTCCCGGGAGATCTTTGTTTTGTTCGTGTTATATGCAGCGTGGCCCAAAAGTCAGGACACGGGGATTTTTTATTTATTTTACCAAATAACTTTGATTTGTTTAATTTATTTGAACAAAGGTTAAAAGTGACTTCCATTTACATGAATGCATGCGTGACATCTGTATTGAAATTAATTTTAGGACTTTTTAAAAGATGCCAGGAGTGTCATCTTTGAACGTTCATCAATTATATTTTGTTTCAAATCATTCCAGGTTCGTGGTCAAGTTTTGTAAATGACTGATTCATGTGGCCTCACAGAAAGAAGACACTATGTAGACAATAATAATAATAGACTCAATATTATCTCTAAAAATACAGAATTAACATGCGTTAATGCCAGTATATTAAAATAAATTAAATAACCCTGTGTGTCCTTACTTGTGGGCCACCCTGAATATATGGGGAGCGGTAGCGCCCCATCGTATACGGTAGCGCACTGCGCTACCGTGAGCCAAGTGACCCGAGTTCGATTCCAGCTCACGACGAGAAACTGTGGTGAATATCTGAGCCGGGCCTCCCTTAGGTCGACTCAGCCTTCAACGAGTAAACTGCTGTCGCGGTTTGTAAAACATGTAACACTGGGGGAGACAAAGGCAGCCGGGCGTGGTGTTGGCAACCCAGCCCCCCCCCCCGACCCTTAAATCGACTCGCTAGGACACGGAGCGTGTGGGAGCGGTTGTTTTGTTGACCCCTGTGGTCGCCCTCGGCTTTACAATCGAGGTTTTTGTTGGGTTAGATCGAGTCAATATAAACGTGTCGTTAAACCCGCCGCCACCCGACACAGCCACTTAGCAAGGTTTGCCACGGAAACGAAACGTGGCCATTTCGTTCCAAGTACAGCACGAACCGGTTTCTTGCAGAGTGAACCAAGGCGGTAACTATAATAGATATTGGACACACACCCCCCCCCCCTCAATATTCAAATATGCTCAAAATGTCTCCCCCAATTTATTGCTATAAAATAGATTTCTGTTTATATGATTGTGGTTATGGTTGTACTTTATTAATTCCCAATTTCTCTGCCATTATATACAATGAAACAAGAAAAGGTAAAACAGATAAAACAGAGCAATGTAATATAATACACTATTAGACATTATTGTAAAAAAATATTAAAAAGTCCATCCTATGTTTTAGTGAATTTTTTATATTTTAGGCAGGAAATTCGTTTTAAAATTTAGATATTTTTTTCTGGGGGGGGACCCCCACACCTCCTGAAAGATTGTATCCCCCCCAATGTTGACTCCATGGCTACGGCCTTAATTTATACTCTCCAACAACGACGCCAATGATGATTTTTAACTGCAGCATGAACACACAGCATGTGCCCTTTGCAAGTCACGGGACACATCCGGCCGCCCTCTGGTGGCGACTGAGCGTGTGGGCCACACTACGACGTGTTACTGCTGCTGCTGGCGAAGTGTCGTACTCCGATTGTAAATGTTGGCTCTCCGACACACCGGTGTGTGCTGTAACTCGTCACGAATTGGCCACGTTCTGTTTACGTGACAAGGGGTCGTCCATAAATGACGTCACGCACCTAGGGGGGGGGGGGGGTCAGACATTTGTGACGATGTGTGACGATGAGGGGGGGGGGGTTGAGAAATGTGACGTCACATAAAAATGCGCAACTTTTAATAAATATAGACAACACGTTCTACTTAATTAAATAGACTTTATAATCAATGTTTTCTTCTACAACATCAGAATGCAGCGCCACATTAAATACGCACTGCAATGACAATAGTTTAAAGCGACTTGAAGCATGTTTTATATTTGTTTTGGGGGGGGCAGAGCTTTGTGACGTCATATTTGAGGGGGGGGGGGGGTCTGACTTTTTGTGACGCCGTGTGACGATGGTGGGGGGGGGGAATCGTCCAAAATCGCGTGACGTCATTTATGGACGGCCCCTAAGCCGTACTGTACTAGTTGGCTGTGTCGCGTGGTGGCTGGTTTAACGACACATTTATATATTGACGCGATCTAACCCAAAGTACCTATATTATGGATGATAATGGTCGCGAAAGCGTCCTCCGTGTTCAACCGCGATGTGTGCCTGCCGCCTGTGCACAGGAGGGTTCATGCAGGACCCAAACCCTGGGCATCCTCGATGGTCCCACGCCACTCAAGTGGATTGCACCTTGGACAAAAACGCCTGATTCTATTGTTCAGATCTAGATTATTATATTCTGCTAATGCCCCAGTTACCTGGTGTTCCATCGCTTCAAACATATCCTTCCACCTGGGTGGCAGGCTGGTGGGGGTGCAGTGGCGATGCTCGTGCCTCGCAGCAAGAGGCGCCTGGGTTTGATTCCCGACTGGAACGTCCATTCTGTGGCGTTTGTACATGTCCTCTCCGCCTGTTCCTCTGAGTGTGTGGGGAGCGGTGGTGTCGTGCTTAGCGCACTGCCGTACGAACCCCGCCACATGAGTTCGATTCCCACTCACGGCCAACGTCATTGATACATATCTGAAACCGGTCCTGGTCTTTCCCTAGGTCAACTCAGCCTCAAATGAGTACCTGGTGCGATGCATAGACATCTCCATGAGGGAGACAAAGGCGGCCGGGCATGGTGCTGGTCACCCACGCATTCATGTGATGTTCTGGCCTTCAGAGGTGCTCGCAAACAACTTGGTGAAGGCTATACGAGGGATCTTATATTCTGAGTGCGAGTGAGTTGAGCGGGTGGCGTTTGTGTGTTGCCTCCACGTTTTGCATGGGATTCCCCCCGGGCCTTCTGGCTTCCTCGCACAGCTAACCACGTGGACACAACGCCATTGGTGTTGGCCAAAGATTCCAATGTTAGCAGGACCCTCCTGAAAAAAGAGTCTACGGACTCAGTGTTGCTGTCCCGGGGAAGCCAGTGGTTGTCTAAATCACAAGGTGATGCCGAGCTGTGGATTCTGTGCGACAGCTTTATTTACCATATGTCCCCGTCTGTTTGCACAGAGAAATAATCACTCTCGTCTCTATGCTCAATGGCTCCGTGACTTAACTTTGCTGTCAATGTTTTTAAAGCGATTTGTCCGACCCAATATTCGTTGCAAGAAATGTATTTAATCGAATGCTTATTTGTGCGTGTGTAGTATTTCCTATCTATGTTGTCATTCATTTGTTTTCGTGCTGGTTTCTATTCGCTTGTCTTGCTCAGTACTTTGTAATTAAGTCGTTTTTTTCATTCTGGTGACCAAATTGAGACTCGTACTGGTCTCTTCAGTTCACACCCGGTTTAACAAGCCAGACATGCGACCTCAGCTTGATGTGGACTGACATTCATTGTTGTTGTTGCTAATTAATACATTGTAGCTTACTTCACGCCAAACAAGTTAAGTAAAACAAGATGCAGGCCAATCAGGCAATTGACATTTCTGGGACAATAATTCCCAGCAGCAACTTTGGTCGAGATTTATTCAAGTGAATGGTGTTGCTGCCACTGCGGTGTGATGGTTTGCATGCTGGACTTGCAATACAGAGTTCACTCAGTTGATCTACCCCGTGTGGCAACTAAGGCCCATGTGAAATCACAAGACCCACGTGTCAATTCAGGCCCACGTGACAATTCAGGCCCACGTGACAATTCAGGTCCACGTGACATCTCAGGCCCACGTGACATCTCAGACCCACGTGGCATCTCAAGCCCATGTGACATCTCAGGCCCACGTGACATGACAAGGCCCGCGTGAGGTCACAGTGGCGCTGTGTGCTCTCGCTCACTTTGCTTACAGAGCGGAGCTCGTGTGCACAGTTCAAGATCCTTCCACATGGACGCCTCCATGGACGTTTTCGCCGGTGGTGATTTCCGCATACCAGGCCCTCAGCTGCAGCGGCGATTTGCGAACCACGCGGCCGGAGATGGTGGTGTGGACATTGGGGCTGTGGCCGGCGCTGGTGCCTTGGTTGATGCCGTGGCTGGTGCCTGGGGCGGTGCTGGGGCCGGGGATGGCGCCGGGGCTGGCGCTGTTGTCGGTGCTGGCGCGGGTGACGCATGGCACAGACGTCGCTGTCGCCCTGCATTTGGCGTGGCGCTGCGCAGAAGCAAGCGGGTCGCTACGATGGCGCTGCGGCGCAACCTGCGCCGTTTCCAGCAGCAACTGCGGAAGCGGCAGCAGATGGGGCGAGCATAGGTGCAGCATCCACGGTAACACCACTGGCGTGTTTTGTCCAATTAGCTTAATCATTTATGTTTGGTTTAGTCCGCGTGGTAACGATTGGACCAAAAATACGTGACGTGAAAACCTCCACCACCCGACACAGTTAAAATATGACATTGTCACTCGGTGCACAAGCGTTGAATGAGGTGCCAATTGCTATTATTTCAGTTCAACTCACTGGTGATTGAGTTTGTAAACAATCCTCAACACCAAACTTAGCAAACGTCGGTATTTTAGCACGAGCATTGCTCCTCCAGCAATGAGTGACGACGTATTTTGCTTGGCTGTCGGGTGGTGGAGGGTTTCATGATACAAATTTGGCCAGATCACTCCTACGTGGCCAAAAACTAAAAACAAAATAATGAATCGTAATATTGGCTAGGGGCCGTCCATAAATGACGTCACACACCTAGGGAGGGGGAGGGGGGTCAGACATTTGTGACAATGTGTGACGAGGGGGGTAGGGGGGTTTGAGAAATGCGACGTCACATCAAAATGCGCAGCTTTAAATAAATATAAACAATATAATTGCTGTAACAACACTAATTTTGATTAATTTTCATTATTAACTATTTGATTATTTAAATTTACTAAGTTCACCTTTTATTTATTCCATGAAGGAACATTTTGCTTCTCCATGGGAGAATGGAGAAGCATAAATTTTGTGAAAAAATTGAATGATTGTTATTAAACATTTACATTTTAATTATTCTACCAGGGCTTTTCATTCTGTGGAATTAATATGTATGTGATTGTTATAATTGTATTCTCCATTTTGCTTTGTTCTACTACAAAGTTTCAAGTATTTTTTATTGTTATAATTACTTTTAATATTTTATAATTATAAAAGAATTTCAATATAATATTCTGAACATCTGCAGTTTTATTTAGACGTTGAATATTTTCAAGTGAATTTTATGCAAAATTTCAGCTTTCCAACGCCTCCTTTTTAATACGTGTTTTCTCCTACAACATCAGAGTGCATCGCCACATTAAATACGCACTACAATGGCAATAGTTTAAAGTGATTTGAAGCATGTTTTATTTTCAAAATGGAATTATGGGCTGGGGGGGGGAAGAGCTTTGTGACGTCAAATTTGAAGGGGGTCTGACTTTTTGTGACGCCGTGGGATGAGGGGGGGGGTCAAAAATCGGCCAAAATCGCGTGACGTCTTTTATGGACGGCCCCCTACGAAAACGGACGATGTGTTCAGTCATTTACGTATACGATTGTAGTTGTAGTGGTTGTGTGGAGTTGATTGTTTTCGTGGTACTGATTGTTACTGCCCTGTGTTTCATTCAGAGCCTGTCGAAACAAAGAATACGAACACAATTTCCCAGACCTGTTGAAGATAAAGACAAAGATAGCCCGTATAGCCTTTTAACGGACTGTTGGGACGAGTGCAGTTCGTGAACACTTCATGAAGGCTGGAATGGCACACGAGGGGGTGGGTGATCAACTGCACGCCCAACCACGAACACTACACAATACAAATAAACCCACAGACCTCCCAACCCACACACACCCACATGTACAAAAGTGCTCAACTGATTGAACTAAATAAACTTGAAAATGGAACTTTATATGGACTGGCATTCACTGTCGTTAATGAACAACATTTACACGGGGCAAGAGTTCTGTTTTTTTTCTTCTGACCAAAATAAATGACACAAAGCCACATCGAGGTCCATCAGCTAAGGGCCTTGAGGGCCAATAACTCCTAAGCGCAACTTTCCTTGAGATGAAGTGAACAGGATTCTATTCTACAGTATTCTTGCGCACGATGGCCGCAATATGTTCAGGAGCTAAACGCCAACGTCTGCTGGCCGTGACGAGAGGGTTTCCGCGAGGGAGTTCCGTGTCGTTCTCATGTTCCTCTTCCGTTGAAGGAGCAGAAGACCACAGTGGTTCACTTACACCACGGCTGGGGAACGTCCGGCCCGCAAAATCATTTGGTGTGGCCCTGCCAAGGCAACCGCAGGCGGGACTCGAGATTCAATAAATCTCGGAGCAAACCTGGAAAAGCAGTTGCGAGTAGCAGCAACATCGTCAACACCAGCTAACATCACTCGCCTCACCAAAGAGAATCAGTTCCAGCCATCACATTAGGGATGAGTTATTCAATGTTTTACCAAATATAACAGGCTAATTTTTAAGTTGATAATTTTGTATGATGTTATAAATATCCAAATGGCCCTTGGCAGAAAAAAGGTTCCCCACCCCTGACTTACGTGGTAAGGTTGGCTAGCAGCAATCCCTCACCAACCGTGGGGGTTAGGCCCCTGAAACCCCTGCCCCTGCCGCCCTGCGGTTGGCAAAACCGTGGTTGGTTGGTTGGCAAGACTAAAGGCGGATGGAAAATAGGGGGTTATGTCCCGCAGCCGGCGTTGATGCTCGTACTGAAGCCTAACTACCGCATCCTACGCATTCAGTAAACTTGAGAACGATATACAGTACTATACAAACACACAGTGACTCTGTATGAACAAAATACAATTTTTACATTCATCGTGAACAAAAAATACATTTAATAACCTTTAATATCAATAGTGAAGTCCAGATAACGTTGACAGTGACGCTGCTGATGACGATGATGTTAGGGGATGGGGGGGGAGGTTGCCCTCCGCTCACACAGCTCAGATGACGTCCTACCGACGCCACAGTCTCTCCAGGCGCGGGACGATCGAGCAAACTCAACCACAACCCTCCTCTCCTTGCCCTCTTCTTCACATTAGGCTTCACCTTCACCACTACTGATGGGGACGAAAAAAATAGTGGCATTGCACAGTAGTTACGGTACAACTTTCACGAGGTATAAATTACAGCACTACTACGATGTAACGTACCGCTGCACAACAACTCAATGACACGGACAAGTACTGTGGCACGCAGGGCAAGCGTGATGGGTAACGCGCTTGCTGCGCCCCTGGTGTGGCAGATGCTTGAACACGGCTGGAGATTTGAAACATACATCACCCCTTCCGGATCACATCAGTAGCCTCACTTTACGCCACAAATACAAATGAAGGCGAGAGACGGAAGCAAGTCTGGACTGCGGCCGGCATAACATCTCTCACTCAGCGATCCTGTCGTCGAATCGCCCGGTTTCAACCTTCTGCACCGCCAATGGTCAACTATCAACCGAATCAACACGTGGCCGATGCAGCCACCTGATGCACAAATGGTGCATCAAACCATTGACCACATTGTAAACACTCCTCCATTGCTGCTGTCTTCACTCCTTTGAAGGAGGAATGGACGCGATCCACTCTGCTTCTCAAAAGAGAATTAAGTGGATTACAAATATCAAAAATTACATCTTAATCAAGGGTAGCAGGGAAAACCAAACCGTGGTTATGCAAAACGCTGTACCGTGGTTGGCAAAAATGGTACACGTAATATTGTGCATCAATACTCGAAACCATGGTTGGCAAAATTGTAGTTGACGAGATATTGCTGTACTGTACATTGAACTTATTTTGCACTGTACGTAGCCAACCGTGCTAATCAGAGGTGCAGGGGAAGGACAACAAACTAAATGCGGTTCTAAAGAAATTCGTTTCCAATGAGATTTAAAAGTGCATAGCTCCAGTGGCTTCCTAATACTATCACTGTGCTCAGGTTGATTGGAGCACCGCTTTGTGTTAATGCCTTAACCAATATGGACGCCCACTAAATAACTTAACCAACATGGACACTCGCTAAGTCAGGGGTGTCCAAACCTTTTGCAAAGAGGGCCAAATTTGATAAAGTGAAGATGCCCGG
This sequence comes from Lampetra fluviatilis, assembly GCF_964198595.1. Lineage (NCBI taxonomy): Eukaryota > Metazoa > Chordata > Hyperoartia > Petromyzontiformes > Petromyzontidae > Lampetra > Lampetra fluviatilis. Next base: position 7,016,613 of record NC_136335.1, read on the forward strand.
GGGCCAATAGTTCCTTCTGACATTTTTTAAACCACAAAAGTTACGTGAAAATATACACTGTTAGAAAAAATTTTCATTGTCACAATTACCTTTTATTTTTCAAATGACAATGTAACCAAATATAAGTCACTCAGGCAGACGTGAACAACTCTAAAAACACAATTCTGTCTTTCATTCAGTCAGATAACATTGAACAAACTGTATAGAATACCTTACATTTCCATGAGTTAAATATCTTTGCCTCGTGAACATTTTAAACAGGAGTTATAAGTAATGCAAAGTCGTCTGTTATCATTACACTTTAAAACAAGTTAATTTGCCCTTGTCTTTTACAAGATCTTTCAGAAAGCAATAGTTTGTGTTACATCTACAGGTACATAATATCAACAGTTATAACCAAATATTATTCAAGAGTTTAATAAAAACAAGTGCCATAAGTCCAAGTGCATTAGTGTGCTTTAGGCTTTTCACTGTTAATAGTGACAGATGTTACCGTTCAAAACACTCAATTTCAGATTGATCAAGGAACAGATAACTTGCTGACACTAATGAGAAGGGTGATACTGAGATCTATATTTCAGTAAAGAGACCAGGTCTGATTTCGATTTAAAGCTTTCGTGACTGCAGGGATTCATCTTCTTGGTTCTTTCGGTAAAGTCACGTAGAATGGAAATAATAAAATAATAATAATAAAACAGGTCTGGCTTGAGGGCAGTGGTTGAGATGCGTAAAATGTCACACAAGTGGGAGTCACTCATTCTTGACCTCAATTGGTTCTTGTTTAAGTTCATGACTGAGAATGTTTGCACACACAAATATGTGGAGCCGAATAAGCTCAGCATTTTCTTAGCGAATGACCGCATTTCTGGAAACCTGCTTTTGTCCAGCTGCCGGTAAAAGTCAACAAGAGAACACTGCTGGTGTTTTCTGCGGCACTCATCGTGACAGCTGTGGAGGAGCATCATCAGGGTCCACGGAGAAGGGAGAAGAGAAAAGCAACATGTCCTTTTCAATAACTGCAAAGTCCCAAAAGCGTTTGTTAAATTCCACAGAAAGAGATGCGATAGCTGTTGCATAACTCTTCATTTGCGCAACCGATGTTGTCCTGTGGGAAACTGTCAATGACCTCTTTCAAAGCTGGGAAGTGCGCGGTGCAGGGCTCTGTTTGGGACAAATGTCTTTGGAAAAGTTGCAGTTTGGTTCCAAAGGCCTTGATGTGAGCGTATAGCTGGCTCACCACTTCATCTTTTCCTTGAATATTAACATTCAGTGCATTCAGATGCTTCGTTATGTCAACCAAAAAAGCCAGATTTGCCAGCCATACAGGATCGGACAGTTCTTCCATTGGTTGTCCCTTCTCACCCAATAAATGTCCAATTTCCTCTTTGAGAGAGAAAAATCGCCGCAGTGTGGACCCCCGACTTAGCCACCTCACATCGTTGTGATATATTACGTCACCGTATTCAGCCTGGATGTCACGCAAGAACTGCTGAAACTGTCGGTGGGATAGAGCTTTAGAGCGAATATAATTGATTGCCTTTGCCACTGGTTTCATAACATCGTCAAATTTGAGATGTTTGGTGCAGAGAGCCTGCTGGTGAATGATGCAGTAAAGTTTAATAGCGTTACCTGCTTCTTCGCTGACTTTATTGCAGATCAGTGTGGACAATCAACTTCGCTCACCAGCCATGGCAGGCGCACTATCGGTAATGATCCCAGAAACTTTACTCCATGGTAGTTTCATATCATCAACAGCTTCACAAACAGAAACAAATAAACCTGTTCCTCTGGTTTGCCCTTTAAGGCTTTTGAGGTGAAGCAGCTCCTCTGTCACGTTCATGTTGTCATCAACTCCTCTTTAAAAAATAAGTAGTTGTGCAGTGTCAGATGCATCGGTGCTTTCATCGCAGGCTAATGAGAAATAATCAAAAGCCACTCCCCTGTCCCCCAGTTGTCTCTGAATATCTGACGATATGTCCTCAACTCTCTGTGCCACAGTGTTGCGTGCCAGGCAAACATTAATAAATTCTTGCTTCTTCTCGAGGCAAATGTTCTCCACCATTTTCATGACAGTCTTTGATATAAATGCACCTTCAGTAAAAGGTTTGCCATGTTTAGCTATTAACATGGCCACTTCGTAGCTGATGTTTTCCTTTGACTCACAGGCCCGCGTGAAGAATCGCTGTTGCGATGCCAGAGCAGCTTGGAGTTGCTTCACTTTTTCAGCGCGGTCATTCCCTGTTAGCTTGTCGTATGTTGTAGCATGTTTAGTCTCGTAGTGTCTCTTTACGTTGAACTTCTTAAACAAGGCAACCGTCTCTGTACAAAGTAGACAACACAATTGCCTCGATTTTCAGTGAAGTATTGTAATTCCCACCGCTCCTGTCAACTTTTCTCTTTTATTTGCAGTCGCCACGGCAGAAATGATTCGAGAAGGGTTCTCGGCACGGATGCAGAGCCAGATAGCATTAGGATGGTGCTGCCACCGTGTGGTGAAAGGAGGAATTACATCTTTAAAGTTTTATGATTTATTTATTCTGACAGAGCTAGCGAGCCATAAATAACACATTATAAGACCGAAGCTGCGGGCCGTATGAAATCTGACCACATGCCGTGATTGGCCCACGGGCTGGACTTTGGACATGCCTGCGCTAAGTTATTTATTTAGCGAGTGTAGGAACTGGAGTCTTGGTGGAGGAACTGGAGTCTTGGTGGAGGAACTGGAGTCTTGGGAGAGGAACTGGAGTCTTGGTGGAGGAATTGGAGTCTTGGTGGAGGAACTGGAGTCTTGGTGGAGGAACTGGACTCTTCCAGTCATCTCAATTAGTTGTCCCATAACATCTGGATCTGTCCCATCGCCTCCACACTTCACTTATCTCATCTGCAGTGGTTTCGCAGATTATAGATAACGTGATGAAATAAAATGATAAGATGATTTTCATATGTTTAATAGCTGATTGAAGTATTTTTGTTAAAGGAATTAATAATAAAAATTGCAGGCCAATATCATTATCCACGAAGTTTGCTATTCTCGAGTATCTCCGTAACGCATCCCTCATCGCGAATAACGAGGAAAGACTTAACACATTCTTATGAATTCCATGTGTTGGGTTATTTAATAAAATTTTGACCCCACTGAAATGCATTCGATAAGAAAACACTCTGCGGACCCTCGATTAGGGCGATCAAGGGTCTTGGGCTTGCCACTATTTCAGCAGTCAGAGGTTTTTGTATTTTTTGAGGGCGGTTTTGTTGTGATGGTAATTGGGCTCTTTTGTTTCACCCATTTGATGATCTTGTCCAACACACCAGTCCGACCAAAATATCTTTCACTCAAATCATCCTCCACACATTGCCTTGTAACCATTCCCCATTCAGCAGGTATTTTCGCATTGCCAACCCCATAATGCTGGGCCAACTGCTCGTTGAATTGGTGCAAGACTAACTTCCAGAAGAGGGGATTTTCCATGTCTGGATCTGGTGGGATGTCCCAGGTTTTAGAAAACGTATTGAATTTTACGGGCATCTTTCCCGTGTCTGCGTTGTAAAACGTATGCTCACCCATCCGTTCATTCTTTTTCCGCACCATGGAGGTGGTGCACACGTCGCACATGAATGTCCCGTCGTGATGCCTCCAGCCCTTGAACCCCTGGGGATAGTGAACCGTGGCCGCGTGCTCCCTGTGGTTGCCTCCGCCGCGATCGCAGGGAGCTCCACACAGTGGGCACTGCTGACCGCAGCCTCGCAGCATCCACAGCAGCTGCCGATGTGGTCTCACGCGAAGGTCTTTCAGTGTCTTCTCAACGTCGCAGGTGTCACTGCAGTTTGGCTGCACTTCGCAAATGACCGCCCCCAGGTGGGTGACGACTGCGGCCGAAAGTCTCTCAAGGCTTTGGGCGTCAACGAGGGGGTACAGATCGAACATTCTCAGCAGCTCCACGTGCTGGAACACGACGTCTTTGTCGAGTAATTTTTTTAGGCTGTGGAAGAGATCGGCTACAGTTGCTGGGATGGGTTGTGCTGCCTTCGCTGCCGTCACTGAGTTCTCAATTTTTGATTTGACTTCTTCTAAAATGTTTTTTTTCTCCAGGCAGATGTTATGCCAGTTTAAGAATTTACATTGCTTGCAAATGTGGATGACATAGTTCTTCACCCAGTCGTGTGTGACATCTTCATGAGAGCGTATGAAATTTAAAAAAAGGGCAAAGTCTTCCTCCATGAGCACGTATAAGAGGACGTTCATCTGTAGGTGTTTACGACTCGAAAATGCGTTGCTTTTTTCTCTGATCATTTTCACGAGCCTTGTCCCCAAATGCTGATGGATAATTCTCCCAAGGGCCGGCTTGATGAAACATTGACTAAAGGCGGCAGCGATGTTCTGTATTTCATTCCCACTTTGGCACATTTGCCCCAAAAGGTCCCGGGCAGTGCTCCTTATGTCTGACAGTTTGTGCTCCAGTAGCGCCTCGTCCAGTCGCGTGAATGCTTCTACAGCGATAGAACAAACGTACAGCTTGATGTCAACTTTGAGTGGAGCATTGCACCCTTTGTACTCTGCGTTCAACAGCGAATCAATGTGCGCCAGTAGCTCGTCCCACTGCTTGGAACTGTAACTGATCTTCGTGCTGGCATAGCCTTCTATAAAGGCGGTGCAATCTCTCACGACATCACCTACGAAGGTGGAGAGGCTCGTCCATGAACGGTGCATTTCACTTGTTGACAGTTTGTGTTCCGTGTCCCTGATGACGAATGCTGTTTTCCCCAAGTCGCACAATGGTCCAGCACTTAAGCGTTTTCGACAATTGTCATCTTTGGACAATATTTTTTTTACATCAGCTTCTATTTCCTCATTTTTAAGCAAAGACACTGACTCTGACCAAATTCGACTGAAATCACCTTGAAAAGAGTTTTCGGAAAGTTCAGCGCAATTGTTTTTGTAGTTCTGCAGGAGTTGTTGAATGCACTTAACGATCCGTTGTGTGAAGTGGCTTACCACGAACGCATGATAGTGTTGGCTATTTTCACGCCTATCATATTTTTGAAGAGCTTCAACACGTTTATTTTTATACGTTTCAAGAGCTTCAAAAATAATTTTTTCTGTAAACATTCTGTAACTGTCCAAAAAGTCTTTTTTGTATTTCAGAAGCAAGTGCAAATCTTTAGATTTGTCAAATATATCCTGTAATAGCATTTCAAATTGCCCTTGGTTTTCTGAAAGTTCCTTCTTCAATTTGCTTTCGAGTTCAGCACACAACTCGTCAAGCTCCGTGGGTTTTGAGTTCGAGATTCTGTTTTCTGCGACGTTCAGCCAGGAATTTACCCTGTCGCTGAGCTTCTCCTCCCAGGCAGAGTACTCACTGCACAGTTGGATGTAGGGGTTGATAACATGGAAGTTCTTGAAACTGAACATAAATATTTCTTTATTCATAGCGGTCCATATGATGTTCAACCAATCACTGAACTCTGACAGAGTGTGAGTGGATTTCTTGGATTTAAACTTTTCCAAGATGTACTTCTGTAGATCAAGCACTTTGTCACTGTACTCGGAACTGATGGGCTTCACCAGCAAGCCGCTGGTCCAGAGCTCCGGCAAGTAGAAGTTGTCGTTGACCACGTCGTACTCCATGAATTCAGAGAACTGCTTGACTAATTCCTTGCCCTCAAGCTTCGTCACCACAGCCGTGCTCTCTTCCAGCAGCTTGCGGATGCTTTCCCGACCCTCTGCGTTTTTGTCGTGTACGGACAGATCCCCCGAGCACTGGTGGATAAACAGGCAGGAGGGCTTCCTCCCGGCATCAATCATCCGTATAATGGCGTGGAGGGCGGTCTTGAGGATGTCCTTCAGCTCCTCTGCGTTCTCCACCCTGAGGTTGAACAGCACCATGTCGCTCAGGCCGATGAGCAGCGTGGCCAGCTCGGCGTCGCGCTCTACCGTCGGACGGCGTGGTGAGACCTCCGGGGCCCTCAGCCCCTCCGAGTCGATCACCAGGAAGAAGTCACAGCGCAGTGTCTCCCTCAGGAGGTCGTCTACGCGCACCAGATGCGCGAACATTCCCCGCGTGCAGCGGCCGCTGCTCACGGCGAACTGGAGGCCGAACATGATGTTGAGGAGGGTGGACTTTCCTGTGCTCTGCACGCCGAGCACAGACAGCACGAGAACGCGCACCTCTTCGCCGAGCATGCGGCGGACTTCGTCCAGGACGTCCGTCACCCAATCCATTGGGATGCAGCCAGCATCGCCGTCCATGAGCTCCATGGGAAAGCCGTCGAGGAGGAGCTGCGCCATGACCGACGGCAGCGCCGGGGATCCGGGGGGAGCCGCGTCGCAAGCTTTGGACGCCTCGTAGATCTGTGCCAATTCTCGCATGAAATGCTCCACACCCAGTGAAGGCAACAGTCCTGGGGTTCTTGACAACGAATCGAGTTCTACTTTCAAGCACTGAAGAAAGAGCAGGTTCGTTTTGGATGGCTTTGTTAGTTCGTGGACAAATATCTCCATTGGCGGGGAGAGCTCCAGCTTGGACTGCTGCTCCCGAAGTTTGCGTTTCTCTGTCTCGATCTTCGCGCGGTATTCTTCACAACTCCCCTTGCTGATCTTGTTCCGGCACCACTGCTCTTTGTCTAGGTCTGCCCAGTCACGCCACAGCTTGTCCTGACGCGGAAGCATCATCTCTTTGATGGAGCACGTGCCGTGTTTCGTGATGTAATCTGTGACGTTTTTTACCGACTCTCTGATGATGCGCAGATCATTTTCCCCTTCATCAATGACGATATTAAGCGCTGCGGCAGTCCCAATGGCTTCTTGCAAACTATTCTTCTTGGACTCGATGTTCCTCACGGCGCCAACGACGAATTTTTTAAACGTTTCCTTGAACGCATTACTTCTGAAATCTTTCCCAAAAAAAACGTTATTTTCTTCCAATTTCAGATGTTTGCCGACGCACAGTAGGTTTTTGTTTGTTTCCTCCTCTGCAGCTCTTTCCGAGTCTAGTACAAGAAATGGCTTTGAATTCTGCTCGAAGTTTGAGGTCAAAAAGGTGCGTTCGCGTTCTCCAAGTTCCTCCACGAATACGAAGAGCGCCCCCGATGTCATTTTCAAGAATTGGAATTGGGTCAGGCTATCTTTAGCATCACCACGAAGATTTAAAATGGCAACTATATCTGGGAAGAGGTCAGAGTTTTCATTGCCGCGTGGCAGGCTAAAGCAAACCTCCACCACACCGTTTGAAATGTTTCTTGGCAAATCCCTGCATATCATGTTTTGGTGAACGAATAAATCGTGCGGGCTATTGCTCAGGAACATGTTGAGGACCTCCGATTTGGACACTTTGCAGTTCCCGATCCGTACGAAGGATACCATGGGCATCTGCGCTCTGGCCATGGAATCTTCGACATGGCCTCGGCTGCTCATTTTGCCGTGAGGTCTCCAAATATGAGTCACGGAACGCATGGCCCACAGCAAGAAGGTGAGTTTGCCTTTGTTGGAGTCGGGCAGCAACAGTGGCAATGCAAATTGGCACAGAGACATCTTGACCATAATCGCCTGTTGCAAGCACCGGTCAGCACACAGGAAGACCGCCGCTGTCAGATCCAATATGCTGATAGAATTACGCCCAAGGGTTGTGGCTGTGTGGCATTTGGTTAGAAACGCGAACTCGCTTTCAGGTTCTGCCGGCTGGGCCTCAGCTAAAACGTTCCCGGAGCTGAGCTCTGTCGTTCGAGAATTTGAATTTGCCGCAAAAATGCCGTGAAGGAAGTGCATGGCGACGTCTTGCAAGGAGTTTGGCTGCTCCCTCTTGGTGTTGCTTACCGATACTTGTAAGACGTCCTTGAGTGAGAGTTTTTGTGGGTAATACTTCCACAGGTCAAGGTCTTCCAGGAGAGTTTGAAAAGTGGATTTGTTTTTGGCACAATGGGCAAGGCCACGCGGTGCGGAGAGAGCTGCAGTGCTGCCAGATTTAAAGAAAGGGGAGAACGAATAACGTCACGAATGTTAATTACACTCTTGACGAATTTACTCAGAATTATAATATTTATTTTAACTAAACCTTTAATTACATTGTACCACGTGTAAAGCTGTATAGCTCTTTATGCACACTTTTATTGACCTCGCCTTGTTGTCTTGTTATTTTCTTTCAAATCTTTGGATCTACGAACTCGTCTCGCGTGGCAATTTAAGATTTCATTAAAAAAAACGATCCAGGTCCCACCGATTCCTGGGCCTATTTGTGTTTTTACTTTATTTTAATAATTAACGCTCTTACAATCTGTCACCCACCCCCCCCCCCCCATATTAAATCACGAATGGTTGCGCCCAGCAATGTGGGGGAACGTCTTGTCCAATCACAGCGGCTGTTGGGGAGCCTATGACCAATGAAAGGCGCTTATCTCACCGCTCGGCATGGCACCGAAGTGGCCCGCTGTGGCTCCCTCTTAGCGCGCTACCAACAATGCCAATACTAATTACTATTGCTGAAATAATGACGGAGTTATAGTCTTAATAAATAGTATTATCGTTTGCTTTGTCACTCCCATTCCAACGCGCCGAGCAGGTGAACCGTGATCATGATTTACAACTAAACGTCATCCCTATTTTCATTGCTGAAATGTTCTCATGATTGTTGATTAAAGTTTTTTCAGTTAAAGGGCTAAATCTATGCACTATAAACACTGTGTCGCGATATGCACCATTGTGCATATGCGCGCATTGCTACACCATTGCAGTCTAGATGTGTCTTACCGTCTTTCATACAGTACAGTACTTAATGATGGCAAATACGATAATTAAACGCGTCATACGTATCGTGTTGTTCTAAATGTAATTTCACTACTTTGAAATCGGGGTGATCATTGTTCAAATTGTAATAGCCATTCTTTGTGCTGCGTGCTATCAACCTTTAATTTCATAGACAGTTGTATATCAATGTGCATGGCTTTATTTATTGTAGGTTCAAGGGTTGACATCGGCAAGCCATCATTGTTTATCTCTACAGGGTCATACAATAGGGACCACTTTGTGCGAAGTTCCTGCCATAGCAATTTGGAATTTCGATGCCGACCCTGATGCCCGCTGTATGTTTGGAGTGTTCACGTTCTCCCCGTGGTCGCAGGGATTTTTCTCCGGGTCCTCCGGTCTTCCCTCCACAATTAGAAACATGTGCTTCGAGTATTTGGCTGCTATAAATAACCACATGGTGATAAGCCACTTCGTTGAGCTATCATTTGTGGCCAGGTTACTTCTGAAGAACATCTATATCGTTCTAGCGGGTCTTACCTGGAAATATAGCATAACAGTTGAAAAGTTAAACTATATTTAAAGGAAAAAAATAGGTATAAACACAAGTTTTCAACGCACACCCTTTTATTAGCACTCAAAAGTAGAAATTTTATTATTTTGAGTCCAGAATTAATACAATTTCATGTGCTAAATAAAAGTGGGTGGCTTCCTTTCGATGTGTTTAAATGTATTTATGCAAGCCACCCACTTTTATTTAGCACATGTAATTTGATTAATTCTGGGGTCAAAATAATGTATTTTAAAATGTTGAGTTCAAATAAAAGTGCGGGCATTCAAAAACTTGTTTGTGACCTAATTTATTTTCAGAAGTGACCTGGTCATCACAAATGGTGGCTCAACGAAGTGGCTTATCGCGTGGAAATGTACAGCGGCCAAATCCTCCTGAACGCGTGGTGACGTCCGTTCTACACGTGGAGAGACAAACCAGACGACCCGGAGACACGTTCACGCGACCACCACGGGGAGACAGAGAGACGCAGAATCCAAAAAGACAACAACAGCGGAAGCAGACATCGTCAGGGTGGGGATCAAACCCACGACCTCCTACACACCAGGCGAGGGAGATAACATTTCCTGGCAAGGGGGATATAGAACCTAGAGGGATAGGACCAATAGGAACAGTACCAATAGGGAACGTCCCAATAGAAACAGTACCAATAGGAATAGTACCAATAGGAAGATTACTAACGGGAATAGTGCCAAAAGGGAGAGTGGCAACATGAATAGTCCCAATAGGAATAGTGCCAATATGAATACTGTCAATAGGGATAATACCAATAGGATTAGTACGAACAGGAATGGTCCCAATATGAATACTGTAGTAGCAAAATGTATAGTCTCAATAGGAATAGTGGCAATCGGAATATTACCAAAATAGGAAGAGTACCTGCTAAACCGAGGTTGTTGTGGGTGTTCGACCGGATCCTCATCGCCATCCGTGGCTGGGTCGTCTTGAGTGAGTGCCCCTAGAACGACAGCGTGCTTGTTGGTTAGTTGACATGCGATCGCACAGCGGCTGAGCTTGCCTTGACTCTCGCGCTCTGGGTTACAAATGCACTTAGCCTGCGATCAACATCCTCGCTGCAGCAGTGGCAGTGGCTTATGGCTGGCTGTAGAACAAAGATGGCCACTGTATCGTGCGCTTTCAGATGCTATATACACTACATTATATACTACAATACACTTCACTATACACCACCCTACGATATGTGATGCCACAACATCGCAGCACCCCCGTCCCCCCCCCCCACAATCGCACCCTGGCCCCACACCCCGCCACACCAGCCCCTATTGCCCCGACGATTGAATAAACTCACACACACCTAGTGTCTTGATTAGGATCGACCGGTCTCATTGTCGGGTGTTACTTCGCGGATTCCTCTGAGGAATGTCCAATGGTTTTCTGACACCAGGAATTTGGCTCAACCCAACAGGGCAGTCTCCATCGCAATGCCCCTGAATTGGCTTCATAGTGTATGGGCGCAATAATGATTAATGGGTCGGCTGCCATCTTCTCTTCTTCTTCTTTCTTATTATATATAAAAGTCTCCGCGTGCTCGCACTTGCGGGGGATTTGGCTCTCGGACGGTGGGGTTTAAGATATAAATAATTTGCCAGCCGGCACGCCCTAAGCCCCGTGGTGGGAATAGGCCATCCTAAATGTTTCTAACCAGTGAAGATGTTCCATTAGGGGGGCGCAAGCGTAGAGAAGAGAGGGAATGACCGTGGCCGAGAAGACCTGAAGCTTCATGCGGAGTGATAGACCAGGTAGCTTCCACACAGTGTTACGCAACCAATGAAAAGATAATGTGGCTCGACCGTTTTGGAGTGAGACCTCTGCTGCTAAACCGGAGCCGGTCATTAGCACACTGGCAAGGTATGGGAAACTCTCCACTGTCTCCACAACTGCCCCATCACCAACTGGAAGTTGTGGGGGTGGAGTGTCCGATGGTAGAAAATACCCAGGCAGGTGCTTAGTTTTGGTGGGGCTGATGGTAAGGCCCCACCTCTTGGTGGCAAGCTCCAGGTTCAGCAGCAGCGCCTCCAACTCCTCCTCTGAGTGAGCAGCAATTACCAGATCATCGGCATACATAACATGGTTGAGCAATAGGGAGCCATCCCTTGACCGCACCTGGGCAATGATCAGCCTCCCATTGTATTTGTACCAGATGGAAATTCCTCCGGTACAGCTATTGAAGGCTTCACGAACTACGTCGTCAAAATATATGTAAAAAAATTTGGGAGTCAGAGGACATCCCTGTTGCACCCCAAGGTGGACAGGGAATGGCTCTGACTCCCGGCCACGTAGTTTACCTGGGCACGCTCACCATCATGAAGGTCCTTAATGATCGTGAGCAGAGGGTCAGGGACTCCGAAAGCATGAATAACAACCCCGAGCCCAGGCCTACTGATGGTATCATAGGGCTTGACCAGGTCAATAAAGCAGAGATGTAGGTCTTGTTGAAATTCCCTACATCTCTGCTGTAGCAGACGGACAAAAAATATGGCATCTGTGCAGGACTGCCCTTTCCTGAAACCGCATTGGGGCTCCACAAGTCTCTCCTTAGCGTGCCTAGCAAGGCAATGTTGAATAATCTGTGCCAGGACCTTTCCCGGCACACTGAGGTGTGAGATGCCCCTGTAGTTGTTACAGTCTGTGCGGTCCCCCTTCTTAAAGAGGGGGACCAGCAGGGCATCCTTCCAATCCTGCGGAACCCGTCCAATGGTCCAGACTGTTGTTATGATGTCATGTAGGGCAGTCTGTGCACAACGGCCACCCTCCCTCAACATTTGGCTTGTGAGATTATCTCTGCTCGGTATCTTTCCTAGTCTTAGATTCTGGATCGCCTTCAGTACTTCCTCAACAGATGGCACCTCAGCCAGCCATTCCCAGGGGGTGACTTCCTCCTCCAATATTTGAGGCACCGCATCCCCACTTTGTCCCACGTTGTTTTCCTGGCTGAGGGATTTCCCCTCCCCCAGGACCTCACAGAAATGCTCAGCAAATCTGCAAACTTGTTGCTGGGGGTTGGAGATTTGATCACCGTTCTTTCCCCTAATGATGGTAATAGGTGTGGTACTGCAGGTTACTCTTTTTGTATGGAATTAAAGAGCGATTTGTGATCGCAGGCCATTGAGGCAGACTCCATCTTCTCAGCAACATGCAACCACCAACCATCCTTGCAGTACCTCACGGCTCTCCGAATCTCCGAGCGAAGGCTGCGGTAAGCCTCCTCATTCTCTGACGTGGGATGCTGTAGCCAATGAGAGTGGACCAGTCGCTTTTTCTCAGCCAGCTTGAACACCTCCTTTGTCAGCCAGGGTCTCTGGGGAAGTCTGGACTGTGTACCCAAAGCAGCCATTGCAGATGCATGAACTACATTCCAAAACCTCGCCCATTTCCCCTCGACATCAGGAGGAGTGGGGGACGATGCCAACCCCAACCGCAAGCGATGATGAAATTCTCTCTTGCAGCTTTCATCAGCTCGCTGAGACCATGCCACTAACGGTTTGAATGGGGTCCAGGGCCGGATTAAGGCACGGGCTGTCGGGGCTGCAGCTCAGGGGCCTCTGCCAGCTGGAAGGCCTCCAGAGATGACGTGAAAAGTTATTTCATTTGTGAATGCTGAATTTTATTTGTTGTTAGCCTTGTAAAATAACTTTTATTTTATTTTTACTTTGTTTTCCTTTTGAAAATATTACTGGGGGCCTCACAGTACCTGCAGCCCAGGGGCCTTGTTCTGCCTTACGGCAGGTGTTTGCCTCAAGGCAGGTGGGGGGTGTGTGTACACAGGAATTTCCTGTTTTGATGCAGTACAAAATGGAGGCACAAATAAAATCTCCGTGAAGACAGGTGTATCTTTTCATTGTGGGACTTTAAGAAGCATTGTCTTTAAGTTCGTTTATGTTCTTATAATAATGGGAATGCTGTTATAATGTTAGAATGGATGTTATAATGCTGTAAATGCCTTTATAATGCTGGTACATTTTTATGATAAATATGAGGCCAAATTAACAACGAAGCCTGCCACTTGCCTTATTGTGAATGTTATATGTAATTGAATAAGTCGAGTCAGACTTGTACCCATGTAACCTTATTGCGATCTTGAGAGCAAGGATGACGAAATATCTCATCCACAGTTCAGTGTTATGTGTAGTGCTGTACATTGAATTTTTTCATATTTTAGGCAGAAAAATAGTTTTTAAATTTAGATTTTTTTTTCTGGGGGGGGACCCCTAGACCCCCTGGAAGATTTGCCCCCCCCCAATGTTGACTCCATTGCTACGGCCTTGGCTGAAGGCCACGGATGTTGTAGCAATAAGGCAGGGTTTCTGTGTGGCATTGCTGGGGCTGGGGCTAAATCGCAACAACCACACTTCCCGTCATCTAAGGTGAGAGCAAAATAAAGACCTAAAACCCATTAAATCTGCGTGAGCCTTGGGTTGTTGTGCCCTCGCCTCCCAACAATCACCAACCTCCCCACACCACACTTCCTCCTGGCGGACTTCATTTCATTTGTGACGCCAGAATTGGTTACCCACGTCACGCCCTTGGACACACAGAGACCCATATTCATAGAGACACACCGAGACAAAGATACCCACAGAGACAGACCCATAGAAATACATTGAGGTCCATAGAGACCCAGATACTTATCGAGACGCATAAGACTCTAAACGCGCGATGTTGATTCTAAACGTGGAGAGAGAAACCGAACAAATCCATGCGACTGCCATGGGGAGAGACGCAGACTCGCACATAGAAAAGAGCAGCAGCAGGCATCGTCAGGGTGGAGATTGAACCCATGACATCCTGCACACCAGGCGAGGGAGATAACATCTCCTAGCCACACTGCTCACATACTCGCACATCGTAAGGATCGAACCCACATCCTCCTGTCCACCAGGGGAGAGAGATAACATCTGTTAGTGAATGTTTAATCTCGCTCCCTGCTGCTGTCTCTGCACCTGCGTCGCGTTGCTCCATCGTGTCGGGGTGATCCGAGCCCAGTCGGTTCAAAGACGAAGTCAAATCTTTCCTCCTCCGTGTAGCCTGTAACAGAGTGTAGGGACAAGTGAAGTTACACACACACAGAGACTCTCACAAACACACAATCAACACAGACTTACAGCAATACCCGACATTCGCCACTAAGTGGCGGTGACTTCACCACGGCGCTTGTGACAGACTGCACTAAGGCCACGTGAAGGGTCGAACGTCCACTGGCAGGAGGTCACTGGATAAACCCAGCAGGTGCCATGGGTTGGCTGTCTGACATGACTGGCCGATGCACCACCTGTGCCCCCTATTGTGCACACTTTCTATATTTTCGCCGTCCTGCGCTCTGCTCGTAATTGGGAGCGTCGCTCCTCTGCCCTCTGTTGCTGGAAGGCGACTGCCTCCAACTGCCCAGTAGCCTCAATGTCCACCTAGCTTGGCACTGCTCAGTAGCGTGCTTCACGAGCCTCTTGTACAGAGGCCGATCTTGACACCGCTGGTACCAGTCACCGGCAAGTCAACTCAGCTCCACATTCTCTTGTAACACATTACTCCATCCCTTCTCCAGTCCGTATCGCGCCAATTTAGCCCTCTCTATCTGGCCGAGCAAAAGCTGGTTTGGCATGCGGTGGCTGGGCATGCGGGCTACATGACCCAGACAATGCAGCCTTGTTTGCCGGAGGAGCTCACCGATGGGACTGTGTCCAGACATCTCAAGGATTTGCGAGCTCCTCACACAATCCAGCCTGGTTAAACCCAGGATGGATCGTAGGCAGGCCAACCTGAATGTTTCTAATCGACGTAGATGTTCCGTAAAGAGAGTCTATATTTCACAAGCGTAGTAGAAGGGAGGGCATGACCGTGGCCGAGAAGACCTGCAGCTTTTTGTGGAGCGAGAGACCAGGTAGTTTCCACACATCATCATTACGCAGCTGATGACAAGATAATGCCGCTCGAATTATTCGGAGTGAACCCTCTGCTGTCAAACTAGAGCTGGTCATAAGCACACTGCCCAGGTATGGACACTTATACAAGCTCTCAGCAACTGACCCATCACACACAGACTCAAACACACAAAGACTCACGCACAAACACACAGGCGAACGTACACAGACTCACACACAGACTCACACAAAGACATATTCCCCGTATAGCCTGAACAGACTATCGGGGCAAGTGCTGTGAGCAAGCACCTATAAAGGCCGGAACGGCACACGAGTGGGTGGGTGGCTAGCACCACGCCCGACCGCCTTTGTCTCCCCAATGGCGATGATTACACACCGCACCAGGTACCCATTAGAGGCTGAGTGGACCACACACACACACCGATACACAGACACACAAATAGCGACTCACTCACTGCAGGCGAAGGAAGGCGGTGTGCAGCTTGCGTGCCGTGCCCCCGTCTCTTATAGAAGTTGTGAGCCAGAGAGACGGGGAGACCACACCTCCATGTCTCGACCTTTGTCACATATGCTGTGAATGTTAGTGGAGGGATATAAATGTTTGTATGATAAATATATAAAGAGTGTTACAAAGGTATGTCGAACCGAGCTGATGCTACAGCTGACGATCCAGGGGCGCCACGGTGGCTATGAAATGCTACGTCCCTCGCCTGTGGTGCAGGAGGTCGTGAGTGACCCTCACTATGTGTGATTCTATGGCCAGTGTGGTCAGCAGATGTTATCTCCCTTGCCTGGTGCGCAGGAGGTCGTCAGTTCGATCCCCATCTGACTATGCCTGCTGCTGTGTATGTGGAATTTGCGTCTCTTTCTCTCTCCCCATGGTGGTCGCGTGGATTTGTCTCCAGGTCCTCCGGTTATTTCTCTCCACGTTTAGAATCAACGCCATGCGTTGAGAGCAGTATGGGTCTCTGGATTTATGTGAGTGTCTACGGGTCTCTATGGGTCTGTATACGTCTATATAAGTCTCTTGGTCGCTGTGGGTATCTACGAATCTGTATAGAACCATACAGATCTCTAAAGGTCTGTATGATTCTATTTAAGTCTCTGAGTCCAACTAAACAGCACTTGCTCCTAGAGCCTGCTACACGGGGGATCTTTGTGTGTGTGTAACAGCACTTGCCCCTACAGCCTGCGATAAGCTACCTGGGAAAGCTTTGAGTGTGTGTAACAGCACTTTCCCCTACAGACTGCTAGAGGCTACCTGGGGGAGGTTTGTCTATGTGGCCGGCTAGGTAATTTGACCTTAAAGAAGGCAAATTCAGACGCGGTGACCGGTCGTAGAAAACCCCTCCTTGTGGTGCTCTACAGCGCAATGTGCTGAGCATTCACTTAGCAGTATATAGTGCTGTAGTGTATAGTGTAGTGTATAGTGTAGCGTATAGTGGTGTAGTGTATAGTGTAGTGTATAGTGGTGTAGTGTATAGTGTAGCGTATAGTGGTGCAGTGTATAGTGTAGCGTACAGTGGTGCAGTGTATAGTGTAGCGTATAGTGGTGTAGTGTAGTTTATAGTGTAGTGTATAGTGTAGTGTATAGTGGTGTAGTGTATAGTGTAGTGTATGGTGGTGTAGTGTATAGTGTAGCGTATAGTGGTGCAGTGTATAGTGTAGCGTATAGTGGTGTAGTGGATAGTGTAGTTTATAGTGGTGTAGTGTATAGTGTAGCATATAGTGGTGCAGTGGATAGTGTAGTTTATAGTGGTGTAGTGTATAGTGTAGTTTATAGTAGTGTAGTGTATAGTGTAGTGTACATAGTGGTGTAGTGTATAGTGTAGCATATAGTGGTGTAGTGTAATGCGTAGTATATAGTGGTGTAATGTATAGTGTAGTTTATAGTGGTGTAGTGTATAGTGTAGTGTATAGTGGTGTCGTGTATAGTGTAGATTATAGTGGTGTAGTGTATAGTAGTGTAGTGTATTGTAGTGTATCGTAGTGTATAGTGGTGTAGTGTTATATGGTTATGTAGTGCATAATGTAGGGTATAACAGTGTAGTGTATGGTAATGTGTATAGTGGGGTAGTGTGTAGTGTAGTGTATAGTAGTGCAGTATATCGTGTAGTTTAGTAGTATATTGTGGTGTAATGTATAGTAGAGTACTGTGTATAGTGGCGTAGTGTATAGTGGAGTGCATGTAGTGTAATGTACTGTGTCTAGTGTAGTGTATAGTGTAGTGTCTAATGTAGGCTATCATAGTGTACTGCATAGTAGTGCATAGTATAGGGTATAGTAGTATATAGTGTAGTGTATCTTGGAGGGTATTACAGTGTAGTGTATCATAGTGTAAAGTGTAGGCTATAGTTGTGTATTGTACAGTAGTGTATAGTAGTTTAGTGTATAGTGTAGTATGTGTAATAAACGACTGGACCACGATGTCTGGCTCAGTGTCCTTTATTCGGTTCGTGCTGTACTCCCACACGGCTGTCTCTACTCTGTAGCTTCTCCACGGTGCTGACTCCGATGTCGGCCCGATCCACAACAGCAGCCCCGCTGCTGTTTCTCTCACACAGCCCCCCTTGGCTGTACTCGCTGCAACTCCTCTCTCTCTCCGCAGCTCTGACAGCCTCGTGCTGTCTCCCTCTCTCTCTCCGCAGCTCTGACAGCCTCGTGCTGTCTCTCTCTCTCTCTCCGCAGCTCCACCTGGCAGCCACACCGCTGCCTCTAACACGCAGCCCTTCTGGCTGTCTCCTCTGCAGCTGCACACCACTCCGCAGCTTCCTCCTGTCTTCGGGGTTGGCTCCCGATGGCCGTCGGTGCCCCCCCCTCTTCTCACTCGCCCGCGTGGCCTCACTCTTTTCCGCTCACACCCGACTGACTTCCCCTTCCGGTTTACCCGCTTAAGGACCCGAACCTTCCACCCACGTCACATGACTCCACCCCCCGTGACGTCACATCCGGAAGGTCGCTTACGCCCGCATTACATATGTAGTAGTGTGGGGTATAGCAGTGAAGAAGTCCCTCACTGCTTGCTGCATCGATCACCGTCAGTGGGCAACACAAGCAGCTGATCGCAACTCCTGGCGGCACACAGTCCACCATGCCACCTCCTTCTTCGAAGATACCCGCAGGGCCCGTATGGAGGACAAAAGGAGAAGGAGGAAGAACCATGATCCCTCAGCACCCATCCCAGATGAGACCTATACTTGCAGCTGTTGTGGCAAGACCTGCTTGTCCCGCATAGGCCTCTTCAGCCACCAGCGTGCCTGCAGAAGACGTGGATGTCCTTCCTAGATCTTCGTTCGCGAAGCCAAGCCATGATGATGACATGAGAAGTGTAGTGTATAATGTAGTGTATAGCAGTGTAGTGTTTAGTGTAGGGTATAGAAGTGTAGTGTATATGTAGTGTATAGCAGTGTAGTGTTTAGTGTGGGGTATAGAAGTGTAGTGTATAATGTAGTGTATAGCAGTGTAGTGTTTAGTGTAGGGTATAGAAGTGTAGGGTGTCGTAGTAAAGTGCATAGTAGTTTAGGGTTTAGTCGTGTGCAGTGTGGTGTAGTGCTTGTCAGCTTGACTCAACTTGTTACGAGTTACTACTCGCCGGTTACTCTTGGACACCGCGTTGTTTACAATCAATTAGTTTAGAAAGGTATTTTATATCGTTTCAGGTTACCATATGGATCCGAATATTATAGCTATTTTACATTGGCAGGTTCATCACACGTGATTTTCTTCACCAATGACTCTCACGTACAATATTTGACACACAGATTTTTTTGGAGGGCAGAGAGGGGGGGGTAGATCGTGTAAATATATTTTTAAATTTCCTTATGGATAATATTTGTTGCGAAAGCCTACTCCGTCAGTTTAACACGTAGTAGTAGTGCTTTCGCGATCAACATTATCATAATAAAGGTTTTTGGGTTATATCTCGTAAATATAAATGTGTCATTAAACCCGTCACCACCCGACAGTAATTACAACTAGCATCATCAGCCAGATGGTACAACTATCATCATCAGCCAGATGATACATCATCAGTCAGATGGTACAACTAGCATCATCAGCCAGATGATACAACTATCATCATCAGCCAGATGATACAACTATCATCATCAGCCAGATGATACAACTATCATCATCAGCCAGATGATACAACTATCATCATCAGCCAGATGATACAACTAGCATCATCAGCCAGATGATACAACTAGCATCATCAGCCAGATGATACAACTATCATAATCAGCCAGATGATACAACTATCATCATCAGCCAGATGATACAACTATCATCATCAGCCAGATGATACAACTATCATCATCAGCCAGATGGTTCAACTAGCATCATCAGCCAGATGGTACAACTATCATCATCAGCCAGATGATACAACTATCATCAGCAGCCAGATGATACAACTATCATCATCAGTCAGATGGTACAACTATCATCATCAGCCAGATGCTACAAATAGCATCATCAGCCAGATGATACAACTATCATCATCAGCCAGATGGTGCTAGTTCTAACTACTGGCGAAACGTCACAGTCCTCGAATTGTAAATGTTGTGGGTTTTCTGCTCCAACACACAAACAGGCGTGTGCTCTACGAATAACGAATGGGCACGTTTTGCTTACATGACCAATCTTACTGATTGGTTGGTGGCGGGTTTAACGACAAATACATTTCTACGCGATCTTACCGAAATACCCCCATTATGGAGCCTACTACATGTTAATTCGATTATTTCATCCGTTTTAGGAATCACCTCCCGTTACCCCAAGGGGGTCCCCGTACCCCCACTGACTTAGAAGACTGTTCAGCTGCACGCACATTGGGCGACAGAAGAGCCATAGATCATCATCAACCCTCGCTGCTGCATCGCTGTCGCTCTACAGCACTCGCTGTGTCAGCAGCACCGGTGAAGAATCTCACCTGGCAGCCTCGAATAGACTCGGCCATGAGGCCCCCTAGGAGTTACACGTGGGCACTGTTGTTGGTATCTCTACTCGAAAACAAAGAGTTATTTATTTATAAATATGATTGATTGTCAATGGGGATTTTCCCATCGGCTCATATTTCCTCATGACATGCCGATCGGGTCAGCCCTACCTTGAAGCTGCGACGTGCCAATCTGTTTGAATATCTACTCTCGTTGTATCTGACACTTGGTATGAATGCTGGGTTTCTAGTGCTTGTGGTGGCTATGGTATGTTCTCTACCTCGCCTGGCGTGCAGGAGGGTGTGGGTTCGATCCACACTGTGTGTGAGTTTAAGGGTTATGGGTATCTGTGGGTCTCTGAGTATGGGTATCCATGGGTCTCTATGAGTACAGGTCTATGAGTACGGGTCTCTGTCTGTTTCTACGAGTGTTTCTCTGAGTATGGGTTTTTGTGGGTCTTTGAGTGTAGGTCTCTGTGGGTCTGAGTATGGGTCTCTATGACTGTGGGCGACTATGAGTATGGGTCTCTACGAGTATGGGTCTCTGCGGGTCTCTGAGTCTGGACATCTGTGCGTTTCTATGAGTGGTTCTCTGTGGGTCTCTATAAGCATGGGTCTCTGAGTATGGGTCTCTATGTATCTCTATTGGTCTATATGCGTCTGTAATTCCCACAAATATAAGTGTAGTGTAGCGGCGCCGACTGGCGACCAGGGGTGACCAGTACAGTTGGTGGCTGATGTGTCCGACGAGCCGGGGCAGTCAGCTGCAGGAGCCTCAGAAAAGTTGCATTGTGCCGCCCACAGGATCCGAGCCACTGACGACCAGGAATCCTCCCGAGGCCACCTCGGGCGAAGGACCCCGGGCGGGAGTCCGGTCGAGTCCTTCGGATGAGTCCAGGGAGGGGCCGAGCCCTTCAGGCCCTTTGTGCGAATCCCCAGAGCCCCAAGGAAAACAAGACCCTGCCCGAGATGGGGGTCTGGCGTCGAGGACCCGGTCCAAATGTGGAAAGTACCGCTAATCAGAGGTCCCATCCCACGTTGCATATTTTGTGTGTCAGAATTGTGATTCACCGAATGACGGGTTGTGTTTTTTTTTACTTTTCTCGCCCTTGCGTCGCGTTATTAGTGTTGTGTTGAACTGGGTCGTTGTTCTGCCCTACTCGTGATTATCTTGTTCTGTGGGATGTGGCTTTGCCCTAAATATTGTAATTGCTAAATATTAGCCGGGTTGGCTATGTTTCTAAAGAGGTGGGGGGGGGGGGGCGTGCTGTAGTGTAGCAGCGCCGACTGGCGACCAGGGGTAGCAATTACGGGTATATCTGTAGTGGTGGTGTTGACGTGCGCCGACTGTGACAGTGATGGATCACGGGGCGGCGCGGGGTGCGGGGTTGGGCACGCGTTGTGGGCGTGGTGTGGACGCGCGCGCCGGGAGTGACAGATGACGGGGCGGCGCGGCGTGGGTGGTGAGGCACGCTGAGATGTGGGAAAACAGGATCGTAGCCAGCGCCCAGTGATTGGTCGAATAGGATGGGTGCTCGCAGCGACGTCCGCAGGTGGGGTATAAAGGGGGACGCGCGAGAGCACTCGGGGAGAGTTACCCAGTTGAAGACCAGAAGACGGAGTTGAAGACCTAGTGCCCCGAGACCCCTAGTCCCGCCGTCCTTGTAGGGACCGGGGCCCTGTGTGGCTCGGAGGCGAGACTGTGGGACCCGGGGTCCGGCGCCCACGTGGGTCGGGCTGGGGACCCACAGTCAAGACGGACACCCCGGGCAGGGAGTGTCCAGAGTAGCTCAGTGGGCGTTAGTCGCCAGGGTAGCTAAGTGGGTGTTGGTCACCCGAGTAGCTCAGTGGGCGTTAGTCGCCAGGGTAGCTAAGTGGGTGTTGGTCACCCGAGTAGCTCAGTGGGCGTTAGTCGCCGAGTAGCTAAGTGGGTGTTGGTCACCCGAGTAGCTCAGTGGGCGTTAGTCGCCGAGTAGCTAAGTGGGTGTTGGTCACCCGAGTAGCTCAGTGGGCGTTAGTCGCCAGGGTAGCTAAGTGGGTGTTGGTCACCCGAGTAGCTCAGTGGGCGTTAGTCGCCAGGGTAGCTAAGTGGGTGTTTGTCACCCGAGATACTAAGTGGGTGTTAGTCACCTGTGAACGAGTTTGGTAAAATAAAGAGTGTGCTACCCGTGAAGTCGTCTCCCGCCGAGTTACTACATTACATATCCACCAAAGGGAAGATCTGGGGCAAGGGTCACGGAAGGGAGAATAACTGGGCCAAGGGTCGTGGAAGAGATCCATCTTGTAGCCCCCAGGAACCAGCTAGATGGTTCCAGAAGGGGGGCGTGGCCAGGACTGGGCCGGGCCCTGCTGGAAGGATAAAAGAGGGTGAGAGAAGGATCCTCGTGGCTATCTGTGGGAGTCAGGGTCATCTTGTCGTTGCTGTTGTCCTCATCGCCGTCGTTGCTGCCGTCTCTGTCATCGCTCGACGTCACCACTGCTAGTTAACCAGCTATCTAGTTGGTCAGTGCCGTCGTTGCTAGGTGGTCAGTGTTGTGCTAGCGAGTGTAACAGCATGAATTACGAGAAATAAATAGGAAGGTGCCTCTACGGTTATTGTCTCGTGAGTCGTACATTACATTTGGTGTCAGAAGTGAAAAGAATTACTTCTAAAAGTATAAAGAAACAAACCCACCTGTGCCGACTTCGAATGAGGGCGACGATGATGAGGAGTTCTAGATTTGAAGCTTTTGTGACTGCAAGGATTCATATTCTTAGGTTTTTTCGGTAAAGTCACGTAGGTAAAAAAATGAAAATTAAAATTAATAAAAGTAAAATAAAATAAAAATAAAATAAAAATCACGACGTTTCGGAGGCAACACAAGCTTCCGTCTTCAGGTTGAACCGTCACAGCACAGCAAGCGTGCTGTGTTGCCTCCGAAACGTCGTGATTTTTTATTTGTTTTTTTTTATTTTACTTTTATTAATTTTAATTGTAATTTTTTACCTACGTGACTTTACCGAAAAAACCTAAGAAGAAGATGATGAGGAGACCCTGTTGGCAGCCCCGAAATCCACGATTCCGGTCGAGGACCACGCGGGCATGGGAACGGTGGCTGCGGAGTCGGGGTAGAGGGTTGTAGATCCCCTACAGCCACGCACTGAGGATGGATGGTGAGAGGTGGCAAGCCGCCTCGACCTCCTCCTCGCGACCGTCACACAGTTGGTCATGCAGCTGTCTACGGCTGCACCGGGTGGAGGAGTAGCGGCGCAAGAGCCGCGCCAGCCATCGGAGACACCACCAGCCGCCGATGTTCCCACTGTGGAGGCCACGCGGTCCCTGCCCACCATTTTGCCCGCTGAGAGTGGCATGGTCAAAGGCGCGTCTACTCCGGCGGCGCACGAAGGAGTGATGAGCTGCCCCAGGTGACTGCCTCCCATCCGCGAGTTCGTCGTGGCTGGAGGTGACTGGGCCGCTTTTTGATGCCACTTCGAGGTGGCTTACCTGTCTGTCAGATGGACAGAGGAGGAAGCTCTGCCTACGGCCCTCAACGACGACGTGCTGGCAGCATTCCGGGCTATCCCTGAAAAAGATCGAGCCACGCTACAGTGGGCATACGTCCACATAGCGGCCATATTTGATCCGCCGTCCAATGCCCGCAGGAGGTTTCTGCAGCAGAGGTGAGGGGAGGCTGAGACGCCTCTCGCCTTCCGCAGTGCACTGTGGGCGTTGGGACAGACGGCACACCCGTATATGGACCAGGCGGCACTCGACTCCTTGGCGGTAGAGAGGCTACTGGCATTGGCGCAGGAGTTGGGTGTCGTGCTGCCCGTAATAGAGGAGGAAGAGCTGACGTCCTTACGAGTGGCCCAGTGTGTACAAGCTGATGTAAATATCCAGCAATGGCCCAAGGTGGCCGCTTGGTCGGGGCATGCCTAGGGAGCTGAGGGGCCTTTGTGGCGAGAGCTGGAGCTTGCGGCGGTGATATAGGGCCAGGGGCCGTGTAGACAGGACATGGGGTGGCGGCCTCCAGGGTAGGGTCGGGGAAAAGAAGAGGCCCCTCTGTCATGGAGATCAGCCGGTGCCTGTTTCCAATGTGGCCAGCCGGGCCACATTGCAAGAGGATGCTGGATCGGCATCAGGACATCGAAGACACCTTTGAGGCCCTCCGCCCCGCTGATCACCGCTCATCAAGCCCGATAGGCAAGTCGCGACACATCGGACACCTGGCCTCAGCCACCATCTCACGCATCTAGATTGTCTCTCGCGCCCAGTTCCATTTTCACCCCCTCATCATCTTGTCATGAAACGCAAACGATGGGTTCCGACGGTAGATGGTTGGCCAAATTCCAGTACCAAGTTGGCGCGCTGAGTCATAGCGGCCACGGCGGGCTCGTCGGCGGTAGCGAGATTTATCCAGGGGGTAGGAGTACAGGTCTTAGTCGATGCGAGTGCATTGGCTACCATAATTTCAGATGTGATTGATGAATTGTTGCCCCCAAAGAACCGTTGTATTAGGCCAGTCATGAACGCGTGTGTTGCTGCCCCTGGGATTGTCGGGCAAATAGAGGCGTGCATCAGGATTGGTGAGATCGAGATATCCAGTCATGTACTGGTTTCAAGGACGTTAGCGGTGCCTTGCCTTCTGGTTATGTGAAGCTTGTGAAGCTTTCGACCCATCTGTAGAAAGGGTTGTGGCCATGGTGGACCAGGGAGGCAAGTTGGATAGCACATGGGCAGACAAGTTGTACGTGGAGAATCCGGACTTGTCTCGAGAGCAACAGGACAAGTTGCGTACTTTGCTGCGGGAATTCGCTGATATTTTCAGCCAGGGAAAATTTGATATAGGCCGCACCTCTTGACACTGTTGATACAGCTCCTATTAGGCAAAACTCGTACAGTGAGGGAAAATAATATTTGATCCCCTGCTGATTTTGTACGTTTGCCCACTGACAAATGAATGATCAGTCTCTAATTTTAATGGTAGGTTTATTTGAAGTGAGAGACAGAATAACAACAACAAAATCCAGAAAAACGCATATCAAAAATGTTATAAATTGATTTGCATTTTAATTAGGGAAATAAGTATTTGACCCCCACTCAATCAGAAAGATTTTGGCTCCCAGGTGCCTTTAATACAGATGTAATGCGAGCGTAAATGGGGTTTGCTGCTGGGCTCTGGCCCAATCACACGGCCCGGGGTATTGGGGGGCGGAGCCCGGTATGAGGGGCGTGTGGGAGGGGCCGCCGTTCACCTCGGCTCCAATGGGAAGCGAGGTGAATGGGGGTGGAGCCAGCAGGGCAGTATGGGAAGGCCGGATCTGACGATCCGGAAGGGAAGGAGTCAGGGTCACGTGGGGGAGAAGATATAAGTGGGAGCCCGGAAGAGATCAGGGGAGTTGGGGGAGTTAAGAGGCTGAGCCACGTTGGGTGGTGAGAGGAGATCCGCGCCATCGGCCACGTGGCCGAAGGACCTTCAGCACGCCGTCGGCCAGCGGTGTGCGGAGTGCGGGAGTGGAGGAGCTAATGGAGGAGCGTGCGTGTTACGCGAGAGGAGACGCTAGTCCCTTGTCAGGACTAGCGGGGTGTGAGGAAGAGTAGAGGAGCTGACAAGGTAGTGCGTGTGGGGCGCGCGCGAGACGACGCTGGTCCGTGGACAGGACCAGTAGGGTGCGGAGAAAGAACCTAATAAAAGACCAACGGAGACCAGCAGTGCCTGACGGAGTCTTTTATTACACAGATAATGAGCTGCGATTAGGAGCACACTTTTAAAGGGAGTGCTCCTAATCTCAGCTTGTTACCTGTATAAAGAAAACACCTGTTCACATAAGCAATCAATCAGATTCCAAACTCTCCACCATGGCCAAGACCAAAGATCTCTCCAAGGATGTCAGGGACAAGATTTTAGACCTACACAAGGCTGGAATGGGCTACAAGACCATCGCCAAGCAGCTTGGTGAGAAGGTGACAACAGGTGGTGCGATTATTCGCAAATGGAAGAAACACAAAATAACTGTCAATCTCCCTCGGCCTGGGGCTCCATGCAAGATCTCACCTCGTGGAGTTGCAATGATCATGAGAACGGTGAGGAATCAGCCCAGAACTACATGGGAGGATCTTGTCAATGATCTCAAGGCAGCTGGGACCATAGCCACCAAGAAAACAGTTGGTAACACACTACGCCGTGAAGGACTGAAATCCTGCAGCGCCCGCAAGGTCCCCCTGCTCAAGAAAGCACATATACATGCCCGTTTGAAGTTTGCCAATGAACATCTGAATGATTCAGAGGACAACTGGATGAAAGTGTTGTGGTCAGATGAGACCAAAATTGAGCTCTTTGGCATCAACTCAACTCGCCGTGTTTGGAGGAGGAGGAATGCTGCCTATGACCCCAAAAACCACATCCCCACCGTCAAACATGGAGGTGGAAAAATTATGCTTTGGGGGTGTTTTTCTGCTATGGGGACAGGGCAACTTCACCGCATCAAAGGGACGATGGATGGGGCCATGTACCGTCAAATCTTGGGTGAGAACCTCCTTCCCTCAGCTAGGGCATTGAAAATGGGCCGTGGATGGGTATTCCAGCATGAGAATGACCCAAAACACACGGCCAAGGCAACAAAGGAGTGGCTCAAGAAGAAGCACATTAAGGCCCTGGAGTGGCCTAGCCAGTCTCCAGACCTTAATCCCATAGAAAATCTGTGGAGGGAGCTGAAGGTTCGAGTTGCCAAAGGTCAGCCTCGAAACCTTAATGACTTGGAGAAGATCTGCAAAGAGGAATGGGACAAAATCCCTCCTGAGATGTGTGCAAACCTGGTGGCCAACTACAAGAAACGTCTGACCTCTGTGATTGCCAACAAGGGTTTTGCCACCAGCTACTAAATCATGTTTTGCAGAGGGGTCAAATACTTATTTCCCTCATTAAAATGCAAATCAATTCATAACATTTTTGAAATGCGTTTTTCTGGATTTTGTTCTTGTTATTCTGTCTCTCACTGTTCAAATAAACCTACCATTAAAATTATAGACTGATTTATTTGTCAGTGGGCAAACGTACAAAATCAGCAGGGGATCAAATACTTTTTTCCCTCACTGTTGCTTCGACATAGTGTTACGCAGCCGATGACAAGATAATGCTGCTTGACTGATTCGGAGTGAGACCTCTGCTGTCAAACTGGAGTCGGTCACAAGCACACCGTGTGTATGTATGTTGAACATCTTTCATACCGTACGTAGCCACCCGCGCTAATCGGAGGTGCTTGGGAATGACAACAAACTAAACTCAAAAAGCATTTCTAAAGAAATTCGTTTTCAAAGAACACTGCCCAGGTATGGAAACCTCTCCACTCTCACCACAACTGCACCATCACCAACGGAAAGTTGAGGGGGTGGAGTGTTTGATGGCACAACATACTCAGGAGCGGGTGCTTCGTTTTGTTTGGGGCTGATGGTCAGGCCCCACCTTAGCAGCGCCTCCAACTCCTTGTCTGAGGTCGCCGCAATGACCGGACCATGAGCGTACATGCCGCGGTCGTATAATGCAGGCTGATGATCTGGTGGAATGTTCAAACGCGCACACCGCACACACGCGCGTACACAGACACGTATCCACCGCACCTGCCTGGGTGTACGGACAGGGCGCTGGCTTCAACGCCACCATCTCGAAGCGCCTTACAAGCATTCCCATGCTTACATGCAGCATTTTACATCGTTGTGTCCTAGGGGACCTCGGGGGCAGCTGTCCCTGCACGGCGGTGCTCACATGAGGCTGAGCAGACGTCGGGGAGGCCCAGGAGTGGTTCAGATAATCGTCACTGCTGTTGACTCTGACCTGAAAATCAAACTCGGGTTCGTAGCGCGGTGCGCTAACCACTCTCTCACCCCTCTCCATGTACTGTGCGTACGGAGACAAGTAGCTATGAAGGTGCCGGCACGGCACACGAGGGGGTGGGTAGGCAGCACCACGCCCGGCCGCCTTTGTCTCCCTAGTGGCGATGTTTACACACCGCACCAGTGACTCGTTTGATGCCGAGTCGACCTAGGAGAGGCCCAGGACCGGGACCGGTTCAGACAATCGTCACTGGTGTTGGCCGTGAGTGGGAATCGAACTTGGGTAGCCAGGTTCGTAGCGTAGCGCGCGAACCACTACACACACACACGTGTGCACTCACCCACACGTGTATACACATGTAGTGACAGAACGGTCACTACTGTGTTGGCCTGTACGAAGGCTGGGGGCCCCAAGGGGGTGCCTGGGGGGTCACGTGGTGGAGGGATCCGGACCTTCCCAGAGGTGGGGGAAGTGAGGCGTGTCCTGGGAAGGGAGGCATGGCCTGAAGAGAGCCAGCCACGCCGGGGCGGAGCCAGCCACGCCAAACCAGATATAAGCGTGGTGTGAACGCAGAGCAAGGCTGTTGTACTGTACTCCGAAGTGAAGACTTCATGAGTCGTCGTCCTGGGCCAGGCAGGCCGTTGCCTGCCTGGTCCAGTCTGTGTCGCGTTCCAGAGTGTTAGTGAGTTGAGGAAGGTGGTCACCACCTCATGTACAGCGTTATGTTATTTACCGTTTAATAAATAGTGTTGCCTCCAAGCTGCGTGTGTGTGCACCTAATTCGAACCTACTACATTTGGTGTCAGAAGTTGTGGAAATATAAATATTGCTAGGTGTTATCCTAGGGAAGTAAAATGGGCACACGAAAAACAAAGACAAAACTCATCTGGACGCCTTCGTACGACGGGGATGGTGTGACGACCATCCTTTGGACAGCCCCGGGGATGGCAGCCCCGGTGACAGAGAGAGAGAGAGATGGCGCTGCACGCGGAGCGGCGGGACTGGCATCGCACCGCTGCTTCGCCGCCATCGGGAACGGAGCGATGGAGCCGCGGGGAGAGGACACCGTCGTCTCTGCGGGGGCTGGCGGGGGGAGGCCCAGGCATGCGGGCCACGCGGTGGGGCCGCCAACTCGGCGGCTGATCGTGGCGCGGTTCCCGCCAAAACGCTGCTCCCGCCAACTCGAGGGCTGGTCGGGGCGCGGTTCCCGCCAACTCGAGGGCTGGTCGGGGCACGGTTCCCGCCAAAACGCCGCTCCCGCCAACTCGAGGGCTGGTCGGGGCGCGGTTCCCGCCAACTCGAGGACTGGTTGGGGCGCGGTTCCCGCCAAAACGCCGCTCCTGCTGCCGAAATGCCGCTCCCGCCGACATCAACGCCTGCAGAGGGGGAGTTCCAGCCTTCTGCTCGAGCGCGAGAGGTGGATGGGTTCGCAAGAGCAGGCCGTGTTCACCATGAAAGATTCTTCGGGCCGTCCCAGTGCTCCACCTTGCCGCCCTCCGATATTCACAGTTTGCCAGGCGAGTCGTGACATGACACGAGAAAAATAATAATAACTTCACCCATCTTGCGTGTGCCGGGTTGCGATCGCGGGTGTTTTTTTTTTAACTCGCTGTTTTGCGGAGCGTGTTCGTCCGGTTGTGTGCGTGATAAAGTGACGCGGCGACCATGCGGGTTTCTGCTTGTAACAGTGTTGTTGTTAATTACGGCGTCGTGATCGGTATCTTCTGGGTGTAGTTAATGATTAATTCGTTGTTGGTGTCCCGAGCTCCGTTGATATGCTATAGGTTGCCGTGTTAACGACTCGTGTTGTTACATCGTTTTGTTGCAAAATCGCCATTGTTATTGTGTATACTGTATGGAGTTTCGCTCGTGATTGTCACGTGTAACTGTAAGAAACTTTGATCGTCATTGTTGCCAAGGTACAGACCGTATGGAGCTTTGCTTGGAATTGTTAACAGTGTATGGAATGTTGGGTACTTGCTTGTGATTATTTACTATGTACGGATTGTCTGGAGTATTGATTGTGTGTGTTGCCATGTGGGGACTGGATGGAGCATTGCGCCAAATGATTGACTGTACGAATTTCATATACTGCATATACTGTATTAATCAATTCGGCGATTCTTGGGGTTTGTGTATAGTTTTTTTGCTCTCAAAATTCGAATGCCCTGAGTCCCATGGTTAATGTTGAAGGGGTTTTTGAAATGACAGGTTCGGTGTGTTTCAACCTCACTGGTTGGCTCCTGTCCGTTGTGGCACAGATGATGTCTTTTGTGCGGGAATGCCCCTTGTGTTCTACATCGATCGGGGGTGCGTTTCCATTCATTGCTGTCAAATTGCGTTGCTCTCTCCACTCGGTTGGTACAGCTGCATGCTGCAATGCGAGTCTCGGAGATGATGTGTACGGATACGGGATGTGAGGTGTATTGTTGTGACCATTGAATATTCGGGATCGTCACAAATTGTGCGTACCTGTTCGGCATTGGATCAGTTCTGTGGGGGATCATAATTCAAATTGTATGTGTTGTGATGGTGCTAAATTGCGATGGTGACATGCTGCCAGGGATTTGGAATTGTGCTGCTGGCTGTCACCTATCTTGGGGCGCAGGTCCTGACCAGGATGGCCCAGTGAGTGTTGCGTGTCTAACATGAACGTTGTGGTCCCGTCATGCTATGGCTGACGGCTTGACCTGACAGCCCGGAGATTGAAACACTCCGTGGTATGTCTAGCCTAGTGGGCTGTGCGCTCACAGGGCTCGGAGAGTGTGGTCCCGTCATGC
The DNA here is from genome assembly GCF_964198595.1 of Lampetra fluviatilis. Lineage (NCBI taxonomy): Eukaryota > Metazoa > Chordata > Hyperoartia > Petromyzontiformes > Petromyzontidae > Lampetra > Lampetra fluviatilis. The sequence goes on from NC_136335.1 coordinate 7,047,339, forward strand.
AATGGCTGACGGCTTGACCTGACAGCCCGGAGATTGAAACACTCCGTGGCATGTCTAGCCTAGTGGGCTGTGCGCTCACATGGCTCGGAGAGTGTGGTCCCGTCATGCAATGGCTGACGGCTTGACCTGACAGCCCGGAGATCGAAACACTCCGTGGCATGTCTAGCCTAGTGGGCTGTGTGCTCACATGGCTCGGAGAGTGTGGTCCCGTCATGCTGCGTCTGACGGCTTGACCTGACAGCCCGGAGATCGAGACACTATGTGGCTTGTCTAGCCTTGTGGGCTGTGCGCTCACATGGCTCAGGGAGTGTGGTCCCGTCATGCTATGGCTGACAGCTTGACCTGACGGCTCGGAGGTTGAGACCCTCCGAAGCGCGTTGAAACAGTGGGCTGGAGATTCGTAAGGTTCAGGTGGAGTTGTCCTGTTACATTGAGACTGTATCCCTCAGTTGTTAGGGTGCATGTTGTGCAGTGAGTGAACGATGGGTCGTCTCAGCTCGGTCGGTACAGCTATATGCTGCGATGCGAGTCTTGGAGAGAGACTGGGTCGTCTCAGCTCGGTCGGTACAGCTATATGCTGCGATGCGAGTCTTGGAGAGAGACTGGGTTAAAATCCCACCGATATGGCCGACGCGTGCTGCTGGTTGTGACGCCGCGTCGGAAAGGCGGGGGGGGGGGTGCTAACGGGTGACTGTCATTGCATGCGTGATTCTAACGGGGGGGGGGGGGGGCTGTGCTGGAGTGTAAGTGGGTTAGCCAGTTTTCATGTATATTTGTTGTTAATTCCCCGTTTTCTATGCGGTTCCCTCTTACCCTCGTCGATTCTGTATATATTACGTGATTGTATTTCTTATCGGTCGCCGGTCATTTATTGATGTTGCTGGTTCGGAGGCACACCTTTTCGATGTTTCACAGTTGTGTTACAGCCGGGGACGGCTGTGTGTTTATACAGGGGGGGGTGATGTAGTGACAGAACGGTCACTACTGTGTTGGCCTGTACGAAGGCTGGGGGCCCCAAGGGGGTGCCTGGGGGGTCACGTGGTGGAGGGATCCGGACCTTCCCAGAGGTGGGGGAAGTGAGGCGTGTCCTGGGAAGGGAGGCGTGGCCTGAAGAGAGCCAGCCACGCCGGGGCGGAGCCAGCCACGCCAAACCAGATATAAGCGTGGTGTGAACGCAGAGCAAGGCTGTTGTACTGTACTCCGAAGTGAAGACATCATCGGTCGTCAAGTCCCGAGTCGTCGTCCTGGGCCAGGCAGGCCGTTGCCTGCCTGGTCCAGTCTGTGTCGCGTTCCAGAGTGTTAGTGAGTTGAGGAAGGTGGTCACCACCTCATGTACAGCGTTATGTTATTTACCGTTTAATAAATAGTGTTGCCTCCAAGCTGCGTGTGTGTGCACCTAATTCGAACCTACTACACACACATAAACTAGTACATTCTCCCACACATGTACACACATACACACGTGTACACACCAACACGTGTACACTCATCCACACGTGTACACACCAACACGTGTACACTCATCCACACGTACGCATACGTGTACACTCACCCACGCGTGCACACTCACCCACACGCACACACGCGTGTACACCCACCCACACATATACACACGGAGAGAGAGAAATGGACACGGAGAGAGAGGGAGATGGAGAAAAAAATGTGAAAATACTATTTAAAATATGACATAGAAAACAGGGGGAACATAGACATGTAGTAGGGAGAGAGGGGGAAGGGTACGAAGAAGGAGAGCAGAGCGTAAAATATTTCATTAAAAAGGGGGGGGGGCTTACATAAAGCAAAGCATAAAAAAACGAAATGATGAACGAAGCAAAGTGCCGACTACTTCGAGCATATTCTTGTTTCCTCTGATCGTAAAAAAAGAGAGGGACACGGGGAGGGAGAGAGAAATCCGCTGTGTGAGAGGTGACGGCTGAGTGGTAGCAACAACAGCAGCAGGCGGATTCGAGGCAGGGTCATCGCAGGCACTCGCTAATTACAGCAGCGATAGAAGTTCGCGGCGCCCTGCGCGCTAATGCGGTGGTAAATTAAGGGGATGACGAGTGATGCCATTAGACGATGAACACCGACACACCTGTGTGTGTATCACCTGTATCTCTCACACACACACACACCCCTGTGTGTATCACCTGTATCTCTCTCACACACCTGTGTATCACCTGTATCTCTCACATACAGACACACCCCTGTGTGTGTGTATCACCTGTATCACACACGCACACTTGTGTATTACCTGTATCACACACACACCTGTGTCACACACACCTGTGTGTGTGTCTCACCTGTATGACACACCTGTGTGTATCACCTGTATCACACACAAACACACACACCTGTGTGTATCACTTGTATCACACACACACACACTTGTGTGTGTGTATCACCTGTATCACACACACACACCTGTGTGTGTATCACCTGTATCACACACCTGTGTGTGTAACACCTCCACACACACACACACACCTGTGTGTATTGTCTGCATGTGCTATGGTCGCATGGTCGTTATCGTCCCTCGTCATTGTCGACGATTATTGACGTCCTGATAAACAAGCGCTTGTGAATGGATAAACAAACTAATTAACACTCCGCTAAACACACAAGCGGCTGTAATTGATGGCGAGCCAAACCGGGCGCTCGGCTAATTGGCAATGCCGATTGCATGACGTCACCGTGTTCATAACAACAGATGGAGATGAGGCCACCCACGGTGTAGAAGGGTGTGAGATGGAACAGATGGAGATTAGTCCACACACGGTGTAGAAGGGAGTGAGATGGAACAGATGGAGATTAGTCCACAAACGGGTAGAAGGGAGTGAGATGGAACAGATGGAGATTAGTCCACACACGGTGTAGAAGGGAGTGAGATGGAACAGATGGAGATTAGTCCACACACGGGTAGAAGGGAGTGAGATGGAACAGATGGAGGTTAGGCAACACACGGTGTAGAAGGGTGTGAGATGGAACAGATGGAGGTTAGGCAACACACGGTGTAGAAGGGTGTGAGATGGAACAGATGGAGATTAGGCCACACACGGTGTAGAAGAGAGTGAGATAGAACAGATGGAGATTAGTCCACACACGGGTAGAAGGGAGTGAGATGGAACAGATGGAGATTAGTCCACACACGGTGTAGAAGGGATTGAGATGGAACAGATGGAGATTAGTCCACACACGGGTAGAAGGAAGTGAGATGGAACAGATGGAGGTTAGGCAACACACGGTGTAGAAGGGTGTGAGATGGAAAAGATGGAGATTAGTGAACACACGGGTAGAAGGGAGTGAGATGGAACAGATGGAGATTAGTCCACACGGTGTAGAAGGGAGTGAGATGGAACAGATGGAGATTAGTCCACACATGGGTCGAAGGCAGTGAGATGGAACAGATGGAGATTAGTCCACACACGGGTATAAGGGAGTGAGATGGAACAGATGGAGATTAGTCCACACGGTGTAGAAGGGAGTGAGATGGAACAGATGGAGATTAGTCCACACATGGGTTGAAGGCAGTGAGATGGAACAGATGGAGATTAGTCCACACACGGGTATAAGGGAGTGAGATGGAACAGATGGAGATTAGTCCACACACGGTGTAGAAGGGAGTGAGATGGAACAGATGGAGATTAGTCAACACACGGGTAGAAGGGAGTGAGATGGAACAGATGGAGATTAGTCCACACACGGTGTAGAAGGGAGTGAGATGGAACAGATGGAGATTAGTCCACACACGGGTATAAGGGTGTGAGATGGAACAGATGGAGATTAGTCCACCCACGGGTAGAAGGGTGTGAGATGGAACAGATGGAGATTAATCCACACACTGGTAGAAGGGTGTGAGATGGAACAGATGGAGATTAGTCCACACACGGGTAGAAGGGTGTGAGATGGAACAGATGGAGATTAGTCCACACACTGGTAGAAGGAAGTGAGATGGAACAGATGTAGATTAGTCCACACACGGGTAGAAGGGAGTGAGATGGAACAGATGGAGATTAGTCCACACACGGGTAGAAGGGAGTGAGATGGAACAGATGGATATTAGTCCACACACGGGTAGAAGGGAGTGAGATGGAACAGATGGAGATTAGTCCACACACGGGTAGAAGGGAGTGAGATGGAACAGATGTAGATTAGTCCACACACGGGTACAAGGGTGTGAGATGGAACAGATGGAGATTAGTCCACACACGGGTAGAAGGGAGTGAGATGGAACAGATGGATATTCGTCCACACACGGGTAGAAGGGAGTGAGATGGAACAGATGGAGATTAGTCCACACACGGGTAGAAGGGAGTGAGATGGAACAGATGGAGATTAGTCCACACACGGTGTAGAAGGGTGTGAGATGGAACAGATGGAGATTAGTCCACACACGGGTAGAAGGGAGTGAGATGGAACAGATGGAGATTAGTCCACACACGGGTAGAAGGGAGTGAGATGGAACAGATGGATATTAGTCCACACACGGGTAGAAGGGAGTGAGATGGAACAGATGGAGATTAGTCCACACACGGGTAGAAGGGAGTGAGATGGAACAGATGTAGATTAGTCCACACACGGGTACAAGGGTGTGAGATGGAACAGATGGAGATTAGTCCACACACGGGTAGAAGGGAGTGAGATGGAACAGATGGATATTCGTCCACACACGGGTAGAAGGGAGTGAGATGGAACAGATGGAGATTAGTCCACACACGGTGTAGAAGGGTGTGAGATGGAACAGATGGAGATTAGTCCACACACGGGTACAAGGGTGTGAGATGGAACAGATGGAGATTAGTCCACACACGGTGTAGAAGGGAGTGAGATGGAACAGATGTAGATTAGTCCACACACGGGTACAAGGGTGTGAGATGGAACAGATGGAGATTAGTCCACACACGGGTAGAAGGGAGTGAGATGGAACAGATGGATATTCGTCCACACACGGGTAGAAGGGAGTGAGATGGAACAGATGGAGATTAGTCCACACACGGGTAGAAGGGAGTGAGATGGAACAGATGGAGATTAGTCCACACACGGTGTAGAAGGGTGTGAGATGGAACAGATGGAGATTAGTCCACACACGGGTAGAAGGGTGTGAGATGGAACAGATGGAGATTAGTCCACACACGGGTAGAAGGAAGTGAGATGGAACAGATGGAGATTAGTCCACACACGGGTAGATGGGTGTGAGATGGAACAGATGGAGATTAGTCTGCACACGGGTAGAAGGGAGTGAGATGGAACAGATGGAGATTAGTCCACACACGGGTAGAAGGGAGTGAGATGGAACAGATGGATATTAGTCCACACACGGGTAGAAGGGAGTGAGATGGAACAGATGGAGATTAGTCCACACACGTGTAGAAGGGAGTGAGATGGAACAGATGGAGATTAGTCCACACACGGTGTAGAAGGGTGTGAGATGGAACAGATGGAGATTAGTCCACACACGGGTAGAAGGGTGTGAGATGGAACAGATGGAGATTAGTCCACACACTGGTAGAAGGAAGTGAGATGGAACAGATGGAGATTAGTCCACACAACCCCATCCGTGCGTGATCCACCAACTCCCTATCTGCTGCTGCCTCCACAGCACGGCAGGATCACAGGCAGCCACGCCACGTGCAGCGTTTCCACCACCACTGGATTTCTATGTCGCGATAATCGTCACGGTGTGGCGATTATCGTGTCGACCATCCTATCGCTGTTGATGGAGCAGATATGGTTCACACACCAAAGACAAAGATCGCCCATAAAGCCTTAACAGACTGTTGGGGCAAGTGCTGTTAGCGAATATTACAAATGAAGGCTGCGACGACTCACGAGGAGTGGGTAGCCAGCACCACGCCCGGCCGGCTTTGTCTCCCCAGTGGTGATGTTTCCTGCACGCCGCACCAGGTACTCATTTGAGGCTGAGGCGACCTAGGAGAGGCCCAGGGCCGATTCAAACAATCGTCACTTGTATTGGTGGCCGTGAGCGGGAATGAAACTTGAGTCGCCGGGTTACGCCAATGCCAACACCAACAGGCGCCATTTTCCACAAAGCGACGGTGACGTCACAACGGCGCCGTGCCAGGCAAGGTGCACTTTGAGGCTATCGCGTGAAGTGTCAAAGGCTCTCGCCGCTGTGGACTGGACAGACCCAGCAGGTTCACATGGGGTTGAACGACTCAGATGACTGACAGATGCACCACCTACTGATTGAGATGACTGAAAGATGCCACCACCAGCTGACTGGGATGAGTGGCAGATGTCACCACCAGCTGACTGAGATGAGTGACAGATGCCACCATCAGCTGACTGAGATGAGTGACAGATGCCACCACCAGCTGACTGAGATGACTGACAGATGCCACCACCAGCTGACTGAGATGAGTGGCAGATGCCACCACCAACTGACTGAGATCACTGACAGATGCCACCACCAACTGACTGAGATGACTGACAGATGCCACCACCAGCTGACTGAGATGACTGACAGATGCCACCACCAGCTGACTGAGATGAGTGGCAGATGCCACCACCAGCTGACTGAGATGACTGACAGATGCCACCACCAGCTGATTGAGATGAGTGGCAGATGCCACCACCTACTGACTGAGATGAGTGGCAGATGCCACCACCAGCTGACTGAGATGGCTGGCAGATGCCACCACCAGCTGACTGAGATGAGTGACAGATGCCACCATCAGCTGACTGAGATGAGTGACAGATGCCACCACCAGCTGACTGAGATGAGTGACAGATGCCATCACCAGCTGACTGAGATGAGTGGCAGATGCCACCACCTACTGACTGAGATGAGTGGCAGATGCCACCACCAGCTGACTGAGATGAGTGGCTGATGCCACCACCAGCTGACTGAGATGAGTGGCAGATGCCACCACCTACTGACTGAGATGAGTGGCAGATGCCACCACCAGCTGACTGAGATGGCTGGCAGATGCCACCACCAGCTGACTGAGATGAGTGACAGATGCCACCATCAGCTGACTGAGATGAGTGACAGATGCCACCACCAGCTGACTGAGATGAGTGACAGATGCCATCACCAGCTGACTGAGATGAGTGGCAGATGCCACCACCTACTGACTGAGATGAGTGGCAGATGCCACCACCGGCTGACTGAGATGGCTGGCAGATGCCACCACCAGCTGACTGAGATGAGTGGCAGATGCCACCACCTACTGACTGAGATGAGTGGCAGATGCCACCATCAGCTGACTGAGATGAGTGGCAGATGCCACCACCAGCTGACTGAGATGAGTGGCAGATGCCACCACCTACTGACTGAGATGAGTGGCAGATGCCACCACCAGCTGACTGAGATGGCTGGCAGATGCCACCACCAGCTGACTGAGATGAGTGACAGATGCCACCATCAGCTGACTGAGATGAGTGACAGATGCCACCACCAGCTGACTGAGATGAGTGACAGATGCCATCACCAGCTGACTGAGATGAGTGGCAGATGCCACCACCTACTGACTGAGATGAGTGGCAGATGCCACCACCAGCTGACTGAGATGAGTGGCTGATGCCACCACCAGCTGACTGAGATGAGTGGCAGATGCCACCACCTACTGACTGAGATGAGTGGCAGATGCCACCACCAGCTGACTGAGATGGCTGGCAGATGCCACCACCAGCTGACTGAGATGAGTGGCAGATGCCACCACCAACTGACTGAGATCACTGACAGATGCCACCACCAGCTGACTGAGATGACTGGCAGATGCCACCACCAACTGACTGAGATGACTGACAGATGCCACCACCAGCTGACTGAGATGACTGACAGATGCCACCACCAGCTGACTGAGATGAGTGGCAGATGCCACCACCAGCTGACTGAGATGAGTGACAGATGCCACCACCAGCTGACGGAGATGGCTGGCAGATGCCACCATCTTCTGACTGAGATGAGTGACAGATGCCACCACCAGCTGACTGAGATGACTGACAGATGCCACCACCAGCTGATTGAGATGAGTGGCAGATGCCACCACCTACTGACTGAGATGAGTGGCAGATGCCACCACCAGCTGACTGAGATGGCTGGCAGATGCCACCACCAGCTGACTGAGATGAGTGACAGATGCCACCATCAGCTGACTGAGATGAGTGACAGATGCCACCACCAGCTGACTGAGATGAGTGACAGATGCCATCACCAGCTGACTGAGATGAGTGGCAGATGCCACCACCTACTGACTGAGATGAGTGGCAGATGCCACCACCAGCTGACTGAGATGAGTGGCTGATGCCACCACCAGCTGACTGAGATGAGTGGCAGATGCCACCACCTACTGACTGAGATGAGTGGCAGATGCCACCACCAGCTGACTGAGATGGCTGGCAGATGCCACCACCAGCTGACTGAGATGAGTGACAGATGCCACCATCAGCTGACTGAGATGAGTGGCAGATGCCACCACCTACTGACTGAGATGAGTGGCAGATGCCACCACCAGCTGACTGAGATCAGTGGCAGATGCCAACATCAGCTGACTGGGATGAGTGGCAAATGCCACCACCAGCTGACTGAGATGAGTGGCAGATGCCACCACCTACTGACTAAGTTGAGTGGCAGATGCCACCACCAGCTGACTGAGATGAGTGACAGATGCCACCACCAGCTGACTGAGATGAGTGACAGATGCCATCACCAGCTGACTGAGATGAGTGGCAGATGCCACCAGCTACTGACTGAGATGAGTGGCAGATGCCACCACCAGCTGACTGAGATGGCTGGCAGATGCCACCACCGCTGACTGAGATGAGTGGCAGATGCCACCACCTACTGACTGAGATGAGTGGCAGATGCCACCATCAGCTGACTGAGATGAGTGGCAGATGCCACCACCAGCTGACTGAGATGGCTGGCAGATGCCACCACCAGCTGACTGAGATGAGTGACAGATGCCACCATCAGCTGACTGAGATGAGTGACAGATGCCACCACCAGCTGACTGAGATGAGTGACAGATGCCATCACCAGCTAACTGAGATGAGTGGCAGATGCCACCACCTACTGACTGAGATGAGTGGCAGATGCCACCACCAGCTGACTGAGATGAGTGGCAGATGCCAACACCAGCTGACTGGGATGAGTGGCAAATGCCACCACCATCTGACTGAGATGAGTGGCAGATGCCACCACCAGCTGACTGAGATGGCTGGCAGATGCCAACACCAGCTGACTGAGATGAGTGGCAGATGCCAACACCAGCTGACTGGGATGAGTGGCAAATGCCACCACCAGCTGACTGAGATGAGTGGCAGATGCCACCACCAGCTAACTGAGATGAGTGGCAGATGCCACCACCTACTGACTAAGATGAGTGGCAGATGCCAACACCAACTGACTGGGATGAGTGGCAGATGCCACCACCAGCTGACTGAGATGAGTGACAGATGCCATCACCAGCTGACTGAGATGAGTGGCAGATGCCACCACCTACTGACTGAGATGAGTGGCAGATGCCACCACCAGCTGACTGAGATGAGTGGCAGATGCCACCACCAGCTGACTGAGATGAGTGGCAGATGCCACCACCTACTGACTGAGATGAGTGGCAGATGCCACCACCAGCTGACTGAGATGGCTGGCAGATGCCACCACCAGCTGACTGAGATGAGTGACAGATGCCACCATCAGCTGACTGAGATGAGTGACAGATGCCACCACCAGCTGACTGAGATGAGTGACAGATGCCATCACCAGCTAACTGAGATGAGTGGCAGATGCCACCACCTACTGACTGAGATGAGTGGCAGATGCCACCACCAGCTGACTGAGATGAGTGGCAGATGCCACCACCAGCTGACTGAGATGAGTGGCAGATGCCACCACCTACTGACTGAGATGATTGGCAGATGCCACCACCAGCTGACTGAGATGGCTGGCAGATGCCACCACCAGCTGACTGAGATGAGTGACAGATGCCACCATCAGCTGACTGAGATGAGTGACAGATGCCACCACCAGCTGACTGAGATGAGTGACAGATGCCATCACCAGCTAACTGAGATGAGTGGCAGATGCCACCACCTACTGACTGAGATGAGTGGCAGATGCCACCACCAGCTGACTGAGATGAGTGGCAGATGCCAACACCAGCTGACTGGGATGAGTGGCAAATGCCACCACCAGCTGACTGAGATGAGTGGCAGATGCCACCACCTACTGACTAAGATGAGTGGCAGATGCCACCACCAGCTGACTGAGATGAGTGACAGATGCCACCACCAGCTGACTGAGATGAGTGACAGATGCCATCACCAGCTGACTGAGATGAGTGGCAGATGCCACCACCTACTGACTGAGATGAGTGGCAGATGCCACCACCAGCTGACTGAGATGAGTGACAGATGCCAACACCAGCTGTGCCCCCTACCGTGCCAACTATCTGCATCGCTTTCCCCCCCCAAAAAAACAAAGATCCCCCGTATAACCTTAACAAACTTTTGGGGCAAGTGCTGTGAGCGAGTAGCAACTACGAAGGCTGACAGCACACGATGGGGTGGGTGGCCCCACGCCCGGCCGCCTTTGTCTCCCTAGTGGCGATGTTTACTACACACCGCACCGGGTACTCGTTTGAGGCTGAGTCGACCTAGGTGAGGAGGCCCAGGACCGGTTCAGACAATCGCCAGGTTCCGTAGCGCAGCGAGCGCCAACCGCTGCACCACCGCTCCCCTACCGTGCCAATTCGCTGCTTCGGCCCCCTCCCCCCCACCTCTCTCACACCCCCACAGCCCCGCCCCTCGCCCTAATTAGCAAATCTCTGTTTGTGTTTTCGCTTTAATTAGCGGGGGTGGAGGGGAGGCACTTCATGAACCTTGCAATTGAGGGATTGGGTCCCAGGGGGGTGGGTCCCTGGGGGGAGGGGTCCCTGGGGGGAGGGGGGGAGTTGGTTAAAGACATCGGCACCCCTCGAGGGGGGCTCCCCTTTCACGGCGCGATGCTGCTGCTACTGTGCGACTCCCTGCCCGGCGGGGGGCTCCCCTCACAGAGCCCCCACACGGGCTCCGTGGTGCCGGTCATATTCCTGAAGAGCTCCAATCACAATCATCATCATCAGCAGCAGCTGCAGCTTGATCACGATCATGATCAGCAGCAGCTGCAGCTTGATCACGATCATGATCATCAGCAGCAGCAGCTTAATCACGATCATGATCATCAGCAGCAGAAGCGACAGCGCAAGGAGCCGGTGCTGCTGCTACCCCCGCGACGGAGATCCCTGACCCCCGAGGCCCCTGAACAACTCATCCACGACCCCCCCGAGACCCCTGGCCGCGAGGGGGTCGCGCGGCGCTGGGTGCGCGTGAGCCGCGGTGCGGGACCCAAGGAGGGAGCCGAACCGTCGGACGACCGGGACTGGAGTCCAACTCGACGGGCTGCGGTCACGGGCCGCTCGCAGGGTAACGGCAGTGGTGACGACAAGGATGGTGGTGGTGATGGGGGTGGTGGTGATGGCGGTGATGGGGGTGGTGGTGATGGTGGTGGTGATGGCGGTGATGGGGGTGGTGATGGCGGTGATGGAGGTGGTGATGGGAAGCAGATGCCGAATCGGGAGGAGTCTCATCTCCCAGGGCCAAGGCGGGGGGCATTGAAAGTGGCAGGAACAGCAGCCGGGGCAAGGCCAGCGAAAGAGTTGGGGGCACGGAGGGAGGAGCCGGACTGGGCAGGGTTAGGGGCAAGGCCGCTCTTGGTATCATGCGAAGTGGAGAGGGCATTGGACGAGGCCAGGGCGAGGTCAGGCTCGGGGTCAAGATTAGGGTCAAGGTCGGGTGCGGAATTGGGGGCGTGGACAGGGGCATCAGAAGGAAAGGGAACGGGAGATGCGGGCACGTGGCCAGGGACGGGAGCCGAGGGGGTTGTGGGAGCCGAGGGGGTTGTGGGAGCCGAGGGGGTTGTGGGAGCCGTGGGGGTTGTGGGAGCCGTGGGGGTTGTGGGAGCCCCGCCGTGGAGCAGGGGTCTCGGCAGCGAGGGAGAGCCCTGCCCGGCCGCACCACGGGGACCCCCGTGGTGGAGATGGAGCCACGAAGTCCGTGACCTCCCGGCGGCCGCGTGGAGCGGAGACCACGCGCAGGGCGATGGAGACCTGGGGGTGCTCATGGACGAGGTGGGTTTTATTCTGGGTCCAGTTCCACTGTGGGTGTGGGTTTAGTTACGGGAGGAGGGAGCTGCAGAACCCGGAGGAAACTCACGCAGAACAGGAAGAGAGAACACACAACCTGCACTCACTCTGTGTGTAGAACAGGGAGAGAGAACACACAACCTGCACTCACTGTGTGTGTAGAACAGGGGGAGTGAACACACAACCTGCACTCACTCTGTGTGTAGAACAGGGGGAGTGAACACACAACCTGCACTCACTCTGTGTGTAGAACAGGGGGAGAGAACACACAACCTGCACTCACTCTGTGTGTAGAACAGGGGGAGAGAACACACAACCTGCACTCACTCTGTGTAGAACAGGGGGAGTGAACACACAACCTGCACTCACTCTGTGCGTAGAATAGGGGGAGAGAACACACAACCTGCACTCACTCTGTGTGTAGAACAGTGGGAGTGAACACACAACCTGCACTCACTCTGTGTGTAGAACAGGGGAGAGAACACACAAACCTGCGCTCACTGTGTGTGTAGAATAGGGGGAGTGAACACCCAACCTGCACTCACTCTGTGTGTAGAACAGGGGGAGTGAACACACAACCTGCACTCACTCTGTGTGTAGAACAGGGGGAGTGAACACACAACCTGCACTCACTCTGTGTGTAGAACAGGGGGAGTGAACACACAACCTGCACTCACTCTGTGTGTAGAACAGGGGGAGTGAACACACAACCTGCACTCACTCTGTGTGTAGAACAGGGGGAGAGAACACACAACCTGCACTCACTCTGTGTGTAGAACAGTGTATGGTGTAGTGTATAGTGTAGTATGTAGTGTATAGTGTAGTATGTAGTGGATTATGTAGTGTGTAGTGTAATGTAGTGTATAGTGTAGTGTATAGTGCAGTATGCAGTGTATAGTGCAGTATGCAGTGTATAGTGCAGTATGCAGTGTATAGTGTAGTATGTAGTGTATAGTGTAGTATATAGTGGGTAGTGTAGTATGCAGTGTATAGTGTAGCATGTAGTGTATCTAGGAGTGTGTAGTGTATAGTGTGTAGTGTATAGTGTAGTATGTAGTGTATAGTGTAGTATGTAGTGTATAGTGTGTAGTGTATAGTGTAGTATGTAGTGTATAGTGTGTGGTGTATAGTGTAGTATGCAGTGTAGAGTGTAGTATGTAGTGTATAGTGTAGTGTATAGTGTAGTATGTAGTGTATAGTGTATCGTATGTATGTTGAACTTCTTTTGCACTGTACGTGGCCAACGCGCGAGGGAAGGAAAACAAACTCAACACAATTGGTTTTTAAATTGTAGTTATTTTTTACTGGAAGATTCATCATACTTGATTATTCACCAATGGCCTTCACGTATGATATCATTTCACGCATTCTAGATTTGAAGCTTTCGTGACTGCAAGGATTCATATTCTTAGGTTTTTTCGTTAAAGTCACGACGTTTCGGGGGCAACACAAGCTTCCGAAGACGGAAGCCTGTGTTGCCTCCGAAACGTCGTGATTTTTATTTTATTTTACTTTTATTAATTTTAATGTTTTACCTACGTGACTTTAACGAAAAAACCTAAGAACATTTCACGCATGTATCGATCATCTCACCGTACCCCTCTGGGACATTGCCACGTACTCCCCAGGGGTCCACCTACCCCTGGTAGAGAACCTGTGGGTTAATAGTGATACGGTCATCCCACACTGCCTGGTAGTTGAGCTGAGACAGTCAGACGGCTGGGGCTTGAGCCACACGGCTATCAGCGAGATATTCAGATCTCTTAGCAGAAGCAGCAGCAGCAGAGGTGAGTGAGTGGGTGAGTGAGTGAATGTGTGAATGGTGGGTGAGTGAATAGATGAGTGAGTGAATATGTGAGGTAGTGAGTGGGTGGGTGGGCGAGTGAGTGAATAGGTGAGTGAGTGAATGTGTGAGTGGGTGAATGTGTGCGTGAGGGAATGCGTGCATTAGTGAATCTGTGAATGGGTGGGTGAGTGAGTGAGTGGGTTGATGAATGAGCGAATGGGTGAGTGAGTTGGTGAGTGGTTGAGTGAGTAGGAAAGTGTTGTTGTGACGTGCAGTGTGGTGCTTGACTGGCTGAGTGGGTGAGTGAGTGAGTGCCTGAATGACTGAGTGGGTGAGTGAATGCGTGAGTGGTCGAGTGAGTGGGAGAGTGTTGTTGTGACGTGCAGTGTGGTGCTTGAGGGGCTGAGTGGGTGAGTGAGTGGGTGAGTGAATACCTGAATGACTGAGTGGGTGAGTGGTTGAGTAAGTGGGAGAGTGTTGTTGTGACCTGCAGTGTGGTGCTGAGTGGCTGAGTGAGTGAGTGGGTGAGTGGTTGAGTGAGTGGGAGAGTGTTGTTGTGATGTGCAGTGTGGTGCTGAGTGGCTGAGTGGGTGGGTGAGTGGCTGAGTGGGTGAGTGAGTGGGTGAGTGAATGCCTGAATGCCTGAATGACTGAGTGGTTGAGTGAGTAGGAGAGTGTTGTTGTGACCTGCAGTGTGGTGGTGGTGGTTGAGATGAGACATTCCGTGTCCGGTAGAGACCGCGTCCTCAACACGAGTAGAGAAATCAACGAGCGAAGTTCACTTCCTACGGTAGCCATGGGGGCCGTCCATAAATGACGTCACGCACCTAGGGGGGGTGGGGTCAGACATTTGTGACGATGTGTGACGAGGGAGACGGGGGTGTTTGAGAAATGTGACGTAATAATCAAAATTCGCAACTTAAAATGAATATAGACAACACGTTCTACTTAATTCAATAAACTTATAATAAATGTTTTCTCCTACAACATCAGAGTGCAGCGCCACATTAAATACGCACTACAATGACAATAGTTTAAAGCGATTTGAAGCATGTTTTATTTTTTTTGGGGGGGGAAGGGGCAGAGCTTTGTGACGTCATATTTGTGACGCCGTGTGACGAAGCGGGGGGGGGTAAGAAATCGTCCAAAATTGCGTGACGTCATTTATGGACAGCCCCATGTCAGGAGTTCAGTAGTAGCGGGACAAGAGTGACACGGGGGTGACTGACCGCCAGTGAGCGAGCGAGTGACTCGAGGAGTGATTCGGTGAGTTGCTGGGCCAACGATCACACCCAATACTGCTGTGCTTTGTCTACGTACGGTGCAAAAGAAGTTCAACATCGTGCTTGCTTGTTGGTGACTTGGTCCAGCTGTTCGCGCACTCTGCTACCAAACCCACCAACCGGGTTCGATCCCTGCTCACGCCAATAATTCGTAACGATTATCTGAAACCGGACCTGGGCCTCCCCCAGGTCGACTCAGCCTCAAATGAGTACCTGGTGCGGTGTGTAAACATCGCCGCTTAGGGAGACAAAGGCGACCGGGCGTGGTGCTGGCCACCCATCCTCTCGTGTGCCGTTCTGGCCTTCATCAGTGCACGCTAACAGTCCTTGCCTGAACAGTCTGTTAAGACTATACGGGGGATCTTTGTTTTTTGTTAGTGATGAAGGTGTCCTGATGCTGATGTAGTGGTGATACGCGCTGGGTGTATACGTCGTGTGCCAGCGCGTATGTACGGGTGTGTGTGTGGTGACGCGCGCTGACGGGGAGGAGCAGGCGTCAGTGCGCGGGTGGGGGTAGTGCTGCTGATTGGCTGTGTGCCGGTGACGCGCTGAGAGGGAGTGATCGGGTGGCAGCGCGGTGTGATTGGTCGGGGAGTGGAAACACGCGCTGGGCGGAACCGGATCGTAGAGATAGCGCGTGGTGATTGGGTAACTGAGGAGCGGTGCCGACGTTGAGGTCCGCATCCGCTCCGTCTCCCGGGAAGAAGAGATATATAAGGTGATGCACAGAGGAGTAGGGGGGCAGAAGTGGAACCATCTAAGAATGAAGACGAAGGTGCAGAGATAGAGCCCGGAGAGGAGAGTAATGGAGAGTAGAGGAGAGTAAGGTATAGGTGTGTAGCCAGAGAGAGAGAACGGTCTACACGAGCTGAGTAATGTATAGTGTGTAGCCAGAGAGAGAGAACGGTCTACACGAGCTGAGTAATGTATAGTGTGTAGCCAGAGAGAGAGAAAGGTCTACACGAGCCGAGTATGCATACGGTGTAGCCAGAGAGAGATGCAAAGTCTACACGAGGCGAGTGGAGAGTGTAGCAGAGGCGCAGAGTCTACACGAGACGAGAGAAGAGTGTAGCCGAGGCGCGGAGTCTACACGAGGCACAAAGAGCCAGCAGCACAGAATCTAAGAGAGTCAAGAGAAGCGTAGGGCGGAGAGAAGAGGTCACGAGTTGTACCGTTGTATGGTGACCGCATTGTGAAGAAGAGAGGCCACGCGTTGTATCGTTACAAGTCAAGATTTAATAAAAGAAGTGTGTTCCCGTCAAGGAGTTTCCTGCCGTCATTTTCCGATACTTCATCTGGCGTCAGAAGTGAAACGGGCTTCCAAGCATGGAGACAAGGAAGACCCGTAGGACTTACGGGATTGACCGCGAGGAAAACCTGGACGACTCGGGGCCGCTGGTGGCGGGGGGTGAGGAGGAGGACTTGCCCACGCTACAGGATCCGTCGACGGCGCCGGCCGAGCGACCGGGGACCGACGCCGGGCTTCGTGAGGCGCACTCCCGACTGGCGGAGCTGCTGCTCGCCGCCGCGTCCATCTTGGCGGAGATCAGCTCGTCGGGAGGAGCGGGGACGGTGGGGGACATTTTACAAGGTCGCCCCGCAGATTCCCGCCAAAACGAATGGGGGATTCCCGCCATTGCGCCTGGGCCTACTTTTGGCGGGAACGGCGAGCGCCACGTGGTGGTGGGTTCCCAAGCGCGCGCATCGACGTCATCAGCGCGCGAGGGGGTCCGCCATTTTACGTCTGCTGCTGGAGCCGCCATCTTACACACCGACGGAGAGGCGGAGAGGAACCACGAGGCGGATGACTTCATTTTTCAGCAGCGCCTGCCCACGTTGTCAGCCTTCAAGGCGGAAGGCGGAGACTGGGGCCAATTTCAGCGAAGGTTTTTGGCGCATCAAGAGATGTCAGCGTGGTCCGATGCTACGGCGCTGCGGGCGTTGCCCGCCATGCTGGACGACGATGCGCTCGCGGCCTTCAGGGCTGCACGGAAGTCGGACCGCTCCACGCTGAAGGATGCGCTGGGTTTGTTGGCCAGGGTCTACGGACCTCCCTCGGCGTGCCGCCATCATTTCTACGCAAGACGGAAAGCGGCCACGGAGACCGCGCTGGCCTATCGCACGGCGTTGCTGGCTCTTGCTGATGCTGCGTTCCCTCGGATGGACGAGGAGGGCCAAGACGCGATGGTTTTGGAGCAGCTGCTTAAGTTGGCGCAGGACCTGGGGGTCCCTATCAACACAGCTGACGAGATTGATATTTCTTCTTTGAGAGTCGCCACGAGTATTCAAGCGCACGAGGCCCTACAACGGAAGCAAGGCGTTGGTTGCAACGCTGCTGTCGTCGCAGCCCCGGGTTTGGTGGTCGCCGAACCCCAAGTCGTCAGCCCACGAGAGGAGGCGTTCGCCACGGGACGACCAGGGGACTGGAGGCCGGGGGCCCGGTCGCCTCTGCGATCGGGCCGAAAGTCGGAGCAACCAAGATCTACTCCGACCCTCGTCACGTGCTATAACTGCGGCCTCCGGGGCCACGTGGCGTCCGGGTGCCGCGCTCCGCGGCAGCGCGCCATGGGAGCTCGGCTGGACGACGACCGAGAGCCCAAGTCATCTCTACAATCCCCGGCAAGTCGCGGCACCTCACACGCTCGGCCTGTTTATTCGGCACACATGGGACGCCGCGTTGCGGCGGAGGAGGGCCGGTTAAGGTTCGGGGATTCGGTTCGGCGAGGGGGGTTCGGCCGGGACCAGGGAGACATTGAATGGGCGGAATTGGGGCATAGAATTGTGGCTGCTTCGGCGGGTTCGTCCGTTGTTACGGGATCTATTGATGGGGTTGAGATTAGGGTGTTAGTGGACACGGGGGCATCGGCAACTATTATATCGGACCTCATTTATAATATTCTTCCAGTCCAATGTCGTCCGCTGCTTCCAGTGGATGTGCCATTTTACGCCGCTAATGGGGGATCGTTGGGCATTATCGGTCAGGTTAGGGCGTCCATTTGCATTGGAGATATCAAATTGTCGGGACCCGTTTTCGTTTCGTCTTCTTTGTCAGTTCCGTGTCTTTTGGGCACTGATTTTTTGGCTAAAATGCCTATTAAAATTCTTATCGATCAACGATGCATTGAACTGCCATCGGGTCGCCGGATTTCATTTTTGACGGGCCCTACTGACATTCGGACGGCGTGCGCTACGATACAAGCGGTGGCGACGCAGACAGTGCAAGTGCCCCCGGGTTCACAGATGTTGATTCCCCTCCGGTTGCGGAAACCATGGGTGAGGGAGGCTTCGGGACAAAGTATGTTTTTGGGTCCTTCTAACAAGGCTGTCGGGGGTCTTGATTTATCGGTGGCTCACACTTTGGTGCGGGCTGACAGGGATCCGTTTGTGATGGTTTTGAACGCGGGGTCGCGACCAGCTGTCATTCCGCAGGGCACCGTGCTGGCTCACGCGGCGCAGGTCCCTGTGGATGATGGGTTGGTTGCGCAGGTGGGCTCGAGCCCCGCGCGGAACGTTGAGCCAAGGGAAGACCTTGAGTGGGTCCATTCGCTATGTGCCGCCTCGGACGATTTGTCGGCGGCGCAGTTGGGTGCGCTGCGCGAGTTGCTCATTGAATTCTCTGATGTATTCAGTAAACATAAGTATGACATTGGGTGCACGGATTTGTTGCACCATCACATTGAAACGGGCGATGCGGCGCCGGTCAGGCTAAATCCCTTCCGACTGAGTCCCGTGGAGAAGGAACATGTTCAGTCGGCTGTTAACGATATGCTAGAAGCCGATATTATTTCGCCCTCCTCTAGCCCGTGGGGAGCGCCTATTGTGCTGGTTAAGAAGCAGGACGGGTCCCTGCGATTCTGCGTTGATTTCCGTCGCCTGAATAAGATCTCTGTGGCTGACGCGTATCCGCTCCCCAGGATGGATGAGTCCCTCGATGCATTGTCTGGTGCGCGATATTTTTCGACTCTTGATTTGTTATCGGGGTTTTGGCAGTTGCCGCTCGACGAAGAGTCGAAACCTAAGACAGCATTTCGGACTCCAGGGGGGCTGTTCCAGTTTAACCGGTTACCCATGGGACTTCACTCCTCTCCAGCGACGTTTCAGCGACTTATGGAGCTGGTTTTGTCGGGCTTGCAGTGGGATACATGCTTGATTTATATGGACGATGTCATTGTTTTCAGTAAAA
This sequence comes from Lampetra fluviatilis, assembly GCF_964198595.1. Taxonomy (NCBI): domain Eukaryota; kingdom Metazoa; phylum Chordata; class Hyperoartia; order Petromyzontiformes; family Petromyzontidae; genus Lampetra; species Lampetra fluviatilis. Next base: position 7,066,740 of record NC_136335.1, read on the forward strand.
CGTTTGAAGAACACCTCCAGCGATTGAGAGGGGTGTTCTTGCGAATGCGATCGGCTAAGTTGAAATTTAAACCGGCCAATTGTCACCTCCTTCGTAGGTCGGTTAGATACTTGGGTCACATTGTCGATTCTTCGGGGATCTCCACTGATCCCGCGAAGACGGATTGTGTCGGTTCGTGGCCGACACCTACGTCCGTTTCCGACGTGCGTAGTTTCATCGGGTTTGCTTCTTATTATCGGCGGTTCGTTGAGCACTTCGCCACTATTGCAAAACCCTTGCACGCTCTAACGGCGAAGGGAGTGAAGTTCAAATGGGGACCGGAGGAGGAGGCCGCGTTTCGCTCCCTCCGGGACGCCTTGGTGGGTGCCCCACCCTTGTGTTATCCCGATTTTGCCAGTCCCTTTTTGCTGGACACGGATGCTAGCAACACGGGCATTGGGGGGGTGCTATCCCAAGTCGTTGGGGGTGTCGAAAGAGTTGTCGCCTACGGTAGTAGGGTGTTGTCTCCGGCGGAGCAGCGCTACTGCGTCACCCGTCGCGAGCTGCTTGCCATTGTCTTTTTTGTGCAGCAGTTTAGGCCATATCTCTATGGTCGTCACTTTACAGTCCGAACGGACCACGCGGCGCTACAGTATTCATTGAGGGTCGCCCAGCCCTCGGGCCAGTTGTCGCGTTGGTTGGAAGTCCTCCAGGACTATCAGTTTACGACTACGTACCGTAAGGGGTTGCGACACACAAATGCCGATTGCTTGTCGCGGTTGTTGCCTTGTGATGAATGCGCGTGTTTGTCGGGATCGGCGCGCTGTAAACCGACGCTTGCGGGGGAGATGGGGGCACTGGCTGCGACAGCGGGCGCACCGATCGTGGATGATTCCACTGCCTCTCAGGGTCGGGACTCGCTGCTCTCGCTGTCGCTCAGCGAATGGGGCCGCCTCCAGATGGCGGACAGCTCGCTGCTAGCATTGCGCCGCAAGGTTGGGGGTCCCGAGGGGGACCAGGAGCGTACCGGCTCCTATGTACTTGAGCAGGGCATGTTATTGAGATGGGACAGTTTGTCCCGGCGGAACGCACTCGTGGTGCCTTCCGCTGTGAGGGGGAGGGTTGTCTTGGCGGCACACGAACGCCTCTTGCACTTGGGAGTTAACAAGACGCTTGCCCTGCTTCAGCGTGACTATTACTGGCCGGGAATGGGAAGTGATGTGGTACATATTCTGAAGGGGTGCGTTGAGTGCGCCAGGCGTAAACCACCGCCTGTGGCAGCTAATCCACCGCTGCAATCTATTCAGGTCTCGCGTACCAACGAGCTCGTTGCACTCGATATTTTGGGGCCCTTCCCAGTCACGCCGAGAGGGAATAAATATTTGTTAGTGGGGGTCGAATACTTTACCCGATGGCCTATGGCGTGGCCTCTCGCTAACCAGTCGGCAGCGGCTGTGACGGATGCCTTCGTCCAGGGCTATGTCCTGGACAAGGGGGCTCCCGAACGCCTGCTGACCGACCAAGGTAAACATTTTTCGAGTAAATTGTTGCAAGAGGTGTGCGATCTGTTGGGTACCAAGAAGGTGCGTACCTCCCCGTACCACCCGCAGACAGACGGGATGGTGGAGAGACTCCACAAAACTTTGACTTCCATGCTGTGCCAGCAGGTGTGCGAGGCACATGTAGATTGGGACCTGCAGGTCCCGGGAGTCCTTGCCGCGTATAGAATGGCCCCCCATGCAGCTACGGGGTTTTCCCCATTCTATTTGATGTACGGTCGGGAAGCTGACCCGCCAATGGAAACGCAACTTGGCCTGTCCGCTCCACGAACTAATTCTAATTTGGCAGAACATATTAAGTTTAATATTCACAAGCTGACAGAGGCGAGGGAGGCCGCACGGCTTAATTCGCGGGCTCGCCAAATTGCTAATGAAGGGTTGCGGGCACGGAAGGTGTCCATGCACGAATGGAAACCAGGTGACAGGGCCTGGCTGCATTGCCCTCAGGCACCCTTGGCTACGTCGCCTAAATTGTTGAGACCGTGGAGGGGACCCGTGGAGGTCGTGCGCTTGCACGGCCCCAGTGCGTTCAGATAAAGTGGGGAAAGCGCCGTTGGTACGTTCACCCCTCCCGACTGAAACCGTTCTCGCCTCCATATGGCCTCCCCTTGTGTCGTGATGGCCGGGCGTGTGACGTGACCGGCGACCCAGAGGGGGAAATGTCTCTGCCTGATCCACACGTATTTTCGCCTGATCTGCTCCCAGGTGTCTCGGAACTGACAGCTGCCGATCACCGGCGGCCGGATCTCCGCGGCGGGGCCGGCCCTTTCAGGCCCGTTCCGCGCCGTCTGGAGCAGCCGGAACCGCCGGACGGTCGTCAGTGTCCCGCCCCATACGACGGACCAGCCAGACGGACTCGCGCCAGGTCGTGCTACTTTGCATGACCTGCCTCGTGAGGAGTCGGGGCAGTTGGAGCGCCTCGTCACTGCGTGTAGTCGCAGGGACGTGGGGCGCGTTCGTTTTTTGGAATTTGCTTGTATCGTGTTATTGTTGACTTTTCGTGTTCATTGTCAATCTGTACATAGTTATTCTTGTTGTTGTTGTTGTTATGTTACGGGGCACACTCGGGGGGTTACGGGTTTTTTTTGTTGGTTGTCGTCTTATCGTCGCGGTTGGTTGTTGTTAGCAGCCGGGTCGGCTGCGAGCTATGTGGGAGGGGGTGATGTAGTGGTGATACGCGCTGGGTGTATACGTCGTGTGCCAGCGCGTATGTACGGGTGTGTGTGTGGTGACGCGCGCTGACGGGGAGGAGCAGGCGTCAGTGCGCGGGTGGGGGTAGTGCTGCTGATTGGCTGTGTGCCGGTGACGCGCTGAGAGGGAGTGATCGGGTGGCAGCGCGGTGTGATTGGTCGGGGAGTGGAAACACGCGCTGGGCGGAACCGGATCGTAGAGATAGCGCGTGGTGATTGGGTAACTGAGGAGCGGTGCCGACGTTGAGGTCCGCATCCGCTCCGTCTCCCGGGAAGAAGAGATATATAAGGTGATGCACAGAGGAGTAGGGGGGCAGAAGTGGAACCATCTAAGAATGAAGACGAAGGTGCAGAGATAGAGCCCGGAGAGGAGAGTAATGGAGAGTAGAGGAGAGTAAGGTATAGGTGTGTAGCCAGAGAGAGAGAACGGTCTACACGAGCTGAGTAATGTATAGTGTGTAGCCAGAGAGAGAGAACGGTCTACACGAGCTGAGTAATGTATAGTGTGTAGCCAGAGAGAGAGAACGGTCTACACGAGCTGAGTAATGTATAGTGTGTAGCCAGAGAGAGAGAACGGTCTACACGAGCTGAGTAATGTATAGTGTGTAGCCAGAGAGAGAGAACGGTCTACACGAGCTGAGTGATGTATAGTGTGTAGCCAGAGAGAGAGAACGGTCTACACGAGCTGAGTGATGTATAGTGTGTAGCCAGAGAGAGAGGAAGGTCTACACGAGCCGAGTATGCATACGGTGTAGCCAGAGAGAGAGAAAGGTCTACACGAGCCGAGTATGCATACGGTGTAGCCAGAGAGAGATGCAAAGTCTACACGAGGCGAGTGGAGAGTGTAGCAGAGGCGCAGAGTCTACACGAGACGAGAGAAGAGTGTAGCCGAGGCGCGGAGTCTACACGAGGCACAGAGAGCCAGCAGCACAGAATCTAAGAGAGTCAAGAGAAGCGTAGGGCGGAGAGAAGAGGTCACGAGTTGTACCGTTGTATGGTGACCGCATTGTGAAGAAGAGAGGCCACGCGTTGTATCGTTACAAGTCAAGATTTAATAAAAGAAGTGTGTTCCCGTCAAGGAGTTTCCTGCCGTCATTTTCCGATACTTCACTGATGATAATAATGAGGACAATATGTTCATGATGATGCTGCTGATGAACTAACGGTGATGACGACGGTGGTCAACTGATGATGATTGTGAACGCATGCGGCTCCTGCTGATGATAAACTAGCGATGATATAGATGATGATGATACTGAGATGACGCTGATGATCATGGTGGGCTCACCATGATGAACTGATGATGATGCTGATGTGTGGTGGAGGTGGAGCACGTGACCTGGGAGTGCGCGATACTCGAGGGGGAGATCAGAGAGGAGGAGCGAGTGGTGGAGACACTGAGAAGACGGTGAGATTCATCCACTCACCCACTCACTCACCCACTCACCAACCCACTCACCAACTCACTCACCCACTCACTCACCAACCCACTCACCGACTCACTCACCCACTCACTCACCAACTCACTCACCAACCCACTCACCAACCCACTCACCAACCCACTCACCAACCCACTCACCAACCCACTCACCAACCCACCCACCAACCCACTCACCAACCCACTCACCCACTCACTCACCCACTCACTCACCAACTCACTCACCCACTCACTCACCCACTCACTCACCCACTCACTCACCCACTCACTCACCAACTCACTCACCAACTCACTCACCCACTCACCAACTCACCAACCCACTCACCGATTCACTCACCCACTCACTCACCAACCCACTCACCAACTCACTCACCCATTCACCCACTCACTCACCAACTCACTCACCAACTCACTCACCAACTCACTCAGCCACTCACCAACCCACTCACCAACCCACTCACCAACTTACTCAACCACTCACCCACTCACTCACCAACCCACTCAGCCACTAACTCACATTCTGACTCACTAACTCAATCACTCACTCGCCCACTCACTCACTCACTCACCAACTCACCCACTCCCCCACTCACCCACTGACTCACTCACCCACTCACCCACCCACTCACTCACCCACTCACTCACCCACTCACTCACCCACTCACTCTCTCACCCACTCACCACCACACCCCACCTACTGTCTCGCTCACCCACACGCTCACCCTCGCCAGGTGTCACCGTGAATCTGGGCTGCGTCTCCTCGCCGAGGCTCGCTGCGCCGAGTCGCGCCAGCGTCGAGATTCGAGTCTCGCTCATATCCTGGCGCTCGAGCCGCGACTCCACGCGCTGAGCCACGCGCTGAGCCACGAGCTGAGCCGCGTTCAGTGCCACGTTCAGTGCCACGCTGAGAGACACGCTGAGAACCACGCTGAGAACCACGCTGAGAACCACGCTGAGAACCACGCTGAGAACCACGCTGAGAACCATGCTGAGAACCACGCTGAGAACCACGCTGAGAACCACGCTGAGAACCACGCCGAGAACCACGCTGAGAACCACGCTGAGAACCACGCTGAGAACCACGTTCAGTGCCACGTTCAGTGCCACGCCGAGAGACACGCTGAGAGCCACGTTCAGTGCCACGTTCAGTGCCACGCTGAGAGCCACGCTGAGAACCACGCTGAGTGCCGGGCATCCGTCTATCTCCAGCAAGTAGGGCTCGCACAAATACTCGAGTACTTACACTCAGACAAAGTACTCACACACGTACTCACCAGTGCTCACACACGTACTAACATTCACACACGTACTCACAATCACCAGCACGTGAGTATTTATTCACCAGTACAGACACACAGGGGAGTGACACACAGGGAGTGACACACAGGGAGTGACACACAGGGAGTGACACGCAGGGAAGTGACACACAGGGGAGTGACACACAGGGGAGTGACACGCAGGGGAGTGACACACAGGGAGTGACACACAGGGAGTGACACACAGGGAGTGACACGCAGGGGAGTGACACACAGGGGAGTGACACACAGGGGAGTGACACACAGGGGAGTGACACGCAGGGGAGTGACACACAGGGGAGTGACACACAGGGGAGTGGCACACAGGGGAGCGACACACAGGGGAGCGACACACAGGGGAGCGACACACAGGGGAGCGTTGTTCCTGACCAGTGTGAATTCATTCCTGCATCCTATACTCATCATCTCAATGATCGTCATCTTACTCATCATAATCGTCTCCATCATTTTCATCGTCATTCTCCTTCATCTTAATAATCACCATCATTATCTCCATCATCATTATCATCTCCATCTTAACCCTCACCGTCTCAATCATCATTATCTGTCATCATTATCATCATCATCTCGACCATCATCATCTCAATCATCATCATCATCATCATCTCCATCAACATTATCTCAAGAATCATCACCATCATCTCCATGATAATTTCCATCATCATCATCATCTCATGCATAATCAGCATCATCTCAATCTACATCATCTCCATCATCTCCATCATCATCTCCATCATCATCTCAAGCATAATCAGCATCATCTCAATCTGCATCATCTCCATCATCATCATCATCAGAATTTCCACCATCATTATCTCAGGAATCATCATCATCTCCATCATAACCGTCTCTGATTGTGTTATTTCCGAGAGCCCTGTGACCCCCGTCTCCCCCCGACCCCTAGGAAATTACTCATCACGCGGAGGAGACTCGTGGGGTCGTGGGGGGCTCTGGGATTGTGGGGGGCCCGGGGGTCGTGGGGGGCCTGGGGGTCGTGGGGGGTCCGTGTGCATGCGCCCTGCAGCAGCTGCGCTCTGCCTGCGAGGGGGCAGCACCACGCGCCTCCATGCAGCCCCCGTGTCACTCACCCACACAGGTGATACCCGTGTGTGTCACTCCACGTGTCACTCACCCACACAGGTGATACCCGTGTGTGTCACTCCACGTGTCACTCACCCACACAGGTGATACCCGTGTGTGTCACTCACGCAAAAATGTAATTAATTAGCTTGTGCCGGAGGCCCCGGGGGGACAGGTGTCTATGACGTCTCCTGGCCAAACCCCATTTGGCGGCGCCAGGAAATTAATCTTTACCCTCGGGGCTCCTCCAGAAACAACAAAAAGCCACTACGGATGGCCACGTGGAATGTTCGAACACTCACTGCGGAGGAGAGGCTGCCACTACTCTGTCGAAAGTTGGACCAGCACCGCCTGGATCTCTGTGGTATTCAGGAGGTCCGGTGTACCGGCTCTGGTTCCTGCCACCATGAGGGGTGGACAGTCCTCTACTCGGGGCAGGAGACTATCAAACAACAGGGAGTGGCTCTTCTTCTGAACAAAAGAATGAAGGGGGCGTGGGAGCATGGCGGTGAAGTGTGGGAAGCTGTAAGCCCCAGGATACTTTGGGCTCGCCTTCCCATCAACCGGAGGCGAGGAGTGGTGGTCGTGGTTACTTATGCCCCCACCGAAGACGAGCATCCGTGGAGGGTTGAAGGCAAGGCCGATGAGTCAGATGCCTGCTATGACCTCCTGTCACAGGAGGTCATAGAAGGCATCTTCCGGCATCGGCACATCTACACAACATGATGGATGCATGCCAGGTCCAAGCAAGAACATCTGCTTGACTACATAGTGACGGAACAGCTAATACGGGCCCATGTCCTTGACACCAGGACCAACGGTGGAGCTGATCTGCCCTCTGACCATCGACTTGTCATCTGTAAGATGCGCCTGTAATTCTTCCACTCCGGTGGTGGGTGCACCCAGGACCCCATTCAAATCTAAGGTGGCCTGGTCTCAGCTAGCTGATGAAAGTTGAAAGCTAGAATTTCATCATCGCTTGCGGCTGAGGTTGGCATCGTCCCCCACTCCTCCAGATGTCGAGGGTAAATGGGTGAGGTTTAGGACTGTGACTCAGGCAGCTGCAATGGCTGCTTTGGATACGCGGTCCAGACCTCCCCAGAGACCCTGGCTGACAGGGGAGGTGGTCAAGCTGGCTGAGAAAAAGCAACAGGACCACTCTAATCGTCTACAGCATCCCACGCTAGAGAATGAGGAGGCTTACCGCAGCCTTCGCTCAGAGGTTCGGAGAGCCGTGAGGCGCTGCAAGGATGGGTGGTGGTCGCGGGTTGCTGAGGAGATGGAGTCTCCCTCAATGGCCCGCGATCACAAATCCCATTTAACTCCATCAAAAAAGTAAGCTGCAGCGCCACACCTATTACCATAATTAGGGGAAAAAACGGTGATCCAATCTCTGACCCCCAGGAACAGGTTTGCAAATTTGCTGAGCATGTCTGTGAAGAGGGGAAATCCCTCGACATGGAAAACATCGTGGGACAAAGTGGGGATGAACCTGCTAAGGCTGCGGTGCCTCAAATATTGGAAGAAGAAGTCACCCCCTGTGAGTGGCTGGCTGAGGTGCTATCTGTTGAGGAAGTACTAAAGGCGATCCAGAGTCTGAGACCAGGAAAGGCACCGGACAGAGATGATCTCCCAAGCGAAATGCTGAGGGAGGGTGGCGTTTGTGCACAGGCTGCCCTACATGACAATCATAGCAACAGTCTGGACCACTGGACGGGTTCCGCAGGATTTGACTGTAACAACTACAGGGGAATCTCACTCCTCAGTGTGCCGGGAAAGGTCCTGGCAAGGATTATTCAACATTGCCTTGCTAGGCACGCTGAGGAGAGGCTTGCAGAGCCCCAATTTGGTTTCAGGAAAGGGCGGTCCAGTACAGATGCTATATTTTATGTCCGTCTGCTACAGCAGAGATGTAGGGAATTCCAACAAGACCTACATCTCTGCTTTATTGACCTGGTCAAGGCCTATGATACCATCAGTAGGCCTGGGCTCTGGGTTGTTCTTCGTGCTTTCGGAGTCCCTGACCCTCTGCTCACGATCATTAAGGACCTTCATGATGGTGAGCGGGCCCGGGTAAAACTACGTGGTCGGGAGTCGGAGTCATTCCCTGTTCACCTTGGGGTGCGACAGGGATGTCCTCTGGCTCCCACATTATTTAACAGCATAATTCGACCACGTAGTTCGTGAAGCCTTTGATGGCTGTACCAGAGACATTTACATCTGGTACAGATACAATGGGAGGGTTGATCGATGCCCGGGTGCGGTCAAGGGATGGCTCCCTATTGGTCAACCACGTTATGTATGCCAATGATTTGGTAATAGCTGCTCATTCAGAGGAGGAGTTGGAGGCACTGCTACTGAAACTGGAGCTTGCCACTAAGAGGTAGGGCCTTACCATCAGCACAACCAAAACTAAGCACCTGCCTGGGTATTTTGTACCATCAGGCACTCCACCCCCACAACTCCCAATCGGTGATGGGGCAGTTGTGGAGAGAGTGGAGAGTTTCCCATACCTGCGCAGTGTGCTCATGACTGGCTCCGGTTTGATAGCAGAGGTCTCACTCCGAATCAGTCGAGCGGCATTTTCGTTTCATCGGTTGCGTAACGCTGTGTAGAAGCTACCTGGTCTGTCACTCCGCACGAAGCTTCCGGTCTTCTCGGCCATGGTTATGCCCTGCCCTCTCTATGCTTGCAAAACATGGATCGCCCAAATGAAACATCTTCGCCGGTTAGAAACATCCAGGCTGGCCTGCCTACGATCCATCCTGGGTTTAACCAGCCTGGATTGTGTGAGGAGCTCACACATCTTCTTGGTTCTTTCGGTAAAGTCACGTAGAAGGGAAGTAATAAAATAATAAAAATAAAACATAATAAAACAATTCTCACGACGTTTCGGCCACAACGCAAGCAGCCGTCCTCAGGCGAGGACGGCTGCTTGCGTTGTGGCCGAAACGTCGTGAGAATTGTTTTATTATGTTTTATTTTTATTATTTTATTACTTCCCTTCTACGTGACTTTACCGAAAGAACCAAGAAGATGAATCCCTGCAGTCACGAAAGCTTTAAATCGGAGCTCACACATCATATAAAGATCTGAACACAGTCCCATCGGTGAGCTCCTCCGGCAGGCAAGTTTGCGTTGGCTGGGTCATGTAGCCCGCATGCCCAGCCACCGCATGCCTAAACAGCTTTTGTTCGGCCGGATCGAGGGGGCTAAACGGGCGCGGCACGGGCTAGAGAAGAGATGGAGTGATGTGGTACAGGAGGATGTGGTGCTGAGTGGACTTGCCAATAACTGGTGCCAGCAGTGTCAAGATCGACCTCTGTGCAATAGGCTTGTGAAGGACGCTGCTACTGGGCAGTTGGAGGCAGTCGACCTCCAGCAACAACGGAGCGCAGAGGATCGACGCTCACAACAACGAGCGGAGCGCCTGGCGTTTAAAACACAGCAAGTTGGCACAGTAGGGAGCACAGGTGGTGCATCAGTCAACGCATGGGAACTGTGTCTGTCCCGTGACCTGCTTCCAGCGGGCATTCGACACTTAACGTCGCCTTAAAGTACACTTAGCCTGGCACAAGCGCCGTGGTGACTGAGTGGCGAATGGCGGTTGTTGTGACACTCTGTTTGTGTGCCACTCCGTGTGTGTGACCCTCGCAGGAGAGGGCGAAGGCGCTGGAGGCGTTGGGCGTGTGCAGAGCCCTGCGCAGGGAGGAGCAGCAGCTCAAGGTGGAGAAAAGCGAGCTGCTCGCACAGGTGACATCACTACCACCTCCATCACAGCCTCCATCACCACCAATTCCTCCACCACCACCACTTCCTCCACCACCTCCAGCACCACCACCACGTCCTCCACCACCACCACTTTCTCCACCACTTCCTCTATCAGTAGCAGCACCAACAACCGCCATTTGCTACTAAGTAGCGGTGACATCGCCACGGCGCTTGTGCCAGGCTATGTGCACTTTACGGCCAAGTGAAATGTCGAATACCTGCTGGCAGGAGGTCACGGGACACACCCAGGTGCCATGGGTTAACTGACTGAGATGACTGGCAGATGCACTACCTGTGCTCTTTACTGTGCCAACGTGTTGTGATTTAACCGCCCGTCACTCCACTCATTGCTGTGAGCATCACTCCTCTGCCTTTCGTTGTTGATGGAGGGCGACTGCCTCCAACTGCCCTGTAGCGTCCTTCACGAACCTACTCCACAAAGGCTGAGCTTGACACTGCTGGTACACTCAGCTCCATATCCTCGCATACCACGTAATTTAATTTATTATGTAGCCCTTGCCGCGCCCGTTTATCCCCCTCTATCCGGCCGAACAAAATCTGTTTGGGCAACATGACCCAGCCAATGCAGCCTTGCCTGCTGGAGGAGCTCATCGATGGGACTTTGTCCAGATCTTTAAAGGATTTGTGAGCTCCTCACACAATCCGGCCTGGTTAAATCCAGGAGGGGTCGTAGGCAGGCCAGCCTGAATGTTTATAACTGGCGAAAATGTTCCATTAATGGGCTGCACGTTTCACAAACACATGGCTGTGACCAAGACGACCCCAAGCTTCGTGTTGACCGGCAGGTCAGGTAGCTCCTATACAGCGTTACGCAGCCGGTGAAAAGGTAGTGCCGCTCGGGTGATTCTGAGTTAGACCTCCGATGTCAAACCAGAGTTTGGTCGTAAGGGGCCGTCCATAAATGACGTCACGCACCTGGGGGGGGGGGGGGTCAGACATTTGTGACGATGTATGACGAGGGGGGGGGGTTTGAGAAATGTGACGTCACATTAAAATGCGCAACTTTAAATATAAACAACACGTTCTAGTTAATTAAATATAATTGTTATAACAACACAAATTTTTATTCATTTTCATTATTAACTATTTGATTATTTAAATTTACTAAGGTCACCTTTTGTTTATTCCACGAAGGAGCATTTTGCTCCTCCATGGGAGAATGGAGAAGCATACATTTTGTTATTCAACATTCAGATTTTCATGATTCTACCAGGGCTTTTCATTCTGTGGAATGAATATGTGATTGTTATAATTGTGTTGAGTAGTTCCGACGGACGTACTTGTAGACGGAGGTAAGTTAAGGGCTTTCGCCAGGGTTTATTAAAGCTGTTACAATATTACACAGGGTACACAACTCCCAGGGGCTAGGGGTCCTACTCTGAGTCCGGGTCCCTGCCGGCTAGCTCCGGTCTCTCTCTCTCGTGTCGGATCGTGGACTCTGCCGACTCCACCGACCGGAGAGAGAAGCACCGCTACGGCTACCACCGGCTTCTCCCCAGACTCACCACTCGATCCCTCTCTCTACCCCTGGTTCCCTCTTCACCCTGCTTAATCTACCCGTTCCCACGGTGACCCCGCTTACGTCACGGGGTATCCCTTAAGTACCCTAGGAGACGTGACGTCATGTGCACTGTCCAGCGCGCGTGACCCCACGTCCCGTGATGTCATCGCACTGGACAGCGCACACGACGCCACTACTCTCCTCTACTCTACAATTGTACTCTCCATTTTGCTTCGTTCTACTACAACATTTTTATAGTTATAATTACTTTTCATATTTAATAATTATAATATTATTTCAATATAATATTCGGAACATCTGCAGTTTTAGTTGGACGATGAATATTTTCAAGTGAATTTTATGCTAAATTTCAGCTATCCAACGCCTCCTTTTTAATAAATGTTTTTCCTTCAATAGAGCGCAGCACCACATGAAATACGCACTACAATGAGAATAGTTTAAAGTGATTTGAAGCATGTTTTATTTTAAAAATGGAAATATGGTTTTGGGGGAGGGTAGAGGTTTGTGACATCATATTTGAGGGGGGTCTGACTTTTTGTGACGCTGGGTGACGAGGGGGGGGGGTCAAAAATATCACGTGACGTCATTTATGGACGCCCCTAAGCACACTGCCCAGGGTTCGGAAAACTCTCCACTCTCTCCACAACCGCTGCATCTCCAATGTGGAGTTAATGGGGTGGACTGTGGAGTGTTTGGTGGCACAACATATGCAAGCAGAGCAGGTGCTTCGTTTGAGTTGACCAAAAGGCAACAGATTGCTCGAATAGCCTTTGACAGACTGTTGGGGCAAATTCTGTTCGCCAGTAGCACCTAGAAATGTCGGCACGGCACACGAGGGGTGGTGTGGCCGACACTACGCCCGGCCGCCTTTGTCTTTCTGGTGGCGATGTTTATACACCGCACCGTACGCATTTGATTTTTTTTTTTTTACCGGGTAAGGCTCCACTGAGCTATATAGCTGATTTGTCAGAAGCGCCCTGGCCACATATGATAGCTCGACGAAGTGGCTTCATAATTTAAAGCTGAGTCGACCTAGGGGAGGCCCAGGACGGGTTCAGACAATCATCGCTGGTGTGTAGGGGCCGTCTATAAATGACGTCACGCACCTAGGGGGGGGGGGTCAGACATTTGTGACGATGTGTGAGAAATTTGACGTCACATCAAAATGCTCAAATTGAAATAAATATAGACAACACGTTCTACTTAATTAAATATACTTTTTAATAAATGTTTTCTCCTACAACATCAGAGTGCAGCGCCACATTAAATACGCACTACAATGACAATAGTTTAAAGCGATTTGAAGCATGTTTTATTTGGGGGGGGGAAGGGGCAGAGCTTTGTGACGTCATTTTTGAGGGGGGGTCTGACTTTTTGTGACGCCGTGTGACGAGGGGAGGGCGGGGTCAAAAACCGTCCAAAATTGCGTGACGTCATTTATGGACGGCCCCTTACCGCCGTGAGCGGGAATCAAACTCGCTCGTCAGTCGGGTTACGTCGCGCAGCGCCACGCTAACCGCTGCGCCACCACCCCCCCCCATCACCCCCCCCCCTTCTCACCCAGACTGCGGCGCTGCGCAGGATCCTGTTGCGCGTGCGCACTGAGCACCGGGAGCGCGCGCTCCGGGGGGACGTACAGGGCCGGCCCCGCCCCCTCTTCCCCCTGGGACCCCTCCCCCCACGCCCTTCGGATCCTCTACAACTCGAGGCCGAGATCGCCGAGTACCGCCGCCTGCTGGACGCGACAGAATGGCCGCGCTGCTGTGGGCAGGTCCCAAGGCAGGGCTTGGAGGGCAGCGGAGAGAGTCCAGGGCAGGGCTGGGAGGGCAGTGGGCAGGTACCTGGGCAGGCCTGGGAGGGCAGTGGGCAGGACAGGCATTGGAATGGGCAGGTCCCAGGGCAGGCCTGGGACGGCAGCGGAGAGTGTCTCGGGCAGGGCTGGGAGGGAATTGGGCAGGTGCCAGGGCAGGCCTGGGAGGGCAGCGGAGAGAGTCCCGGGCAGGGCTGGGAGGGCATTAGGCAGGTGCCAGGGCAGGCCTGGGAGGGCAGTGGGCAGGTCCCAGGGCAGGGCTGGGAGGGAATTGGGCAGGTCCCAGGGCAGGGCTTGGAGGGCAGCGGAGAGAGTCCCGGGCAGGGCTGGGAGGGAATTGGGCAGGTGCCAGGGCAGGGCTTGGAGGGAATTAAGCAGGTCCCAGGGAAGGGCTTGGAGGGCAGTGGGCAGGTCCCAGGGCAGGGCTTGGAGGGCAGCGGAGAGAGTCCCGGGCAGGGCTGGGAGGGCATTAGGCAGGTGCCAGGGCAGGCCTGGGAGGGCAGTGGGCAGAATAGGCATTGGAGTGGGCAGGTCCCAGGGCAGGCCTGGGAGGGCAGTGGGCAGGTACCTGGGCAGGGCTATGAGGGCAGTGAGGGAAACTGGGGGAGGGAGCTGGAGCCAGTGCCAGAGGAGTTGGGAGAAGAGTCGGACTCGGCTCTTCAGAGCCACGGGGACGCCTGAGGCCCAGCGCCTCGCACCTCCACTTACCCACAACAGCCGTTCAACTCGCTAATATATTCCTTGATTCATAGATTCATGCATTCATTCATTCATTTGTGCACTCATCCATTCATGACATCTACTCATTTATTGACTCTTCATCTCTTAATTTCGCCATTCATTCGCCCACTCACGAATGTATTTCATTTTCGTCGCTGAATCATTCACCCCCGCCAATTTACAGATTTCCATTCGTTCATTCGTCCCTTAGTCATTCTCTCATCATTCACCGACAAAAGTCATTGCCAATTAGACTCATTCATAACTCTCAGAAACTCACCCAGCCATTAACTCTGTTCAACATTCACGCAATGAAATTCTTTACTCGTTCCAAAGACAAATATCTCCCGTATAGCCTTTAACAGACTGATGAGGCAAGTGATGTTAAAGAGCACTTATGAAGGCCGATACAGCATGCCATTCCACCTTTGTCTCCCCAGTGTTGAAGTTTCCACGCAGAACCGGGTACTCATTTTAAAATAGTCGTCACTGTTTTTGGTCGCGGATCGAGAATAGAACGCGGGTCGCTGGGCCCATATCGCAGTGCTCCGCTCATCCATTCGTCAACATCAATCGATGCGCCACCATTCATTGCTGAGCTTCCTGTGGCTGAGCTGAAGAAAACATTCCAGCGGATGAGTGGAAATATTCCTAGGCGCCCCCACCTCCCCTTCTGCCCTTAATCCTCAGCCCCCTTCCCCCCACACCCCCTCCCCCGCCGAGTTCCAATGCTACAAACTCGGCTTCTCAGCCACGGCCGCCACCCGGAGCTCGCAATCTCAGCGATTGGCTCCCGCGTGTCGCCCACGCACGGAGCGACCCGCCTCTGGCCCATTTCACCAGTCGCTTGGGGGTCACCGCGAGACGGCCCCGGTGCCCGGGAAATAGAGTCGCGCCTTCCTCTGCGATCTTCCCTCCACCCATTGGCAGTGGCGGCTCCTGCAAAATCTCTCAGGGGGGGCAAATGTTTGGATGATTGATAAGGATAAGGTCCACCCATGCAATGGATAAATTAACAGCTTAAGCATGTAAAGGCAACTTCACTACTTTAATATTAATGAAAAATAAAGTGACTCTTACAATACATCTCCTTGTTTGTTTCTATACTCACTATTATTACACTACTTACATCACATTACTCGCTTAATACACTGCTTACTTATACTGAAATTTTGCTCTTCTCTCTTTCAAAGTAGCAAAGTGATCAATTACTCTCTCATTGAAAGCAGGCATGTTCCTGACTAGTTCCCTCTCCATGGAAAGCATAGCCATTGCATTCAGACGTTCCTGTCCCATTACATTTCTCAGGAATGTCTTGATTCTCTTTAAGGTTGAGAAACACCTCTCAGCTTCAGCAGTTGTCATGGGAGTGGTTATGAGGATGTTCAACAGAGCAACAGTCTCTGAAAAAGTATCATGGAGGTTGTACTTCAGCAAAACCTGGTACAGCGCTAGTGCACCACAGCAGCCCTTGAATTCTGGACTCTCATAAATGACAGACAGTTCAGTCTTCAGCTTCGCCTTATTTAACATAGGGTATGCCCTGACAGTGATGTTCAGAGCCTCAACAGGGAATGTATGGCCATGCTGTTGAAACATCTCTCCTTGTAGCAGCGTGGCACTTACAAGGTGGTCGGAAAAGGAGAACCTTTCTTTGGTGTGCAATACAGTATATAATTTAATGTTGGGTTTGTCTATGGCAGTATATAGTAGGGTGTAGACTCGTGTGATGTAAGAGAATAAAGTTTAGATGCAAGCATATTATATATATATTTTTTAGGACGTAGAATTGTAATGTATTACTTACTGTTAGTAACTCAACGTATTGTAGAGTATATTTAGTATACTGATGATAATATGTAGTTTATACTTTAGTTGTTTACGTGGTGGTTTTAGTTACTGCAGCTACATACTATTAACACTCCTTCCCTTCATTAATGCTACCCTTATCCCCTCCCTTTGATGCTGCTAATCCTGCATAATGCACGGGCATATGCAGTACTAGTCACATACCTGCATTTCCCATAAATATGCTAAATTCCTCTTGATATTTCATATTCTTTTGTTAAGGCTCCGCCTTTCTTCCCCCCTTCCAACCCAGCTGAAATACATGCTCCAAGCACGTGTGCTGTTTTATTCAGACGCTGTCGCCTCGACAGACCTGGTTTTCACCTGAGGACGGCTACTTGCGTTGTGGCCGAAACGTCGTGAGAATTATTTTATTATGTTTTATTTTTATTCTTTTATTACTTCCCTTCTACGTGACTTTACCGAAAGAACCAAGAAGATGAATTCCTGCAGTCACGAAAGCTTTAAATCGAAATTCCACTAGGTGGCGACAAATAAAATTGTTGACTGAAACGTGCTGACGTATGATGACGTAAGCACGTTAGTGCGAGCCCTCCCGGAAGCCATAGAGAATGCATTGCAGCGCCCGCCTTTCGAAAAAAATCATCTTTGAATGTAAGTCTATGGGACCACTCTGGGCGATTCTCAGCCGGAGTGAAATCGCCCAAAAAGAGGCGGTACTCCACAGAACGTGACATGACGCTGATTGGACTATATCCAGAGGCACAGTAACGGCTAGCATAGCTCTGTGGTTGAATGAGATTGTTAATGTGATTGAAAAAGTCCCTTTCACACATTGGTGGTGCGTCGCCCAATCGCCCTAATGAAGAAACCGCCCCTGCCCATTGGTGATGCTCATTGTTTTCGTGAAGGTTGAGCAAACAAGTCGCATTCGGAAGACAACAACCCTCGTAGGTGGTCCGTCTCCTGTGGTCGAGAGAGGGTGAGGCCATCAAAGGGGACAAGAGGCCGCCTGCCCTCCCGCCCGCCCGCCTGTTGGACAATGATAACCCTGCAGCCTGTGGCACTAAATGAGCACCTTACCTCCGCGTAATGCACGGCTGTAACCGCTGAGCACTCGGCAAACCTCTTTTCAAAAGGAGGCCCCACGCGTCGTATCTTTGAGAGGTGTGGCGGACATGGAGGTGTAATCATCTCCCTTGTATTCCGCCAAATCCACTCACACGGTTCGTCCGGTCGGAGCTGTCCCCCTGGGGCATGGGGCGAATCGGGGCGACCGCCCAGGGCCCCGCGCTTGGGGGGGGGGGGGGCGGGGCACGCGCTTCCACGTAAAAAAAACTGTCAGATGTTATTTTTCCAGTTTCATTGGAGGGCGTCGGCGGGAAGCCCACGCGGTGGGATTTGCCCCCGGCCCCTATGGACGGCTCTCCTTCTGGTGCTCACCCCCGCCCCCCCCCCCCGACAACACTGTGTAACTGAAAATGTGGCACGTGTCCGTAAGGGGATTTCCTCATCCTAAATGGCGAGGTGCATCTGGCAGCCACCCAAGAGCGTGCAGTCCCAACCAAGAGCTCCTGACAACCCGATATTGCCAGCTTAGGGTATACCGGTACACTGAAAATGTAATCAAGCGATAAGCAGCTTTGTATTACTAAAATATTTATCAGTTACTAAAATATTCGAAAATATACTTAAATCACGAATGAACTGCGACCTAAAAAGTCACAATCTGCTGCACAGTAAACAGTCTGATTTTCGTGAAGATGACAGTATTAAAATTAAAATTTCTCTTCAGTAACCTGGATAAAGTCCACTACTGCTGTGCACTCTTCTTCGATGTGTCAAAAGACTTTGACACCGCTGAATCATGGTATTCTACTCGCCAGATTTGGGAAACTACATTTTTCAAACAGTACATTAAAATCGTTTAAAAGTTACTTTTCAGACCGTTCTCGAAAAATGTGCATGGCGATAACATCTCGTCCACAAATATTAAAATAACAAAGGGTGATCCACGAGGTTCCATGCTGGTTGCAATTCTGTTCCCTTTATATTTAAACAATTTTGGACCACATAAATCGCTCATAATTCAATATCGTTGCTGATAACATTGTCATGCTAGTGTAGTGATATATAATGGGTCACTATGGCGCCTAGCGCCAGCTACTGACAGAGAGAACTGGGAGTGTAAGTAGCCCTCTTTGCCAGCAGGGTATGCTATGTCATGGAAAATGGTCCCTGGGGGGCATGGTTCTGGTGGCTGGCAGAGAGGGGACATCTGAGGACATAGCAGCCCGGTTGGCTGGCAAGGGCACGTGACAGGACAGGGTAAGGATGTGGGTCAAAGGTGACAGAAGGGTCACGATGTGTATGGCCCAGAACCTTCTGGGAAGTTCCAGCAGGGGGCGTGGTCGAGAGCGGAGCGAGGCCACACTGGGGGGCATGAAAGGGAGGTCCCGGGGTCCCATTGGGGCTGTCTGCTGGCATGGAACCCGCCGTGCTACTTCTTCTCCTCGGTCTCCGGTCTTCGTGCTCGGCATCGTGGGTCAGGCAGTGTGCTGACTGACCTGACCCATTTATGTAGTTATCCCGTTGTGGTTATGTTTATATATTGACCCCGTTGTGGTCGTAGAATAAACATGTTGCCTCCTGAGTTAAGTGTGTCTCTCAAGTGAACCCACTACACTAGTATGGAGTAAATTTCCAAACGAAGTCAAACATACTCTCCAACACGATTTCGAGTTCATGCAATATCAAGTGTCATCACCAAAGTCGCTCCGAAATCCCCCAAAAAACGAAGATCATGCTCTTTTCTTAAAACAAAAATCCAGTTTAATTCTCTTCAACATTATGGATATGAGATACAACGTCATTTAACGAGCGGAGTGCTTCAAATACTTGGGTTTACTGATGGATTACAAACTAACATTCTAAGCCCATAGTGATCACATTTCAAATAAATAAAATAGGGTTATTATACAGAAACAAACATTGCATTCCTATAATATTGCACCTGCAGATTCTATCACTTTTTAACGACTGTGATGCTGCTAAATAATAATAGGCTCAGTCAACCATTCTACACAACAAAGACTAATTTCCTGACAGCGATTTAAGCAGCACCACCTCTACATAATAATAGGCTCAGTCAACCATTCTACACAACAAATACTCATTTCCTGGCAGGGATTTTAGCCGCATCATCTCTACATAACAAAAAGGCTCAGTCCCTTTTACACGCACCTTTACATCATCCGCATCTAGTTTAAAAACAAAGGCTCATTCTTAACAGCGTGCTTCAGCCGCACCGAACCTCACAAAATAATATTCAGGGCCTACCTTGGCTCCTCCCACCCTCAACCAGTATATATACAAATACTGTGTTCTTGGAATTTCTCTCACTTGATACAGCTATCGTGCTGTGACAGTTCCACCTGAAGACAGAAGCTTGTGTTGCCTCCGAAACGTCGTGATTCTTATTTTATTTTTTATTTTACTTTTATTAATTTAAAATTTTTACCTACGTGACTTTACCGAAAAAACTTAAGAATATGAATCCTTGCAGTCACGAAAGCTTCAAATCTAGAATTAATAGCCTCTACGGGGAGGAATTCCACCTATCTGTTAGAGTTTTTAACAGACAACGAGACAAGAAGTCACAGCTTCTCGAGACGCTGGCCTTCCTAAAGAGATACCGAGATAACAAGGTAATTCATAATCAACGTTTTTGGGTTTAGATCGCGTTATTTATAAATGTGTCGTAACCCTCCACCACCCGACACGGCCAATCAGTAAAAATATGTCACGTTGACAAAAGACAAATAGTTCACTGCTTTAGCCCACCGGTGTGTTGAAGCCACAACATTTACAATTTGAGTACGACGTTTCGCCGGCAATTGCATCCAGCATCATTGGGCAATTCGCCAGAATGGTGAGGCTCTGCTGTGTCTCCCGTTCTTATATAGAGCAGCAGCAGGGTGACGTCATCATTAACTCATTAACTCATCAGGTGCAAAGATTCAAGGGGGGAGTGATTGTAATTATATACTAGATTAGTAATCAGGCTGTTGTTACGATGCGAGTTGTAGATTAGTAATCATTTGGAATGTGTTTTATTGTGATTATGCTACATTAGTAATCAGTTAGTGTTTGTTTCCCTTATAAGGAATTGTAATGTATCTTATTTAATAATACGCTTCCAGGCCGCACTAACCCTGTAGCTGTCTGAGCGATTAAAGTTATTTCTGTTTTTCTCAATTTCAATCGATTCTCTAATTAGTCTTTGCCAGTAGTAACTAGTTTTACACAACACTTCCACGTTGTCAAAATCAATTGAGTGTCCCTGTTGGCATGCATGTTCTGCCACTGCCGACAGTTGTGTTTGTGATAGTGTAATATTTATCTGGTGTTCTTTTAGTCTTACACTAACGTTACGCCCTGTCTGTCCAATATAGCATCTGCCACATACACAATTAATCCGATATACACCTTCTGTTGATAATTTAGGTAATTCGTCTTTAGTGCATGTTACTAGTTGTTGAATTTTGTGTACTGTACCAAATCTTACTGTAATGTTTTGCTTTTTGCAAAACACGGGCTAATTTGTCAGTTACTCCTGAGATAAATGGTATTTTTATTGTTTTAATAATCTGATCGCTTTCAGCAGTGTTGCTTTGGATCGTGATTTGGCTTTTAGTGCTCTGTTAATTTGAGCATTATTGTAGCCATTCTGTCTTAGTGCTTCTTTAACATGTTTAATCTCTCTCACTAGACTTTCACCATCTGACACTGTTTTAGCCCGATGTATGAGCGTCTTGATAAGAGAGGATTTCTGAGCTGGGTGATGATGCGAATCTGCATTCAGATAGGCATCAGTGTGCGTTTGCTTTCTGTAAATGCTGTGTGTTATTTTACCATTTAGGCCATGCCCAAGTAAAATATCCAGGAACGGGAGTGTGTTATTCACCTCCATTTCCATGGTGAACTGAATGGCCGGGTTTTGTGCATTGAGATGATTTAGAAAATCGTTAAGTGTATCTTTACCATGTGGCCAGACAACCAAAGTGTCATCCACATATCTAAACCAAAAGGATGGTTTAATGTGCTCGAGGCAAGTGCTCTGGTTTCAAAGTTTTCCATGTACAAATTTGCTATAGCAGGAGATAAAGGAGAGCCCATTGCTGCTCCCTCCCTTTGTTTAAATAATTCGCCTCTCCATAAGAAGTAAGTGTTATTTAAACAATGGTCTGCGAGTTTCGGAATATCTTTTGGTAAACCTGTATTCTTTACCAGTGTATCAAGAAATTTAAGCGACTCGCTCACTGGAACCTTAGTGAGCGAGTCGCTTAAATTACTTGATACACTGGTAAAGAATACAGGTTTACCAAAAGATATTCCGAAACTCGCAGACCATTGTTTAAATAACACTTACTTCTTATGGAGAGGCGAATTCTTTAAACAAAGGGAGGGAGCAGCAATGGCCTCTCCTTTATCTCCTGCTATAGCAAATTTGTACATGTGTAATAAAGGACTCGATCCTGGGTCTGTCTCCGTTGTCCTTTATTCGGGTTCTTACACTTGTCCCACACGGCCCTCGCTCAGAGCTCTCCCCTTGGCAGCTCCATAGCTGCCCTCGCTCCCGTAGCCTCCACACCTCTGCAGCTCCGCTGCAGAATCCCCTGTGCAGTCCTCCGGCTGCCCTCACTGCAGCTCCACCACTGCCCTCACTGCAGCTCCACCGCTGCCCGTCGTTCCTCCGTGCTTGGTCACCGCTGGCCGACGGTGCCAAGTCTTACTCTCCGTGTGTGTGGCGATCTCGCCACTCCTCGACCTCCGCCCTGCGTGGCCTCACTCTAACTCTATCTCCCACACTCTCCCGTCTCTTCCGGTATCTCTCCCTTAAGACCTCACCCCTCTCTCACACGTGACCTAACTCCTCCCCCCCGTGACGTCATATCCGCGAAGCCGTTTACGCCCGCATTACACCACCCTCCCCCGTAGAGAAAATCCAGCCGACCTCGGCTGAACAATAACGAGACAAGTAATGCGAGCGAACACAACCATCACACATTCAAGGACAACGAAGCATACAATAAATATAACAACAACAACAAAACACAACAGTAAAAATCAACGAAATGTAAGGGACTTTGAGCGCGTTCGGGTCGCCGGTCCGTCCCGGACGGGCGGCGGCCCTCCAGCAGACCGGGAACGTGACGGGGTTTTAGGAGCGACAGGATGAAGTCCTCCTGTCGCTATTGGAGGCCCGTCAACGTCCCGGTCCCGTGTCCCTGAAGGCCCAGCGTCGGGGGTGCGTCGCGATCGTGTCTGCGACGGGGTCGGAAGGGCGGCGGGGCTCGGAGTCCCCGCAGCTGTGGTAGGCACACCCCGAGCAGAGTCTCCTGTCTCCAGCAATGTCACGGCCGGCTTGTCTGTAAAAGGCACGACAGGCGCTCTTGCAAGGTCAACAGGCACAGGCAAGGATGAGTCGGCAGCCACAGACCCCGGCAAGGCAACATCGGGAGATGACGCATCGTCTCGAGGGGCCACATATGGTTTCAAGCGCGACGTGTGAACGAACCAACGCCGAGATCCAAACCGAACACTCGCAGACTGTGGGTTGGGAACCTCGATGAGGCGGACCGGCCCTTGCCATGGTTTGTGTAATTTAGGAGAGGTACCTGGCCGCACCTGCGGGCAATGGAGCCAGGCCATGTCCCCCACCTTCCAGGGGCACTTCCCCTTCGAGCGTCGAGCACACCGCTCGTTCCGGGCCTGGGCTTTGGCAGCAGCCATGCGGGCCCCCTCCCGTGCCTCAGTAACCCGGCGAACAGTATCCCGAATGTAATCAGGAAGAGGCTTAGCCGGTCCCCTCACTCCAGTTCCCAACTGCACATCCATTGGCGGCACGTTCTCGCGACCGTACATAAGGAAAAACGGCGAATATCCTGTAGCCGCATGCGGCGTCATTCGGTATGCCGAAAGTACCCCAGGGATATGCAAATCCCAATCCGATTGTTTTTCACTCACGGTGTGAAACAACATGGCGGACAATGTCCGATTTAGCCGTTAGACCATACCATCCATTTGCGGATGGTAGGGAGATGTCCGTATCTTTTTAGTTCCAAGAGCCGCGCACACCTCCCCCAACAATTTAGAAGAAAAATTACGGCCTTGGTCTGTGAGGAGCCTCTCCGGCGCCCCCTTGTCCATAACGTACCTGAATAGAAAGGCGTCCGTGATAGACGCCGCTGACTGGTCAGGCAAAGGCCAGGCCATCGGCCAGCGGGAGAGGTACACCACCCCAACTAGCAAGTATTTATTTCCCTTAGCGGATGGCGGGAAGGGTCCCAAAATGTCCAACGCCACCAATTCGTTAACTCTAGACACCTGAATAGACTGTATGGGCGGCACATATGGTTGTTTAGGTGGTTTTCGCCGGGCACAATCGGGACACGCGCGAACGTGACCGACGACATCCGTTGTCATGCCGTGCCAAAAATAGTCTAGCTGCAGCGTCAATAGGGTCTTCTGCACCCCCAGATGTAAAGCGTGTCCCCATGCAGAGTCCTAATCAACTCGTACCGCAAGGATGCCGGTACAACCAGACGCCAGCATTCCTGTAACCCTTCCCTCCACATCAGCAGACCATCGCGGAGAGCGGTTTCTGGCATACCCCCCGTACCCAGTCCCCCACTCTTCTTCGCAGTCCGATTCCGTAACGAGACCAATGAACCATCCAACATTTGTTCCCGAATCCACACAGCCCTTGGAAGATTCAGAATCCCATCAGCCGGTCCCGGCTCCTTTGGAGCTTCAGGCACGTCGACCGCCAACGCAACAGGCTGAAGGGGTTGCTGAATCGGCGCACATCTATGCGTCCCCGACGCGCACGCGCAAGGGGATCGCTGCGGCAACCTAGAAAGCGCGTCCGCATTCGCGTGACGCACCCCCTTCCGATGGTGAATTTGGAAGAAAAATTCTTGCAGCGTGTCCAACCACCGCGCCAACTGGCCGGATGGTTGGTCCATCTTAAGAGCATACTGCAAGGCCGCATGATCCGTGCGAACAATAAACGAACGACCGTAGAGATACGGTCGAAATTGGCGGAGAAAGAAAACAATAGCCAAAAGTTCCCTGCGTGTGACGCAGTAGCGAGTTTCTGCGGGAGACAAAACCCGGCTACCATACGCCACCACGCGTTCCACACCACCTTTTGATTGAGACAACACATGCCCGTGTCACTCGCATCCGTATCCAGAATGAAGGGGTGATCGAAATCAGGATAATCTAACGTCGGTGCCATAGCCAGTCGATCACGCAGGCCCTGAAACGCCGCCTCTTCCGGCGGTCCCCAAGCAAATTTCCTTCCTTTACCCGTAAGGAGGTGCAAGGGCCTTGCGATTGTCGCGAAATCCGGAACAAACCTCCGATAGTATGAGGCAAACCCCAAAAAGCGACGTACATCCCCCACCGTGGCCGGGGTTGGCCAGTCACGGACGCATGCTGTCTTGTCCGGATCCGTGGCCACCCCGTCCGCACTTACGACATGCCCAAATAGCGCACGGACCGTTCAAGTTCAAGTTCATTTATTAGGTATAGCCCTGTGAGCCATTCAGCTCTTGAATCGGGTGCAACCGCAACAAACAAAAAACAAAAACATGAACAAAAAACATCTTAAAGTGAATATGTGACTAAGTGCAAACAGAAAATCCAAGAAAAGACAGCAAAATATTGCAGAAAAAACACCGTACACCAACGCTGTGTGCAAAAATCCCAGTGGGATGCAAGTCAAACAACAACAACAACAACCACAAGACAGCTTAGATTAAGGCCATCAGTCTAACTCTGTACTACAACAAACAAACATGGCTAAACCAATACACTTTTCGAAATCACCAAAATAAAGCCATGAAAGCAATGAAAAAGCAATCATAGGAACTGTGACAGAATTTTCACAATAAATGGCATAAACAACATGTACTACCAAAACCCTGCAGCCATAGCTGGCTGCATGAGTCACTCCACCTTTAAGATCAGCACACTAAATCAAAACACAGGTCATACTTTGTAGCGATCATCCGGAGCGAAACATTTTATTTTAGGTCACTGAATAGCACTGGCAGCTAGGGGTGTACAACTCCTCTAGAGCAGTTTTGAGTGAAGATCTCATAGGTAGTGACTCAAGTTTCAATTTATTGGCAACAGCATTCCAGACCCTGGGGGCATCAATAGCAAAGGCCCTTCCTCCAGTATATGTACGGCAATAGGGAATATTAAGCTGGTAAATGAGTGTAGACCTTAGGTCAAATTTGTTCTTTGAAACAGAGATGAGATCCAGCAGGTAATCTGCAGATTCTTTTGCAAGTACATCATGAATAAATAAGATCTGGTGCACAAGCCGTCGAACATTCAGAGATGTTAAGTTTGACCCAATGTAGAGGTCACAGTGGTGAGTCCTATATGGGCAGTTCAATGCAAATCTTAAGGCCGAGTGATACATTGAGTCAAGCTTCTTCAGTACAGTACTTGGGGCTGATTTATAAACAATGTCACAGTAATCAAGTAGAGGCAGTATGGTAGCTTTAATCAATTCCAAACGGAACATAGGGGGGAAGCAGTGCTTGTGTCGATATAGAAAACCAATTTTAATTTTTGTCTTTTTCCCAATATAATCAATGTGATCTTCAAAATTCAGTTTTGAATCCAGGATGATCCCAATATACTTATAGATCTTAACTTGCTCTATTTGATCATTATTTAAGGAATGTAATTTGGGGAAAATAACTTCCCGCTTTAGTCCTGGTGAGAAGCATAGCACCTTGGTTTTGGCAGGATTTAGGACTAGTTTAAGAGCAACTAGCTGATGTTGTAGTTTGTTGAAATCACTCTGGAGCTTAGCAATCACGTCATCCGGAGAGCGGCCAGCAGTAATTAGTACCGTGTCATCTGCAAAAAGATTTACCCTGGAATAATCCAGTTCAGTGCCCAAGTCGTTTACATAAAGAAAGAACAAGAGGGGGCCGAGAATGGAACCCTGTGGAACCCCTTTTGTTATCTTAACACTGTTTGACCTCCAACCATCTGTGAATACAGTTTGGGTGCGAGAAAAGAGGTAATTTTTTAACCATTTTACTGTGTTTTCGGAAAAACCGAGGCAACTTATTTTACTAAGCAGGATGTTGTGGTCTACTGTATCAAAAGCTTTGGACAAGTCAAGAAAAAGACAGGCGCAGTACTGCTTATTATCAAGGCTACTGTAAATGTGATTCATAGAGTCTAATGCAGCAGATGTGGTGCTGTATTTTTTTCGGAACCCAGATTGTTTTAGATGTAATAGATTGTTGGCGGACAGGAAACTGATAATTTGGTAGTTCAATAATTTTTCAAAAATTTTCATCAACGGGGACAAAATTGAGATAGGTCGGTAGTTATTTGGATCATCTTTAGGGCCCCCTTTGTGAAGTGGACGAACATAGGAATGTTTCCATTCTAGAGGAACTGATGCTTCTTTGATGGACAGGTTGAAAATATGGGCTATAGGTTTGTATATTAGGTGACCAACACTTAGTAGAGCAAAGACGGGAATACTATCTGCTCCGGTAGAGGAGGACCCTTTGAGGAAGGACAGTTGTTTCAGAACATTACTTTCGTGGATTGGCTGAAAACTAAATTCGCTTAATGTTTGGATAGGGGTGTAGGAATTTGCATGAGCAGGGGTGACTCCCAATAGATTATCAAATAGGGTACCAGCTTCAGAAAAATGAAGGTTAAAATTGTCAACTATTTTTTGGGGATCTGAAAAATATTCCCCATTTCGGTTAAGCTGAACGGGCAGATGATCTGTTTTGGATGCCTTTTCGATACATTTGATTGTTTTCCAGAAAATCCTGGCATTTCCATGAGATTCAAGGAGAGTAGAAGAGAAGTAGTCATTTTTTGCATGCCGTATTTTTTTGACGCATCTATTCCTTAAAATCCTGTATTCTAGCCAGTCATTAACCAAATTACTTTTCTGAGCACATGCCCAAGCCTTGTCTCTAGTTTTCATGAGTTTTGTAATCAAAGGATCAAACCATGGTGGACGATTGCCTTTAGTTTTAAATTTAACCAACGGAGCATGTTTGTTAAGAATTTGTAGAAACGTGTACCTGA
This sequence comes from Lampetra fluviatilis, assembly GCF_964198595.1. NCBI lineage: Eukaryota > Metazoa > Chordata > Hyperoartia > Petromyzontiformes > Petromyzontidae > Lampetra > Lampetra fluviatilis. Next base: position 7,094,109 of record NC_136335.1, read on the forward strand.
AGGTCTCCCAAGCCGTAGTCAGGTTTGGAATATCACAGACCTTGTCAATATCCGAGTGAAGCACATCATTAGTAAATGCCTGTATGCTGAAGTGTCTCATGGAGTGCTTCTCAACCAATTTAGGGGGGGCTTTGTGTCTGGCTGATGATCTCACCCCAAAAATGAAGGAGTGATCACTAAGGTTATTACCTAGAACACCAGTCAGTGCGAAATTGTGAGGGGCATTTGTCAATAGGACGTCAAGCAGAGATGACTGTCCCGGATTTTTTAGGTTGGGTCTTGTGGGGACATTTATTAATTGAAACAGGTTAAATTCATCTGCAAAATTTGTGGCCACGGCCGGCGGGTTTAGCCAATTCCAATTTAGATCACCCACTAAAACTATTTCACCTTTAGGGAGGCCCCCAAGAAGCTCTCTCAGTGCAGATGCAGCTTCAACATCCTTACCACTAGGCGGTCTATAGCAGCACACTACCAATATGTGTTGATTATTAGGGAGAGTTATTCTGAGAGCCAGACCTTCAAAGCAACATTTTTTAAACAAGGAGTGAGCTGGTGAACATGCAATAGTATTACGAACATAGATGGCAATTCCACCTCCTTTAGATCCTCGGTCAAGCCGAAAAAGGTTGTAGTTGTCAATCGTAATCTGCAAGTCATTGACGGCAGGAGTGAGAAATGTTTCTGTTAGGCAAAATATGTCCGGGTCAAGATTTGCCACTTCTAGTTTTAGTTGACTTAATTTAATCAAAAGCCCTCTGATGTTGACATGTAGAACACCAACACCTTTTCTGCCAGAAAAATCTACAGAATTATATGAGTTCTTTACATTTGGGCCAGGATGAAGCTCAATACCACCCAGAAATAAGAAAAGTAGAATTAATAGTTTGCACAGGTATTTTCTGTGAAAGGATGAAGAGCGACGAACCTTGGACGAATAGCAGCAGCTCGCAGATGGTGTTATTTTTAAGAGCAGAATGAAGTTTGGAAGGAGTGCTGGTGAAGTAATGGGACAAAGATAGGGTTTAAAAGGATACAATGATGGAGTGTAGAAGTGTCTATAAGTTGTTTCATTAGCAGGTGTAGTGGCAAATTTAGCAATAAGTATTGACGCGAAGTAACGCGGGTAGCCGTTTGTAGAGTTGAGTGTGGCACTAGATATGGCCGGGAGGGACAGTAGTAAGATACACAGCAGGTGAATTGACATCTTTAAAACACTAAATTTAAACACACACACAGCTCACTCACACGCAGCTCACCCTCACCCACTCTCACGCACAGCCCACACCCATGCAGCACAACGCACACACGGCCGCACACGCCGCCGCCATCTTGCTGCTGTTGTTGTTGCAGCTGCTGTTGTTGTTGCAGCTGCTGTTGTTGCAGCTGCTGTTGTTGTTGCAGCTGCTGTTGTTGTTGCAGCTGCTGTTGTTGTTGCAGCTGCTGTTGTTGTTGCAGCTGCTGTTGTTGTTGCAGCTGCTGTTGTTGTTGCAGCTGCTGTTGTTGTTGCAGCTGCTGTTGTTGTTGCAGCTGCTGTTGTTGTTGCAGCTGCTGTTGTTGTTGTTGTAGCTGCTGTAGCAGCTGCAGCCGACCCAACTGCAGTTGCAGGAGTCATACACGAAGCAGCCGCAGCTGTGTGTACTACAGCAGAGCAGCAGCGGGCGTGCGGCCTGGAGGCGCCGAGGCCGAATAGTTGTATGATGTGGACGTGGAGAGGCGAGATGTTTGGCCCATCAGCTTCATTGTTCTGCTTCCATTGACGAGCACCCTCCACGTAGGCCTCGACGTAGGCCCCCACGTAGGCCCCCACGTGGGCCCCGACGTAGGCCTCGAAGTAGGCCTCGACGTAGGCCCCGACGTAGGCTTCTATGTAGGCCCCCACGTGGGCCTCGACGTGGGCCCCGACGTAGGCCTCTATGTAGGCCTCCACGTAGGCCTCTATGTAGGCCTCCACGTGGGCCTCGACGTAGGCCCCGACGTAGGCCTCTATGTAGGCCCCCACGTGGGCCTCGACGTGGGCCCCGACGTAGGCCTCTATGTAGGCCTCCACGTGGGCCCCGACGTAGACCTCTATGTAGGCCTCCACGTAGGCCTCGACGTAGGCCCCGACGTAGGCCTCTATGTAGGCCCCCACGTGGGCCCCGACGTAGGCCTCTATGTAGGCCTCCATGTAGGCCTAGTTGATGTTCCTGGCCGCGTCCGCAGCCTTGTCGAGCCCCATCTTGGCGAGCACGCCGCTCAGCAGCAGCACGGCGATGACTCCGCACACGGCCGGGACGACGACCCCCGTGGAGACGTCCACGTTGCTCTCAGTTGAAACAATGGGGCAAGTCTTTTAAAATCCTCTCCCACCACCGCCTCTGTCCACCCAACTCAGTATTCCAAGAGCCGCAATGCGTGTGAACACGAGAAGGGGGCCCACGAGTGGGGGGCCTTTAATAACTAACGGTCACGACGCAGTCCTTAAAGAGCCGCACGCGGCTCCGGAGCCGCAGGTTGCCCGACCCTCTGGTGTGGGTGCGTCGGCCTCTTCCGAGATGTCTGGCCAAACCGTTGCAGTAGGTGACATTTCTTAGGCTTAAATTTCAAATTTGCGGAACGCATCCTGGCGAACACCGCCTCCAATCGCAGTAAATGCTCATCAAATGTGCGGCTGAAGACGATAATATCATCTAAATATATCAGACATGTCTCCCACTGCAACCCCGTTAACACCAACTCCATCAACCTTTGAAATGTGGCAGGGGCAGCATTCAGCCCCATCGGAAGACAATTAAATTGGAATAACCCCTGCGGCGTACGGAAAGCAGTCTTCTCCCGGGAGGGCTCGTCAAGGGGAAGCTGCCAGAATCCCGAAGAGAGATCTAGCGTTGAAAAGAACTTCGCCCCCGACAAGGCATCGAGGGAGTCGTCCATACGCGGCAGGGGGTACGCATCTGCCACAGACACTTTATTCAATTTTCGAAAGTCGACACAAAATCGCAATTTGCCATCCTTCTTTTAACCAAAACAACAGGCGCGCCCCATGGGCTGTTAGATGGAGATATTATGTCCGCAGCCAACATGTCATCCACTGCCCCTCGAACCTGATCTCGCTCCGCCGGACTCATCCGATGCGAGTTCAACCGAATAGGGGCAGCGTCCCCTGTGTCAATATGATGGTAAAGCAACGAGGTGCGTCCCAAGTCCAAATCGTCGGAGCTAAACACATCAGAATAACTCAATAATAATTTACGAAGCGCACAACGTTGTTCAACGGAAAGGGAAGAATTTTCCCCACACAATTCGGCGATCCAGCGATTATCAGCGGCAGCAGGACCTGAAACACCACCAACCACGACCTGGCTGCCCAGATGATCTTGTGCCGTAAACGCCGTAGTGGCATGTGCCACAACCGTACCAGCCGGCACACACACATTTTCGGTACCTGCATTAAGCACCTGCAGAAACGGCTGCTGGTCAGGCCGGACAATAGTTTGCGCCCCAACGAGCGCCGCTCCGCCCGTTATAGTGGCGGACGGCGACAACAAAATCCCAATTGCACCCTGACGACCAGGTACAGGCTTCCGATATCGCAAGGGGATAAGCATCTGTGAGCCAGGTGGAATATCAACAGATACCTCGGACAGCGCCTGCACCTGAGCGACCGGAGCAGGTCGCCCCCAGGGCGACGGTATTAATGTAATTTTTCGCCCACCCGGTAATTCAATGCAGTTTTGATTAATTCGAATTAGAATGGGCATCTTGGCCAGGAAGTCAGTTCCCAACAAGCAAGGAACCGCGAGGGACCTCGAAATTAACACAATTCCCGAGGCCGACACTCCCCCGATAGATATTGTAGCGTCCACCTGGCCCACAATGCCCATGCTACCCCCGTTGGCAGCGACGCAGGAATCGTAAACCGGACGCACGGCCTCAGGTGGGATGTTCAACAGATGGAAAATGACATCCGATATAATGGTTGCGGACGCCCCGGAATCCACTAACACAGGTACGTCCACCCCTTGTATAGAACCAAGTACAGTGGACGAACCAGTAGTGGCCGCGACGACCCGCCATGCCAATTTATGCCACTGCGTTACCGAGCGACGTGGCCCAGTCGATGGCCTCCCCCCGTTATTAACAACACCCGAATCGCACGACAACGGTGATGAGTGAGGTGTCAAGCCTTGCCGGGTGTCTGGTGCACACCGAATTGCCTGTCCTGGAGGATCCTTCCGTGGCACGTCCACTGACGAGGCCTCCTGCTGGGGCGGACCCGGGACGCGGGCCCAGCAGTCCTTAGCGTAATGGCCTTTACGGCCGCAGTGGAAGCAGTCGATGTTGTTGCGCCGCGCCGCAGGCACCCCGTCCCGACGCTCCCGTGGCGGCGGCGCAGATCGCAGCCCCGGCGTACTGCGGGCCGACCACTGAGCAGAGGCGGCTGTCAGCTCCTGCGGGCCCCCCCCCGTCAGGAACGTACACCGCCTTCTTGGGATCCCAACCCGCGGCACCTCCCTCGACGATGGGCCCCCCCGTCCACGCCGTGACTTGCTTCCAGCGGCGCAGGTTGAACTGGGCATCAAGATATTTAGCGGCCGCCCGGGATGTGAGCTTTTCATGGCCACACACCGGCATAGGAATCCCCAAATCCCGGGACAGCTCGAGCATCTTACCCAAGATGAGAGGTTCGAGCAGGTCAGGCTCCGTCTCCGGGTATGCAGCCATGGCCAACTCCAATACTGCACCCCTGCATGCCACCGGCGACTCCTCCGGTGCTCGCTGACGTTGAACAAACCGGCGATGAGCATCATCCGGTGGCTCATATGCATCTGCCATCTCGTCGAAAACTCCTCTCAATGTTTTCTTCTTCTCGGCCTTTATAGAGTGGAAGAATCTCACCGACTCGTCATCGAGAAGAGTCGGTAAAACCTCCAATGCCTCAGCGTCCGTCCACCTTGCTGAGCGTACCGCCACCAGAAATCTGCAGGTGAAAGCACTCCAATTGCCCCCGATGGAGAATTCTTTGACGGTCGTGAGATGACGACTGCGACTCCTTGTTGCACCGTCCTCAGCCGATGAGTCACCAGGCGGCATATTCAAAATGGCGTCGCATCGCAACGTGTTCAAGATGGCGGCCTCTCGCCGCGGAGAGCGCAAGATGGCGGCTTCCCGCCGTTCTTCTCCTGCCACGCCCAAGATGGTGTCTTCTTGCCGCGTGGCCAATGGCGCCGACAGCGAAGGCAAGGCAGCGACCTGCGGACCTCCATCGGCTCTCCCCAACGCCGTCCTCGGCGTGACGAGCTCGCACAATTGTGCGAGCACGATATTCAGTGTCTCCAGCTGCGCCGCCATCTGCCTCCATCGCCAATCCACGTCCTCTGGTGCAGACGGGTCCACCGACGCGGCGACATCTTGGACTCCCGGACCCGCACTTGTTCCCGCACGGATCTCCTCCTCCATCGCAGGCAGGTCGACCGCCCGAGGAAGGTCGTCGTCGTCGGATGATGTAGCAGATGATGGCGCAGGAATATTCTTTCTTCTGAGCTGTTTTGACATGCCGTTTCACTTCTGACACCAGTGTAATAAAGGACTCGATCCTGGGTCTGTCTCCGTTGTCCTTTATTCGGGTTCTTACACTTGTCCCACACGGCCATCGCTCAGAGCTCTCCCCTTGGCAGCTTCATAGCTGCCCTCGCTCCCGTAGCCTCCACACCTCTGCAGCTCCGCTGCAGAATCCCCTGTGCAGTCCTCCGGCTGCCTTCACTGCAGCTCCACCGCTGCCCTCACTGCAGCTCCACCGCTGCCCGTCGTTCCTCCGTGCTTGGTCACCGCTGGCCGACGGTGCCAAGTCTTACTCTCCGTGTGTGTGGCGATCTCGCCACTCCTCGACCTCCGCCCTGCGTGGCCTCACTCTAACTCTATCTCCCACACTCTCCCGTCTCTTCCGGTATCTCTCCCTTAAGACCTCACCCCTCTCTCACACGTGACCTAACTCCTCCCCCCATGACGTCATATCCGCGAAGCCGTTTACGCCCGCATTACACATGGAAAACTTTGAAACCAGAGCACTTGCCTCGAGCACATTAAAACCATCCTTTTGGTTTAGATATGTGGATGACACTTTGGTTGTCTGGCCACATGGTAAAGATACACTTAACGATTTTCTAAATCATCTCAATGCACAAAACCCGGCCATTCAGTTCACCATGGAAATGGAGGTGAATAACACACTCCCGTTCCTGGATATTTTACTTGGGCATGGCCTAAATGGTAAAATAACACACAGCGTTTACAGAAAGCAAACGCACACTGATGCCTATCTGAATGCAGATTCGCATCATCACCCAGCTCAGAAATCCTCTCTTATCAAGACGCTCATACATCGGGCTAAAACAGTGTCAGATGGTGAAAGTCTAGTGAGAGAGATTAAACATGTTAAAGAAGCACTAAGACAGAATGGCTACAATAATGCTCAAATTAACAGAGCACTAAAAGCCAAATCACGATCCAAAGCAACACTGCTGAAAGCGATCAGATTATTAAAACAATAAAAATACCATTTATCTCAGTAGTAACTGACAAATTAGCCCGTGTTTTGCAAAAGCAAAACATTACAGTAAGATTTGGTACAGTACACAAAATTCAACAACTAGTAACATGCACTAAAGACGAATTACCTAAATTATCAACAGAAGGTGTATATCGGATTAATTGTGTATGTGGCAGATGCTATATTGGACAGACAGGGCGTAACGTTAGTGTAAGGCTAAAAGAACACCAGAGAAATATTAAACTATCACAAACACAACTGTCGGCAGTGGCAGAACATGCATGCCAACAGGGACACTCAATTGATTTTGACAACGTGGCAGTGTTGTGTAAAACTAGTTACTACTGGCAAAGACTAATTAGAGAATCGATTGAAATTGAGAGAAACAGAAATAACTTTAATCGCTCAGACAGCTACAGGCTTAGTGCGGCCTGGAAGCGTATTATTAAATAAGATACATTACAATTCCTTATGAGGGAAACAAACACTAACTGATTACTAATGTAGCATAATCACAATAAAACACATTCCAAATGATTACTAATCTACAACTCGCATCGTAACAACAGCCTGATTACTAATCTAGTATATAATTACAATCATTACCCCCTTGAATCTTTGCACCTGATGAGTTAATGAGTTAATGATGACGTCACCCTGCTGCTGCTCCAGAGGTGTGGACTCGAGTCATGCGACTTGGACTCGAGTCAGACTCGAGTCATGAATTTGATGACTTGCGACTCGACTTGGACTTGCATAACAATGACTTTGTCCCACCTATGAGATGTGGACTCGAGTCATGTGACTTGGACTCGAGTCAGACTCGAGTCATGAATTTGATGACTTGCGACTCGACTTGGACTTGCATAACAATGATTTTGTCCCACCTATGTGCTGCTCTATATAAGAACGGGAGACACAGCAGAGCCTCACCATTCTGGCGAATTGCCCGATGATGCTGGATGCAATTGCCGGCGAAACGTCGTACTCAAATTGTAAATGTTGTGGCTTCAACACACCGGTGGGCTAAAGCAGTGAACTATTTGTCTTTTGTCAATGTGACACATTTTTACTGATTGGCCGTGTCGGGTGGTGGAGGGTTACGACACATTTATAAATAACGCGATCTAAACCCAAAAATGTTGATTATGAATAACATTGGTCGCGACAGCCTACGTGTTAAATAACAAGGTAATACCCATCGCTTTCACACTCACATCTGCTGCTGTGTCGTCACCGAACTCTAAACAGATTTTATTTAAAGCTGGCCTATCACTAATCTCGGAGAGAATAAGGTTACTCCGATCTGAACTCAAAAATTTAGACAACACTCTATTACAAACACATTTAATGTTAACAAAAAAAATGTCCCCTTCCGACTGGAACCTCGTTGACAACATGACTTCTGCTTCTGCTGACTCAATGTCAGCCAAATGCAAAGCTAACCTGATTTCTAAATTCAACCTCCTATCTAAGAAGAAACCAGAGCCACACATCACAAAGCTGGATATCAACAAGACCGTTATTAATCAGAGTAACATCCCAATTTCTGACAATATGAAAACGGTACTAGCCAGAGGACTAAATTTCGCTGTCACCCCTAAATATATACCAGTAGAGGATGTGATTTCTCAGATTGATGTAGCCCTCAGAGGCATAGGACACATCCATGCGGATGTAGCAAGAGCTGAAATAGCCACTAATCTTCAGAATGCTAAGAAACCCACTAGTAACATTAGCAAAAACGAACGCTCTGAACTCGCGGACCTAAAAAAGAGAGATGATATTGTCATCCTCTCGGCAGACAAGGGCAATACCACGGTCATCATGGATAAAGATTCATACAACAACAAAATCCTGGACCTACTTAATGATGGGAGTTACTCCAAAATTAAAAATGATCCTACTAACAGCCTAATGACAAAAACTAACAAAATCATCACGAGTTCGACTTCCCTAATCGAACCAACCAAACTTCCCTCTCTAAAACCATCGGCGGAAAGACCTCCCAGACTCTATGGTCTTCCCAAGATCCATAAAGAAGGCACCCCGCTACGACCCATCGTGTCGACGATCAACTCTCCTACATACAAACTGGCCCGGTTTCTATCAGATACTCTGCTTCCCTTCACAGGCAAGACCTCTTCGGCAGTACTCAATTCAACCCAATTAGTCTCTATGGTCAAGGACATGGTACTATCTCCTGATGATATCCTCGTCAGTTTTGATGTAGTATCTCTATTTACCAAGGTCCCAGTACCTGACACCCTAACAATAATTGAGGACTTGGTCCAACATAGATTGAATTTGGATGTACCTGCGCTGGTTAGGAATTGCCTCACCAACACTTATTTGACCTGAAATGGCACCTTCTACAAACAGAATGAGGGTACCCCTATGGGCTCCCCCTTGTCACCAGTGATAGCCAACATGTTCATGGAAAAGTTTGAATCAGACGCCATCCAGACATCCACCCTGCGTCCTTCCCTGTGGAAGAGGTATGTGGATGACACTTTCGTCATTTGGCCACATGGCCTCCCAGCATTGAACCACTTCTTGGACCATATCAATTCCAGACACCCATCCATCAGATTCACCATGGAAGTGGAGAAAGATGGTAAACGGCCATTCTTAGATGTTCTGTTTGAGAGGGGACCTGACGGATCCTTGGGACATTCTGTCTACAGGAAAGCCACCCACACAGATTCCTACTTGAAACCCGATTCCCACCACCACCCATCTCAAAAGAATTCTCTCATCAAAACGTTATACCACAGAGCTCATGGCATTTCTGACCAACACCACCTGGCCAGTAAATTAAGACATGTACATCGGGCCCTCAGGATAAACGGATACTCTGACCGCACCATCCGCCAAGCTGTTTCTCCCACCATACAGAAACAGCCACATGAAACTCCGATCAAAACTATCACGTTACCATACATAGCAGGCGTGACCAAAAAGATCTCCAAAATTATATACAAACATAAGATTCAAGTCCGATTCAGTACAGTACATAAAATCTGTGATCTAATTCCATCTGTGAAAGATGTCATTCCTGACTTACAATACCCTGGAGTCTACAAACTGAGTTGCAGTTGTGGTGATTGCTACATTGGAGAAACGAAACGTCATATCTCTGATCGTGTCCGCGAGCACAAGTCAGATCTGAAACAAGGCAAAACTGATTCTTCCGCCGTTGCCGATCATTGCTACAATGCTGTGGGCTCTCATGAAATTGTCTTTAACGAGACTAAGGTGCTCTGCAAGCCTCCTGGCTACCATCAAAGGTTTGTATACGAGGCCATCCAAATATACAAACACAGACATAATTTCAACCGTGATGATGGATACAAACTTAGTAATCATTGGAAAGATGTTATTAACCATGCAAAAAAGATTTAACTACACATATTTGGAGTATTCCTGGCAGCGATTTCAGCCGCACCACCCCTACATAATAATAGACTCAGTCAACCATTCTACACAACAAATACTCATTTCCTGGCAGGGATTTTAGCCGCATCATCTCTACATGACAAAATGGCCAGTCCCTTTAACACGCACCTTTACCTCATCCACATCTAGTTTACACAACAAAGGCTCATTACTAACAGCGTGCTTCAGCCGCACCGAACCTCACAAAATAATATTCAGGGCCTACCTTGGCTCCTCCCACCCTCAACCACTATATATACAAATACTGTGTTCTTGGAATTTCTCTCACTTGATACAGCTATCGTGCTGTGACGGTTCCACCTGAAGACGGAAGCTTGTGTTGCCTCTGAAACGTCGTGATTTTTATTTTATTTTTATTTTGCTTTTATTAATTTCAATTTTTTACCTACGTGACTTTACCGAAAAAACCTAAGAATATGAATCCTTGCAGTCACGAAAGCTTCAAATCTAGAATTACTCACAATACCCCCACGGTGTTACCACGTGATACATTACCCACAATACCCCCACGGTGTTACCACGTGATACATTACCCACAATACCTCCACGGTGTTACCACGTGATACATTACTCCCAATACCACCACAGTGTTACCACGTGATACATTACTCACAATACCCCCACGATGTTACCACGTGACGCATTACTCACAATATCCCCACAGTGTTACCACGTGATACATTACCCACAATACCCCCACGGTGTTTCCACGTGATACATTACCCACATTACCCCCACGGTGTTACAACGTGATACATTACCCACAATACCCCCACGGTGTTACCATGTGACTCATTACTCACAATACCCCCACGGTGTTACCACGTGATGCATTACTCACAATACCCCCACGGTGTTACCACGTGGGGATATGTGTTATGTGTTGGTGTTAATAAATATGTGTTGCCTCCAAGAAGTACGTCTGCAACTCAGTTGAATCCATTACACATATATAGAGTTCGGGGGCTCGATAGGCCTACAATTTACCCCACCCTGATATTAGCGTGGCATATTTTTGGGTTTACTTGCTGAGCTGGCTGAATATGTCAAAGCAATCTCAAGAGGTCTATTTATGGTACACGATTAAACAGTTTTGCGATGTGGTGGTAGTTCCTATCAATAATTATTTCTTGAAGCCTGTGACTTTTATTTATGTGGTCAGTTTCTTTTAACATGCCCTCTTTCTATACCAACAAGCGTCATCCAAATTCATCTACTCATATTGCCACTGTAACATTTAAAAATACCTAGCAAATGTGTATAAGACGCGAGTTTGTGTTTTTACAAACAATCAAGTTTGCAAAATGATTGTGTTACAACAACCACCGTTCACCACTAAGTGAAAGCAACGTCATCGCGGGTCTTGTGTGTAGCTGTGCTGTGTCTGTATCAAGTGGTGTGGCTCTCGCCTGTGTTCCCGCCTGATTGGCTGCCACCAGTGACGCGGTGTAGACGTCATAAACCGCAAGGATGTGACGTCATCATCGCTCCGCCCACATGTGGCTCTAAACAGTCCAAGTGTGCGCACAGGAAATAGTGACGTCACAGTCCCAGTTATATTTATTGTGAGCAACACGAGGACCAGACCTCACTTACAGAAAATTGTCTCTTACATGTACAGGTGGTGCAATTGCACTGAGGACCAGTGCCAACTACGTGACCACATCCATAGTCTGACATAGAGAGCCATAGACTCCCATAGCAATCCACAGACTCGAATTGAGATCCCAACACACGCATAAAGACTCAGAGACTTACACAGACTCAAGGACTGCCACTTGAAGTTGTGCTTCAAAAAGAAGAAGAATAAGAGACCTGATGTTCGAGATGAAGAGCTATGGGAGGGAGGCTGGAAGAGGAAGACAATGGCCTAAAGAGACCGCAAAAGATCAACAACAGCATCAAAAGCAGGCCACAAGAGAGATGGAGAAGCAGGAGAAGAAAACCAGGAAAGAGACGAAGAAGCAGAAGAACAAAACCAGGAAAGAGAGGGAGAAGGAGCAGATGAATAGCGCACTAACCGTAACTAGTCTATGTATGCATGAGCAAGACAATCGAGAGAGAAAGGCCAAGCTAGAACAACTAGGGGCATGCGGGGTAACAAAACAAGATCTGAACACGAAGAGGGAAAAAGCCAGAAACCGACGCAGAATCGAGGCCACGGCACTAAAACTGTGGCGGAACAACGAGATGGAAAAGGAGCAAATCTCAGAGAAGAAATATTATCTACAGAGGCGGAGGAAGGAGGCTGCACATTTGAGGCTACGACGGGAAAAGAAAGCGGCAAAGAAGAAGCGACGTCAAGAGATGGAGGGGGAGGAAGTCTCGAGAGGCAGCATCATGATGAGGATGTCTCTCTGGTGGTGCAAGTTACGCTCTCGATGGGAGGGCAATGCCGTGTCGGTTACAGCAGAGAACAAGGAGGCGGAACAAGACAGCCAAGCGATGAAGGCCTTGCAAGAGACACCAGGCAAATTTGGGGCATTGACGCAAGATATGAAGGTACAGAGGGCGATGGCAAGAAACCGACGCAGAATCGAGGCCGCACGAATCAGGCGGTGGCGGATCAAACAGCTACCAAAAGAGCTAAAGGAGGAAAAGGCCTCGCGACTAAAGACGGGGGAAAAGGTGGACGCGTGCTTGAGGCTGCGGCTGGAGAAGAAGGCGGCAATGAAAAAGCGGCATCAAGAGAAGGAGGAGGTCGCGAGTGGAAGCGTGGCAATGTTCAGCTCAAGCATGGAGACCACTGGACCGACAACCTTGCTAGATATCAATGGAGAGGGGGAGAAGGGGACATTTGACAGCTTTATTCTGAATAACTTCATGCCGCTTCTCCCAGTCTGTGTCTGTGCAAGTGCAATACTCATCAATAGTCTATTTTTGAATGTAATTTACCTTTTTTTGCATTGTACATATCAACCTTGCTAATCGGAGGCACAGTGGAAGTAAAATCAACTAAACAATAGAAACAGTTAAAAAAAAGATTTGTCAATGTTATTGTTTTAATGGTTCTGTAAGTCAATGTGAATGTGAATTATTTTTAATAAATTGTACGAACCGATTTTTCGTGACTGGACATTTGCTACGTTAAATAGCGACAATGTTTGTGCACTCTGTTCCATTTTCGATTACTTCATGTTGTGTTTACGTTTTTGCTCTCCTCATATCGGCGACCCAGGTACCTCATGCAAATGTGCATGAGCGTGGTGTCTTGATTCCTCTCTAGGTGAAACATTGGAAACGTGAAATCATGCTCCATATCTTGTGTACGCATGTTCCTTTAAATCCATCTACCTACTTACAGACACTAAAAAACTCGACACTAACATCTTAATAATAAAGCAGAAAATACATATATTCCATTCCCTTCCCGAGTTGCAAAAATCTACCTTATGTTATAAGTGGGTTCAGGCCCCCACAGTGTTACCACGTGATTCATTACTCACAATACCCCCACGGTGTTACCACGTGGTACATTACTCTCAATACCCCCACGGTGGTACCACGTGATACATTACTCACGATACCCCCACGGTGTTACCACGTGACACATTACTCACAATACCCCCACAGTGTTATCACGTGACGCATTACTCACAATACCGCCACAGTGTTACCACGTGATGCATTACTCACAATACCCCCACAGTGTTACCACGTGATGCATTACTCACAATACCCCCACAGTGTTATCACGTGACGCATTACTCACGATACCCCCACGGTGTTACCACGTGACACATTACTCACAATACCCCCCACAGTGTTATCACGTGACGCATTACTCACAATACCCCCACAGTGTTACCACGTGATGCATTACTCACAATACCCCCACAGTGTTACCACGTGACGCATTACTCACAATACCCCCACGGTGTTACCACGTGATACATTACTCAAAATACCCCCACGGTGTTACCACGTGATACATCACCCACAATACCCCCACGGTGTTACCACGTGATACATCACCCACAATACCCCCACAGTGTTACCACGTGATACATTACTCACAATACCCCACGGTGTCACCACGTGATACATTACCCACAATACCCCCACGGTGTTGCCACGTGACACATTACTCACAATACCCCCACGGTGTTACCACGTGATACATTACCCACAATACCCCCACGGTGTTACCACGTGATGCATTGCCCACAATACCCCCACGGTGTTACCACGTGATACATTACTCACAATACCCCGACGGTGTTACCACGTGATACATTACTCACAATACCCCGACGGTGTTACCACGTGATACATTACTCACAATAGCCTCACGGTGTTACCACGTGATACTTTACTCACAATACCCCCACAGTGTTACCACGTGATACATTACTCACAATACCCCACGGTGTTACCACGTGATACATTACTCACAATACCCCGACGGTGTTACCACGTGATACATTACTCACAATACCCCACGGTGTTACCACGTGATACTTTACTCACAATACCCCCACGGTGTTACCACGTGATACATTACTCACAATACCCCACGGTGTTACCGCGTGATACTTTACTCACAATACCCCCACGGTGTTACCACGTGATACTTTACTCACAATACCCCACGGTGTTACCGCGTGATACTTTACTCACAATACCCCACGGTGTTACCACGTGATACATTACTCACAATACCCCCACGGTGTTACCACGTGATACATTACTCACAATACCCCACGGTGTTACCACGTGATACTTTACTCACAATACCCCCACGGTGTTACCACGTGATACATTACTCACAATACCCCACGGTGTTACCACGTGATACTTTACTCACAATACCCCACGCTGTTACCACGTGATACATTACTCACAATACCCCGACGGTGTTACCACGTGATACATTACTCACAATACCCCGACGGTGTTACCACGTGATACATTACCCAAAATACCCCGACGGTGTTACCACGTGATACATTACTCACAATACCCCCACAGTGTTACCACGTGACGCATTACTGACAATACCCCCACGGAATTACCACGTGATGCATTACTGACAATACCCCCACGGTGTTACCACGTGATACATTACTCACAATACCCCCACGGTGTTACCACGTGATGCATTACTCACAATACCCCACGGTGTTACCGCGTGATACATTACAACAAGAGGTTTCTCTAAGGTGGTCGTGGCCAAGGACCCCAGCTACTCCCCCCCGTAACTAGCGTAGTTAGCCTGGCGGTCCACCACCATAGGTTGTCTGGAAAAGGGGCAGTAACCCCTTTGTGTTACGTGTTGGTATTAATAAATATGTGTTGCCTCCAAGAAGTACGTCTGCGACTCAGTTGAATCCACTACACATATTTAGAGTTCGGGGGCACGATAGGCCTACAAGTTACCCCACCATGATAATTTAACTCTTTTGAAATTTTATTGAGCTTCGTGCCATGCCAAACAAAATAAAATATATTAGCGTGGCAGATTTTGGGGTGAACTTGCTCAGCTGGTTGAACATGTCAAAGCAGTGTCAAGCGGTCTTTTTATGGTACACGATTAAACACTTTTACAATGTGGTGGGAGTTCCTATCCAGGATTATTTCTTGAAGTCAGTGACTTTTCTTTATGTGGTCAGTTTCTTTTAACATGTCATCTGTCTATGCCAACAAGCGTCATCCAAATTTCTCTACACATATTTCCACAGCAACGTTTTATACATAGCCAGTAAATGTTTATAAGACGCGAGTTTGTGTTTTTACTAACAATCAAGCTTGCAACATGATTGTGTTGACAATAACCACCGTTCACCACTAAGTGGAGGCAACATTACCGCGGGTCTTGTGGGTAGCTGTGCTGTGCGTGTATCAAGTGGTGTGCGTGTAATTGGAGTGTATACCTGTGTTCCCGTCTGATTGGCTGCCGCCAGTGACGCGTTGAAGACGTCATAAACCGTGCGGAGGTGACGTCATTATTGCTCCGCCCACCTGAGAGCGCACAGGAAATAGTGACGTCACAGGCCCAGTTGTATATATTGTGAGCAACACGAGGACCAGACCTCCCTTACATCAAATTGTCTCGTACATGTACAGGTGGTGCAATTGCACTGGGGACCCGTGCCAACTACGTGACCACATCCATAGTCTCACATAGAGAGCCATAGCCTCCCAGAGCGATCCACAGACTCGCATTGAGATCCCAAAACTCGCATAAAAACTCAGAGGACCTACACAGACTCAAGGACTGGCACTTGCAGTTGTGCTTCAAAAAGAAGAAGAATAGGAGACCTGATGGTGGAGATGAAGAGTCATGAGGAGGCTGGAAGAGGAAGACAATGGTCTAAAGAGACCGCAAAAGATCAACAACAGCAGCAGAAAAAGCAGGCCACAAGAGAGATTGAGAAGCAGAAGAAGAAGACCAGGAAAGAGAGGGTGAAGCAGAAGAAGAAGACCAGGAAAGAGAGGGAGAAGGATCAGATGAAGAACGCACTAACCCTAACGAGTGTATTTTTGTATAAGAAAGACAATCGAGAGAAAAAGACCAAACTAGAAAGACTAGGGACATGCAGGGTAACAACACAAGATCTGAACACGACGAGGGAGAAAGCCAGAAACCGACGCAGAATCGAGGCCACGGCACTAAAACGGTGGCGGATCAACGAGATTGAAAAGGAGAAAAACTCAGAGAAGGAATATTATCTACAGATGCGGGGGAAGGAGGCTGCACAGTTGAGGCTACGGCGGGAGAAGAAAGCGGCAAAGGAGAAGCGACGTCAAGAGATGGAGGGGGAGGAAGTCTCGAGAGGCAGCATCATGATGAGGATGTCTCTCTGGTGGTGCAAGTTACGCTCTCGATGGGAGGGCAGTGCCGTTTCGCTTACAGCAGAGAATAAGGAGGCGGAACAAGACAGCCAAGCGATGAAGGCCTTGCAAGAGACACCAGGCAAATGCGGGGCATTGACGCAAGGTATGAAGGTACAGAGGGCGAAGGAAAGAAACCGACGCAGAATCGAGGCCGCACGAATCAGGCGGTGGCGGATCAAACAGCTACCAAAAGAGCAACAGGAGGAAAAGGCCTCGCGACTAAAGACGGGGAAAAAGGTGGACGCGCGCTTGAGGCTGCGGCTGGAGAAGAAGGCGGCAATGAAAAAGCGGCATCAAGAGAAGGAGGAGGTCGCGAGTGGCAGCGTGGCAATGTTCAGCTCAAGCATGGAGACCACTGGACCGACAACCTTGCTAGATATCAATGGAGAAGGGGAGAAGGGGACATTTGACAACATTATTCTGAATAACTTCATGCCGTTTCTCCCAGTCTATTTATGTGCAAGTGCAATACTCATCAATAGTCTATTTTTGTATGTATTTTACCTTTTTCTTTGCATTGTACATATCAACCTTGCTAATCGGAGGCACATTGGAAGTAAACCCAACTAAACACAGCTAAAAAAAAACAAGTGTCAAATTTATTGTTTAAATAGTTCTGTAAGTCAATGTGAATATGATTTCTCTTTTTAACAAATTGTACGAACCCAAGTCACTCATGCAAATGTGCTGAGCTCAGCCTGGTATCTTGAATCCTCTATAGGTGAAACATTGGAAACGTGAAATCATGCTCCATATCTTGTGTCGCATGTTCCTTTAAATACATCTACCTACTGACAGACACTGAACAATCGACACTCTAACATACATTTATAGAGTTCGGGGGCTCGATAGTCCTGCTGTGCACCCCTTCCTAACTCTTTGTAAATGTATTATGCGTCGTGCCATGCCAAACAAAGAGATGTTAGCGTGGCAGATTTTGGGATGCACTTGCCCAGCTGGCTAAATATGTGAAAGCAATGCCAAGCGGTCTATTTGTGGTACACGATTAAACAGTTGTGTGATTTGGTGGGAGTTCTTATCCGGATTGCTTTCTTGATGCCAGTGACTTTTATTAATGTGGTCAATAGTTTTTTAAGATGTTCTCTGTCTATACCTACAAACGTCATCAAATATCTCTACAAATTTTTTCACAGGAACGTTTTAAAAATACCTAGTAAATATGTATAATCCATAATATAGTTTTTTTGGGTTAGAGCGTGTAAATATATAAATGTTTTGTTAAAACCCGCCACTACCCATTGTATATTGTCGGGTCTTGAAAGAAAGAATACAAATTTAATGGATAAAAAAATGCGTAGTTATCCGAATTTATGCTAATTTATTAATCGGGATGATACAATGAATTGTATGAATTTTGATTTGAAGCTTTCGTGACTGCAGGGATTCATATTCTTAGCTCTTTCGGTAAAATAACTTAGAAATGAAATAATACAAAATAATAATAATAATACAAATATAAAGCAAAAAAAATTCTCACGACGCTTCGACTGCAACACAAGCAATCATCATCAGGTGTGAAATCCACAGCAAGAAATTTTGAAAAAAGTGGCGGTTTTTCCTAACGTCAGCACCACGGACAGCGATTTGGCAGTTGGCCAGATGGACGAGTCCATCTATGTTCGGAAAAGAGGATGGGGGAGCAGAAAATGGAATGCGGTCTGAAAGTCACCGTAAGCGTGAACACAATCAATTAAGACCCGAAATGGTTTATCAAATCCTTCCAATGATTGCTAAGCCAGAATCCATCTTCTCAGTTGAAATTGTCTCTGTGTTTGTATATGTGAATAGCCTCATGAACGAACCTCTCATGGTAGCCAGATGGCTTGCATAGAACCTCTGTCTTGGAGAAATCAATGTCATGTGAGCCCACTGAATTATAACAGTGATCTGCCACGGTCGAGGTGTTGATCCTTCCGTGTTTTAGGTCTGCTTTGTGCTCACGGATGCGGTCAGAGACATGTCGTTTGGTTTTTCCAATGTAACTACTACCACAGAGGCAACTCAGTTTGTAAACGCCAGGGTACTGTATATCCGGAATCACATCTTTTACAGACGGAACCAGATCACGGATTTTATGTAATGTGTTGAATCTGACCTGGATCTTGTGTTTATTCACAAGATGGATCCTGAAGAGGGTCCTTCTTCATGGTTGGAGTGATGGCTTTGCGGATTGTGTAGTCGGAGTAACCATTAGCCTTAAGAGCTTGGTGTACGTGCTTGAGTTCACTGGCAATGTGTTCCTGGTCAGAGATGCATTGGGCTCTATGGTGCAAAGTCTTGATAAGGGAATTCTTCTGGGATGGATGGTGGTGGGAATCCGGTTTCAGGTAAGCATCCGTATGGATAGCTTTTCTGTAGACAGAGTGGCTCATTGAACCATCAGGTCTCTTTTGTATTAGAACATCCAAAAAAGGTAGCTTGCCATCTTTTTCGACTTCCATATTAAATCTGATGGCTGGGTGTATGGAATTGATGTGGTCGAGGAATTGGTCTAAAGCAGGCCGCCCATGTGGCCAGATGACAAAAGAGTCATCCACGTACAGTGAGGGAAAAAAGTATTTGATCCCCTGCTGATTTTGTACGTTTGCCCACTGACAAAGAACTTATCAGTCTATAATTTTAATGGTAGGTTTATTTGAACAGTGAGAGACAGAATAACAACAAAATCCAGAAAAATGCATGTCAAAAATGTTATAAATTGATTTGCATTTTAAGGAGGGAAATAAGTATTTGACCCCTCTGCAAAACATGACTTAGTACTTGGTGGCAAAACCCTTGTTGGCAATCACAGAGGTCAGACGTTTCTTGTAGTTGGCCACCAGGTTTGCACACATCTCAGGAGGGATTTTGTCCCACTCCTCTTTGCAGATCTTCTCCAAGTCATTAAGGTTTCGAGGCTGACGTTTGGCAACTCAAACTCAAATTACCTGGGGGCCGCTGGAGGCAGTATCTGGGTGAGGCTGGGCCGCATCAGGTATTCCACAAAAAAAACTTTGCTAAAAAAATCCAAACTTCTCAAATGTCATTACTAACAGTTATTTAACTTCAATGGGTTCTTCTGAACATGAATAGAATATTGAAGAACATGAACGGTTCTTCTGAACATGGCTTCTCTTGCCTACTTCTTGCTGCCAGAGACCTGGCAGCGCTTCCTCTCACATAGCTGAGCCACATTTGGCTTGAGGGAGGAAGCAGTTGAGACCCTCAGTATGGCTTGAAGATGATCATCAGTAAGTCTGGACCTGTACTTGGACTTATTGAAGTTCAAGGTGGAGAAGAGCTTTTCACACAAATATGTGCTCCCAAAAAGGCACATGGTCCGCTTGAACATTCGGGAAAGCTCATGGAAGCTGGGGTTCAATTCTCGCAAAAATTGCCCAAGCTTGTCTTCTTTTCCACTCACCTCCCTGAACTTGGCTTTGAGGTCAGAGTTGCACTGCAGGTCAATGAGCTCCATTTGAAGCACAGGAGGGGCATCTTGCACATCAAAGGAGAAGGGATCCGCAAAAATTTGAAAAGTGGCTCTGTGCGTCTTTAAGTCTGCAAATCTGTGATCAAATTCCTCCTGTAGCCTCAAAATGGCATCAACATACTTCTCACCACTGAATGGTGTGCCTGCATTCAGGAGTGCCTTGCATGCTGGGAAATGGCAAAGGTTTGTCTGAGAGAGCTGGGCTTTCCATAACACAAGTTTTGTGGAGAATGCTCTCACGTTGTCATAGGCAGCACTGACGAGCTGCCCCTGGCCTTGTAACTTCTTGTTCAGTACATTCAGCTCATGCGTGATATCAACAAGAAAAGCTAAGTCCATGAGCCATTTGGGATCACTTAGTACAGGAACAGCCACCCCATCCTTCTCCATGAAGGCTTTCACTTCTGCTCTCAACTCAAAAAATCTCTTCAAGACGTTTCCCCTGCTGAGCCAACGTACCTCGGTAAAGTAGAGCACATCCTCATATTCTGACTTCATTTCCTCTAAAAAAAGTACGGAACATCCGGTGCTTTAAGCCCCTGGATCTGATTTGGTTGATGCATTTCACAACAACAGACATCACATTGTCAAACTTCAGGCATTTGCTGCAAAGGGCCTGCTGATGGATGATGCAGTGCAGAGCAATTGCCTCCTCCACACCCTCCTCTTCTAGTTTTCTTTGAACAAGTGCCACCAGTCCATTTTTCCTCCCTGTCATTGATGGCACTCCGTCGGTTGTTATTCCAACAAACTTCTTCCATGGCAAACCGGCATTCACAATGGCATCACACAGCTGGCAAAATATCTCCTGAGCGGTGGTGTGGCCATGCATTGGAATTACTGTGAGCAACTCCTCCATCACTTCAAAATTGTCATCAACACCACGGACATATATTGTGAGCTGGGCAGTGTCAGTGATGTCTGAACTCTCGTCAAGAGCGACTGAGTATGCATTGAAAAATTTGGCTTTCTCACGCAGTTGATCATAAATGTCACTTGACAGGTCAGAAATGCGCTCTGCCACGGTGTTAGCAGAAAGGCTGATGTTGCTAAACTGACCTTTCTTTTCCGGACAGACTATACTTGCAGCCTGTTAGATGCACTTTTTGATAAACTCGCCTTCTGTGAATGGCTTTCCTGCCTTAGCAATCATCTCACTAACCACGTAGCTTACTTCGACTGCTGCATTATTCTCTTTGGTTGCTTTCTTGAAGACATTTTGTTGCCTCAGTAGACATGTTTTAAGATTGGCAACCCGGTTGACTCTCTCATCTCCCTGGTATTTTGCATACTCCTCAGCATGTCTAGTTGAGTAATGACGTTTGAGGTTGTATTTCTTGTGCACCGCAACTTTTTCTGTACAAATAAGACACGTCGGGGTGCTCATGTGCTCAACAAAGAAATATTGCATCTCCCACTTTTCCTGAAATTGTCTGTGCTCGTCACCAACCTTTCTCTTCACTACAGGCTTTGAAAAAGACATGATTGGGGCTGTGTGACAAGATATATATTCATTCCACTTGCTGTCGCTCACGCAATAAAGTTTCAGTCAAGTGTTTAGGCAACCAGCGACGCACGGAGACGTAATTTCCGCAAATGCACGTCATTTCCGCTTTTTCCGGTAACAACAGGTGCGTAGATTATGGGGGGGGGGGGGGGTAATGCGTTCCCATCAGATTTCGTCCCGACACTCCAGTCACAGGCAGACACAGCTGTAGCGGCTGCTACTATACACGTTTCTCTGTTCAAAACACGGGGATCTGAGCCGGGATGAGCTGTGGATCTGCGCTTTGACGCGCTCCGGTGCGCGCACAGTGGAGAGCCGAAAGAGGGAAAGGAGAGGACTATTTGAGGCAGCGTCATTGTGTGACCACGGGGTTCAAATGCTGCTGGCCACTGTCGGGGCTTTTGTGAGGGTCGCTAGCCCCCGAGATCCCTCCCTCGATAATGCTAACGGCCGGGCTAGCATCATCAATCGCCCCCCCGCTGCTAGGTTCCTCACCCGTGGCGTGGGAACCATCGCCCGAGGATTCCCCTCCCCCGCGGGTCCGCGTAGCCGGCATGGCTAATTACCGAGTAGTATTCTGCCCCTCCCTACTACGATACCTCCCTGTCCTAATCGCGCGCCTGCAACCCACACGGAGCGAACGTACGCACGCCCACACACACACACGCCGCTCCGCACACTCCAACTCAACTCGCGTTATGATCGCGCACCTGTATCGCACACGGGGTGGTCGCACGCACACACACGCAGCTCCCCACGCGACACACTGCTCAACAAGATCACGCGAGACCACGCTTCGCTATTAATGATTTATTATATGCTACCTGCGAATTGATGTTGAATCAGTGAGTCGACGAGGCTGGCCTATTCCACCCAAACCTGTACCTATTCCCTATTTATCGGCTTACGCTACCCTACTTCACCTCCCCACTCACTGTTTGGTGCCCGCGGTGGTTCGCTGCTCCCGGTGCTAACAGCGCACCTCGACGCGTCGCACGGACGTCCGGGTCGCTGGCTGGAGCTGCTGCGGGTCCGCTGGCCTGGAGAGAACCGTCCGATTTCCCCTTTCCGCTTCCCATTTATCCTGATTCCCGGACCCCTACCCCCTTCCCACGCACCGTGCGCCTTCGCTATGCTAATTAATCCTTTGTCCGCGCGGCGTGAACTCCAAACAATGGCACGCGCCCCCCTCGCCCGGGCCAGGCAGCTCCGCGGTGCCTTTGTTCCGCTAATCAATGAGCGACCTGCACGGCGCAAATTCCAATCAATCCTTTTCTCACGCAGGCCCCCATCATCGAGGTTCATGCGGCGGTGTCCATCACAAAGGCCCGTCGTGGGAAGCTGTGCATGGCTCCTCGCGCGCCTCCCCTCTCCCAATTATTTATACTAATAGCCTTATCCTTTAACTCCCCTAACAATGGTGCCTGCGCGCTCAAGCGTAATTATCCCAACCCTCCATGACTATGCGCAACAGCTCCTGCGGTCCCGCTATTCGTGCTGTCCCGTCCCTCCCCTGCTTGCCCCGTCGACCCGTGGGGGTGTGTGTGGGGGGAAAATGCACCTCAACCGCGGTGGCCGAATGCCCCATGCCGCGACCACACCATATTACGGCTGGTCGCAGCGCCGCGGCGCAACGTAGCACGGGGGAGGTCGTCCAATTCCCTGATCGCCGGAAACCGTGAGAGTTAACCCCGATAAGGGTTTCTCGGATAAAAACCGGTCGGCCAGGTGACCTCCCCTCGGAGCTCTATGGGGGGGGGGGATGCGTGCGGGTGTGTTCGTGTGAGGTGAGGTGAGGGGGACGCGGGGTTGGCTCCGTTGCTTGGTGGTGGCGAAGTCGGGGGTTTGGGCGCCTGCCGAACGGCTTCGTGGCGGCGGCATCACACTTTCGCTGCCTTCAGTCACATCATCACATTTTTCTATACATTTTTGTGCTTACTTTGTGCCGGCGTGTTGGCTTGCCTGCGTTCCGGAACTTATGTGAGCAGATCCGGTACCTCTCGTATCGAAAAAAATATGAATATTAAAAAAGTTTTTTAAGAAATGATAAAAATAAAACGTAACAATATAATGTAATCACTAGAAAATTACGGAGCCCCTGTTGACATCGGTGGATGAATTACTAATTTGTGGCCACGCAATAACAAGATAATCTAATAAGTTATATATAAAGCTTTCTTAACAACAGCATCACAATTTCATGAAATAATAACAAATGCAGACTTCTAAGATGAACCAAAATAATTATGCACATCGTCATGTACAGTCTGTGGCTCGGTGCGTAAATGTCAACACCAGAGGATGAGGGAATTTAAATCATTAAAATTCATCCACACATATCAGGTGTAAATAATAATGTAAAACAGCCCAGACAGTAAAATGTAGATATTAGCTCAATGACGTGTTATAAACTGCTGCGGTTTAGAATAATCCGTCTGTGTAAAGAAGCTCCCAAAACCTCACAGCGCAGCGTGTGCTTAAAGGAGCCGTGGTGTCCCTTGAATTTGCCTTCAATTTAACAAATTGTGTGTGTGTGTTCCGTTCGTTTTCTCCGCTGGACACAGAAGTCGCCTTTGCTCAAGATGCCACTTTATTAATCACTGACACAAAGACTGATACCGTCACTGCATTATAGCCTAAATAAGTCCCACTGCATTGTAAGTGGCATGTGTGTGCTGTTTTAAGCATCGTTTTAAGTGCATTCCGGGACCTGTGCTCGTCGTACCTGCGCTGTCATATGTACTGTACTTAGCGTTCCGGCACCTTGTGATTTACAAATGAAGCACTGGATACATCATGACCTGCGCGAAAGAGGGCGGAATACTATGAATTTCACCCTCCTGCTCTCCGCACATCCAAAGCCACTATTTTCTCTCCCGGCTCTCTCTCTCACTCACTCTCACACGTACACACACACACACGACCCCGCCCCCCATGTCACTCACATGCATGCCGCATTCACTGGACAGGCACACAGTAGGAAACCAGAGCATCATAATATTGTCCCACACAGCAGCTAACAGCGGGGTTGCTACAATATAAAACGCGCGGGCCGCACTAACATTAAACTTTCATATTAAGGTGGGAGCCACAAAATATCGTCCCGAGGGCCGCAATTGGCCCGCGGGCCGCGAGTTTGAGACCCCTGCTCTAAACAGTCCAGGCAAGTGCACAGGAAATAGTGATGTCACAGGCCCAGTGGTATCTATTGCGAGCACCATGTGGACCAGACCTCACAGCAAATTGTCTCTTACATGTGTAACGGGTTCCGGAGACACTTGTAGAGGTAACTTCTTTATTACAACGCAACACTCCAACAGTCCTGATACTCTGTTACAGCCTAGTTACACAGCCTAGGTACACAGCCTAGATACTCTACTCTGGCTACGCTCTGGAACTCGCCCTCACAAGGTCGTAGAGTCGGGAGTTCCAGAGTCCCACCACTCGCTCTCACAACATCCCAGGGTCTTCAGATGGCTGGTCGTGGGTCTTGGGTCTTGAGTTACAACTGGCCCCGATCGTCTAGGAAGCTCCCCTTTTTATGCCTAGTCCAACGAGGGGTGGGGCCGTGTGCGCCACCAGACATCCCACAGAGCACACACAGCACCCCCCGTTGGCGGCGCCAAAAGGCTTAAGCGCCTGGGAACCCAACGCCTGGCGCCCAGAGGCTTAAGCGTCTGGACCCCCTGGGAACCCAGCGCCTGGCGCCCAGAGGCTTAAGCGTCTGGACCCGCCCGGGAACCCAGAGCCCCCAGCAGCCCCTCCCTTCTTATGTCACTACACATGTGTAATACGAGAGTTCACCGCCGATCGCCGATCAGTGCGATAGGCTCCGCCGCCTGGGCCATCACCCAATCAAAGGGATGAGCCGAAGTTATGGGCGGAGCTTAACGGCTCTGGGGAGTAACCATCTCGAAGGATCGTGAGGGGGCGTGGCTGTAGGCGGGGCTTGGTGACGAAGGTCAGGGGATATAAGGGAAAGCGGAAGAGAGCTCGTGGTCAGTTTGTGGAGTCAGAGAACGGGACCACGTCTCGCGCCTCCAGAACGCCAGCGGCCACGTGGCGGGCCAGAGGCTTCCTCCTTGCGAGCCGCCTGTCAGTATGCCAGGGGTATAACTAGAGCCTGCCCAATCGTATTTGTCGTCCCAGTGGCTGTCATTGCATGCCGCAGCAGGAATTCATTTTAAGGGTGAGCCGACCTAAAGAGGGGGCGGGGGGGAGGCTGTTTCACAATAAACAAGGCTACAGACACGCACCACACTAAGGGGCAATTAAGAAAATCTGCATCCACAAGCCTTGAGATGACCTCTGTAGGAAGGGGGGAAGTATGGCCGAGGTGACAATCACTGGCTCAGGATATCCAGGCTGCCATATCAAAAGGTCCACTAAAAACTGACCACACAAATCGCAAGATGACCTTCCGGTGGAGGGAAGTTTACATGGGTTATGGCATAAGGCGCCGAGATGTCTGCGGAGCCAGAACCAGAAGTTAACTCAGGCTGACCCGCTGAATGCACCACGTGTGCAAAGATGAGAGGAGAATGTTGGGCCATAATGTGGCCTAGGTAATTAACCACATGAGCTACAAATCCTAAAAAACAGCACCCAAAATCTTGAAAGTCAGTCTTGCAACGGCAAACTCCGGGGGGTGGTCGTCGTAAACAACCAGACAGTGTTGAGTCTTGCAGAAGCGAAGGCACTGTGTTGCTAAGTGTTGGGTTTTGCTCTGACAGACTCTATGAGTATATCTGTGGTTCTTACGGTAAAGTCATAATAATAGGAGATCTTTCGATTGCAACACAAGCAACCATCATCAGGTACGAATGAATGAGAAAACAAACATAGAAAACTTAGAAATATAATGCAATACAACCCAGAGAGTCGGCTAACACAACAGTCAACATGCTACCACCATCCAGCCCAGAATAATTCCCTCATCAAAACTCTTCACCATAGAGCTCGTTGTATTTCCGAACATCACCACCTAGCCAGTGAACTGGAGCACGTACACCAAGCCCTCAAGATTAATGGATATTCGGACTACACAATCCGTAAAGCTATCATCTGAGGACCCAATCAAAACCATCACCTTGCCATACATAGCAGGGGTCACCAAAAAGATTTCCAAAATCATGAACAAACACAAGATCCAGGTTCTATTCAACACAGTACATAAACTTAGTGATCTGATCCCATCTGTGAAATGTTGTGTATATATATAGGCTTTTCAAAAATTTATATTAAGAATAATTCTGCCAATATATATTTTTATAATAATCGATTGGGGTGAACATGGGGCATGAAAGGGTGAGGCACACCCCACCCCTCACACCCAGCTGCCTTTCCGCATTAAAAGCAACTCGAGGGAGGAGGCCATGAAGAGCCATTAAATAATAAACTCGGGGGCAAAGGGAGGTTAACGACGATCTGGGAAATCTCCACGGAACGGGGGACCATCGGTCATACCTCCACGGACGTTTTGGACAGTTTCACAAACATTTCCTGACACAGACCAGGAGCAAACGGACATTACAACTGGAGTTTTCTTTAACGGTAAAAGTTCGAAACTTAGCGACAAGAATAAGTCGACATTATAGACTGCAGTCTACATTAGTGGCTTTTATTATTACTTATTTTATTTCACCCTTATTCACCTCATATATTGTTTCTTATTGTATCTTTCTATGTACGTGACTTTACCAAAAGAACCAAGGAATATGAATTCCGGCAATCACGAAAGCTTAACTCAAGACTTATATCTCCAACCTCAGGATATCAAAATATAACTCGAGAATAAAGCACCGATCCCTGGCGACACAAACTGAGAACAAAGCTTAGCAAAACCCTCAGAATACCCTGTGGTAAAAATTATGATACATCTAGAATCTTGGTTAAACATAAACCAATTAATAATGATGAGGTATTAGACCTAGGGTAGCTCAAAAGAGATACAAGGAAAATAGGTCAAACACACAAGACCAAATACATCGAAATTTAAGACCAGATAATATGTATTCCATGGAATCAGAGCATCCTGGCCACCTTTGTCTTCCAACAATTTGACACAGCACATGATAGCAATAAAATACGCATAAAGGGAAGGTGTCTACCCTTGAGATAGCAACACCACGAAAGCAGGGGGGGGATGCAAACAAAAACATAAACATGGCGATCGAAAGCAGCCAGTCAAAGGTCAAAAGGGGGGGGGGGGGGGTTAACCAGACAAATCATAAAATGGTAAGAAAACAAGAGGCACAAACTACAACAAAAGATTAAATGTAGATTCACAGCTTTCGTGACTGCAGGGATTCCACAGCTGTGGTTTTCCCACCTGATGATGATTGCTTGTGTTGCAATCGAAACATCGTGATTTATTTTATTTTATACCTACGTGACTTTACCGAAAGAACCAAAGAGTATGGATTCCTGCAGTCACGAAAGCTTCAAATCTAGGGTAAAACCTATTTTTATTTGTCTCCAACTCCCGGCCAAGTAGCTTTACCCGGGCGTGCCCACCATCATTAAGGTCCTTAATGATTGTGAGCAGAGGGTAAGTGACTCCGAAAGCACAAAGAACAACCCACAGCCCAGACCTACTGATGGTATCATAGGCCTTGACCAGGTCAATAAAGCAGATGTAGGTCTTGTTGGAATTTCCTACACCTCTGCTGTAGCAGACGGACAGAAAATATGGAATCCGTGCAGGACCGCCCTTTCCTGAAACCGCATTGGGGCTCCGCAAGCCTCTCCTCAGCGTGCCTGGCAAGGCGATGTTGAATCATCCTTGCCAGGACCTTTCCCGGCACACTGAGGAGTG
This sequence comes from Lampetra fluviatilis, assembly GCF_964198595.1. Classification (NCBI taxonomy): domain Eukaryota; kingdom Metazoa; phylum Chordata; class Hyperoartia; order Petromyzontiformes; family Petromyzontidae; genus Lampetra; species Lampetra fluviatilis. Next base: position 7,122,754 of record NC_136335.1, read on the forward strand.
AGATGCCCCTGTAGTTGTTACAGTTTGTGCGGTCCCCCTTCCAATCCTGTGGAACCCGTCCAGTGGTCCAGACTGTTGTTATGATGTCATGTAGGACAGTATGTGCACAAACGCCACCCTTCCTGAGCATTTCGCTTGGGAGATCATCTCTGCCCGGTGCCTTTCCTAGTCTTAGACTCCGGATCAATAATACTTCTCTTTCTTGATTTTGAAGCTTTCGTGACTGCAGGGATCCATACTCTTTAGTTCTGGTGCAACACATATGTTGGACGCTTGTGTTGCGCCCGAAACGTCGTGATTTATTTTATACCTACGTGACTTTACCGAAAGAACCAAGAAGAGGGTGACTACTTCCAAAATTTGAGGCACAGCAGCCTCAGCAGGGTCATCCCCACTTTGTCCCATGATGTTTTCTGGGCTGAGGGATTTCCCCTCCCCCAAGATCTCACAGATATGCTCTGAAAACCTGCAAACCTGTTCCTGTCAGAGATAGGACCGTTTCATATTTCCCCTAAGTATGGCAATAGGCGTGTCGTTGCAAGTTACTTTTTTGGTGAAATTAAAGTGATTTGTGATCGTGGGCGACCGAGGCAGATTCCATCTCATCAGCAATCCACGACCACCACTCATTCATGCAGCGCTGCATGGCTCTCCGCCACCGCTACCCACACATTGACACGCACTCTCACACACAGCAACGTAATACGGCAAAATGTCTTTTCTCCGGCACTTTACCATCTGGAATGCTCAATTAACCGGCATCAATTTGTAGTGTTGTGGATTCGGGAGACGTCGGAGACGGTTCTTGGAGGCAACACTATTTATTAACACGACGCTCGGCAGTAGTCCCCGAACACTCAGGGCTACGGTCCTCCTACACCACTGTCTGGGGAGGTAATGCCTCGAGGCTAACGTGCCCTAACACAGGACGACACTCAGGGTCCTCCTACACCACTGTCTGGGGAGGTACTGCCTCGAGGCTAACGTGCCCTAACACAGGACGACACTCAGGGTCCTCCTACACCACTGTCTGGGGAGGTACTGCCTCGAGGCTAACGTGCCCTAACACAGAACTACACTCAGGGTCCTCCTACACCACTGTCTGGGGAGGTAATGCCTCCGGGCTAACGTGCCCTAACACAGGACGACACTCAGGGTCCTCCGGCTACGGGTGCCTAGGGGGAGGCTATTCTAACTCGCCCGAGCCAGGGTGCGAGTTCCGACCACTGACCCACTGGACCCGGTCCTCACAAGGACGTCGGGCCAGAGGTTCCCAGGGTCTCACCACTGAGTCGCACAGAGTCCCGGCCCTGATGAGGACAGCAGGGCTAGGGGTCTCAGGGTCCTATCTCGCTGCTCTTCAGCTTCTGTCTTCAACTGGTCCCGAGCCTGTAGAGGTCTGCCTTTTATACACCTCCCAACCGAGGGGCGGGGCCCCGGGGGATCCCAGGACGCCCCGCAGCCCATTGACGCCCCTCCAAATCCATAAACAACACAAAATCTTCCTTCACCATATCCGGAAAAGTTCCGACAGCCATCCAGCATCTTGCCGTGTGCTTTTCGTAGATCCGCTGTGAACGGGAGCTTCAGGTGGCACTAGCGGCAGTATGTACATACAGTACTGTACTAAAACGAAACAATTTTTACTGAGCAGGAAAGGGCCATTGAGATGTGTAGCTCTTTTTAAGAAGCGACCCGGCCACAAACGATAGTTGAACAAAGTGGCTTGTCATCACATGGAAATTCATATCAGCCAAATAAATGCATGTTTCGAAATGTGGAGGAAAAAAACGGACCCTTAGAAAAATCTACACGACCACGGGGAGAACATGCAAACTCCAAATATACAGGTACCAGGGTCAGGATCGAGCCGACGACATGGTACATACCAGGCAAGGTATTTAAAATCTCGCCACCGTAGGATACTCTAAACGGTTTTACCGCTTCTATACAATCAACTTATAATGTTCTACAACTGACTGGCGAGTACCTCTGTAAAAGATTATTTCTTACATCGTTAAAATGTAGGCTGATGTTTCTTTCTTGCAAAGTTTTACGTGCTTGGAAAAGTTGGTGAACCCTCAGTATAACTATCAGATAACCGGCAAATTTGATTCCCAGACACCTTCCATTCCCCATGGATGACGGACAAGAGCTTTTACCGTCATTATTTACATCCCTCTCGTCAATCCACTGCTGGATGGAGGCCTTCCCACACCTGTGTCAGTCACAGGGGACGGGGGGTTGACGATACACACCGTGCTACTGAGCTCCAAGTCCTCTCATCCCAAAATGTATTTTCACCAGCGGTGGTTCAATTACCCCCTCTTGTGACGTAATAAGATGAGTTCCACGTTTTGAGTGAAAATTGGAATTTATTTACATTGAACAATCACGCTGTGGGTTACATCGAGACACTGGGTGAGACATTTACTTTCAATGAAGACACAAGATTGCGGCTGCTGCTGCTGCTGATGATGATGATGATGATATTGCTTCTGATAATGATACCGCTGCTGATATTTCCTGCTGCTGATGATGATGCTGAGCAGAGTTAACCCTGCCCAGGGATTCAAACCCATCCCCTCCTGATTGTATGTCATGATCTTTATTGCTCGTCAACCAGCACGGAGTGACGGACCGAGGGGGTTGGAGTGGATGCGGTGGTGGCGGTGGTGGTGGCGGTGGTTGCGAGGCGGTTGTGACGTGGCGGTCACGGAGCGAGGGGGTTGGCGTGGATGCGCACGCTTTTGAGCCGGACGTCTGTGAGCGGCCGAAATGTCTTCTCATGGACAGAGATCTTCTCCAGCTCATCCAAAGTGTCCAGACCGTCTATCACCCTTCGGGGGACAGGGGGACAAGGGGACATGGACACATGGAGACACATGGAGAAACAGGGACATGGGGGCCGTGGGGGACGTGCGGAACATGGGGGACATGGGAACACAGGGACATGGGAGACGCAGAGACACCAACTCGTCCAGTCTCCAGACCATCACGGACAGAGACACGTACACACACAACCAAGACAAAGAGAGAAATAGACACTCAAGATGCAGATACACACACAAAGACAGAGAAACATGGAGGTGCACAAGATATACGTACACATACACACTAACACAGAGACAAAAAAGACAAAGACCGCCCCCCCCCCCGTATACCCTGACCAGAATGTTGGGGCAAGTGCTGTTAGCGAGCACCTATGAAGGCCAGCATGGCACACGAGGGGGTGGGTGGGCAGCACCACGCTCAGCCGCCTTTGTCTTCCCAGTGGTGATGTTTACACACCGCACCAGGTACTCATTTGAGGCCGAGTCGACCAAGGGGAGGCCCATGACCAGTTCAGATAATCGTCACCGGTGTTGGCCGTGAGCAGGAATCGAACTCGCGTGGGCTGGGCTCGTAGCGCAGCGTGCTAACCGCTCCCCACAAACACAGAGACACACACATCCATGCCGGGGAAAGCCTTCGACACGCCTCCAAGTGCACCTAGCCTGGCAAAACCGCAGCGGCCGTGGAGGAGTGTCGATGCGGTGACACTCACTTGCCGAAGATGGTGTACTTCATGTCGAGGTGCGGCTGCTTGGCGTAGGTGATGAAGAACTGACTGGAATTGGTGTTGGGGCCACTGTTGGCCATCGTCACCACGCCCCGCACGTTGTGCTGCCCCCACGCACGCACGGCGTCATCACACACACAAACAGACGTCATTACACACACACACAGACGTCATTACACACTGCGTCATCATATAGCATCATCGCACGCACTGCGTGCTCACAGTGTCATCACACTGCGCCATCACACTGCATCATCACACACACATTGCATCATAACACAGCATCATCACACACACATTGCGTTATAACACAGCGTCATCACACGCACTGCGTCATCATACACTGTGTCGTCACACAAACACACGGCATCGTCACCTTGAGGTGTTCGTTGAATTCATCATCGAACTTGCGCCCCCAGATGCTGTTTCCTCCTTTCCCGGTTCCTGTAGAGGTGCAATGTACGAGTTAGACCAAGGCTCCAGGCTCTCCTCATTAGACGTTTGATCTTTCACCCCCTCGGCATTTGCCCCAAGCACGCTCACGCCATTGTGTCACCACGCGCCCACCGAAACAGACATCGCACTGGATGTACCGTACAGGATCCACCATTGCCACCTCAACTTAAAATCCAATCTCACGCCACTTGATGCAAGAAGACATCCACATTGAGGCTTGTTCATCCATAAAATCCGTATTGGTTACTCTGCACTATACTTAGTCAATTCATTAACCCCATTGTCAAACCAAGGGCGTCCATCAGATTGCCTTTTAACTATCCCAAGAACGAGAATTGGAGTAGGTAAAAACAAATCCTTTGCCGATGCAGCACCGGCGTTTTGGAACAACCTTGTTTCCTCCCTTAATATTGTAAATGTCCTTTAAAAATGAGTAATATTAAAAAATATGTTATATACATCCAATTCACATCCGCGTTGTACGCAAAAAACGTGTTCCTTAATATGTATTCATCGCGTTATATCCAATTCGTGTTGTAAAAAGCCTAAACGGCGTGACAAGAAAACAGACTGAACCTGTGGGGTCTCCGGTCTGCACCATGAAGCCCTTGATGTTGCGGTGGAAGATGCAGCCATTGTAGTAGTCGCTGGCACACAACGCCAGGAAGTTCTGCTCACGGGGTGGGGGGGGGGAGACAGCGCAATGGAGACACGAGGGGAGACGGCGAACTGGAGACACGCTGTGTAGACGCCATGCACACGCTATGTACACCCCGAGTCACCCCGTACCTCGCACGCACGTGGCGCCTGCTCACAGAAGAGCTCCAGCTTCAGATCCCCCAGATCCGTGTGTAGAGTCACAGCCTGGAGACATGCGGGGTGGACACGTGGAGGGGAGCAATATTAAAACTAAACCATTTTTTTTTATTTTATTTTACCACTGAGTTGTGTAGCTCTTTGTCAGAAGCTCTTTGTCAAGAGCAAAAAAAAGTGTCTGATATCATCATCACGTGGAAATGTAAAACACTCGTGATGTCGATTCTAAATGTCGAGGTGGAAAACCGGAGGACCCGGAGAAAAATCAACACCACGGAGAGAGAGACACGCAAACTCCAAATATACAGCAGGCGTCAGGGTCGGGATCGAACCCACAACCTGATGTACACCGGGCGAGGTAGTTAACATCTCCTAACCACCGTGGCGAAATGTTAACTGCAAAGAAACGGGGAGACACACGGAGGGAAATACGGACAGGCACAGGGGGACACACGGGGGGCATAGGGAGGGGGGGACACGGACAAAGACAAAGATCCCCCGTATAGCCTGTAACAGACTGTTGGGGCAAGTTGCTATTGGCGAGTGGCACCTATGAAGGAAGGTCGGCACCGACACACGAGTGGGTGCGTGGCCAGCGCCACCCATGGGCAGGCACAGACACGCGGGAGGGAGACAAGTGGAAGAGACAGGGAGATGGGGGACAAGGGGACCGGGACACGCAGTTGTATTTGTAGCGGGTTGTATGGAGACGGAGTCTTCTTAGCAGGCAACAGGTTTTTATTTAACAACTAACTTGACTACCCGGCTTCGCCCGAGACTTGGATTCTTGTCTTGGATTAATGCACGGCCTACACGGAGGGTGGGGATGCGTGACGTCAGCAGGCACACTGCGTGACGCTGCCGCATGCGGGTGACATCACAGATGTGACGTCACCGCTCACTTGGCATGCAAAATATACCCATTATTGCGCCCCCCCCCCCCCCAAAATACAAAAGTCTATTTCTATACTTCTTGCATTGTGTACAGTCTGGAAGCTACCCACATGCCAAATTTCAAGTTTGTTGCATATCGGGAAGTATGCTAAACATTTCGAACAGACACACACATTCACAAATTTCCCTTTTATATATAGATAACGGTCACACACGAGGCCCCTAACACGAAGGGGTAACGGCCCCTTACACCCGATGACCCAAGGAGGTACAGCCTCCGGGCTAACGTGCCCTAGTCACTGGGACCACCTAATCTTAGCCCTCCGGCTAAGGGGACCTAGGGGAGGCTGACCCAACCCAGCCAAGGTCCCCGGGTCTCGACCACTGGCCCACTCAGACCCAGCCCTGATAAGGCCTTCGGGGCCGGGGATCTTCAGGATCCTAGTCTTCAGGCGAGCTCTTCGGTCTTCGGCTTGACGCCGACTGCCAGAGCCGCTCTGGGGGGTCCGGCTTTTACGGGGCTCCCAGGGTCACTCCGCCCATGGCCACGCCCACTCTCTGGAACCTTCTGGAGGGACCTAGATTGTTGCGCAATCCCTTAGAGCCCCCACTGGGGGCCTGGGGTGTCCACCTCCGGTTCCTAACCGCCCCCCAGAGTGCCTGACCCAACAGTCCTACTTGGTACAGGACGGACCCGCTAAATATAACCAGTAGTGGTGACGGCGTATTACGCCTGACAATTATTCACCACACATTTAGCACAATGGCCTGATATGAATCGTCAGCCGGGCTAGGGTTGAGATCTGTGGGGTGGGATTTAGGGGAAGCGTCAGGACAGCACCTACGAGCGGTGATGGGGCGGCCAGCATCACCACGCCCGACCGCCTTTGTCTCTCCGCCATTGACGTTCGCACAGTTCGCGCTGGGAACTCGTTTAAAGGCCGAGTCGACCTAGGGGAGGGCCCCTGGTTTATAACTCTATTCGCACGCACTGTAACAACCCGCCAGGCCCAGGATGCAACAAATCTGCGGCTCTCGAAGTGCCCGCTACGCCGTGACGGGATTTACTTTTATTACTTAAGGTAACCACCATCTCGGACGAACGCGCATTTGCGGCTTTCCCAACAACAAAATGCCCCTTGACGTTACTTTGGCCCAAGGCCGTAGCCATGGAGTCAACATTGGGGGGGACCAAATCTTCCAGGGGGTCTGGGGGTCCCAACCCAGAAAAATATCTACATTTGAAAACGAATTTCCTGCCTAAAATATGAAAAAATTCACTAACACATGGGATACTTTTTTTAACAATAATGTCTAATAGTGTATTGTATTACATTGCTCTGTTTTTACTTTTTTACCATTTCTTGTTTCTTTGTATGTAATGGCAGAGATTAGGGATTAATAAAGTACAACCATAACCCCAATCATATAAACAGAAATCTACGCATTGATTTATATGAAGGCAAGTCCAGATATTGTGGCAAAGGTTTAGCAAATTGTAATTTTTATTTACATAGCATAGCAATTCTTTTTTTATAGCAATATATTGGGAGGGGGGGGGACATTTTGAGCACCATCACACACACACAGCGAACACCATTACCCACACCACACAGCAAGCACCATCACACACACACACACAGCGAACACCATCACACACACACACAGCGAACACCATCTCACACACACACAGCGAACACCATCACACACACACACAGCAAACACCATCACACACACACACAGCAAACACCATCACACACACACAGCAAACACCATCACACACAGCAAACACCATCACACACACACAGCAAACACCATCACACACACACACAGCAAACACCATCACACACACACACAGCGAACACCATCACACACACAGCGAACACCATCACACACAGCGAACACCATCACACATCACACAGTGAACACCATCACACAGCGAACACCACCACACAAAACGCACCGCACCACACAAAGATCATCAAAGATCCCCCCGGTATAAGCCTCAACAGACTGTTGGGGCAAGTCGCTGTTGGCGAGCAGCAACCTAGAGAGGGGGTGGGTGGCCATCACCACGCCCGGCCGCCTTTGTCTCCCCAGCGGCGATGGGTTTTTTTACGCACCGCACCAGATACTACTCATTTGAGGCTGAGTCGACCTAGGGGATGCCCAGGCCCGGTTCAGATAATAGTCACTGGGTGTTCGTGGCCGTGCGCGGGAATCGAACTCGGGTGGCCAGGTTCGTAGCGCAGCGCGCTAATCGCTGTACCACCGCTCCCCCCCCCGCATCCAAAACGGGCCCAACTCAAGAGGCCCCACACCGCCAACTTCACTTGCCGAGCCGTGAACACCCACGGCACGACACACTGACACACACGTGCACGTGATCCACACCGAACAGCGCAAGGTGCACATGGCCTGGCACAAGCGTCGTGCTGACGTCACCGCCACTTAGTGGCGAACGGCGGTTGTTGTTGTTGTGTTTGTGTGTGAGTGTTTGTGAGTGTTTGTGTGTGAGTGTTTGTGTATTTGTTTGTGTGTTAGCGATGTGGCGGCCTGCGAGGACTCACCATGTCGCGAGCGATCGGAAGCTGAGCAGCCTGCGGCAGAAGCCCCTTGCCAACTCAGAGGGTTTATTAGACGCGTGTGGTGCGAAAACCTCCAGATTGTTCGTGGCTGTACCCCACCACCCCCTACCCCACCACCCCCACCCTCCCACCCCCTACCCCACCTCCCCCACCCTCCCACCCCCTACCCCACCTCCCCCACCCTCCCACCCCCTACCCCACCTCCCCCACCCTCCCACCCCCTACCCCACCTCCCCCACCACCCCCACACCACCCCAGAGCCTTTTCAACTTAAAATATATATATTTTAAAATATTTTAAGTTTAAACTCGTTTCTTTTACGTTTGTTTTACCAGGCAAAGTCCCTCACTGAGCTGCGTATCTCTTTTGTTTCAGAAGCGACCTCGCTGCGCTGTCGCAAATAATATATCAACGAAGTGGGTGGCTTATCATCATCACCACCACGTGGAATTGTCCAGCAAGCAAATGGTTTAAGCGCGTGACGTTCATGAAAAATGTGGAGGGGGAAACACTGGACCCGGAGAAAAAAAATCCACGCGACCACGAGGAGAGAGACACCGCAAACTCCAAATACACAGCAGCAGGCATCGTCAGAGTCGGAATCGAACCCACGACCCCTGTAAACCAGGCGAGGTAGTTAACATCTCCTAGCCACCGTGATGAAGAGAGACACTCGAACTCCAAATATTACAGCAGTAGACGTCAGGGTCGGGATCGAACCCACGGCCTCCTGTAGACCAGGCGAGGGAGTTAACATCGCCTAGCCACCGTGGGGTGAGTGGGCATGGCGAGGCTCATTTGGGGTTGTGTTTGGTGCGAGAGAGAACGCGTCACCGTGGAGGTGTATGACATCAAAATGAACCTTATGGCGGGACCCCGGGGTCCCATAAGCCCCCGGCTCTCGCATCAACTGCGTTGCGACGTCATGTTATGTCTGTCGAAGGCGAACGACACGACGATCTATTCCTCTCGACGAGCTCTACACGGTGCGCTCATCAAAGTTTCAACGTTTTGTTTCTTCTGCGCATTCGCCCTCGACACGGCAACACAACGATCCGCGCCACGTGGGTCGCGGCATTTGTGTGCGCGGTGGGACGGAATCGACCAAAAAAAATATGAATTAACTAATTACGATTTTGACTTCCGTTTATTCGGGAGCCCGGGGTCCCACCATAAGGTTCATTTGACCGATTGGTCTAAATCAGTGAGTGGTTCTCACCCCCTGGTGGGTACGTACGGACCTCCCCTGGTGGGGATACGCGTGGGCAATGTCCCACGTGAGATGATTTATAGATGTGTGAAATTATTTCGTACGTGAGAGAGTCATTGGTGAATAATCACATTTTAATCTTGCAATAGAAAAATACTGTAACTACGATACAATTTAAATCCATATGGTAACCTACAACAACATAAATTACATTTTTAAACTCACTGATCGTAAACTGCATACCTGTCAACCCATACGGTTTACCCGTGTCAGGTCATGACCTCTGTGTCTATGTTGTGTGTCTCTCTGTGTCTCTGTGTTGTCTCTCTCTCTGTGTCTATGTTGTGTGTCTCTCTGTGTGTGTCTCTGTGTTGTCTCTCTCTCTGTGTGTCTCTGTGTTGTCTCTCTCTGCTTGTGTGTCTGTCTGTGTGTCTCCGTGTCTGTGTTTTGTCTCTTTCTCAAATTTAGTTCTACCTGATGATACATTTTCTTTCTATGTGACTTTACCGAAAGAACCAAAGGGTTAAATTTCGATTTAAAGCTTTCGTGACTGCAGGGATTCATCTTCTTGGTTCTTTCGGTAAAGTCACCACCTGAGGACGGCTACTTGCGTTGTGGCCGAAACGTCGTGAGAATTATTTTATTATGTTTTATTTTTATCATTTTTACCAAAGGGTTGCTCTATTTATATTGCTTAATTTTACGTTTTATTTACTTAGAGTATGTTAGAGTGTTACGTGCAATTGTACAATATTACTTCTTATTTATGCGTTGCACTGTAACAGATTTCATAACACTTACCATATGGGAATTTAAATACAGTATATTGTTGTGTTCCGACTTACGAAGTGTTTGACTTACGAACGGGCATCACATACAGTGAGGGAAAAAAAGTATTTTATCCCATGCTGATTTTGTACATTTGCCCACTGACAAAAAAAATTATCAGTCTATAATTTTAATGGTAGGTTTATTTGAACAGTGAGAGACAGAATAACAACAACAAAATCCAGAAAAACGCATGACAAAATGTTATGAATTGATTTGCATTTTAATGAGGGAAATACGTATTTGACCCCTCTGCAAAACATGACTTAGTACTTGATGGAAAAACCCTTGTTGGCAATCACAGAGGTCAGACGTTTCTTGCAGTTGGCCACCAGGTTTGCACACATCTCAGGAGGGATGTTGTCCCACTCCTCTTTGCAGATCTTCTCCAAGTCATTAAGGTTTCGAGGCTTACGTTTGGCAACTCGAACCTTCAGCTCCCTCCACAGATGTTCTATGGGATTAAGGTCTGGAGACTGGCTAAGCCACTCCAGGACCTTAATGTGCTTCTTCTTGAGCCATTCCTTTTTTGCCTTGGCCTTGTGTTTTGGGTCAGTGTAATGCTGGAATACCCATCCACGATCCATTTTCAATGCCCTGGCTGAGGAAAGGAGGTTTTCACCCATGATTTGACGGTACATGGCCCCGTCCATCGTCCCTTTGATGCGGTGAAGTTGTCCTGTCCCCTTAGCAGAAAAAAACACCCCAAAGCATAATGTTTCCACCTCCATGTTTGAAGGTGGGGATGGTGTTCTTGGGGTCATAGGCAGCATTCCTCCTCCTCCAATCACGGCGAGTTGAGTTGATGCCAAAGAGTTCCATTTTGGTCTCATCTGACCACAACACTATCACCCAGTTGTCCTCTGAATCATTCAGATGTTCATTGGCAAACTTCAGACGGGCATGTATATGTGCTTTCTTGAGCAGGGGGACCTTGCGGGCGCTGCAGGATTTCAGTCATTCACGGCATAGTGTGTTACCAACTGTTTTCTTGGTGACTATGGTCCCAGCTGCCTTGAGATCATTGACGAGATCATTGACAAGATCCTCCCGTGTAGTTCTGGGCTGATTCCTCACCGTTCTCATGATCATTGCAACTCCACGAGGTGAGATCTTGCATGGAGCCCCAGGCCGAGGGAGATTGACAGTTATTTTTTGTTTCTTCCATTTGCGAATAATCGCACCAACTGTTGTCACCTTCTCACCAAGCTGCTTGGCGATGGTCTTGTAGCCCATTCCAGCCTTGTGTAGGTCTACAATCTTGTCCCTGACATTCTTGGAGAGCTCTTTGGTCTTGGCCATGGTGGAGAGTTTGGAATCTGATTGATTGATTGCTTCTGTGAACAGGTGTCTTTTATACAGGTAACAAGCTGAGATTAGGAGCACTCTCTTTAAGAGTGTGCTCCTAATCTCAGCTCGTTACCTGTGTAATAACGTTCAGGAGGACTTGGACGCCGGGGTTGGAGGCACACTTATTTATTCCGTACAAGGCGCAATACAGACCGGGACATACAACACTGGAAGGGGTGTCGCCCCTTCACCCGTCTAACTGGGGAGACACACTCTAGGCTACCCCTAGCCTACCTCTCGGTTCTCCACTATCGGGCTAGGGGAGGCTAGCTAGCCCAGCACTGGCCAACTGGGCTCACGGCGCCCGGAGTCCCCAGACCAGCTCTGACAAGAGCACCGGCTCTGGCTCTCGGGGCCACGCCACTGGCTCGGTCCTGGTCGGCCCTGACAAGGGCGGCGATCCAGGGGAGTCCAGGGCTCTATCTAGCAGATCTTCCTTCTTCACTGGTTAAGCTTCATACATTCTGCCTCGAGCCCTCCGGCTCACCCCCTTATATACCAACTCCCCCCTGAGGGGTGGGGCCCCGGGGGATCCCAGCTCCGAGTCAGCCCCCCAGGCTGCCCGGTGCGGACGTCGCTGTGAGCACCCCCCAGTGCACCGACATAGCCACGCCCACTGTGTTTGTTTACCGTCTGATACCATTGTATAACAGCCCCTCTGTAACACCCCTACATCACCCCCCCCCCCTGTACAGCTCGCAGCCGTCCCGGCTGCAACAAAATAACAATAAAGATGTATCCCCCCCTTGAACCCGTGTGTGCCTCACACATTTTTAACAACAATAACAACAACAAAAACAATAACAACAGGAAGAGAAAACAACCCGACGCACCCCCCCGAATAAATACCGAATCCCGTAAAAACAACATATATACAATTTTCAGGAAAAAAACAACACATATACAAATCTCAGGAAACCAACATATATACAATTTTGAGGATCTCACAAAAGTCTGCGCATTTTTGCGCGCGTTCTTGCAGCAGGCCCGTCACACGGGGCAACCCCGGTTGGTGCAATGGTAGGTGTCAACAGTCCGGTTTCGAGGGAGTCATTCTGTGCTGCTGAGTGACCCCCGACATCCCCAGGAGGAGTTGGCGGGCGTGAGCCCGTCACTCCCGGTGCACCTGGAGGTGGAACAGTTGATGGCAAGTTAGGCGAGAGCAGCGAAGCCGGACCCCGGGAGTCGGCGGACCCCTCACATGTTTGGCCATGCGTGTGTGAAGTGGGAACACGGACCGCAACGAACGGTTTCAATCTGGAGGGGTGCACGAACCACCGACGCTTCCCCCATTTGATACGCACACACTGTGGCCGCAAAACCTGCACCACTTCCACAGGACCCCGCCACGGCCGCACCAGCTTAGAGGAGGTTGCCAGTGGTACTTGGGGACAGTGCAACCACGCCCTGTCACCTGGTTTCCACTGAAGTACATGTGCCCGACCCAGCCGGAGTCTCTCATTAGCCTTCTGGCGGCGGTCCGAATTCTGCATAGCCGCCTCCCGTGCCTCTGTCAATTTCTCGATATTGAATTTAACATGTTCGGCCAATTTAGATTTACCCCGCGGCGTGGAGATCTGCAGCTGTGTCGGAACAGGTGGGTTAGGCTCGCGGCCGTACATTAGGAAGAAGGGCGAAAATCCCGTCGCCGCATGGGGAGCCATTCTGTATGCCGCCAACACCCCCTGAATCTGAAGGTCCCAATCGGTCTGTGAGTCAGAGACCTGTTGGGACAGCATGGACGTGATAGTCCGATGCAGACGCTCCACCATCCCGTCAGTTTGCGGATGGTATGGGGAGGTACGAATTTTTTTCGTTCCCAGGAGCTCGCAGACTTCGTGGAGAAGTTTACCCGAAAAATTTCTACCCTGGTCGGTCAGCAGCCGCTCCGGAGCACCTTTGTCGAGGACGTATCCCTGGACAAAGGTCTCCGCGATGGCTGCTGCCGACCCAAGGAGGCACGCGCATTCGGAGGTGGTTGGCAGCCGTGACAGAGCGTCCGCATTCGTGTGGCGAATGCCCTTACGATACATGGTTTCAAAATCGAAGTCCTGGAGAATCTCCAACCATCGAGACAATTGCCCCGATGGCTGTTGAACTCGCAGGGCGTACTGTAGTGCCGCATGATCTGTGTGGACGGTGAAATGACGACCGTACAGATATGGGCGATACTGTTGAATGAAGTTAACAATTGCCAATAGTTCCTGACGGGTGACACAGTATCTTTGTTCCGCCGGAGACAACACCCGACTGCTGTACGCTACCACACGTTCCACGCCATCAACCACCTGCGAAAGCACGCCCCCAATTCCCGTGTTGCTCGCGTCCGTATCGAGCAAAAATGGTTTAGTAAAGTCCGGATAAATCAATGGCGGAGCTCTCACCAGAGCGTCCCGGAGGGATCGAAAAGCAGCCTCCTCCTCCTGTCCCCAGTGAAACCGGACCCCCTTCGATGTCAAAGCATGTAAGGGCTTTGCAATCGTCGCAAAATTAGCGACAAACCGTCGGTAGTATGACGCGAATCCAACAAAACTCCTGACCTCACTCACAGAGGTGGGAGTCGGCCAGGAGCTGACACATTGCGTTTTGGCGGGATCGGTAGCAATACCTGAGCGTCCGACGATATGTCCCAAATACCGCACTGATTCGCATAACAAATTACATTTCTGGTGTTTGAATTTCAAATTAGCAGCCCGCGTTTTGAGAAAAACTGCCCGCAACCTCTGGAGATGTTCGTCGAATGTTTTACTGAAGACGATAACGTCGTCCAAATAAATCAAACATGAATCCCATTGCAACCCAGCCAAGACCAATTCCATCAATCGCTGGAAAGTTGCCGGCGCTGAGTGGAGCCCCATCGGCAACCGGTTGAATTGAAAAAGGCCGTGCGGTGTACGGAAAGCAGTTTTAGGTTCGTCATCCAGAGGGAGCTGCCAGAATCCCGAAAGCAAATCCAATGTGGAGAAGAATCGCGCCCCCGCCAAGGCGTCAAGCGATTCGTCCATCCGAGGGATCGGGTATGCGTCGGCAACAGAAATTTTGTTCAGCCGACGAAAATCGACGCAAAAGCGCAACGAGCCGTCATGTTTTTTAACTAAGACAATCGGCGCACCCCAAGGGCTGGTAGAAGGAGAAATGATATCGGCGGCTAACATGTCATCAACGGCCGATTTGACATGACTCAACCGAAACGGATTCTGGCGTATTGGCGCGCTGTCACCCGTGTCAATATGGTGTCGCAGCAAATTAGTACAGCCCAAATCATATTTGTTTTGACTGAAAACGTCGGAAAACTCACGCAGAAGGATTCTAAGCTTTTCACGCTGTGAGTCGGACAGGTCCGACGATCCCGCACAAAGCGCATCGAGCCACCCTTCATCCCCGTCCGTATGTGGTCGCGGTGGAGGAGCAGTGGTTACGTGATTAATGACGGGTTCCTCACAGGGCCCGGCGTTGCGTGCGCAAGCACGGTCCCTTGAGGAACCACCGCCGTACGCGACCCCACATTAAGGACCGCGATGAAAGGGTCCCCGTCCCCTCTCACAATGGTCTGGGCCGGTAATAAGTCAGGTCCGCTAACCCCGACCCTAGATGGTCCTAGCAGAACCCCCTGGTCCCCAATCCCCTTAGCAAATGGTCGACGTAGCCTGAGAGGCACGAGCATCTGGGCTCCCGGCGGTACGCGTACTGTCCTTGCAACCAGCGCCGGTACTGTTGCAAACGCCGTCCGACCCGTAGAGGGGGATGGCAGGAACGAAACACGTCGGCCCGACGGAAGCTCAATGCAACCTTGATCGACCAGGATACGAATCGGCATTTTGGCCAAGAAATCCGTCCCCAGCAGGCACGGAACCGCCAGCAAGGAGGAGACCAATATTGGGCCAGATAATTTAATATCCCCAATACAAATTTGTGCGCGGATTTGTCCAATTATGCCCAGTGAGCCCCCGTTAGCAGCGTAGCACGGAACATCAACGGGAAGCAAAGGACGGCTTTGAATGGGAAGAATGTTATAAATCAATTCGGAAACAATAGTCGCCGATGCTCCCGTATCGACAAGGATTCGCACCTCAACCCCGTCAATATGCCCAACAACGACCGACGACCCCGACGATGCGGCAACAACACGATGGGCCAACTCGGACCACTGGCTGGGCTGAAATGCAGTCCCCACAGTGGTACGTTTTGGCGCGACGACAGGTAATTTACGACCCCCGTCTGTTGCGGTGCGTGAGTGTGCGACGGGTGTGTGCGTGGGCCAAACATGTGGGGTGCCGCGACTCGCCGGGTTTTGTTGGTGAGGCTTGGGAAGAGGCGTGACGTCCTGTCGAGGCGTCGTCCCGTGCTGCCGAGGAGAGCGGCATCCCGAGGCCACATGGCCCCGGATGCCGCAATTGTAGCAGCGCGTAAGTGCTCCCGATGACTTGGGTTGGTCCTGGCGGCTCGGTCCGTCCCGAGCCGGTCGTACTCCCAATCTCCATTCCGTCGGGCGGTCGACGGCGCAGATTTATTCCGCTGGGAGGGTGGCTGCAGCGACGGTATGGACGGCCGCCACCTTGCTGGCCTTTCGACGCTGGGACAGCAAGTTTGCATGGATGTGTCGCGCGGCCCGCAGGGAACACATCTCCGTGTCGTCTTGCGCCAAGACAACAATGTCCAACTCGTCAGCCAACAGCAGGATTTTTTCCGTGACCATAGCGTCCACCCCTTCTTCATCCATCCGCGGGAAAGCCGTTTTCCCCAGTGCCAGGAGAGCCGTACGGTACGCCAGGGGCGACTCCTTGGCACCCCGCTGGCGATCATAAAACAGCTGCCTGCAGTCCGAAGGTAGTCCATAGACTGCAGCGAGGAGTTGAAACGCCATCTGCAGTGTGGCGCGCTTCGCTTTCAGCGCCGAGGTGAGAGTAGCGAGGGCATCACTGTCGAGCATCGCCGGCAGCGCGCGGAGAGCTTCGGCATCAGTCCACTGCGCCATTTCCTGGTGGGCGAGAAAACGCCTCTGGAAACCGCCCCAGTCACCGTCTTCGCCCACGAACTCCTTTAGAGGTGGTAAGCGCTGGTGTAACGCGGCGGCCGCAGTCGATGGTCGCCCCCCGTCGCTCCCGTCACTCGGCACGGTTTTGGCGGGAAGGGCGTGTGGCATCGCCGGTCGCTCTGCTGGTGACATGCTGACCGCTCCTGATGACGTGGCGGCTACTGTATGCCCGATGTCGGGCGCGTGGCTCAGGCCGGCCTCGCCCTCAGCACCCACTGTAGTCATGGCGGGAAATTCGAAATCCGGCCCCGTGGAAACGGCGGGAACCGGCGCTGGCCGTCGGCTGTCGTCGCTCCGCGGCGCTCCACCAGCCCCCAGCCACGTAATTTCTTCTAGTGTGGCGGCAGCAGCGTAAAGTAGCTCCGCCAGTCGCGAATGAGCCTGCCGTAGTCCGTCAGCCGACGGCTCCCATCCGTCCAGACGTTGCGGTGTGGATGGACCCGGCCCTGGCTTCCCGGCGTCGCCGTCAGCCATCTCGGGCTCAAAGTCGGCATCAGTTTCCTCCGCCCCCGGTTCTCTGGCACGAGCCGTCCATCGCGTGTCCATGTTCGTAGAAGAGCACTTCTGACGCCAGATGTAATAACGTTCAGGAGGACTTGGACGCCGGGGTTGGAGGCACACTTATTTATTCCGTACAAGGCGCAATACAGACCGGGACATACAACACTGGAAGGGGTGTCGGCCCCTTCACCCGTGTAACTGGGGAGACACACTCTAGGCTACCCCTAGCCTACCTCTCGGTCCTCCACTATCGGGCTAGGGGAGGCTACTGGCCAACTGGGCTCACAGCGCCCGGAGTCCCCAGACCAGCTCTGACAAGAGCACCGGCTCTGGCTCTTAGGGCCACGCCACTGGCTCGGTCCTGTTCGGCCCTGACAAGGGCGGCGATCCAGGGGAGTCCAGGGCTCTATCTAGCAGATCTTCCTTCTTCACTGGTTAAGCTTCATACATTCTGCCTCGAGCCCTCCGGCTCACCCCCTTATATACCAACTCCCCCCTGAGGGGTGGGGCCCCGGGGGATCCCAGCTCCGAGTCAGCCCCCCAGGCTGCCCGGTACGGACGTCGCTGTGAGCACCCCCCTGTGCACCGACATAGCCATGCCCACTGTGTTTGTTTACCGTCTGATACCATTGTATAACAGCCCCTCCGTAACACCCCTACACCTGTATAAAAGACACCTGGGAGCCAGAAATCTTTCTGATTGAGAGGGGGTCAAATACTTATTTCCCTCATTAAAATGCAAATAAATTTATAACATTTTTGACATGCGTTTTTCTGGATTTTGTTGTTGTTATTCTGTCTCTCAATATTCGAATAAACCTACCATTAAAATTATAGACTGATCATTTCTTTGTCAGTGGGCAAACGTACAAAATCAGCAGGGGATCAAATACTTTTTTCCCTCACTATAGGCCTCGGCACGGTAAGGTAATTTACCCTTTTACCGGATAAAAGGGTAAAGGTAAAGGTATCAACCATGCCAAGGGGTAAGGTAAAGGGTAGGGTAAAGGTAGCGCGGACGAATTTCCTGGTAGAGTAAAGGTAGCGTGAAATATTAACCGGTAAATACCCTGTTTACCACTCGCTAATAGTTCTGTGGCGCAGTCCATGGCCTCCAATTGAAATTACAATCATTGATGTCGGACCAGATGGAGACGGACGACGTTCTTGTGGTAGAGGATGAGGTCGTGGATGCCAGCAACGACATTTCTGGGATCGCTGCGAACAGCAATCGAAAGAGGCAGCGGCATGCAGTGCGTGCACTGCCGCAAGTGGTTTTCCTCCCACACGAACGCGTCGGGGTGGAGAGCCCACCTCAAGAAGCACAATGTGCTCGCCCCAGGCAGCGAGGTCGGGACATCGGCGTCAGCGAGCCGCCTAATGCAGAAAACGCTGAGCTGGCCAGCAATCCCGGATCGCCTCCTAGTAAAGTTTGAGAACGCGGTGGTTGATTTTGTTATCCAAGGTGCGAATCTCTTTGCTAGCCGCCGGCAGTGACAAGTTCAAGACCTTGGTCCACATATTTACGCATGAATACGAAGGCCCATCGACCCGCACCGTCATTCGCAGGATTGTCGAGCATCACGCCATCGTGCTGCCCATCGTTGGGGCATTCTTCTCCAACCTGGACGTCGCCATCTCGCTCACCATCATATACATATGTAGTGCTGAACTTTACGCGGACAACTTCTTCCTTTTCTCTCTTCACTTTATTTGTCCAACACAGCACATTTCGCGACCATCCTTTAACGCGTCCTCCGCTCGCTCGCCGCGCTCCTCCGGCCTCGCTCGCTTCGTTCCTCCCTCTCTCTCTCCCTTCTCTGCTTCCCCGTCCCACTCCAGCCGTCGCTCTCTCTCGGCTTCTCCGTCTCACTCCGACTATCTCTCTCGTTCAGCTTCTCCGTCTCCACTGCTACTCTACACTTCTTCCACTCCACTGTTACCCTACACTTCTTCTTCTACACCACTGCTACTCTACACTTCTTCTTCTGCTCCGACCGACTCCGTCCAGCTCCCTGCACAACTCCGCATCTTGCTCTGACGCTCCCCTATTTATCCCCCTCCTCATTAATTCCCAATTAATTAGTTGGCGCCCCCCCTAACGCCCCGCTGCCACCTGTCTCCATTCCCAGACTTGGAGGCGCCACCTTGTACTCAACAACAACAACCGGCCAATCACTGCCCTACATCCATAATTGCCTAACAGGCCGTCTCCGACTCACTCGTTGGCCCCCAGCAACAGCAGCATGTCCCGATTCGACCCCACTGTTCCCAACCCGCACGTATTTACAATTACCCCCCTTGGCGCGCGTTAAACCACTACACATATATAGAGATCCACAGAGACATGTAAAGACGTATAGAGATACACACAGAGACCCATATAGATGTATAGACATAAATATAGATTAATAGACACCCATATACATAAATAGAGATCCATAAAGCCATATAGAGTCCCATATAGATACACAGAGACCCATAGGGACCCATAGAGACACATATAGACTTATAGGGATACATAGAGAGTCACATAAATACGTAGAGACTCCGAGAGATGCGTAGAGATGCACTACACGCCAATGTGCGATTGTGGCCATGCAACCAAACTATGGACCATATAGTAAACCCATAGGGACACATCGATACATATAGATACACGCAGAGATACATAGTAAACCACTGCAGACTGCGCTCCTTGAACGTGTAGTGAGTTCAACTGAGTTGCAGACGTACACTTGGAGGCAACACATTTATTTAACACCAACACACGGGGTAACTGCCCCTTAACAGAATAACAACCTGTGGTGGTGACCACCAGGCTAACTACACCAGTTACAACATAACTGGCTACTACGGACCGGACCACAGCTTGGGTCCAGGTCCACGTGTTGGAAACTTGTAGAACGTAGAACGTAGACGAAGGTTTCTTCAGGATGAACAACAACGCCAGTCCCTCTGGGGGACCCAGCTTATATCCTCTGCGGCGTGGCTGGCTCCGCCCTTGGCCACGCCCACCTTCCAGAATCCTCGAGCAGGATCTCGACCTCGACCACGTGACCACCCCTAGCCCTTTGTAGACTTAACCGGTCACCTGTCCTCTCGGGTCAACCAGAGTGCCATGGCCTTTAGTAACCCCATTCCTACAGCCGGCACTCCCACACCCTATCCTGTAGGGCCGGCACTGCACGCCAAGCGTGGTGCCACTCAGCACTATCAATCAGCGCTGACCACGCCCCTCTAGGGGCGGTACTACACCAACACCATCGTGGTGTCCGCGATGTCGCCACACCGCACGCCGTGCCTCTCTAGGGCTGGCACTACACAGCGACATCCCGCGATGTCACTACAAACGGATGCAGAGGAGGAGGAACAGTGACACAAAACTGTCTATCTCCTGAAGTCCTCTTCATCATCGCCAGCAGCAGCAGTAGACCCCGCACCTCCGGTTAGCACGGTCGGCTACGTACCGTGCGAAAGCAGTGCAACGTACACAACGTAACACGCATTGGCGACTCTGGCTCACCGGACGGCGGCCTGTTGCTTGACATCGCGCGCAAATGGACGAGCAGAACACAAGCACCAACGGGCTCACACCGCTTGAGCGACGGCGAAAAAACTTTCACGCTCGCCGGCGCACGAGCTCCGAACGCGGGGACGATTGAGATCGCTCGCGGCGTCGGGCTAAGAGCGATTTCGCTTGCTCGGTGCCCGGAGCCGGTTGAGCAAACGTCAACCCGCCTCTCCCCTCCCCTCCCTCCCCACTTCCACCCCACGGATCCCTCCCAATCTGTCAGCATGGCACGGATTGAACACGGCCCGCGATCTGTGTACACCACTCGCTTGGGTGGCCGAGAAGAAGCGGCCGGGCTGAGCGAGGCTGTCTAGGGGGTGGGGGGTGCTGACCGCCACTCGCTGATTGTCGTCGTCGTTGTTGTTATGTTCATCACGTAGGCGGCCCTGCCAGCAACAACAACAGCAGCAGTAGCAGCAGCCCGGGTTACGCCATGATTCGTAACGTGGTGGATGAGGCGGTGGAGTTGGTGCGTCTTACTTGAAGCGCACACAGTCAGTCGATATGATAAGGGGCCATCCATAAATGACGTCACGCACCTAGGGGGGGGTGGGGGTCAGACATTTGTGACGATGTGTGACGAGGGGGAGGGGGGTTGAGAAATGTGACGTCACGTAAAAATGCGCAACTTTAAATGAATATAGACAACACGTTCTACTTAATTAAATTGACGTTTTAATAAATGTTTTCTCCTACAACATCAGAGTGCAGCGCCACATTGAATACGCACTACAATGACAATAGTTTAAAGCGATTTGAAGCATGTTTTATTTGGCGGGGGGCAGAGCTGTGTGACGTCATATTAGAAGGGGGGGTCTGACTTTTTGTGACGCCGTGTGACGAAGTGGGGGGGGGGTCAAAAATTGTTCAAAATCGCGTGACGTCATTTATGGACGGCCTCTAGCAGCAGCAGCCTCACTCCATCTCCGAGTTCGCAGCTGCTGAGCTCATCCCGCAGCAGTCTGAGGAGCGACACCTCGTGGGGGCCTGCCGATAAATGCGCCAATTGACGGTCTGCAGCCATCGCCGTGGGCTTGGCAGAGGAGGAGCAGGAGAATCGGCGAGAATCTGTTCAAGACATGGGCACGTCTAGAAACAATACCCGTGTGTGAGTGAGTGAGTGGGAGAGTGAATGGGTGAGTGAGTGCATGACTGTGTGAATGAGTGGGTGAGTGAGTGAAAGTGTAAATGGGTGAGTTTGTTAATGACTGTGTGAGTGAGTTGGTGAATGTGTGAGTCGAAGAGTGAATGGGTGGGGGAGTGAGTGCGCTAATGATTGTTTGAGTGAGTGGGTGGATGTGTGAGCGAGACTGGGTGAGTGAGTGAATGTGCGCGTGAGTAAGTGAGTTTTTTTTAT
The DNA here is from genome assembly GCF_964198595.1 of Lampetra fluviatilis. Classification (NCBI taxonomy): domain Eukaryota; kingdom Metazoa; phylum Chordata; class Hyperoartia; order Petromyzontiformes; family Petromyzontidae; genus Lampetra; species Lampetra fluviatilis. Next base: position 7,144,925 of record NC_136335.1, read on the forward strand.
TACTGTGTGAGTGAGTGGGTGCATTGGCTGGGTCATGTAGCCCGCATGCCCAGCCACCGCATATACAAGCAGCTTCTGTTTTACCGGATGAAGGGGAATTAACGGGCGCGGCATGGGCTAGAGAAGAGATGGACTGATACGGTCAGGGACATGTGGAGCTGAGTGGACTTCCCGAAGACTGGTACCAGCGGTGTAAAGTTCGGCCTCGATGGAGGAGGCTCGTGAAGGACGCTACTGGGCAGTTGGAGGCAGTCGCCCTCCAGCAACAGTGGAGGGCAGTGGAGCGGCGCTCACAACAACGAGCGGAGCGCCGGACGGATAAAATACAGCAAATTGGCACAGTAGGGGGCACAGGTGGTGCAGCTGCCAGTCATCTCAGGCAGTCAACCCATGGCACATGGGTCTGTCCCGTGACCTACCAGCGAGCCGTCGACACTTCACGTGGCCTTGGAGTGCACCTGGGCTGGCACAAGCGTCGTGGTGACGTCACCGCCACTTCGTGGCGAATTATGGCTGTTGTTGTGTGCGTCTTTGTCTCCGTGTCTCTGTGTGTCTCCGTGTCTTACTCCATGTCTGTCTCCGTATGTTTCTGTGTTTCTGTGTTTGTCTCCGTGTCTTTCTGTGTTTATCTCTGTGTCTGTGTGTCTCCGTGCGTGTTTGTCCGTGTCCGTGTGTCTCCGTGTCTCTCCATGTATCTCCGTGTGTCTGTGTGTCTCCGTGTGTGTCTCCGTGTCTGTGTGTCTCAATGTGTGTATCCGTATCTCTCCATGTATCTCCGTGTATCTGTGTGTCTCCGTGTGTGTCTCCGTGTGTGTCTGCCCAGCTGCGCCATCACCCTGTGAGCCGCACTTTCAACGCCGTCGCACACAGGCAGACTCCCCTGATGCCCACACCCGTGGAGCTGAACGTCACTTCCACAACGTGTGGGAGGATTGACAAACGTTCGCGCGTGTGCCCTGTACCACTTAGAGACCACAGGGCCCCGAATATGATTGCAGGTATGTGGCAGCGTTATGCGAGGGGAGCCCCCGAATCAACAGATAGAGAAGTACAGCATTTTTTAAAACATTTATTCATTTAAAAAAATTCCTGCGGGCTACCATGGAGAAAGCCCGATGATTAACCGCATCAGCCCATCATATCAACAGAGCAGAATAAAGTTGTGCGAGGAAATCCGAGACCGATGGGCAGGCATGAAAGCAAGACGCAGGACAACTTAATTGTGAGTTATTGTAACGTTTACATGGCGCCGCGGTGTCTAGGAGATGTTATCTACCTCGCCTGGTATGCGGGAGGTCGTGCGTTCAATCCCGACCCAGACGCCTGCTGCTCTATACTTGGAGTTTGCGCGTCTCTCTCCCCGTGGTCGCGTGGATTTTTCTCCGGATCGTTCGATTTTCCCCTCCACATATTAGAGACACGCGTTTAGAGTATTTGCCGGCTATAAATGTTCCACATGATGATGAGAAGCCACTTCGTTGAGCTATCATTTGTGGCCAGGTCGCTTCTGAAAAAGAGCTACGTAGCTCAGTGGCCCTTACCTCGTAAAATAAAAGTAGTTTTAAGTCTTCCTCTAAACCCCAACAACACGGTGGTGATATCCTACATATTATTGCGTACGGGTTAAACCAGTGGCTCTTAACCTTTATTGCAGCCTTGCACCCCATTTGGCTCTCAATCATTATATTTTTTATACTGTTAATGAATACATAGAGGGTTTGATGAAGCAAACCAAGTTATCAGTTTAACACGCAGGCTTCTCGCGACAGGACGAATGATCAACACGAGACAAAAAAACCCACCAAAGAAATATTAAACACGCCCAAAATGCAACTGTCGGCAGTGATTGCACACGCGTGCCAACAAGGACACTCAATTGATTTTGATAATGTTGAAGTTCTGTGCAAAACTAGCTACTACTGGTCAACACTAATTAGTAAATCCATCGAAATTGAGAAAAACAATTTAACCGTTCGGATAATACGCACTTATTGTTGCTTGGAAACAAATCATCAAATAATTCATTGTTTAAATGCATGCCCATATACAGGTCACCATACATCAATGGGGATTACGTGGACGCCGTCAATAACAGTTTTTTTTGCACGCAAACGACAGGAGGTAAACTAACAATATACGTTGATTACCATATGAATAACACAGCCGGCGATGGATACCCATTGTAATTTATATGCATTCATTAATCCCCCCCTCCCCCTTCGCTCCAGAAGTGCTCACAAGTGACGTCTTCACAGCTATCTCTCTATATAAGGAACGAAACAGGAGGATTTTTCCACCAATCTGGCTGTCGTCTGATGAAGCTAGTTGTAATTACTGGTGAAACATCGTACTCAGATGGTAAATGTGGTGGATCTACTCTCCAATACAACGGTGTTGCTGTACTAGTAACGAACTGCCATGTTCTGTTTACGTGACAACCCTTACTAGTTGGCTGTGTCGGGTGGTGGCGGATTTAACGACACATTTATATATTTACGCGATCTAACCCAAAACAAACCTCAATTATAAAAGTAAGTTGTACTTAGCGTGGCCGTAGTTAACTCGTGTTTCGATGATTGACCTTCTAAAAAATCTGTCCACGTCTCGCACCCCCATGAAGGGCATCTCGCACCCCCAGGGGGTGCAGCGTGCACCCCAGGTTAATAAGAACCACCGAGTTCAACCATCCGGAGCTATTTCAGTAAAAGTGAGGTGGGAGAAAGGAGGGCGGGGGGGCACAGTCGGATCTTGCATAGCCCCCCTAGTTGAATTAGGTTGCTGCTGTGTAGCTGCTTAGAAGTCACCAGCAGTGGTCGCCGCTGTTTTTCTCACGCGGCCTCACCGGGCATGGGTCTTTATGTAAGTAACCATGATGTGAGAAGTTGAATTTATTTCACACTGCACGTAGCCAACCGTGCCAATCGGAGGTGAGGGGGGAAGGACAACAAACTAAACACAAAAAGCAGTGGTAAAGAATTGAGTTTTCAGTTTAAATTACTTAAAAGTGCATAGCTCCAGTTGCTTCCTAATATCAGAAGGAAGAACGTTCCAGACGGCCGCAGAAGTGCATCTGAAAGCGCATTGGCCGTCTTTGTTCGACGGTTAACCACAACTATATGTACCATACCTTTATTTTACCAGGTCAGGGCCATTGAGCAATGTAGCTATTTTTCAGAAGCGACTTGACCACAAATGATAGCTCAACGAAGTGGACTTATCAGCATCACGCGCACATTGAGAGCAGCAGCTAAACACTCTAAACGCGTAGTGACGTTGATTCTAAACCGTGGAGGGAAAACCCGGAGGACCCGGAAAAAAATCCACGCGACCACGGGGAGAGAAAGAAACACCTCTAACTCCAAATAGACATCAGCAGACGTCAGCCGCTGCGAGGATGACGGGAGTAGGCGTGGTGATGATGGCTCCTTGATGAGATCAGCGAGGATCTCGGGACAAAGCCCTGGCTACTCAGGTGGGTGGCGAGTTGGGAGAGTCTGGGAACCACACTGCTCCTGCTCCTTTGGCTGCTGCTTCTGCTGCTGCATCCGCTGCTGCTGCATCCGCTGCTGCTGGATCTGCTGCTGCTTCTGCTGCTGCATCTGCTGCTGCTGCATCTGCGGCTACTTCTGCTGCTGCATCTGCTGCTGCATCTGCTGCTGCTGCATCTGCGGCTACTTCTGCTGCTGCTTCTGCTGCTGCATCTGCTGCTTCTGCTGCTCCTAAATCTGCTGCTGATTCTGCTGCTGCATCTCCTGCTGCTTAATCTGCTGCTGCTGCTTTTGCTGCTTCATCTGCTGCTGCTGCTTATGTTGCTGCTGCTTCTGCTGCTGCTTCCGTTGCTTCTGCTGCCTCTCACACGCTCGCGATCGAGTCCTTAAACGCGAGTGCACCACATGACAATTTAAATGTATTTGTTTGGCTGCGTTGCAGTCGGGTGGTGGTGGTGAGAGGTGGGGGAGGAGTTATTGACGAAACAAATGTGCCGCAAGATTGTTCAAGATTATCCGCTAACGTGGCCGGAACTCCCAAACTCTTCGCGTGAAACCCACCGGCTGCTTGCGTCTGGGATGCAGCTGTCCGTGGTGCTGACTGACCCCTCCCTCCTCCACCCTCCGCCCCGCCCCCTCAGTCCCCCAGGGGCCCCTTAACCCCTGCTCCGCGTGGCGCTGTTGATGGGTTTTCAATATGCCGAGTTGTTTTAGTATCGCCACGGTGCTGTGTATGTCTGTGTGTGTGTGTCGCTGGTGTGTGTTCTTGTCTCTAGGTCGGCTCAGCCTCAAATGAGTATCTGGTGCGGTGTGAAAATATCGCAACTGGGGAGACAAAGGCGGCCGGGCGTGGTGTGGACCACCCACCCCCTCGTGTACACTGCCGGCCTTCATTGGTGCTCCCTAACAGCACTTGCCCCAACAGTCTGCCTAGGCTATTTGGGAGATCTTTGTCTTTGTGGGGAGCGGTGGTGTAGCAGTTAGCGCACTGCGCTACGAACACGGCGACCTGAGTTTGATTCACGCTCATGGACAACACCGGTGACGATTATTTGAACCGGTTCCTGGGCCTTCCCTAGGTCGACTCAGCCTCAAATGAGTATCCAGTGCGGTGCATAGTAAACATTACCACTGGGGATACAAAGGTGACCGGGCATAATACTGGCCACCCACCCCTCGAGTGCTGTTCCGGTTTTCATATGTGCTAGCTAACAGCACTTGCCCATACAATCTGTGAAGGCTATACGGGGGTCTTTGTTTTTGTGTCGCTTTGCTTGCAAAACGTGGTATTGTTGTCTCTGTGTCTCGCTATGTGTCTGTGTGTGTCTTTCTGTGTGTCTGTGTGTGTCTCTCTGTGTGTCTCTTTGCCTGCCCCGCTGTTTCTCTGTCTGGGCCTCGCTGTGTCTCTGTGTGTGTCTCAATGTGTGTGTCTCGCTGTGTCTCTGTGTGTGTCTTGCTGTCTGTCTACTGCTGTGACTCCGTGTATCTCGCTGTATCTGTGTGTATCTCTTTGTCTGTGTCTCGCTGTGTCTCTGTGTGTCTCTCTGTGTACGTCTCGCTGTGTCTCTGTGTCCCGCTCTGTGTGTCTCTCCGTCTGTGTCTCGCAGTGGCTCTGTGTGTCTCTCTGTCTGTGTATCTCTGTCTGTGTCTCGCTCTGTCTCTGTCTGTGTCTCGCTGTGTGTGCCTCTCTGTCTTGTCTCGCTGCTCATCCACACCCTCGTGTGCCTTGCCGACATTCAATATAGGTGCTACTCGCTCACAGTACTTGCCGCGAAAGTATGTTAAGCCTATTCGGGGGATCTTTGTCTTTGTTTGTGTCTCGCTGTGTTGTCTTTTCCTACATTTGACCAAGCACGCGCTTCTATTTCAGACCCAATAACATCACTGCGCAGAATATAAATAAACCCCGAGATAACCAGGAAATCCTCCTCCTTCACTTATCTCCAATATTAAAGATATAATATTTACACATCTCATCGAATTATAAGGAGTGCAGTAACTACATTATCAGTAGTGTAGTGACTACATTATCAGTGATATAGTAACTACATTATCAGTGGTGTAGTAACTACATGATCAGTGGTGTAGTAACTACATTATCAGTGGTGTAGTAACTACATTATCAGTGGTGTAGTAACTACATTATTAGTAGTGTAGTAACTACATCATCAGTGGTGTAGTAACTACATTATCAGTGGTGTAGTAACTACATTATCAGTGACGTAGTGACTACATTATCAGTGACGTAGTAACTACATTATCAGTGGTGTAGTAACTACATAATCAATGGCGTAGTGACTACATTATCAGTGGTGTAGTAACTACATAATCAGTGGTGTAGTAACTACATAATCAGTGGCGTAGTAACTATATTATCAGTGGTGTAGTAACTACATTATCAGCTCAGGGGGTGTGGCAATTGGTCAGGGTGATGCCCCAATGCTGTAATTTGTCTCGCACGTTCGCACCGAGGCTTTTATGTATCGCGGCCTCACGGTCTCGAACATTTAGCGCTGTAGGGGGCGTTTCGTCTTCGCACAAATGCAACCGATACAGCTCCGTAGTTACCTTTTTGCAGTATTACATTACTGACTCCGATTACAATTTTTTATGAAACGTGGAAAATAAATGAAAGCATTTAAAATATATATATATATTTGACCGCGTTTTAAATAAAATGTTGTTCTTTTACACTGTTGTTGAAAGCACATCTCACCACGGTGGTGGTTGTCAAGGGGGACCCATACTCATAGCTTTGGCCTCTCGGGGAAGGGAGCCATGCACCCCCTGCCTCCCCCTCTTGCTCGTCACGCCACTGGGCTCCGGGTTGAGCGGCTCGACGTGGAGTTGTCCCGGATCATCCCACATCAATCGTGAACTTGGCCCAACCCAGCACTCGTAATGTGAACCACACGCGCTGATTGTCTGCGACGCAGCTGTCCGTGGTGCTGACTGACCTTGTGAGGGTCGCTGGCCCCCGAGATCCCTCCCTCGGTACCCCTAACGGCCGGGTTAACCTCATTACTCGCCCCCTCGCTGCTAGGCGAACCGCTGCTGGGTTCTTCACCCATGGGGTGAGAGCCGTCGCTCGAGGATTCCCCTCCCCCGCGGGTCCGCGTAGTAGGCATGGTTAATTACGTACGCGCACACCCACACACAGCTCTGCGCGGCACTCACTCAACACTGACCACTCACGTTAGGATCGCGCACCTGTATTATACACGTCGTGAACGTGCGCGCACACACACATACAGCTCCACACGCGATACCCACTCTTGCGCCGCTCTGCGCCGCGCTCGCCGCTCACGTTATGATCGCGCACCTGGGGTACGCCGATTACGCACGCCGCGAGCTTACGCATACACAGTACCACACGCGTTCGCACTTATAACACGAGATCACACGAGGCCACGATCAGCTATTAATGATTTATTATCCGCTACCTGGAACTAGATGTAAAATCAGTGAGTCGACGAGGCTGGCCTACGCTGATACCTCTGAATCTATTCTCTATTTATCGGCTATGATCCTACTTTTACCTCCTTACTCACCGTTAAGTATCCACGGCGGTCCGCTGATCCCTGTGCTAACAGCGTACCTCGGCGCGTCGCACGGACGTCCGGGTCGCTGGCTTGAGCTGCGTCTGGTCGCCTGGCGCTGGAGTAAGAGCCCGATTTCCCCTTTGCGCCCACTATTTATCCTCCCTACCTCAAAGGGAATGCGGCTCTGGACAATAGGCTCGCGACCCTCTGGCACGCGCACCGCGGTTCCGGGCGCTTTTGATATGCTAATTAATGCTCAACCTGCGCGGCGCAAATTCCAATCAATCCCTTTCTCACGCAGGCCCCCCCATTATCGCAGTTTATGCGGCGGCGTCCGTCACAAAGGTGCGCCGTGGGAATTTATGCACGGCTCCCCGCGTGACTCCGCTCTCCCGATTACTCATACCAACAGCCTTATCCTTTAACTCCCCTAACAATGGTGCCTGCGTGCCCGAGCATAATTATGCCGTCCCTCCGCTCCCTGTGCGGGGGTGCCTGATTATGCAATTCAGATGCGCTGCGTGTTTTCTAATGATGCTCCTCCATCACAATGCTTATTCCCTCTGCCTGCCCCGTCGATACGTGCGTGTGTGGGGTGTGTGGGATGCGTTTCACCCGCAGTGGCCGAGTGGCCCCTCGCTGCGACCTTGCAATCTTAAGGCCGGTCGCAGCGCCGCGGTGCAAAGTAGCGTCGGGGGAGGTCGTCCAATTCCCTGGTCGCCGGAAACCGTGAAAGTTTAATCCCGGTAAGGGCTTCTCGGATAAAAACCGGTCGGCCAGGTGACCTCCCCTAGGAGCTCTATGGGGGGGGGGGGGAATGCGTGCGGGTGTGTTCATGTGAGGTGAGGTGAGGGGGACGCGGGGTCGGCTCCGTCGCTTGGTGGTGGCGAGGTCGGAGATGGGGCGCCTGCTGAACGGCTTCGTGGCGGCGGCATGACAACCTCCCCCCCCAGCTCCTCGACCCCCCACGTTCCTCTTAACCTCTGCCCCGCGTGCTGCTGCTGATGGGTTTTTAATATGCCGGTGTTGTTTTAGTGCCGCCACTGTGCTGTGTGCCGCTGTGTGTGTGTGTCGCTGTGTGTGTGTCTGTGTGTGCGTGTGTCACTGTGTGTGTGTGTCTGTATGTGGCTGTGTGCGTGTGTGTGTCTCTGTGTGTCTGTTTGTGCGTGTGTCTGTGTGTGCGTGTGTCTGTGTGTGCGTGTGTCGCTGTGTGTGTGTGTCTGCGTGTGTCGCTGTGTGTGTGTGTCTGTGTGTGCGTGTGTCGCTGTGTGTGCGTGTGTCGCTGTGTGTCTGTGTGTGCGTGTGTCTGTGTGTGTGTGCGTGTGTCTGTGTGTGCGTGTGTTGATGTGTGTGTGTCTGTGTGTGCATGTGTCTGTGTGTGCGTGTGTTGATGTGTGTGTGTCTGTGTGTGCGTGTGTCGCTGTGTGTGCGTGTGTCGCTGTGTGTGCGTGTGTCGCTGTGTGTGTGTGTGTCTGTGTGTGCGTGTGTCTGTGTGTGTGTGCGTGTGTCTGTGTGTGCGTGTGTTGATGTGTGTGTGTCTGTGTGTGCGTGTGTCTGTGTGTGCGTGTGTTGATGTGTGTGTGTCTGTGTGTGCGTGTGTCGCTGTGTGTGCGTGTGTCGCTGTGTGTGTGTGTCGCTGTGTGTGTGTGTCTGTGTTTGTGTGGCTGTGTGTGTGTCACTGAGGAGCGGTGGCGTAGTGGTTAACACGCTGCGCTACGAACCCGGCGACCAGAGTTCGATTCCCGCTGACGGCCAACACCAGTGACGATTATCTGAACCGGTCCTGGGCCTCCCCTAGGTTGACTCAGCCTCAAATTAGTACAGTACCTGGTGCGGTGTGTTGTAAACATCGCCACTAGGGAGACAAAGGCGGCCGGGCGTGGTCCTGGCCACATACCCTCATCGTGTGTCGTGCCGGCCTTTAAAGGCTAGTCGCTAACAGCACTTGCCCCAACAGTCTATGAAGGCTACACGGGGGATCTTTGTCGTTTTACTTTGTGTCGCAGTTGTGTTTATGGCTGTGTGTCTCGATATCTCACGGTGAGTCGAGGTGATTGTTGCCGAACATTCGTGTTGTGTGTGTTTGTGTGCACGGCTCTGTGTGCGTGCTATTATATTTAACGTGGACTACTAATACACGTCAGTTATGCACAGTAGGATGGAGACGAGTAAAGTGTAGCGTGTCGTACAGAAGTGTGAGATAAATGTTGTATGTGATGTAATATAGTGTGTAGTCTTGATTTGAAGCTTTCGTGACTGCAGGAATCCATACTCTTTGGTTCTTTCGGTAAAGTCACGTAGGTAGAAAAATAATAGATCACCTACCTACGTGACTTTACCGAAATAACCAAACAGTATAGTGTGTAGTATAGTATATGGTATAGGGTGCCCGTGTATAATGCAATGCATGAGCGTAAGGCGTAGCGTGAGGCGTAGCGTGAGTGTCAACGTGGTATGGTGGACTTGAGTGAGTGGTGTTGAACAGGAGGTGAGTGTGTCTTGACGCTTGAAGTGAGTGTGGACGTGGTATGGTGGACTTGAGTGAGGGGTGGTGAACAGGAGGTGAGTGTGTCTTGAGGCCTGAAGTGAGTGTGGACGTGGTATGGTGGACTTGAGTGAGGGGTGGTGAACAGGAGGTGAGTATGTCTTGAGGCCTGAAGTGAGTGTGGACGTGGTATGGTGGACTTGAGTGAGGGGTGGTGAACAGAAGGTGAGTGTGTCTTGAGGCCTGAAGTGAGTGTGGACGTGGTATGGTGGACTTGAGTGAGGGGTGGTGAATAGGAGGTGAGTGTGTCTTGAGGCTTGAAGTGAGAATGGACGTGGTATGGTGGACTTGAGTGAGGGGTGGTGAACAGGAGGTGAGTATGTCTTGAGGCTTGAAGTGAGAATGGACGTGGTATGGTGGACTTGAGTGAGTGGTGGTGAATAGGAGGTGAGTGTGTCTTGAGGCTTGAAGTGAGTGCGAGCAGGGCCTGTGTGGGTCTCCACTTGACACTTTCTACTGACCAATTACCACGGTGGAAACAGCCAACCAAGCTCATGCTGGAGGCCCCAGGAGGACCGGCGTTCATGATGCCTTCTCACCAAATCCCAATTTGGTGGAAGCTGGGCCAGTGCCGCCTGGATTTCTGCAGAATGCGGGAGGTCCGGTGGAATTGATCTGGCTTCAGTGATCGTGATGGGTGGACAGTCCTCCACTCGTGGCAGGGAGCTGGCAAAACAACAGGGAGTGGCTCTTCTGAACAAGAGAATGAAGGAGGTGTGGAAGCGTGGAGGCGAGGTGTGGGAAGCTGGGAGTCCCAGGCTGCTGTGTGCTCGCCTCCCGATCACAGAAAGGCGAGGTGGTGGCTTACACCCCACCGAAGATGAATATCAGTGGAGGGACGCAGACCAGGCCGATGGGTCAGATGCCTTCTATGACCTCCTATCCCAGATGCTGGCTAAAGTGACCCCTCGGGATACAGTCATCCTGTTGGGTGACTTTAATTCCAGAGTAAGTCATGACAAAAGCACTTGGGCCGGATTGATTGAAATATATGGGCCAGTTCAGCTCAATAACAACGGTAGTAGGCTGCTAGACTTCTGTGCAGCCCATGGGCCTGTAATCACCAATGCCCTGTTCTGGCAACGGCGCATCCCCACAACATCATGGATGCACGCCAGGTCCAAGCAAGAACATCTGCTCGACTATATAGTGACGGAACAGCAGATGCGGGCCCATATCCTTGGCACCAGGACCTACCGTGTAGCTGATCTGTACACTGATCATAGGTTTGTCTTTTATAAGAGTTTATTGTTAGTTTGTGTTACATTGCATAAATATAATTGTGTCGTTACACCCGCCACTACCCGACGCAGCCAATTAGCAAGGTTTGTCACGTAAACAAAACATGCCAATTCGTTACTAGTTCAGCACTTACCGGTTGCGTGTTCGAAAGTAAACCCACTACAACATTTACAATTCAAGCACCATGACGTTTCGCCCGGTGATTACAACAACAACGACAACCAGCATCATCAGGCGACAGCCACAGAGTTGTGGAGAAATCCTCCTCCTGTTTCGGTCTTAAATAGAGGGGATTAATGTGATGTCGTCACTGTGAAACAATCAGCTGTGAAGACCAGAAGTGGGGAGGGTTCGCGTATTCATATAAATGACAATGGACCTCTATTAGTAGTTGGGTTATTCACAGTTAATCAACATTCTATTCTATTCAATTTCAAATTTATATAGCGTCCTTTCCAGTATAGAGTGCCCGTGTGTAGTTTAATGCATGAGCGTGAGGCGTAGTGTGAGTGGGAACTTGGTGAGGTGGGCTTAAGTGAGTGGTGGTGAACAGGAGGTGAGTGTGGTGAGGCTTGAAGTGAGTGTGAGCAGGGCCTGTGTGCATCTCCACTTGCCACATTATGTAATGCACACACATTACATAATATATGTACATTAAGTGTTAAACTTGCTTGTCGTTTGTAAGATGTGCCTGCCATTCTTCCACTGCGGTGGTGGATGTCCACGTCGGCCCACATTCAAAGTCGCAGTGGCCTGGATTCGGCTTACAGGTGAAGGTTTCAGGTGCACATTTCATCATCAATGCTTGCAGCTGCGGTTGGCATCGTACCCCAACCTCCTGATGCCAAGGGGAAATTGGTGAGGTTCAGGACTGTGACCCGTGTAGCTGCCATGGCTCGTTTAGGGGACGTGGTCCAAACCTCCCCAGAGACCCTGGCTGAAGGAGGAGGTGAGGGAAAGTGGTTGGACCACTCCCAGCCATCTACAACGCCATCCAGAAAGTAACTTGCAGCACCATGCCTAACACCATTCTTAAGGAAATAGCGATCCGATCTGCGATCCCCAGGAACAGGCTTGCAGGTTTGCTGATAACGTTTGTAAGGTTATTTGTGAGGTGGAGTGGAAACGCTTCAGGTCAGACAGCATCGTGGGGGACGGTGAGGTTGACCCTCCTGGCGTTTGCGATATCTCAAATATTGGAGGAAGTAGTCAATGTCTGGCTGAAGTGCCAACCGTTGAGGAAGTGCGAAAGGTGATTCAGAGCCTGAGAGCGAGTAAAGTGTCAGGCAGAGACGATGTCTCAAGTGGTCTGCTGAGGGGCGGTGGCATATTTTTTGTGAAGGCTGCCCCCCATATGGCATCATTACCATTGTCTGGTCCACAGGTCGGAAGTTTTTTGTTCCGTTCCCGGTGTTCCTCGACCCGATGGCTACCCACGCGATGGACTCACTCCTCCTCCTCCTGCTCCTCCTCCTCCTCCTGCTCCTCCTCCTCCTCCTGCTCCTCCTCCTCCTCCTGCTTCTCCTCCTCCTGCTCCTCATGCTCCTCTTCCCCCGCCACAAAAGAGGGCTCCGGTTTTGAGCAGCTGCGCCAGGAGTCGATCCACACCGCCCCCCCCGCCCCCCACGGTGCGCGGTGGTGGTGACAGGTGTGCTTAGACTGCGCGACCCCTCTCACCTGGAGCTCGGTGGGGGCGAGGGGAGGGGCGTGCAACGCATTAAAAGCAACGGTGCTCGGGTGGGAATGCTGCTCACTCCATGGCTTTCGTTTCTGACTGGGAGTGGGACCTCTAGAGAGGGACGTCAGTGGCTTTGGTGGGAATGCTGCTCACCACGCGGCTATCGGACTGACCGGGAGTCGAACCTGTACGGAGGGGAGTCAGTGGCTTGGGTGAGCAAAGTTCTGGACATTAATTGACCCCATGCATCAATGTTTTTTGATGAGCAGGCAATGTCTCTCCACATCAGCAAAATACCAGTACAGTCTATATTGTCTGCCTATCTCAGCAGCCCCACCGCCTTCTGGGAGTGCATAATCGCAGCAGCATTGATTCAGTCCAAACAACACTCTGTGACCGGTTTAGATATCCAGTGTCTCATCAGTAGCAGAGTCAGGCTCGCTTCAACCCAATGCTGGTGAACTGTCAGATGTTCATAGGCAAGGAGTGGTTTTGACAGCCAGCTATGGCTGCAGGGTTTGGTGGTACATGTTGTTTATGTCGTGTATTGTGAAATTTCGGTCACAGTTCCTATGATCACTGTTACTTTGCTTTTATGGCTTTATTTTGGTGATTTCAAAAGTTTTTGGGTTTGGCCATGTTTGTTTGTTGTAGTACGGAGTTAGACTGATGGCTTTAATCTAAGTTGTATTGTGGTTGTTGTTGTTTGACTTGCATCACACTGGGATTTTTGCACACAGCGTTGGTATACGGTGCTTTTTCTGGAAGTTTTTGCTGTTTTTTGCTGTTTTTTCCTGGATTTTTCTGTTTGCGCGTAGTCACTTTAAGATGTTTTCTTGTTCATGTTTTTTGTTTGTTACGGTTGCACCCAATTCAAGAGCCGAATGGCTCCCAGGGCTATACCAAATAAATGAAACTGAAACTGAGACATCCAGTTTCTGATCAGCAGCAGTCGGATTCACTTGAACAGTGCTGGTGAACTGCCCAGATGTTTATAGCCATGAGCCCTGCCTCTCCCTGCAACATGTGAGTGGTTCGCGGGGCTGATGGCTCGTATACGATATGCAATACCGCTATTGTGTATGCAGAAAGGCAGATCTGCGTTTTGTTCCCGATTATGTAAGCTTTATAAATCAGTTCGTATGATTTTAGGATTAATTCCTGGTAGAATAACCTCGGATTGTTTTTGTAGACATGCACCGTACATTGCACTTGTCTTACGTCTAATGCGCACATCCAAACCAAATTTACGTCAGTATCTCGAATAACAATAACACGATTACATTGTCTTCTGGTTTATTAATTTTCGGACACCCTCTACATTATTTTAAGGCTGCAGTGTTGTTGACGGATGTTACGGAGTTTGTTATTTGTGATAGTTGGTACTGATGAGGCGGTGATAATTATTGTGGTAACCATTTTTGAGTTGATGTTGATGGTGACCGCTCATGATGATGTTGAATACTGATGATGATCGTTGTTAAGGATTGTTGATGATGGTGTTGATTAATGATTATGGTTGTTGTTGATTATGATTGTTGTTGATAATGTTTCTTGATGATTTTGATTGTTGTGGATTATCCTGGTGATTTTTGGTGATTATATTCTCCTGTTGCGAATCATGGCAGTAGCAGCAGCAGCAGAAACATGTCCAGGGGCCAGATGGAAATGTGGAGGTCCTGCTGCTGCGGCTGCGGCTGCTGCTGCTGCTGCTGGCCACGACGAAAGGTCTTCAGGAGAGAGAGAGTTCGTGTGCGGACGCTCTTCTGCTTCTCCGTCGAAGCTCAGACCAGTGGCTTGACTCAATGGTCTATAGCTTTTTGGTGATAACAAGGCCGTGGCCCTGGAGTCAACATTGGGGGGGGCCAAATCTTCCAGGGAGTCTGGGGTCCCCCCCCCCAGGAAAAAAATCTAAATTTCCTGCCTAAAATATTAAAAATTCACGAACACATAGGATGGGCTTTTTATTTTATTTTTTACAATAATGCCTAATAGTGTATTGTATTACATTGCTTTTTCTTGTTTCATTGTATGTAATGGCAGAGATTAGGGATTCATAAAGTACAACCATAACCACAATCATATAAACAGAAATCTATGCATTGTTTTTTAAGACAAGTCCAGATATTGTGGCCAAGGTTTAGCAAATTGTTGTTTTTATTTACATAGCATCGCAATTATTATTTTAAAAAATATTTTTATAGCAATATATGGGGGGGGGGCATATTTGATTATTGTGGGGGATGTGTCCCCCCCCAATATATATTATAATTACGGCCTTGGTTGATAATGATGGTTGATGATGGTGGTTGTTGTTGAAGATATTGATGATTGTCGATGATGATGATGTTGGTGATGTAACTGAGCCGGTCTCTCTCTGCAGATAAGACCACAGCGAGAGGTCTCTCTTCTCTCTCTCCGCCACCTCGGAGGACGCACGCGGGGGGACATGGAATCCGACCTGAGCGTGATTGAGGCGGCTACCCAGGCCACCTCCTGGCCCGGAGGCCCAATCGTCGATGGTGGCGGTCACGGCAGCGGTGGTGGTGGCCTCAGAGACTCGTCTGCCACCGCAGAGCCCGACCTCCCCGTCTACCCGTGGACTCTTCCCCTCTTCTCGTCGATGCTCTTCTCAATATTCGCGGTCGGCTCCGTGGCCAACGCGCTGGTGCTGTTCGTGACGGTGCGGCAGCACCTGCGGGACCGCACCGCGACGAGCACCGCCGCCGCCACCGCCACCACCACCATCCCCATCCTGAGCCTGAGCGTGGCCGACTCCCTCGTGATGGCCGCGCTGCCCCCCTGGGGCCTCTACGTGCGCGACGGCTACGCGTGGCCGCGCGGCGCCGCCGCCGCCCATCTGTGCCGCGCCTCCGGCCTCTCGCTGCTGCTCGGCCTCTTCGCGAGCGCCCTCACGCTCAGCTGGATCAGCGTGGAGCGCTGCGCCGTCGTGCTGGCGCCGGCCTCCGCGGCGCTGCTGCGCTCGCCGCGCGTCGTCGCCGCCGCGCTCTGCGCCTCGTGGCTGCCGTCGGCCGCCCTCGCCGCGCTCCTCACGGCCGACGTCTCCGCCTACGCCCGCGCCAACGGCACCGGCGGCGCCACCGTGTGCGGCTACGCCGCCGAAGACCGCTTCGCCATGTGGAGCCTGGGCAATCGGCCGGGTCGCGGGCTGCTGCTCAACCTCGTGGGCTTCGCGCTGCCCTTCGCGGTGCTCGGCGCCAGCTACGGCGCCGTGTGCCGGCGGCTGTGCGCCCTCTCGCGCTTCGGCGGCAGCCGCATCCCCAAGGACAGCGTCCTGCGCCTCCTCTTCGCGCTCACCGTCGTCTTCTGCGTCACCTGGTGCCCCTACACGGTGGTGAACCTCTACTCGAACGGCGGCGGCGGCTTCGGCGGGGTCCGGAGCGGCGACGAGAGGACGGCCAACACCGTGGGCGAGCTGTGCATGGCCGTGGGCCTCCTCAACAGCGCTCTCAACCCGCTCCTCTACTGCCTGTGGACGCGCCGCAACTGGCAGCAGCTGCTGCCGCGCGTCCCCCCGCTGTGCGCAACGCGGCGGCCCGCCAGAGTGGGCGCCTCCGTGTGAGCGGCCACACGGGAAGACCGCCGGGGGGGGGGGGGCAGCGGGGGCTCGCGTGGCCAGCACGTGGATGGGCAGTGGTGGAAGGTAGAGGTCCAGTGGTGGAGCTCCAAGTGGTGGAGGTCCAAGTGGTGGAGCTCCAAGTGGTAGAGGTCGAGTGGTGGAGGTCCAGTGGTGGAGCTCCAAGTGATGGAGCTCCAAGTGGTGGACGTCCACTGGTGGAGGTCCTGTGGAGGTTGGAATTTACTGATGGAATAGCATCGGTGAGAAGGCTGTGGTGGCAGGGCGGGTGCTCCCTGCTGTGTGTGTACCAGAGTGTCACTTGAAAAAGAAGAAATGTCAGAGGCAGCTCTGTGGTATCCTCTTCTAAGGGTCGTTCTGTGTGGACCATTGTCACTTGTAGAAGGGATGTCAGAGGTCGCTCTGTGGTATCCACTTCTGGGGGCCGTTGTTCTGTCACACGCGCGGTGGCGTTGCGCTGCTCCGAGAGATTTCCCGAATGGATTCTCCCTCCCAACTGGGAACGGGCCCGTGAGTCCTCACACCGTTTCGCGAGCACACATCATCATCATCACCACACACCTGCTTTCTTGTCTCTGCACTGGCCACCAGTTAAGTATCAAGTGGAAGGACTACAGATCCTCCTGCTCACCTACACGGCTCTCAATGGGTTAACCCCAACATATTTAGAGGAACCGCTCCATGTTGACTCTCCAACGAGGTCCCCAATCTCCTTCTTCTAAGGACTCCGAGGTCAAGGCTCTGTGCCTGGGGTGATCGCGATTTTGCCAGTGTGCAACTCCCAAGCTGTGAGTGGGTGGTTGAGTGAGTGAGCGAGAGAGCGAGTGGGGAGGTGGCTGGTTGCCTGGGTGAGTGGGTGGATGAGTGGGTGGGTTGCTGGTTGCCTGGGTGAGTGGGTGAGTGAGTGGGTGGGTTGCTGGTTGCCTGGGTGAATGGATGGGTGAGTGATCAGGCTTTACCACTGCACAGCTCCCAAGCGGTGGAACGCTCTGTCTTTGGTAATAAGGCAATCAGAATTGCTAGATACATTTAAGTCCTGTCTTGTGGGTGAGTGGGTGGGTGAGTGGGTGAGTGAATGGGTGGGTGAGTGGGTGGGTGAGTGAGTGGGTGAGTGAGTCGGTGAGTGGGTGAGTAAGTCGGTAAACCAGCCTTTACCCCCCACCTAGTTCTGTCTGTCTACACTACAAGTTCTGTTATTCATTGGTTTTCCACACACGGCGGCGCATTGGTGGGATCTACGGATGAAATGTGCCACTTTAACAAATGTACATTACAATTCGTATTGTTAAAGACAAAGGGATGTATGTGCGGGCGACGAGATGGCCGGCTCGTTGCAAAAATTTGCGGCTCGATTCTGGCAGGCTGTCCTGGTTAATGCTGCGGTGCTTATTAATCGTAAAAAACGATTACTACTACTACATGCCGTCTGCTTTATAACAATAAGCACCACGTGCATTTGAACCTTATGGCGGGACCCCGGGGTCCCGAATAAACGGAAGTCAACATCGTAATTATTATTTTTATTTTTGGCGACTCCGTCCCACCGCGCACATAAACGCCGCGACCCACCTGGCGTGGATCATTCTGTTGTCGTGTCGTGTCGTGTCCAAGCGCAGCAGTGAGGATGAATGCGCAGAAGAGCTGAACACGCGAATGCACTCCATGCTCGGGTATGGGCAGGATCATAAGTTGTATCCAAAGCTGCTCAAACTGCCTACACGACTTAAGTCCTTTATTTGTCACAACGGTATGCATCATACAGTGAAACGGCTCTCTTATCTTCATTATTATTTGTAGCCAGGATCAATCGATGAAAATCCTATTACCTGCAGATATTTAAGAGATGAGATGCGTGGCACCGTTAATTTCTCCTGTTTGATAATACTTCTCTTTCTTGATTTGAAGCTTTCGTGACTGCAGGAATCCATACTCTTTGGTTCTTTCGGTAAAGTCATGTAGGTAGAAAATACAATAAATCACAACGTTTCGGCCTGCTGCTGAGGCAAACTGTTTTAAAAAGGTTTGAAATGGGTGTAGCCTAAGGGTCATAAAGAATTGGCCGGGGCTAGTGATGTTAATGTGAGAAATGAGCATGTAAATCTAAGATAGGTGGAGAGCGGCCTCCTCGACGATGGCACGGAAGTGGCTATGTTATTGTGAGAGATTAGCATGTTTATGTGAGAAATTAGAGGGCACGGAAGTGGCTATGTTAATGTGAGAAATGAGCATGTAAATCTAAGATAGGAGGAGAGCGGCCTCCTCGACGATGGCACGGAAGTGGCTATGTTATTGTGAGAGATTAGCATGTTTATGTGAGAAATTAGAGGGCACGGAAGTGGCTATGTTAATGTGATAAATTAGCATGTAACTGTAGAAAAGAAGGAGAGCGGCCTCCTCGACAAGGGAGTGCAACCCAACGGGTGTAATCCAAAAGGCCTGTGAGCATGAGAGTGTAATCCAAAGGCAAGAGAGTGCAATGCAACGGACATGTGAGCATGAGAGAGACATAGAGAGAGAGAGATACACAGAGCGTCGAAATAACAGCTGACATAGGCAGGTAGGATGGAAACATCACAGTCAGTTAAGACTTTACCTGGTTAATAACGTCCTTCCAATGATTGCTCAGTTTGTACCCATCCTCTCGGTTAAAGTTGTGTCTGTGTTTATATATCTGGATGGCTTCATGAACAAATCTCTGAAGGTAGCCGGTGGGTTTTCAGAGTACCTCCGTCTTGGAAAAATCTATTTCGTGTGAGCCCACAGCGTAAAACAATGATCAGCAACGGCAGAGGCCAGGGTATTGCATGTCAGGAATCACATATTTTACAGATGGGATTAAATCACAGATTTTGTGTACTGTATTGAAACGAACCTGGATCTTGTGTTTGTTTAAGATTTTGTAAATCGTTTTGGTAACTCCTGCTATGTACGGTAAAGTGATGGTTATGGTTGGATCCTCAGAAGGTTGTCTCCGCATGGCTGAGGAGACAACTTTGTGGATTGTACGGTCCGAGTATCCGTTCATCCTGAGGGCTTTGTGTACGTGCTCCAACTCACTGGCTAGGTGGTACTAGTCGGAGATGCAACGGGCCCTATGGTGTAGTGTTTTGATGAGGGAATTCTTCTGGGCTGGATGGTGGTGGGAGTCAGGCTTAAGATAGGCATCCGTGGGGGTGGCTTTCTCGATCAAAACATCCAGGAATGGTAGCTTGCCATGCTTTTCACTTCCATGGTGAATTTGATAGACGGGTGTATGGAATTGATGTGGTTGAGAAATTGGTTCAGTGCTGGCAGGCTATGTGGCCAGATGACAAACGTGTCATCTACAGTGAGGGAAAAAAGTATTTGATCCCCTGCTTATTTTGTACGTTTGCCCACTGACAAAGAAATGATCAGTCTATAATTTTAATGGTAGGTTTATTTGAACAGTGAGAGACAGAATAACAACAAAAAATCCAGAAAAACGCATGTTAAAAATGTTATAAATTGATTTGCATTTTAAGGAGGGAAATAAGTATTTGACCCCTCTGCAACACATGACTTAGTACTTGGTGGCAAAACCCTTGTTGGCAATCACAGAGGTCAGACGTTTCTTGTAGTTGGCCACCAGGTTTGCACACATCTCAGGAGGGATTTTGTCCCATTCCTCTTTGCAGATCTTCTCCAAGTCATTAAGGTTTCGAGGCTGACGTTTGGCAACTCGAACCTTCAGCTCCCTCCACAGATTTTCTATGGGATTAAGGTCTGGAGACTGGCTAGGCCACTCCAGGACCTTAATGTGCTTCTTCTTGAGCCACTCCTTTGTTGCCTTGGCCGTGTGTTTTGGGTCAATGTCATGCTGGAATACTCATCCACGACCCATTTTCAATGCCGTGGCTGAGAGAAGGAGGTTCTCACCCAAGATTTGACGGTACATGGCCCCGTCCATCGTCCCTTTGATGCGGTGAAGTTGTCCTGTCCCCTTAGCAGAAAAACACCCCCAAAGCATAATGTTTCCACCTCCATGTTTGACGGTGGGGATGGTGTTCTTGGGGTCATAGGCAGCATTCCTCCACAGAAGAAATCAATCAATCAGATTCCAAACTCTCCACCATGGCCAATACCAAAGAGCTCTCCAAGGATGTCAGGGACAAGATTGTAGACCTACACAAGGCTGGAATGGGCTACAAGACCATCGCCAAGCAGCTTGGTGAGAAGGTGACAACAGTTGGTGCGATTATTCGCAACTGCTGACGCCTGTTGTATATTTGGAGTTTGCGTGTCTCATCATCATCATCACGGTGGCTAGGAGATGTTAACTACCTCGCCGACCCCGACGCATGCTGCTGTATATTTGGAGTTTGCGGTGTGTCTCTCTCCCTGTTGTCGCGTGGATTTTTCTCCGGGTTTTCCGATTTTTCCCTCCACATTTAGAAACACGCGTTCAGAGTATTTGGCTGCTACAAATTTCCACATGATGATGATGATGGTGAGAAGCCACTTTCCTTGGGCTATCATTTGTGGCCAGGTCGCTTCTGAAAATAGAGTTGTGTAGCTCAGTTGGCCTTACCTGGTAAAATAAATAGTAGTAGTTTATAGCATAAATACAGTTATCTCTGCACACTTCGTGGATTCGTTCTATCGCTTGACAGCGCCCATATCACTGACCGCACGAGTTGTCTTTATTTATCTATTCATTTATTCGTCAGAGCAACGGGGGAGCAACCACGGTGCAGATACACACACGGGCGATCATGCTGTAACAGGACACATTTCAGTAACAGACAACAAGCTCGTTCACTCGCTCGCCCACACGCATAAGACCGTTCCCACGCCCAGGATTATCACGTGGTACCACCACAACCACGACCACAACGATCCAGACACGAAATCGGAGCACGGGGAACGTTGAGAACCGTGGCGAGAGAGAGGGAGAAAAAGAGGAAGACGACGCGGCAACATGAAACAGCGCGCGACGAGGAGGGAGAACCGGCCTCACGTTTCTGGAGGAGGAGGTGGGGTGGTCTGTGACGAGCGAGCGGGTCCCACTACACGTGGCTCAGAGACACTGAACACCGTGAAACCCTCAACCTGGTCTGTTTAAACGTCACTCAGCCACATCCAGACGTGTTGTGAGGGTCTCCCTGAGTCACATCAAGACGTGTTGTGAGGGTCTCCCTGAGTCACATCAAGACGTGTTGTGAGGGTCTCCCTGAGTCACATCGAGACGTGTTGTGAGGGTCTCCCTGAGTCACATCAAGACGTGTTGTGAGGGTCTCCCTGAGTCACATCAAGACGTGTTGTGAGGGTCTCCCTGAGTCACATCCAGACGTGATGTGAGGGTCTCCCTGAGTCACATCAAGACGTGTTGTGAGGGTCTCTCTGTGTCACATCAAGACGTGTTGTGAGGGTCTCCCTGAGTCACATCAAGACGTGTTGTGAGGGTCTCCCTGAGTCACATCAAGACGTGTTGTGAGGGTCTCCCTGAGTCACATCAAGACGTGTTGTGAGGGTCTCCCTGAGTCACATCAAGACGTGTTGTGAGGGTCTCCCTGAGTCACATCAAGACGTGTTGTGAGGGTCTCCCTGAGTCACATCAAGACGTGTTGTGAGGGTCTCCCTGAGTCACATCAAGACGTGTTGTGAGGGTCTCCCTGAGTCACATCCAGACGTGATGTGGAGGTCTCCCTGATACACATTTCGATGTGCTATGAAGGGTGTCCGAGATCCACCGCAGAAACCAAACCAGCGCGAGGAGGGGAGACCTCCACATCACGAGCGGACGCCAGGAGCCCGCCACGGGGAGCGAGGAGGGCGCCGACAATGGTTTACCGAGGCCCACGGGTCCTGAGGGGGCGCCGCGTGGCCCCCCACCACCACGGGGCAGGGGGCACATGGAGGGGTGGGCTCGTGCGGGGGGGGGGTGCTTGGGGTGGCGCGTGGTGGGCACGTGATGGGGATTGAAGGGGCACAGGGGGGAGCGTGGTGGGGGTGGAGGGGCCACGGGGAGTAGAGGGGGCGCGTTCGGGGCAGGTGGGGGGAGCGTAGTGGGGGTGGAGGGGGCGTGTGGGAGGCACATGGGGGGCACGTGATGGGGGTGGAGGGGGCACGGGGGGAGCGTGGTGGGGGTAGAGGGGGCGCGTTCGGGGCAGGTGGGGGGAGCGTAGTGGGGGTGGAGGGGGCGTGTGGGGGGCACGTGATGGGGGTGGAGGGGGCACGGGGGGAGCGTGGTGGGGGTAGAGGGAGCATGTGGGGGAGCGTAGTGGGGGAGCGTAGTGGGGGTGGGAAGGGAGCGTGGGGGGGGGGGAGATGAGGAGGGGGCGTGGGTGGGGGGCACGTGGGGTGGGGGGGTACCCTTGGCTCTGTGTGCCCACCGCGTGCTCTGTCAGTGGGGACCTGGCACCCCCCCCCCCTCTTGTTTCTAGACATTTATATTTTACAACATTGATTCAAGCACGTTTTATTTTAAAATATTTATTTAAAAAAAATTCACCCTACCCCCTCTAAATAATATTGTAGCCCCACTTCCCAAAAGGAGACTTTCACCCATCACCTGCTGTAGATGAGGTAAGGGTGAGTTGATGGTGAGGTAAGGTAAGGATGAGGCTAGGGTTAAGTGAGGGTGCGGTGAGGAGGTGACGGTGTGGTGAGTGTGTGGGGAGGGTGTGGCGAGGGTGTGGTGAGTGTGTGGTGAGGGTGTGAATCTCAGTTTCACCCTCACCCCACGGTTTTGCCAACCCCATCGCCACCATCACCACCAATGTCATCATCAGGGTTCTGCTGCACAAGGACGGATGTGCTGAACGAAGTTCGTGCACTCTCCCCTACAGACATAGACAGAGACACAGAGACAACTCGATGCAGATGAAGACACAGAGCCATGTACATGCACAGCCCCTGTGCCATTACAAAAAGACGAAGATCCCAAGTGTAACCGAAGCAAACGGTTGGGGCAAGTGCTGTTAGCGAGCAGCGCCTATGAAGGCCGGCACGGCGCACGAGGGGTGGGTGGCCAGTACCACGCCCGGCCACCTTTGTCACAACAGCGGCGATGGTGACGCACCGCACCAGGTACTCATTTCAGGCGGAGACGGGTTTAGATCATCTTCACCGGTGTTGGCTGTGAGCAGGAATTAAACTCGGTTAGCCGGGTTTATAGCACAGCGCGCTAATCGCTGCGCCACCGCTCCCCACAAAGACACCCCATATAGCCTTAATAAACTTTTGAGGCAAGTGCTGTTAGCGAGCACCTATGAATGCCGGCAGTGGGGAGAAAACACCATTCCCAGGTTCAAGGCATCAAGTCTGCATTAACTACACACAGTGCTTGAGGCAAAACATGCCAACAAACATGCCTCTGATAATGTAAACATTGTCTTTGTAGCCGATTGGCCTACACAGCTGTCTTTATGGCCTTGTCTCACCAGTACAACGACATACTTTTTGGTGCTTTCGGTAAAGTCACGTGGGGAAGAAATAAAATAAATAACCATTTATTGTATTTTATACCCACGTGACTTTACCGATAAAAACAAAGAGTTTGGATTTCTGCAGTCACGAAAGCTTCAAATCAAGATAGTGCAAAGACAATACAAGGATCGGTGCACTTAAAGCTCGGGTCGAGCACTGATATCTTTGGGATACCTTCTTGCTCGAATCAAGAATTAAGAAAATCAGAAGAGGCTTTACCCTTTCTGGCAATAAACAACCACACATACTCGCCACAAGTCCATGTGGGTTCATGCCAGAGGTGGGACAAAGTCATTGTTATGCAAGTCCAAGTCGAGTCGCAAGTCATCAAATTCATGACTCGAGTCTGACTCGAGTCCAAGTCACATGACTCGAGTCCACATCTCAGAGGTGGGACAAAGTCATTGTTATGCAAGTCCAAGTCGAGTCGCAAGTCATCAAATTCATGACTCGAGTCTGACTCGAGTCCAAGTCACATGACTCGAGTCCACACCTCTGGTTCATGCAGACTTGATGCCTTGCCAAACGTATTATCTATTTGGTGCTTAACACAACTCCTGTTTTATTGCCTGAAAATAAAACAAAAACTAAACTACCGGCAAAAAAGGTCGCCATTGACACACACCGAGGAGCCAGTGAGGGGCGCTCGACTCTCGAGGGCCGGGTTCTCACCTGGATCAGGTGAAAGATCGGAGAGCTCCGTGTGCAGGAAAGAGTCGTCGTCGTCGTCATCCTCATCGAGCAGGGCCACCTGTGTACGGACACACGAGGTCAACCCAGACAAAGCTTACCCGTCTAGCCCATGGTAAGGCTTCATAATCGAGGTTTTTTTTGGTTTAGATCGTGTAAATATAAACGATGTTAGCTGACTCTCTGAGTTGCTTTACTAGGTTGTATTGACAGGCTGGATGTCCTACTCGCTCTGTCACCAATGCATCATTGACATGCTAATCTCTCACAATACAATGGCCACTTCCACAGCCTCAGGGAGACCATATCTAGCCCTGCCCTCTTACCCTGAGTTGTGTGTCTCTCTCTGTGTGTCTCTGTGTTGTGTCTCTCTGCTTGTGTGTCTGTCTGTGTGTCTCCGCGTCTGTGTTTTGTCTCTCTCTCAAATTTTGTTTTACCTGATGACGACTGCTTGTATTGCAATCGAAACGTCGTATTCTATTATTTAATTTATTTTCTTTCTACATGACTTCGCCAAAAGAACCAAAGAGTAATTCCTGCAGTCACGAAAGCTTCAAATCATATATGGTCCGAGTTTGGGTTGCATTGAGAAAGTGCCACGACTGTGACTTGCCTTTAATATACCTGTGTTTCGCTATGGGTCTCAATGTGTCTCTGTATCTCTATGGGTCTCTATGAGTCTATGTTGTATCTCTATGGGTTTACTATGTGGTCCATTTTTTGAGTTGCATGCCCACAATCGCACTCTCTCTCTCTCGCTCTCATGCTCTCTCGCTCTCTCTCTCTCACCGCTCCCAGCTCCAGCTCGACCTCCAGGCAGGAGCAGCAGACCCCGTGTGGTGGCACCCAGGAGTGGCGCAGGCAGCGAATGGCGAACCACGCCGCGTAACCACAGAAGCCCATGCTCAGCAGCGCCGTCACCAGCAGGGCCGCGTTGGCGCCACGCGCCAGCTGGTCGTGTGCCGTGTACTGCGCGTGGTCAGCGAGGTGGCAGCGGTGGCACCCGTGTCATTCACAGCAGCAGCAGCAGTCTTTTTTACATTTTTTAAATTTCATTAATATTTTTCAATTATATATATATATTTTTCCTTTTCATTGATTATAATTTATGTTCTTTTATTATATTTTATTATTATTAAATTTGTTAGTACAATACATGTATTTTTTTACCAGGTAAGGCCCCACCGAACTATCGGTAGCTCTTTTTCACACAAGTGACCTGACCATCACAAACGATAGGTCAACAAAAGCGGCTTCTCATCATCGTCGTCATGTAGACATTTATAGCCTGCAGTGAATACTCTAAACACTAAACGCCCGACGTCGATTCACAATGTGGAGGGAAGGGGGGGAACCTGGAGTACACGGAGAAAAATCCACGCGACCACGGCGAGAGAGAGCGAGAGAGACACGCAAACTCCAAATATACAACAGGAATCGTCAGGGTTGGGGTTGAAACCAAGACGACCTTCTGTACACCCAGGCGAGGGAATTAACATCTCACCACCGTGGAGCCCATTGACCAAGCAACTTCTCTATTTTGTTTTGTATCACCACCGCACAACCGTGCCGTGCCGAGCCAGCCCGGGTTGTTTTTTTCCACTGCGGTGGCCGAGCCGTGCCGCGAGCGAGCGTCCGCTCACCTCGTTGAAGACAAAGATGTCCATGCTGGAGTGGATGTAGGCGAGCTCGTCACGGCTGAAGTGCAGCGTGAGGGCGGCGTAGACGAGCACCGCGAGGCAGGCAGCCGCGGCGCTGAGGGAGCCCAGCAGCCACGCCAGCACCTACACACACACACACACGTACACGCACACGCGCACACACACACACGCGTACACACACACGCGTGCACACATACACACACGCACACACACACACGTACACACACACACGCGTACACACACACACGCACAAAGATCACCTGTATAGCCTGTATAGATTGTTGGGGCAAGTGCTGTTAGCGAGCACCTATGAAGACAGGCACGGCTCACGTGGGGGTGGGTGGCCAACACCACGCCCGGCCGCCTTTGTCTCCCCAGTGGCGATGTTTACACACCACGCCAGGTACTCATTTAAGGATGAGTCGACCTAGAGGAGGCCCAGGACCGGTTCAGAAAACCATCAATGGCGTTGGCCGTGAGCTGGAGCCGAACCTGGGTTACTGGGTTCAGAGCGACGCGTGCTAACCGCTGCGGCACCGCTCCCCACTATACACACCACCACAACAGCTCCCATTCACCGCAAAGTAGCAGTGACGTCACCGTGGCACTTGTGCCAGGTGCATTTTGAGGCCACGCGAAGTGTCAAAGGCTCGCTGGCAGAAGGTCATGGGACCAACCCAGGTGCCATGGGTTGGCTGATTGAGATGACTGGAAGATGCACCAATTGTGCTCCCCAGCGTGCCGACTTTCTGCGTTTTATCTGCCCGGCGCTCTGCTCGCTGTTATGAGCGTCACTCCTCTGCCCTGCGACTGCCTCCAACTGCTCAGTAGCGTCCTTCACGAGCCTCCTCCACAGAAGCCAATCATGACACCGCTGGTACCATTGTTCGGCAAGTCCACTCAGCTCCAAATCCTTCTGTACCAACAGACACATCCCTATTATTTGGCAGTTTCCTGATATGAGTGTCCACCACTTATGAAGCCAGAAGGCAGAACCAGTCCATGGGACCGACTGTATTCCGCAGAGGTCCAGGCGGTACCGGTGCAGTTCCAAACAGGTGAGTGGCAGCCTCTAAACCACAGTGAGTGTTCGAACATTCCACATGGCCACTTGCAGTGACTTTTTGCTGTTTCTGGAGGAACCCTGAGGGTGCAGATTCAGTCTCCTGGCTCTGCGAAATGAGGGTTTGGCCAGGAATACATCATAAACACCTGTACCCCGCGGGGCATCCAGCACAGGCTTAGTTTGATATTTAAATCGTGGGTTTGTGGTAATTGAAATTAAGGTGGAGGGGTCTCCAGCCCTGGTAGGTAGGAGATGTTAACTATCTCGCCTGGTATGAGGAGGTCGTGGGTTCAATCCCAACCCTGATGCCTGTTTTATATTTGGAGTTTGCTTGTCTCTCTCCCCATGGTTGCGTGGATTTTTCTACGGGTTCTCTGGTTTTCCCCCTCCACATTTAGAATCAACATCACGTCTTTAGAGCATTTGGCCGCTACAAAATTCCACGTGATGATAGGCCACATAATTGAGCTATCATTTATGATCGCAAGGTTGCTTCTGAAAAAGATCTACATAGCTTAGTGGGCCTTACCTGGTAAAATAGAAGTAAAAACAAAAGTGTTTACATCCAGTTCTCCCCATTGGCCACTGTGGTGGCTGTGAGTGGCATTGCTCATGACCACCGCAGCGTTACCGACCGACATTACCGATGAGGTGCGGGTTGTGTTTGCACCTGCCCGGGCCCACTAAACACACCAAAGATCCCCCATGTAGCCTTGAACAGACTACGAGGACAAAGAGGGGACGCCCAGGACCAGTTCAGATAATTGTCACCGGTGTTGGCCGTGAGCGGGAATTGAACTCGGGATCGTTGGCTTCGTAGCACAATACGCTAACCGTTAAAGCTATTACTCCCCATCTGCAATGACACACATGCACGCACACACGCACGTACGCGCACACACGCACGTACACGCACACACGCGCACACACACGCGCACGCACCACGTTGATGTTTTTGTTGAAGCCCGCGGAGAGCGCGAGGACTCCCGGCACGGCCAGCAGCTACGGACACAGGGCAGAGGAGGAGGAGCGTCAGGCGCGGCTACGTTCGAGTGAGCGACATCCACACCCACGCATACAACAACGACGATGACGACCACGACGACCATCATCAGAGGCTTCGCAATGAGTCTGTGGAGAGACACCTCTCTTCAACCGTGGAGGTGCGAGCATAATTGGGGGAGGGCGAGACTCTGGTTGTGGCTGTTGGGAGGGAGGAAGGGAGCATCGACTCCATCCTTCGGCTCATTCGGCAGAGTTCTGGCCGTTGGGCTAGAGGTTGGGCAGTGTGGAGGAGGAGCTTCCTGGACATCTGTGAAAAAGAGCTTCATAGCTCATCGGATTCCTCCAGAATAAATACATATTCTGATTCTTATTCTCTTGCCATCATCTAAGCTCTCTCCCACCCTCGTCACCTACACATGCTTCGGCTAGAGGGCAGGGCTACCTGAGCGGTGGGCGGAGCTACCAGTGGTGGGTGGGGCTACTCGATGTGGGCGTGAATAACGATTGAATGGGCGTGATGGTGTCAGCTTGTCTGGCTCATAGCCATTTTTCGGGAGAAAGCACTGACGTAAAAATTATCGTTATAGTCGCAATTATCAACATCATAATCATCGTCATTATCGTCTTCATCACAATCGTCATCATCGTCATCATCACAATCATCATCACAATCATCATCATCAGCACAATCATCATGATAATCATCATCGTCATCATCATGGTCATCATCATCACAATCATTATTGTCATCATCGTCGTCATCATTGTCGTCGTCATCATCATCATCGTCATCATCACAGTCCCTCGCCACGCACGCCGCCCCGCTCACCGCGCCGGCCACGATGGGGATGCGTGTCTGCACGAGCGCCGTCTGCCGCCGCATGGCCATGTCGACGAAGCCGAGCGCAAGCATGGCACAGGCGAGCACGAGCTGCACCACGCCCAGCGCTAGCGCCACGGGGCTGTGCAGCAGGAAGTACACCGGGGTGGCAGAGGCGGCGGTGGCGCTCTCGGCCGAGTCGGCGAACCCGCCGAGGTCTTTCCTCCTCCCAGACCGCCCCGCGCCCTCGTCCCTCGCCATCGCCTGCTCCGTCACGTCCGGTAGCCGGGCGGCCATCTCTTCCTTCTGGTTGCCCAGTGGAGGGGTTACAGTGGGTGGGGGGGGTGGGGTTGTTTGCTGGTTGGGGAGGAGGGTGGCTGTGGGAGTCAAGGAGGGGGGTAACATCCAGGGCCGAAGGTCATGAATGGAGGTGAAGGAGTTTGGGGAAGGAGGGGAGGATTGACAGCAGAGGGCAAAGGGATTTGGGAATTGGGGAGAGGTGTTAAGGGTGATGGGATTGGAGCGAGGGATTGGGGTGAGCAGTAGAGGTGAAGGTTGATAGATGGATGTGATGGCTGAAGGTGAAAAATGTTGGGTTCAGAGTTCAGGGGTGAGAGATTGAGGTAAGGGTTTGGGGGGTCAGGGTTCAGGAATGAGGGGAAGAGGTGAGGATTGTGGATATTGGTTGCGATTGGTTCATAGACACCACAGTCACTATATATGAGTCACAATACTGCGTCACCGCTGCCCACATGCACTTTAGAGGGTAACTACTTCCAACACTGCCCAGTAGCATCCTTCACGAGCCTCCCCAACAGAGGCTGATTTAGGTTTTCCTGGAAGACTTTGCTGTTTTTCCAGAATTTTTCTGTTGCGTGTAGTCACTTTAAGATGTTTCTTGTTCATGTTTTTGTTTTGTTGCGGTTGCACCCGAGTCAAGAGCCGCATGGCTCACATGGTTATACCTAATAAATTAAACTGACACTGAAGCCAGTCATTGGCAAGTCCACTCAGATCTACATTCTCCTGTTCCACATCATTCCATCTCTTCTCTAGCCCGTCCCACGCCCGTTAAGCCCCCACTATCCAGCCAAGCAGAAACTGCTTGGACATGCAGTGGCTGGGCATGCCGGCAACATGACCCAACCAACGCAGGAGTTCACCAAAGGGAATGTGTCCAGATCTTTCAAGGATTTGTGAGCTCCTCACACAATCCATCCTAGTTAAACCCTGGATTGATCGTAGGTAGGCCAGCCTGAATGTTTTTAACCTGCACAGATGTTTCTCCAAAGGACTCCACGTTTCGCAAGCAAAGAACGGGGGGGGGGGGGGGGGCATGAACGTGGCCAAGAAGACTCCACCAATAGGGAGTGGAGGGGGTAGAGATCAAATCCCAGGAAAGTGCTCTAATTTGCGAGACTGATGGTAAGGTCCCATCTCTTAGTAAGTTCTGCATCAAAGTATCCAACTAATGAGTCAGCGGCAACTCCCAGATCATCAGCATACGCAACATGGTTGACCAATAGGGAGCCATCCCTTTACTGCACCCAGGCATCGATCAGCCTCCCTTTGTATCTATACCAGATGGAAATTCCTCCGGTACAGCCATATAGAGCATCATGAACTACATAGTGGTAAAAATTGCGTTCAATTATGTAGAGGCCTGAGCACATCCCTGTCCCATTCCAATGTGAACAGGGAATGGGTCTGTCTCCCAACCATGCAACTTTACCTGGGCCTGCCCACCATCATGAAGGTCCTGAATGGTTGTGAGCAGAGGGTCATGGACCCCAAAAGCATTTAGAATGGCCTAGTAGTGCACCATAGGCCTTGACGAGGTCAATAGTGTAGAGATGGAGGTCACGTTTAAATTCCCTATACCTCTGCTGTAGCAGATAGACAGAGAATATGGTGTCAGTGCAGGACCGCCCCAGTCTGCAAGCCTCTCCTCAGTGTGCCTGGCAAGGCGATGAGAATCCTTGCCAGGACCTTTCTCAGTATACTGGGGAGGGAGATGCCCCTGCATTTGTTACAATTTGTGTGGTCCCTTTTCTTAAAGGGGAGCATCAGGGCATCCTTCCAATCCTGCGGAAGCCATCCGATGGACCAGACAATAGCAGTGATGTCATATAGGGCAGCCTTCACACAAATACCACCCTCCCAAAAGGAGTTCAATTCAGAGGTCATCTCTGCCCAGGGCTCTATGTGGTCTCAGGCTCTGGGTCGCCTTTCACACTTCCTCAACAGATGGCAACGTCAGCCAGTCACTCTCGGGGGATTCCTACTTCCTACAATATTTGAGGTATTGCAATCCCAGCAGGGTCAATCCCAAATTACCCATGTTATATAAGTTCAGAATTTCCCCATCCCCAAAGTCCTGAGCAAACCTGAAAACCCGTTCCTGGGGGTTAGAGCCCTGGCCTATTATTGTAAGGATGGTAACAGGTTTGGTCTTGCAAGTTACTTTTTTGATGACTTTAAAGAGTGACTTATGATCGCACACTGCTGAAGCAGATTCTATCTCCTCGGCAACCTGCGACCACCAGTACAATGCAGCCTTCCAAACTTCCGAGCGAAGGCTGCAGGAAACCTGCTCATTCTCGAATGTAGTATATGGTGGGAGTGGGCCTGCCGCTTTCTCTCAGCTCATTGGAACACCTCCGTTCGCCAAGGTCTCCGGGGAGGTTGGGACCACATCTCCAATGCAGCCATAGCAGCTGCATAAAAGCCAGAGTCCTGAACCTTACCCATTTCCCCTCGGTATGAGATGGGAAGACGATGCAAATTCCAGCTTTAAGTGATGATGAAACTCACACTTACAACCTTTATCAGCTTGCCAAGACCAGGCTATATTGGGTTTTATTTAAGTCCCAGGTGGACACCCATCCAGTGGAAAAATGGCAGGCACATGTTATAAATGGCAAGCTGATGGTCAGTGAGCAAAACAGCTCTATGGTAGGGCCTGGTGTTAAGGACAAGGGCCTGCATTTGTAGTTCCATCACTATCTAGTCCAGCAGATGTTCTTGCTTGGACCCAGTATGCATCCATGATGTTATGTGGATGTTCCGATACCAGAACAATGTGTTGGTAATGACAAGCCCATGGGTTGCACAGAAGTTTAGCAGCATCCTTATCGTTGTTATTGAGCAGGTCTGGTCCATGCCTTCCAATCACTCCAGCCTAGATGCAGGCATCTTGACCCACTCAGGCATTAAAGTCACCCAACAGGATGACTCTATCCCAAGGGGCCACTTTAGCCAGCACATGAGACAGCAGGCTGTAGAAGGCATCCGACTCAACGGCCTTGTCTGCGTCCCTCAACTGATGTTCATCTTTGGTTGGGGCGTAAGCCACCACCCCCATTTCTCGCCTCCCGTTGATGGGGAGGCGAGCTCACAGCAGCCTGGGACTCACGGCTTCCTACACCCCACTTCCATACCCCTTTCATGCTCTTGTTCAAAAGCAGAGCCACTCCTTGTTGGGCAGCTTCCTGCCCCGAGTGGAAGACTGTCCACCCCTCACGATGACTGGAGCCATAACCAGTCCACAGGACCTCCTGTGCTCCACGCAAGTCCAGGCACGGGTCCAGTTCCCGAAAGAGGAGTGACAGCCTCTCGTCCACAGGAGGCATTCGCACATTCCATGTGGCCAACCACAGTGGCTTTCTGTTTTTCGAGGAACTCCGAGGAGGGGTGGTTCAGAGTCCCAACCAGAATCTATGTTTAGACGATTGGAGGAGGAATCCGATGAGCTATGAAGCTCTTTTTTCACAGATGTCCAGTTGGGGCATGGGGTCAGAACGTTGCAACAACAAACAATACAAAAACACGATATAAGTGCGAAATAGTGAAAAAAGGAATGAAAGTCACGAAATAAGAAATACATATGAAGTACAGTAGCTTATCGATGGGGAGGATGGCAGCAGATTATTCTAAATCACGGATAACTCATAAATACCAATTTTCTGCGGATATCGATGCCAAAAACCAATAATATAGATGTCAATTATGTTTAAGTTTCTATGCCATCACACAGCTTCGTCAATGAAAACTCACAAAATAACTGATCGGATAAATCACTCAAAATGAAGCACAACTGACGAGTTTGATTGCTACTCTTTCGATTTAGAACAAATACTAACGATCTGATCGATGCGCGTGCTCAGCAATAACACTTTTCCTGCTCCCGTGCAGAAAATTCGGCCCACTAAGTGGACAGCAGCAGAGCCACGCCAATCAACATCAATCAAACTCCGCCCGCTGCTGTAAAAACATGCAACTACTGTAAAAACATGCAACTACTGTACTGTAGAGGGGATCACCTTGATTTCGGATTAACCGGAGCAGATATTTGTTTGGTTTAAGCACGTAACTTGTAATCAACATTTCCAAGAATAAGAAGGTACAACTGTTTTTAGATTATTAATTTGGGCTTGAGGGAAAATCCACGCGTTCTTAATTTATGTCAAAATCTCAGGTGCACGTTAAATCCGCAAATCGGATAAGTCATAAGTGGATAATCGAGTCTACTCTGTAAAAGTTCTATTTTTCAACACAGTCTCGTTTCGCCATGTGAGTTTGGCAATGGGGCGTCATGAACGCCCATCCCTCTGGGGCCTCCTGCACAAGATAGGTTGGGTGTTTCCACCGTGGTATTTGATAGAAAATAGTACCAGCTCCTCATACTAAACACTAATCTCGCGACATACACACAGTCTTACACACCCCCTGCTCACGCTCACTTTAGCCTCACCTCAGCCTCACCACACTCACCCAATACTCGCCACACTCAGGTCAACCTCACTGCCTTCACCCTCACACGACACTACGTCTCACGCTTACAACACACGATACACCACATATTACACTATAGACCACTACACGAATACACACCATATTTCACAACACACTGCTATATTTACAACATTACACACTACTGTATGCTATGCACGACACTGTACCCACAAACTACTGTACATACAATAGATACATAAACTAACACAGCCACAACAACCACAGCCGATCGTCACTCAGTGACTGTGACGTCATCACAGCGCCAGGCTAGGTGCACTCTGAAACCACGTGAAGTGTCGAGGGCTCTCACCGGAGGTCACGGGACAGACCCCAGGTGCCATGGGTTGATACAGAAAGACAAAGACCCCCCCGTGGAGCCGTCACAGACTGTAGGGGCAAGTGCTGTTAGCGAGCACCTATTAAGGCTAGAACGGCACGCGAGGGGGTGGGTGCCCAGCACCACGCCCGACCGCCTTTGTCTCCCTCGTGGCGATGCTTACTACACACCGCACCAGGTACTCATTTGAGGCTGATTCAACGTACGGGAGGCCCGTGACCAGTTCAGATAATCGTCACTGGTGTTGACGGCGAACAGGAATCGAACTCAGCTCGCCAGGTTCGTAGCGCAGCGTTCTAACCACTGGACCAGCGCTTTCCCACACAAAGACACACACACACACCCATATACGTACACTGACTACACACATGACTGAAACACACACATATATAGCGTGCACAATTAATACATTTTAAGGGGCCGTCCATAAATGACGTCACGCGATTTTGGATGATTTTTGACCCCCCCCCCTCGTCACACATCGTCACAAATGTATGACCCCCCCTAGGTGCGTGACGTCATTTATGGACGGCCCCTAACCACTTAATGCGAATTATATGGGGGGGGGGGTTTAACTCACATCACCCGTGCCAGGCTAGGTGTACGCACACTTCTACAAAGACCAACGCATCTCCTGGACAGTACTTACGTCACCTTTACACTTCAGCCACTTGAACATAATATCAATAATTATACAAACTTTAAAAGTAAATAAATCAGTGAGACAACAATACACACGCGAAATAAAGACCCCCACCGTATAATCTAAACAGACTGTTGGGGCAAGTGCTGTAAGCGAGCACCTATGAAGGCTGGAAAGGCACACGAGAAGGTGGCTGGGCCAGCACCACGCCCGACCGCCTTTGTCTCCCTCGGGGAGGCCCAGGACCTATTCAAATAATCGTCACTGGTGTTGAATGTGAGCAGGAATCGAACTCGGCTTACCCGGTTCGTAGCGCAGCACGCTAACCGCTGCGCCACCACTCCCAACATACACACACACAAACCTGTACCACACACACACACACACCTGTATCACACACACACACACACCTGTATCACACACTGACCTGTACACTCACCTGTACACTCACCTGTACACTCACTCACCTGTATCACACACACACTCACCTGTATACACCTGTGGTTGTCACGAACCAAATGCCTAAACCACAAATCTCTTCCGTGACTGACGACATCAACACACGGACGCACGCGCATAGTTACACATACATACACACACACATACACACACACCTACACACTCACACACCTACACACACATACAGGCTCACACATACACACACATATAGACCTACACACATACAAACACAATAACACACATATACATATACACACAGATACACACCTACACACCTATACACATACACACATATACATATATACACACACATACACAAAGACAAAGATCCCCCGTATACCCTTAACAGACTGTAGGGGAAAGTGCTGTTAGCGAGCACCTATGAAGGCCGGAACGGCACACGAGGGGATGGGTGGCCAGAACCACGCCTGACCGCCTTTATCTCCCCAGTAGCGATGTTTACACACCGCACCAGGTACTCATTTGAGGCTGAGTCGATTTAGGGGAGGCCCTGGACCGGTTCAGATAATAGTCACTGGTGTGGGCCGTGAGCGGGAATCGAATCCGGATCGCCGGGTTCATAGCGCAGCGTAGCGCTAACCACTGCACTACCGCTCCCCATACACGCACATACACACACATACACACACATACACACATACACACACATACACACATACATACATACAGACCTACACATACAGACCTACACATACAGACCTACACATACAGACCTACACATACAGACCTACACATACATACACACATAGACACCTACACACATATACAGACCTTTCCACATACACACCTAGACGCACAGGCACCATCACACAGATACACAATGCACACTCCTGTAACAACACCTGTAAACACAGACACGTAACCAAACACACACATATTTGTTCACGCACAAATACATTAACATACAAAGACATACATACGTACACAAACATACAAAATAGAAAGATGCCCCGTACAGCCGTAACATACTTTTGGGACCAGCGCTATTAGCGAGCACACGAGGGGGTGGGTGGCCAGCACCACGCCCGACCGCCTTTGTCTCCCTCGTGCCGATGTTTACACATCGCACCAGGTACTCATTTGAAGCAGAGTCGACCTAGGGGAGGCCCAGGACCGATTCAGAGAATCGTGACTGGTGGTGGCCGTGAGTGGGAATAGCAACGCGAACAACTACACTACTATACTCTTTGGTTCTTTCGATAAAGTCACGAAGGTAGAAAAATAAAATAAAACAAAAAATAATATATCACAACTACACGACTGCTTCCCACTATAAATCAGAGATAACCCGAAACACATACAACTTTACACACAGACATGTAAACACACACATCATCAACACAGATTGTAAACATACACACGTAGCTATAAACAGACAAACACACGCCTTCTAAACACACAGACACATACAGCTACACACAGACAGACTGTAAACACGCACAGATTGTAAACACATAAACACACACATTGTAAACACACACACAGATTGTAAACACATAAACACACAGACTGTAAACACACACACATTGTAAACACAAACACACACACAGCTATAAACACAGACGTAAACACACGGAACGTAAACACACACACATTGTAAACACACATACAGCTATAAACAAAGACAAAGATCACCCGTATAGCCTTAACAGACTGTTGGGGCAAGTGCTGTTCGCGAGTCGCACCTATGAACGGCACACGAGGGGGTGGGTGGCCAGCACCACGCCCGGCCGCCTTTGTCTCCCCAGTGGCGATGTTTACTTAACACCGCGCCAGGTACTAATTTGCGGCTGAGTCGACCTAGGGGAGGCCCAGGACCGGTTCAGATAATAGTCACTGATGTTGGTGGCCGTGAGCGGGAATCGCCTAGTTCGTAGCGCTGTGTGCTAACCGCAACGCCACCGCTCCCTACTCCATGCAAAGACACACACACCTGTAACACAAACACACCTGTAACACACACACACACCTGTAAACACACACACACACCTGTAGACACACGCACTTACCCCTATGCAAATATTTATACGCACACGTATACAAGCACAAAGACAAAGACCCCCCGTGTAGCCCTAACAGACTGTTGGTGGAAAGTGCTGTTAGCGAGTATCACCTATGAAGGCCGGCACGGCGCACGAGGAGGTGAGCGACCAGCAGCACGCCCGGCCGCCTTTGTCTCCCCAGTGGCGATGTTTACGCGCCACACGGACATGAACACACACACACGGCACCTACCTGGGAACTCGAGTGACGTCACATCCACCACAGGTGTGGCAGCACTGGGTCACGTGACGCAGGTACGTGATGTCACGACGGGTTGGTGAGGAATGCTCACCACGTCACCCCCCCACCACTCATCACTCGCCATGACTCACCCCACATCACTTACCATCACTCACCACCAACTCACCTTATCACCGCTACCCACCACTATCACTTACTATCGCTCACCACGTTACTCACCACTTTCCATCATTCACCACATCACTCACCCACACGCTCACCACCGCTCACCACGCACCTGCGGGATTTTTAGGTGTACAAGCCCTCGAGCAACTCCACTGCTGGATGAGTGCGTGTGCATTGTATTTTGTATTCCCCCCACGCTGCCAGCAACGGGGTGGGTCGCGTCCACTCGATGCGCAGTCGCCTGTGCGTAGAGCTGCTGTCTCTGAAACCGGTTCGACTCGCTGCGTGTCCGTCGCCACACCTCGAGCTCATTGCCGAGAGCTGTGGTGATGCATTTGTCCGCCTACTCACCCAGACCCACGCAGCCACACTTACCCAGCCTCACTCAGCCACACTCACCCACCCACACTCACCCAGCCTCACGCACCCACACTCACCCACACTCCCCCAGCCTCACCCAGCCTCACTCAGCCTCACTCACTCACCCACACTCACCCACACTCACCCAGCCTCACTCAGCCACACTCAGCCACACTCACCCACACTCACCCACCCACACTCACCCAGCCTCACGCACCCACATTCACCCTCACGCACCCACACTCACCCACACTCACCCAGCCTCACCCAGCCTCACTCACCCACATTCACCCAGCCTCACTCACCCACATTCACCCACACTCACCCAGCCTCACCCAGCCTCACGCACCCACACTCACCCACACTCACCCAGCCTCACCCAGCCTCACCCAGCCTCACGCACCCACACTCACCCACACTCACCCAACCTCACTCACCCACACTCACCCAGCCTCACCCAGCCTCACTCACCCACACTCACCCACATTCACCCAGCCTCACTCAGCCACACTCACCCACACTCACCCAGCCACACGCACCCACACTCACCCAGCTTCACGCAGCCACACTCAAAATGTCCCCCCCCCCCCAATATATTGCTATGAAAATTTACTATGCTCTGTAAATAAAAACAACAATTTGCTAAACCTTGGCCCCAATATCTGGACTTGTCTTCATATAAATCAATGCATAGATTTCTGTTTATATGATTGTTGTTATGGTTTTACTTTATGAATCCCTAATCTCTTCCATTACATACAGTAAAAACAGAGCACTGTAATACAATACACCATTAGACATTATTGTAATAAATAAATAGTCCATCCCATGTGTTAGTGGATTTTTTTTATATTTTAGGCAGGAAATTAGTTTTAAAAAATTTTGGGGTTGGGACCCCCAGAAATTCAATCAATCTCGGAGAAAACCTTGAAAAGCAATTGCCATCAGCAGCAACATCATCAATACCAGCTAATATCATACACTTCACCAAAGAGAAGCAGTTCCAGTCCATCACATTAGGGACGAGTTAATTAAATGTTTGACCAAATATAACAGGCATATTTTAAAGTTGATAATTTTGTATGGCCAGCGAATGATGTTATATAAATATCCAAATGGCCCTTGGCAGAAAAAAGGTTCCCCAACCCCTGGTCTAGATTGACGAACTCATTGCTTTAGAACTGCTTGCTGTTGTGTTTAGTTTGCTGTGCTTTCCCCCGCGCCTCCCATTGGCACCGTTGGTGGCTACGTTCGCTGGTGCGAAAGAAGTTCAATATCCATACATGGAGGCTTAAAACAGTGTTGCTCCAAAGAGCTGAGGACGCGTGATTGTTGCGTATTCGTGGCGGACTCGACCCGTAAGGGTGCCGCAATAAGCAATGCTCAGACTTACTGTGCAGGGTGATCCATAGTTATTGACCCCACACATGCATATTCATTTCCGTTGTAAATAACCCTTACTTAACAAATTACGTTTTAGAGAAGTAAACCTGTGAAGCTAAACTTGAAACATGTTTTGTATTCTACCAGGCAAGGCCCAGTGAAGCGACCTGGCTATCACAAGTGACAACTCAACGAATTGGCGGCTTAACATCACCACCACCACCACCATCACGTGGAGGTGGACAACAGCAGCCAAACAACCAAAACGCGTCAATTCTAAACAGAGGGAAAACCCGGAAGACCCGGAGAACAATCCACGCGACCACGGGGAGAGATGACAGAGAGAGACACGCAAACTCCAAATACACAGCAGCGGGCGTCAGGGTCGGGGTCGAACCCACGACCTCCTGTATACCAGGCGAGGGAGTGAACATCTCATAGCCGCCGTGGTGGTCACAAGAGTTCTGGACCGCCCTGCCCAGCGGTGCCTCTCAGAGCGGAGTCCCCGGATCGCGACGCTCCTCACGAGGGTCGCCTGCAAGGGCTGCTGATATGCAAACTCGGGTTGATCCGGAAACAATGACAATATTCATAAATAGGGGGTGTCCCCCCTTTTTTCTGGCAACAAAACTGAAACCTTTTTACAAGGGATCATGTGTGCATTAACAGCATTTTGACAAGTTGTAAATATGTGTGTGCATCAACAGCATTTTGACAAGTTGTAAATATGTGTGTGCATTAACTGCAAGCATTGTGACCACAAGTATTGTGGTTAATGCAGACATGATCCCTTGCAAAAAAGGTTTCAGTTTTGTTGCCAGGAAAAAGGGGGGGAAACCCCTATTATTATATTTTGGTTCTGACAAAGGAGGTCTAATAATGACAATATTGATTACATCTTTAGTTTCCGACGTTTATTCATATTTCACTCGTGATATCACATTTAAACAGTGCCAAGTGAGGTAAACTACCCCGATTAACTTACCCGTAAACCTAACATCGAAATGCACCTCGCCACTAAAGCCATAGGCGGGGGGTTAGCGACGACATTCGGGGGAGGGGCAGGGAGGGGTTCGCTCACATTACGAAATTATTAATCGCTGGTGCATATAATTAATTTAAATGTAATCTTCATTGTAAACGACAAAAAGTAAATTAATAAATGTGCCGTCCAAGCCCGCCCGCCCCTCCTCCCCCCCCAAACTCCGCCAAAACAAAAACACAGAATAGATAATAACCACAAATGTGTGTGTGTCCCGGTTAACATGCATCACTTTGTATTATTGTACCACCGTTTAGAGAGAGAGATAAGTGAATGCGTTTTGTCGCCAGGGGTAGTGGTGTGCTGTGTTTGCCTCGGCTGAGTGGTCTGCGAGCCCAAACAAAGTTTGAGAGACATCGCCACCGCTGTCGAGGTTGAAAACTTTTTTTTATCTTGATTTGAAGCTTTCGTGACTGCAGGGATCCATACTCTTTGGTTCTTTTGGTAAAGTCACGTGGGTAGAAAAGAAAATAAATCACGACGTTTCGGGCGCAACACAAACGTCCGTCATCAGGTGGGAAAGCATGGTCTGCTGTGTTGCGCCCGAAACGTCGTGATTTAGTTTATACCTTTACCGAAAGAACCAAAGAGTATTAAAACATTTTTTATTTTACCAAGTTGAGGCCTCACTGAGCAATGTAGCTCTTTTTCATAAGCGACCTGGAGATAATAAATGACAGCTCGACGCAGCGGCTTACCATCACGTGGACCTGATGTCCCATAGGGGATGAAGAGGATTAACTCACCAATGTATAGTAGCAGCCAAATACTCTAAACGAGTGCTGTTTTTTTAAATGTGGAGGGAAACTCGGATGACCCGGAGAAAAATCCACGCGATTCACGAGGAGAGAGAGAGACCGCAAACTCCAAATACACAGCAACAGGCGTCAGGGTCGGGATCGAACCCACGGACCTCCTTCATACCAGGCGAGGAAGTTAACATATCCTAGCCACCGTGATGATGATGAGAGAGACACGCAAACTCCAAATATACAGCAACAGGCGTCAGGGTCGGGATCGAACTCACGACCTCCTGCATACCAGGCGAGGTAGTTAACATCTCGCCACCTGTAACCAACTCCCCCCGTTCATAAATCCCTCTCTCTCCGCTTCCCATTGGCCCAACTCTACTCTTCCTACCACTTAAACTGCACCTAGCCTGGCACAAGCATCGTGGTGACGTCACCGCCACTTGGTGGCGAATGGCGGTTGTTTTTGTCAGTGTTCGTGTCGGGATGTTCTCCGTGTGTGTGGGTGTGTCCTGTGCCTCCTCTAGGGAGACAAAGACGGCCGGGCGTGGTGCTGGGCACCCACTACTCGTGTGTCGTGCCGGCCTTGATGGCGTTTTGTGAACGGAACTTGCCCCAACAATCTGTTCAGGCTATACGGGGGATCTTTGTCTTTGTGTGGGTGTGTTCATCAATGTTCGGGTCGCGATGTTCTTGGTTGGTGTGGGTGTGACCCGAGTTCGATTCCCGCTCACGGCCAACACCAGTAACAATTATCTGAACCGGTCCTAGGCCTCCCCTAGGTCGACTCAGCCGCAAATGAGTACCTGGCGCGGTGTGTAGTAAACATCGCCGTTGGGGAGACAAAGGCGGCCCGGCGTGGTGCTGGCCACCCACCCCCTCGTGTGCCGTTCATAGGTACGACTCGCGAACAGCACTTGCCCCAATAGCCTGTTTCGCACCCCCAATTAGCACGGTTGGCTACGTGCGGAGCGAAATAAGTTCATGACACGTAAAATAAAAGCTTACTAGCGGGAAGTACCCGGCGTTTCCCGGGCGAAAATATATATTTCCAAACTTATCTTAAAA
This sequence comes from Lampetra fluviatilis, assembly GCF_964198595.1. Taxonomy (NCBI): domain Eukaryota; kingdom Metazoa; phylum Chordata; class Hyperoartia; order Petromyzontiformes; family Petromyzontidae; genus Lampetra; species Lampetra fluviatilis. The sequence goes on from NC_136335.1 coordinate 7,186,974, forward strand.
ACCTTACATATACATACACAGATACTAAGCTATTGTGAAAGCCCGGTGGGCCATTTGTCCATTTCTTCACCAACAGAATTATAAGAAGCTTACAGAAGTCCAAAAAGTTATAGAAAGTGTGGGGTAAATAGTTAAAATAAAAGGTTTCCGAAAATTGTCGACCCACCCCCTCAAAAATATCTTTACCCCCGCGTAGGTATATATACCTACACATCCTACATACAACAGAGTAAGTAGTATCTATTGACTCTGTAGTTGTATCTACTGACTGTACAGTAGTATCTACTGAGCCAGTAGTAGCTACTGACTGTGTAGTAGTATTTACTGGCTGTAGCAACTACTGACCGTAGTAGTATCTGCTGACTCTACGGTAGTGTCTACCGACTCTATTGTAGTATCAACTGACTCTATAGTAGTATCTACTGACTACAGTAGTGTCTACCGACTCTATATAGTAGTAACTACTAACTGTATAGTAGTATCTGCTGACTCTATAGTAGTATCTACTGACTATAGTAGTAACTACTAACTCTATAGCAGTATCTACTCACTCTATAGTGGTATCCACTGACTCTAGTAGCTACTCACCGTAGTAGTATCTACTGACTGTAGCAGTATTTACTGACTGTAGTGGTATCTACTAACTCTATAGTCGTATCTACCAACTCGATAGCATTATCTACTATCACTACAGCAGTGCATACCGACTGTGGTGGTACCTGCTATGACTACAGCAGTGCATACCGACTGTGGTTGTATCTGCTATCACTAAAGTAGTACATGCTGACTCCATCGCAGTATATATCGACTCTATAGCACAAACTACGAACTTGACACAGTGCCATCGTGAGGCCTAGTCGCGTGCAGAGCCCCCGGCCTCGCCTAGATTGCCCAGCCGGCCGAGGTGGCACCTTGGCAGGCTGGGGGCTGGGCCGCTATCCCCCCACCATCCCCCCGTCCGCTCTACAATAATAGTATCTAAGCGCTATAGTATTAGTATCTACCGACCCTATAGTAGTAAGTGCACATATTAGGGTGAGGAGAAGAGGACATGACACTTCGAAGAATTTACGTCAGCGTTGTGTTGATTTGTTGTGCATTTTTTACGCGAAAGATAATTTTTACCCCCCTCCCAATGAAAGCGTGTGCGTTACTAGGGGCAACCCCTGTCAGCTTTGTCGCGAATGCACAAATGCGTGCTTTGGCGTGCGCTGAGCGGCGTAAGGAAATAAATAATAGTAAATAGCACAAAATTGTTAATTTAACTACTTTTAAGTTGACGGATGCGAAAATGGAATAGCGCTGGATCACCACGGGGCTTATGGCGAGCCAAATCCTTCGCAAGTTTCGTCCACACACAGACAAACAGACAGACGAACAATTACGTTTATAGGGAAGATACGGGGGATCTCTGTATTTTGTTAGAGGCAGGGGGCTGTAGCGTAATAGCGCCACCCCGTTGCCGGTCGGAGTGTGGAGCAGCACCCACGGTGGGTAAGGGGACAGCAGGGAACAGCTCGGCAGTGATGATGCCGCGTGCGTAGATCCTGGAGAGGTCGAGCGGCATCGCCCCCACAGCGCTGGCTCGCAGCACGGCGTGAGAACCACGTGCCTCCCCCTCCTGCTCCCTGTGCCTCCCCGCTCCTCTAGACAACAAATATCGTGCCCTCTGGCGAACACGTTCACACTGCAACTAACAAAGACATCTCTTCTTGACAAAATAAGATGTTTAATGACAAAAAACTAATTTTAAGATCTACCCTTATAAGACACAACCCAATGAGCATCAGGATAGACAGATCGGATAAAGCAGTGGACAGGCAGACAGCACTAACATATGGACAGAGACAGAGACTCGTTCAGACAGATCGACACACAGACATATGGTTTAAATGACAGATACATGGATAGATCGACACAGACAGACAGACTGAAAGACAGACAGACAGGCATATGAAAACCTCGGTCAACCAGATGGACAGCACGGACAAATGCATGAACCGACAGATACATTGACAGACGGACAGAGCCACATACAGATGCATTGATGGATGGATGGACAGAGTGAAGGTGATTTCACCACAGCGCATGTGCCAGGCTAGGTGCACTTCGAGGCCATCACATTAAGTGTGGAAGGCTCGCTGGCAGAACATGAGAGAGACCCAGGTGGTATAAGATGACTGAAATGACTGGCAGATGCACCAACTATGCTCCCCACTGTGTCATCTTGCTACGTTTTAGTCGCTCCGCTAGTTGTTGTGAGCATCGCTCCTCTGCCCTTCGCTGTTGCTGGAGGGCGACTTCCTCCAACTACCCAGTAGCATCATGCACGAGCCTCCACCATTGAGGCCGATCTTGATACCGCTGGTAGCAGTCATCGACAAGTCCACACAGCTCCACATCCTCCTGAACCACATCACTCTTCTTTCCGGTAAAACAGAAGCTGCTTAGGTATGCGGTGGCTGGCCATGCGGGCTACATTACCCAGCCAATGCAGCCTCGCCTGCTGGAGCAGCTCACGTACGGTACTGTATCCAGGTCTGTCAAGGATCTGTGAGCTCACGGAATCCAGTCTGGTTAAACCCAGGATGGATTGAAGGCAGAGTCAGGCTGAATGTCTTAAACCGTCACAGATGCCCAATCAGAGGGGTCCACATTTCGCAAGCATAGAGAAGGAAGGGCATAACTGTAGCTGAGAAGACCCGGAGCTTCGTGCGGAGCGTCAGGCGGGGTAGCTACCACACATGCTACCCAACTGATTCAAAGTGAGACCTCCACTGTCAAATCGGAGCTGGTAATAAGCCTTAACAGACTGTTGGGTCAAGTGCTGTTAGCGAGAACCTATGAAGGCCGACACGGCACACGAGGGGGTGGGTGGCCACCACCACGCCCGACTGCCTTTGTCTCCCCAGTGGCGATGTTTTTACACATCGCACCAAGTACCGGTTCAGATAATCATCACCGGTGTTCATGGCTGTGAGCGGGAATCGAACTCGGGTCGCTGGGTCCGTAAGCGCAGCACGCTAACCATTACACTCCCTCTGCCTATTACACACACACGCACGGACACACGCACGCACAAACACACGCACACACGCGCCCCCACTCAGCGGAGCGCACGCGCCCCCACGGCCTTCCTGCCGCTCCCCCTCGCGCAGCCCCTGCAGGCCAACAAGGCCACAAGCTCGGCGCGGAAGGCCGCGCTCGCCAGGCAGTACAGGAAGCAGTTGACAGCCGAGTTGGCCAGATGCAACATGATGGCAACGTCGGCCGCCACATTGAGCGGCCGTGTGAAGTCGTTGCGGTCCCGTGCCCACTCGGGCCCCATCGTGCGGAGGAGGCAGTAGGTGACGAAGCGTGGCAGCGAGAGACCCACGAAGGCCAGCGACACGGCCAGGAGGATGGCCACGGAGCGGCGCGTCTTGGCCCGCAGGGGGCCCTGGGGCCCCGAGAACGCCTGGGAGCGCAGGCGCCACACCACTGTGCCATTCAGGATCAGCACCAGCGCAAAGGGCACGGCGCCCGAAGCCAGCGTGTGGGCCCACACGATGGCCTCCGCATAGGGGCTGACGTTGTGGTGGCAGCGCTGAGATTGCCTCGTTTCTGGCGGCGGTGGTGGCCATGACGATGAGGATGATGACATCGACCGTGTCGGGAGAGAAGATTCCAACATTTTCTTCCCGCCTATTGCTATCATCTCTGGCGTTCCGTCGTTCCAGACTTGTGTGATGTTGCCCCAGACCTCTGTGATGTTCTGGACCTCCACAATGCCCTTTTGGACCGTTGTGACATTGTTTTGGACCTCCGTGGCGTTGCGGACCTTCACGACGCCATTCCAGACCTCTCCGACGTTGGTCCGGACTGACTTGAGGTTTCCCTGGACTTCCGGTACATCGTTCCAGGCCTCCGTGGCGCCACCTTTTCTCACCTCTGTGACGTTCTGGACCTCGGTGACGTCACTCCAGACCTCCATCACATTGTGAACCTCTGCAACGTCCCGGAAGGCGGTGACGTTTCGAACATCAGTCAAGTTGTTTCCCGCCTCCGCGACGTTGTCGTCGTGCACCCCCGTGACGTTGCCGCGCACCGCCGTGACGTTCTGGACCTCGGTGATATTGAGCCAGAACCCCGGCACGGCGAAGGCGTAGGAAGCGGCGAACACGGCCAGCGTCACGTAGAGCGCCGCCCGCGAGCGGCTCCGAGTCGTGGCGCCACCACAGAAGCCACCGGCGCCGCCACCACCCCTACTCGCCGCAGCCGTGGGCCTGGGACCCGACCCTGCAGGCCGGGCCACGGAGAGGAAGCGCTCGATGGTGAAGGCCACGATAATCCAGATGGAGGAGAACATGGCGCCATACTCGAGCACCGTGACGAGGCCGCACCACGGGTAGGCGCCCCAGAAGGGCTCGGGCTGCAGCCACAGCAGCGTGAGGTCCACCACACCCAGCCAGACGAGAGTCAGGCTGTCGGCCACCGACAGGGCCACGAGGTACGTGCGCGTCACCTTGGATAGGCCGCAGGAGCGCCGGGCGAGGGTAAGCGTGGTGAGCAGGTTGGCTGGGGAGAAGGGCGGGGGGGAGAGGTGCGGGTTCAGTGGGGGTGAGATGGTCAGCGTTCTCTCCACCTACACAAGGATCATGCCCTCCCCTTAGCCCCGCCTCTTCTGCACCTGTGGCCCCGCGCCCCTCACATCTTTTTCCCCCACAGCCCCTCCCCTAGGTCTCCAGAACCCCACCTTCCCCTTGGCCATTTCCCGCGGGAACAGCTCCCACCAACTAACCCCGTTTTTTCTATTTTGTTTGCAAAGATTTTTACGTTGGCACGGCGCCAGGTTTGAGAAAATGGCCAGTCATGGAAATGGGTTCTGAAACCTGATTCATGACTGAGTTTCTCCCGTTTGATTAGATCAGGGGTCCTCAAACTTTTTAAACAGGGGGCCAGTTCACTGTCCCTCAGACCGTTGGAGGGCCGGACTATAGTTAAAAAAAACTATAAACAAATTCCTATGCACACTGCATATATCTTATTTTGAAGTGAAGAAACAAAACGGGAACAAATACAATATTTAAAATGAAGAACAAGTAAAGTTAAATCAACAAACTTGCCAGTATTTCAATGGAAACTATGGGCCTGATTTTGGCTAATGAGATGGTCAATGTCCGGTTCCATATTTGTCACTGCTAGTCGTAACAAGTGATGCAAGTGTGCATCCGTTAGTCTAGATCTGGTTGGAGAATTCAAATGTTTCATTCTGGAAAAAGTTTGTTCACAGACATAAGCGCTGCCAAAGATGGTTGCCATTTTGAGTGCATGGTTCCTGAGATGAGGATATGTCTGAGAGGGGAGAAATGCATAGAAATTATGAAGGCTGCTTGACTTGAATGCGTCTTTCAGAGAGTCACAATTCTGCAGTTCAGCCAGTTCCATTTGGTAAATTGTATCCACATTTTCAATGTCAATAGAAAATGGGTTACGGAAAAGCTGTATGTTCTGTTCATGGAGATGAAGCTCTTTAAATCTAAATTGGAACTCCTTTTGCAATTTTTCCAGTGAATCCACACATGTTTTGTTTGGGAATGCAACCAATGGTTTTTCCGCTAACAGATTTTGAGTTGTGGGGAGATGGCAGAAGTTTTCCTCCTTCACTTGTTTGATGAGGAGGCCTAATTTTACTTCAAATGCTTTGACATGTGATTGCATATCACAGATGAGCTTCCCCTTTCCTTGAAGTTGCACATTGAAACTGTTGAGTAGCTCTGTTACATCTGTCAGAAAGGCAAGGTGCCATTTCAATTCTGCATCATTGAGCTCTGGTACTTCTTTGTTTTTTGAAAACAGAAAAGCTGTAATCTGTGGAAGTAAGTCATAGAAACGTTTCAAAACTCTCCCTCGACTCAGCCAACGGACTTCTGTGTGGTACAGAACATCTTCATAGTCAACATTTAGCTCAGACAGAAATTCCTGAAATTGTCTGTGGTTAAGTGCATGAGCTCTAATGAAGTTAACAGAGTCCCACTTCAGTGATTTACTACACAGTGCTTGTTGGTGGATGAGGCAGTGTATGGCTATTGGATGAGAATGGTTATGTTTGTCCATCTCTTGGTTAATGCGAGCAATTACTCCTTTCTTAGACCCCACCATGCTAGGAGCACCATCAGTTGTCACACTGGCTAGTTTAGCCCAGTTCAGCTCCAAACGATTCACAGTTTGGCAAACCTTTTCATAGATATCCTCTCCTGTAGTTGTTCCTTTGATGCTTTGCAGTGCAGCAAGCTCTTCTGTGACTTCTAAATAGTCATTCGTCCCACGAATAAAAATTAGAAGTTGTGCAGAATCACGAACATCATTGCTTTCGTCGAGTGCCAAGGAAAAATAGGAAAGTTTTTTTGTGGAGTTTTGCAAATGCTGATGGAAATGGTCTCCCATTTCTTCAATCCTCCGTGTAATTGTAGGTCCTGAAAGACTCACTGTACTAAATAAATCGGCCTTCTCTGGACACATCTCTTTGGCAACAGAAAGAAGGCATTCTTTAACAAATTTTCCCTCAACGAATGGTCTGCCATTGCACACTATTAGCTTGGCAACTTGAAAACTTACTCGCAGTGATGAAATATTTAGCTGCTTCTGCTTCACAAAAGTATTTTGCTGAGTTGTTAATGTATTTTTCAGTTTTAATATTTTATCTTTTCTCACTTCTCCGATCAAACAATGATATTTATCTTCATGTTGAGTTTCATAGTGTCGACGTAAATTGTATTCTTTGAACACAGACACTATATTCTGGCATATCAGACACACAGCTCTTTCCTTGTACTACATGAAAAAGTAATCATAAGTCCACTGTTTTTTGAATATCCTACACTCCGAGTCAATTTTTCTCTTTCTTGACATCATTGTTTCCTAGGGAGTCAAAATTGCTATTAGTAAAATACCAATATATATACAGCGCTACAAAAACAATATACCAGCAATAACTTTGCCCACACAGAGACATACAAACTGCACTGCCCATCAATGCAGTCTGATTGGGGGAACTCCGCTTTTACTCCAGGCTCACACTGGTGCGGGTGCCATTAAAAAGTTAATTACACCTGCAGTTTTGTTCACAGATCGCAGTGCGATCTGCGAACTCGCATAGGAATCGGATCGCATGGGGGAGAATACCCATGCGATCCGATTCAACTGCAGGAAAAAAGAAGGCACATGTGCCTTTTTTCTTCCGAATCTAATGCAAGTTCAGCCATACAAGCATATGGCTGAACTCGCACTGCTCAGAGATCGCAACAGTATGAACCGGGGCTTACACAACATACAACATATAACCTCATATAATTGAATAGCAATCAAAATATAAATGCACTTACTGTGATTTAAATTGGGTTTCCTACTCCTCGGCTGTCTGTCACTGACCAGCACGGGAAAACAGCAGGCAGCCCCTCCAGAGATCAGAGATCACTCTGGTATTACCCCTCTCTCATTTACTCAGCACACAGGAATATCACTGGAAGTGGAACCGAGGGGCAAGTGAGGGAGCTGAGGGAGGGAGAGCCAGTCAAGCGCAGCCAGGGGAGGGCTGGCAGCCTTAGGCCTGGGGGGCAAGTCCAGTCAATTGGCCCATTGAACCATTCACCAGCGCAGCCCAATGGGTGCCCACTGCCGCAGCTCAATCAGTGCCCACCGCCGCGGCTCAATCAGTGCTCACCAGCGCAGCCAAATCAGTGCTCGCCACCGCAGCCCAATCAGTGCCCACCACCGCAGCCCAATGAGTGCTCACAAGCGCAGCCCAATTAGTGACCATGGGCCGGATAAATGCCCTTGGTGGGCCTCATGTGGCCCGCGGGCCGTAGTTTGAGGACCCCTGGATTAGATCGTCATCGTATGGGCGTCATGCCGATTTGTAACTACCCGGCTGCAGGACCACTCAAATCACGTTGTCACATCGTGGGCAAATATCTATTACAGTAAACCCTTGTAAATGTTACACATATGGGACTCTGGCCTTGCCGAATTATACAATATTCCGAATTATGTACAATGGTACTCCCCAGTGAATCCTGTCCCAAAATTTATTTTTTTCAAAATTAGTTTTCCAAAAAAAGTTACACTTACCATAAGTAACCAGCACTACCAGTGAAAGAGGATGTGGTAGGTTCCATGTGATAGGTGACAGAGGTTGTGGAGTGGGGCTTACTGCACTTAGTATGCACTTAACCTCCAAGGTTAAGGCATGCTTCCTAATCTTCTCCCGGCCTTTCTGGATGTGGTAAAAGGTGCTCTATTTTATGTCAAACTCATCACACACCATACGCATTGATACACCTGCACCAATTCTATGCAAATCTTTGGCTTTGTCTCGCAGACTAAGGGATTTATACTTCAGTCCCTTTCAATTACTTCTTGATGTAGGTGGAGACTGCAATTCTTAGAGGGTTGGCTTGGACAGAGTGCACAAACAAGGTAAAGTCCAAAGCAACAGGTCTGCACTAATGCTCACCACGCACGCCGCCACCAGAACGAGTCATTGTTTTGGTTGTGGCGTGCAGCATCACTCCACGTTTATGTCAAAATTGAACCATTCGGTATGGAAATTCGGCTCACGGTGAATGACTAATTCTGTATATATAGGCCGAAGGCGGAGCCATGCTGAATTATCCCCAATTACGAATGATCAAGTACCGAAATAACGAGGTTTTACTGTGTATATATGTGGCTATCTCTCATTCCCCATTCATTCATTCAATCCATCATATACTGTCATCGAATTTGTTTTCACCCAATTCACGCATCACAGATTTTCCCCCATTGCTTCCTCTAATCTATTTCATTCGCCTCATCTCCACCATTACATTAATATTTTGTACCATTGTTAATGCTTTGTAAAGCACCTTAGATAAGGAGCTATATAAATTCCTTTTAGAAAATATTTAAACTAAGAACTAAACTGCAATAGACTCTCCATTATCCGTGCTTGATGGGGAGGACAGCCGCGGATAATTAAAAATCGCGAAAAATTACAAATAAATTTCCATTTTCCACGGATCTCTATGCCAGTTATTGCTTCATGTCAAAAATCTCAGGTGCCAGGATAATCCACAAATCGGATAAACCACATGCGGATAATCAAGAGTCTACTGTATTTTCTATTTTCTATACTAAACGATTTTTTATTTATTTTACCAGGTAAGGCCCACTGAGCTATGTAGCTCTTTTTTCAGAAGCGACCTGTCCACAAATGATAGCTCAACAAAGTGGCTTTTCAACGTGTGGAAATTTATAGTAGCCAAATACTCTAAACGCACGATTCTAAATATGCCAATTGGTTTGGTTCACCAGCAAAACCGGAGTCGTGTTTTCCTATAACATGGCGGTAGTAGTTGCGTTCCTGAAGAACACCACGTTTAGAGAAATAACGTTATAATCATTAATCTATATATGTGTAATGCGGGCGAAAGCGACCTTCCGGATGTGACGTCACGAGGAGGCGGAGCCAGGTGACGTGGGTGAAAGGTAGGGGGTCCTTAAGCGGGTAAACCGGAAGGAGAAGGCAGTCGGGGTGTGAATGGAAAGGTGTGGGGCCACGCGGGCGTACGAGCCGAGGGGGCACCGTCAGAAGCGGGAGCCAACCCTGGGAACAGTAGGGAGCTACTGGGAGGTGTAAAGCTGCAGATAGAGATAGGCAGTAAGGCTGTGTGTGAGGAGCAGCGGGGTGGCTGCCAGGAGTCGCAGGAGCGACGAGAAGGCGAGACAGCACGAGGCCGTCAGAGCTGCAGCAGGAACAGCCAAGGGAGCTGTGTGAGAGTACAGCAGCGGAGCTGCTGTGGGGCTGCAAGAGCGACAAGAACAGCAGCGGGGCTGCTGATGTGGACTGGAGTGACATCGGAACCAGCACAGAGAGAATAAGAGAGACAGCCGTGTGGGGACGCAGTACGGACCGAATAAAGGACACTGAGCCAGATATCGTGGTCAAGTCTTTTATTACACTGGTGTCAGAAGTGAAACGGCATGTCTAAGCAAGTAAGGAAGAAAATTCCCCCGGCGCCAGCATCGGCTTCTTCGTCCGACGACGACGAATTCCCTCCGACCACGGATTTTGCTGGGGTGGTGGAGGAGAGCCCTGCTGAGGCGAGCACGGGGACGGGCGTGGAAGATGTCGGCGCGATGGCGGGTCCGTCAACAACATCGGACGCTGAGCAAAGATGGCAACAGGTGGCAGAACAACTGGAGACACTCAAGGACGTCCTGGTGCATCTGTGTCATCTCGTTACGCCAAGGACGACGATGGAACGAGAAGGTGCCCCACGGGCCGCCACGTTGCCTGCCCTGCCGCCGCCATTGGCCACGCGGCAAGAAGACGCCATCTTGCGCGCTCCGCGGCGCCAAACCGCCATCTTGGCCACGCCGCGGGCCGACGCCATTTTGAATTTACCTCCACAACAACCATCATTGGAAGACGGCGTGAAGAGGAGTCGGAGTCGCCACCTTACTACGGTTAAGGAATTCTCTATCGGGGGCGATTGGAGCGCTTTCGCCTGCCGATTTTTGGCGGCGGTTCGTTCAGCAAGATGGACCGATGCGGAGGCCTTGGAAGTGTTGCCGACTCTACTGGACGACGAATCTGTGCGATTTTTCCGTTCCATAACGGCCGATAAGAAGAAGACGTTATGTGGAGTTTTTGAGGAAATGGCCGACGCCTATGAGCCACCTGACGACGCGCATCGGCGATTCGCTCAACGACAATGAGCACCCGAAGAATCGCCCGTGGCGTTCAGGGGTGCGGTGTTGGAGCTGGCCATGGCAGCATATCCTGACACGCCACAGGATCTGCTCGAGCCCCTCATATTGGGAAAAATGCTGGAGCTGTCTCGGGATCTGGGGATCCCCATGCCTGTGTGTGGGCATGAGAAGCTCACGTCCCGGGCGGCAGCAAAGTGTCTGGACGCGCAGTTTAATCTCCGTCGCTGGAAGCAAGTGGCGGCATGGACGGGTGGGCCCGTCAAGGAAGGAGGCGCGATGGGGTGGGACCCCACAAAGGCGATCTATGTGCCAGATGAGCGGGGTCCACAGGAGCTGACGGCTGCCTCCTCTCCATGGCCGGGACGCGGAAGGCCGGGGCCGCGCGCTACGCCATCGGGACGGGGCCGCCGGGACGCAGGACCTGCGCTTCGGCGCAACGAGGCCGATTGCTTCCGCTGCGGCCGTAGGGGCCATTACGCCAGAGATTGCTGGGCCCGCTTCCCGGGTCCGCCGCAGCAGGAGCCCACAACACCGGACAAGCCGACCAAGGAACCTCCGAAACAGGCATGTCGGCACGCACCAGACACTCGGCAAGGCTTTACACCTCACCCACCACCTGTGTTGCGCGATCCTATTGTTGTTAAAGAAAGGCCATCGACGGGGCCTTGTCATTCAGTTACGCAGTGGCGCAAATTGGCACGGAGAGTTGTCGCGGCCGCTACGGGTTCGTCCACTGTACCGGGGGCCATACAAGGTGTGGACGTGCGCATTTTGGTCGACTCGGGAGCGTCTGCGACTATTATATCGGATGTCATTTTCCATCTGTTGGGCATTCCGCCGGGGGCTGTGCGTCCGGTTTATGGGTCTTGCGTCGCTGCAAACGGGGGTAGTATGGGGATTGTGGGCCAGGTGGATGCTAAGATATCTATAGGGGATGTGTCGGCTTCGGGCGTTGTGTTAATATCGAGATCTTTGGCGGTTCCTTGCTTACTAGGCACGGATTTTTTGGCTAAGATGCCCATTTTGATTAAAATCAATGAGAATTGTATTGAATTGCCGGGGGGCCGTCGAATCTCGTTTCTGCCGTCGCCCTGGGGGCGACCTGCTTCGGCCGTACAGGTGCAGGCGCTGTCCGTCGCATCTGTGGACATCCCACCTGGTTCACAGATGCTTATACCCTTGCGGTATCGGAAGCCCCTGCCCAATCGGCTAGGAGCATTAGGGGTCTTGTTGTCACCATCCGCCACGATAACAACGGGATTGGCGTTAGTTGGGGCACAGACCATCGTCCGGCCGGATCAATTACCGGTTTTACAGGTGCTTAATGCGGGGGTGGAAAACATCCGTGTTCCGGCCGGTACGGTTGTGGCACATGCCACTACGACGTTTGCGACGCACGATTGTCCGCATCGCCGAGGAGTGGTCGCTGGTGTTTCCGAGCCAAGGAGTTCGGACAATCGTTGGATCGCTACCTTATGTGACGAAAATTCTTCCCTGTCCGTGGGGCAACGTGATGCGCTGCGTAAATTGTTGCTGACGTATTCGGATGTATTCAGCTCCGACGATTTGGATTTGGGACGCACATCCTTGCTTTCCCATCACATTGAGACGGGCGACGCTGCCCCTATTCGGTTAAATTCGCATCGGATGAGTCCAGCGGAGCGAGAACACGTTCGGGGGGCGGTGGAAGACATGTTGGCTGCGGACATTATATCGCCATCTAACAGCCCATGGGGCGCTCCTGTGGTCTTGGTTAAGAAAAAGGATGGCAACTTGAGATTTTGTGTCGATTTCCGGAAATTGAATAAGATATCGGTGGCAGATGCATACCCCCTGCCGCGTATGGACGACTCCCTTGACGCATTGTCGGGGGCTAAGTTCTTTTCCACACTGGACCTCTCTTCGGGATTTTGGCAGCTTCCCCTTGACGAGTCCTCACGGGAGAAAACCGCATTCCGTACGCCGCAGGGGTTATTTCAATTCAACTGCCTCCCGATGGGATTGAATGCGGCCCCTGCTACGTTTCAAAGATTGATGGAGCTCGTTTTGACGGGGTTGCAGTGGGAGACGTGTCTTATATATTTGGACGATATTATTGTGTTCAGCCGCACATTTGAGGAACATTTAACGCGGCTGGAGACAGTGTTCACGAGGATGCGCTCTGCCAATTTGAAATTCAAACCAAAGAAATGCCACCTACTGCAACGGTCCGTCCGTTATTTGGGGCACATTGTGAGTGCCGAGGGGGTGTCCACGGATCCGGAAAAGACGGCGTGTGTCCGGGATTGGCCGACTCCGGCCTCTGTGGGGGATGTTCGACGGTTTTTGGGATTTGCCTCGTATTACCGAAGATTTGTGCCGGGGTTTGCGACGATTGCGAGGCCCTTGCATCTCCTTACGGGTAAAGGACGGAAATTTGTTTGGGGAGAGCCGGAAGAGGCGGCCTTTCGGAGTCTGCGCGATCTATTGGCTACGGCCCCGACATTGGATTATCCCGATTTTGATCGCCCTTTCATTCTAGATACGGACGCGAGTGACACAGGTATTGGGGCGGTATTATCACAGTCTAAAGGGGGCGTAGAGCGCGTCGTGGCGTATAGTAGCCGAGTCTTGTCGCCTGCGGAAACACGCTACTGTGTCACTCGTAGAGAACTTTTGGCGGTTGTTTTTTTCCTACGGCAATTTCGACCGTACCTTTACGGTCGTTCTTTTATTGTGCGTACGGATCATGCGGCCTTGCAATATGCACTTAAAATGGACCAGCCATCGGGACAGTGGGCACGTTGGTTGGACACGCTGCAGGAGTTTTCCTTCCAAATTCAACATCGGAAGGGAGTGCGCCATGCGAACGCTGACGCCCTTGTAAATGTGCGTCGGGGACGCATAGGTGTTCGCCGATTCTCAACCCCTCTCAGCCGCTCACGTTGGCCGTCGGGAAGTCGGATACTCCGATGGAACCGGGACCGACTGATGGGGTTTTGAATCTGCCGCGGTCTGTCTGGATTCGGGAACAGATGATGGACGAGTCGTTGTTGTCCATGCGGAAGCGGTCTATGAGGGACAAGGGGAGTCCGAGTTCGGCTGTGGGGCCGCGAACCGCTCTCCGAGATGGTCTGCTTATGTGGCAAGAAAGGTTCCAGGAAAGCTGGCGTGTGGTGGTACCAACGTCCTTGCGATTTGAGTTGATTAGAACTCTCCATTGTGACACACTATTGCATTTAGGGGTGCAGAAGACCTTGTTGACGTTACAACGTCATTATTTTTGGCACGGCATGGCGACAGATGTCGTAGGGCACGTGCGCGCGTGCCCTGAATGCGCCCGGCGTAAGCCGCCTAAACATCCTTACGTGCCGCCTCTCCAGTCGATTCAGGTGTCTCGAGTCAATGAATTGGTGGCACTGGACATATTGGGACCCTTCCCACCATCGGCGAGGGGAAATAAATATTTGCTGGTAGGGGTCGAGTATCTCTCCCGTTGGCCGATGGCCTGGCCGTTGCCCGATCAGTCGGCCGCGGCCATCACCGACGCCTTTTTGTTTGGGTACATTATGGACAAGGGGGCGCCGGAGAGACTCCTCACGGACCAGGGCCGAAATTTCTCTTCTAAATTGTTGGCTGAAGTGTGCGCAGGCCTTGGGACTAAGAAGATACGGACATCTCCATACCATCCGCAGACGGATGGTATGGTTGAGCGGCTGAACAGGACATTGTCTGCCATGCTTTGCCATACTGTGAGTGAGCAGCAATCGGATTGGGATCTGCACATCCCCGGGGTGCTTTCGGCGTACAGGATGACGCCCCATGCGGCTACAGGATATTCGCCGTTTTACCTTATGTATGGTCGGGAAAACGTGCCTCCGGTGGATGTGCAATTGGGTACTGGGGTGAAGGGACCTCGTAAACCACTCCCTGAATACATTCAGGACACGGTTCGCCGGGTTACGGAGGCGCGGGAAAACGCCCGCGTGGCTACGGCCAAAGCCCAGGCCCGGAACGAGCGGTATGCTCGGCGGTCTGAGGGGGAGTGCCCCTGGAAGGTGGGAGACCTGGCCTGGCTCCATTGCCCGCAGGTACGGCCGGGGACCTCTCCTAAATTGCACAAACCTTGGCATGGTCCTGTGCGCCTCATTGCGGTTCCCAATCCGCAGTCGGCGCGCGTTCAGTTTGGTTCTCGCCGTTGGTTTGTTCATACGTCGCGGTTGAAACCATATGTTGCTCCCCTACGTGATGCGTCATCTCCCAATGTTGCCTTGCCGGGGTCTGTTGCTGCTGACTCTGACTCTTCCCCGCCTGCGTCCATTGATCTTGCTAGAGCGCCTGTCGTACCTGTTCCAGACAGGCCGACCGTGACACCGCGGGGGAGGAGTGGGCCTGCTCGGAGGGCGCCTGCCAAGGCTGCGGGACCTTCAAGCCCGGCGACCCTTCCGACCCCGCTGCAGGCGCATTCGCCGAATATGACCAAGACTGATTCGTCAGGGACACGAGATGTCGGTGGACTTCCAATCGCAGCAGGGGAATTACCCCCTGTCATTTCTCGTGTTCCATCGCGTCCCCGTTCTACAAGTGGGCCGCCGACCGTCCGGGACGGGCCGGCGACCCGCACTCGTTCCAAATCGCTTACGTTTCGTTGATTGTATGTTGTTATTGTTCTTGTTCTTGCCGTCGTATTTATCGCATGCTTTCGTACGTTCGTCGATGTTACTTGTGTGTTGTTCTTGTTGTTATATTGCATGCTTAGTGTCCTTTAAGGGGGAAGGTCGGTTCACCGCATTACGCTTTGGTGTTGTTCAGCCGAGGTCGGCTGGGTTTTTTCTATGGGGGAGGGTGGTGTAATGCGGGCGAAAGCGACCTTCCGGATGTGACGTCACGAGGAGGCGGAGCCAGGTGACGTGGGTGAAAGGTAGGGGGTCCTTAAGCGGGTAAACCGGAAGGAGAAGGCAGTCGGGGTGTGAATGGAAAGGTGTGGGGCCACGCGGGCGTACGAGCCGAGGGGGCACCGTCAGAAGCGGGAGCCAACCCTGGGAACAGTAGGGAGCTACTGGGAGGTGTAAAGCTGCAGATAGAGATAGGCAGTAAGGCTGTGTGTGAGGAGCAGCGGGGTGGCTGCCAGGAGTCGCAGGAGCGACGAGAAGGCGAGACAGCACGAGGCCGTCAGAGCTGCAGCAGGAACAGCCAAGGGAGCTGTGTGAGAGTACAGCAGCGGAGCTGCTGTGGGGCTGCAAGAGCGACAAGAACAGCAGCGGGGCTGCTGATGTGGACTGGAGTGACATCGGAACCAGCACAGAGAGAATAAGAGAGACAGCCGTGTGGGGACGCAGTACGGACCGAATAAAGGACACTGAGCCAGATATCGTGGTCAAGTCTTTTATTACATATGTAATGGAAATTTGTGAATATGTGTGGCTGTTCGAAATGTTTAGCATACTTCCCAACATGCAACAAACTTGAAACTTGGCATGTGGGTAGCTTCCAGACTGTACACAATGTAAAAAGTATAAAAATATATTTTTGTATTTTGGGGGGGGGGGCGCCATAATGGATATATTTTGCACGGCAAGTGAGTGGTGACGTCAAATCTGTGATGTCACCCGCACGCGGTAGCATTACGCAGTGTGCCTGCTGACGTCACGCAGTGTGCCTGCTGACGTCACGCAGTGTGCCTGCTGACGTCACGCAGTGCGCCTGCTGACATCACGCAGTGTGCCTGCTGACGTCACGCACCCCCCCCCCAACCTCCGCATAGGCCATGTATTAATCCAAGACAAGAATCCAAGTCCCGGGCGAAGCCGGGTAGTAAAGCTAGTCTATAATAAAGGGCTAAAGCACAGTCCATGATAACACGCGAGATTCGTACGCAGGCTGAACGAAGACTGAGGCAGGTAGATGTCATCTCTAAGCATCCAGAAGTATCCCGATGCCTTGCGTGATGCTACGCCGTACGACCCCTTATTCCGACTCGCGCGACGTAGTTCCGTTTGCTCTATCGCATTATATCCAATTCGCATCCGCGTTATAAAAAAAATGTGTTCCCTAATACATTCATCGCTTTATATCTAATTTGTGTTCTAAAAACTGCAAGCAGCGTTACAGGAGAATGGACTGCAGTTATACATTGGCATAATACCTCCACTACAATCTAACCCAACAGGAAACTAATTATGAATCGAGATGTTAGTCGTGAAAAGCTACAGATAAATACAAATTATTAAACCTCTCCTAATGAGGAATAAAAATCACACCCACGATGGGCGCCTCTACGTGTCCCTGTAAGTCTATGTGTCCTTGTGGGTCTATAGGGGTTTACTATACGGTCTAACAGTGTGAGTTGCAAGGCCACGATCGCACGCATCACTGTGACTGTGCCTTTAATTTCCCCTTAATGCAGGACAGCTGCGCATCGGCCTGTCAATGTCGTGATGCGGTTGATGGTTCCACCAGCGGATTTCAAAGCCAGGAGGAGGTGCGGGGGTGCGACGATGTTTGGGTCTCGAATGAGGTGTTCATTATTCTGGACGTCCGCCGCGTAGTTCCACTCTGTACAGCACAGCAGTAGCATTATTCCGGAGATTTGAGGATAGTGATAGCAGCAGCAGCGTTCCTGCGGATCTGGCTGAGATTGTAGGATGGTGGCAGCAGCAGCGTTACTGCAGATCTAGTTGAGACTCTAGGATAGCGATAGTAGCAGCAGCGTTGATGTGGATCTGGCTGAGATTCTAGGACGGTGAAGCGGCAGCACAATCCTCACCGGGAATGCCGATTGCGCACACGCACGGGTAGTAGATTCTCTGCACCACGGCGAACGGGTGGCCCAGTGTAGCCTCAGTCATAGTGGAGACGCTGATGGGGATAATGATGAGCAGGAGGAGCTGGAGGAGGTGGTGGGGGGCGACCTGCAGACAGAACGAGGGCGAGACGGTGACTCAGGCCGTCGTAACGAGCTGGCTACATCATCAGACTGACATCGTCAATTGTATTTATTCCCCTACCCTAACCCTAATCATGTTCACAGGGTCGTTGGGTTTAAGGTCTTGTGGCCCGTTCTAATGTGTATAGGCTGCCCAATACCGTACATTGCGTTGTTTGCGATACAACTGTGTGAATGAGGCTGTATGAAATTGCATTGTGATAAAAGTACAGCGACAAAGCAAATAGAGGTCAGGGCCAGTATTTACCCACGTAGTATCAATAGTTCAATGTTAATGTGCAACTTTAGTGAGGGACTACCGTGCGTTGTTGTCTTGGTGTGGTGTGGGACTGTTGCTGTTGCTGTTGTTTTGCTGCCTTGTCCAAGCTTGCATTTAGTGTTGAAAAATATGCAGGAATTTATGTACTTATGCAATTTGTACTGATATACTTTATATATACTGGTTCATGAAGATTGTCTTCGCCAGGCAAAAGTTTTCAAATATAATAATTAACCTGATATGATTTTTTACAATTTTTATCTACGATCAGACACTAACAACCTACCCAAACATTGGTGTTTTTCCATAAAAATATTGTTGACGACTTGATTCAACTTCTCATATTTAAAGACGTACCCATTGGAAAACGTAAAATTTTAATATTGTTATTTTATTAGAAAGAACAAAACTCTATGAACTTAATACTCTATGAGGGGAAGCTTCTATCTTTTACCGTTTTCCAATTATTCAGATATGAACATCATACAATGCATATTATTTGTACAAAACCGATTTAACCCGTGATATCTCAAAAACAATTAAAGAGAGAACAGTAGTTGTCGCTTTAATTGTATTTGCCGTCGAACGCTCCATCAAACGAAAAAAAAAACCCAATCTTATATTTTGAACGGTTTCTGAATGTTACGCACACACATGTTTATGGGGCAATAAAAATCGAGAGTTGGGGGCCTTCAAATGAAAAATCGCGGATTTTCAGATTGTTCCTGATGTTTGTGTCCGAAAAGCTACAAATGAACCTTATGGCGGGACCCCGGGGTCCCGAATAAACGGAAGTCAAAATCGTAATTCACTTATTTATTTGTGGCGACTCCGCGCACATAAACACCGCGACCCACCTGGCGCGGATCATTCTGTTGTCGTGTCGTGTCCATGCGCAGCAGCGAGGACGAATGCGCAGAGCAGCTGAACAAGCGAATGCACTGCATGCTCGAGTATGGGCATGATCATAAGTCTTATCCAAAGCTGCTCAAACTGCCTACACGACTTGAGTCCTCTATTTGTCATCACGGTATGCACAATACAGTGAAACTGCTCTCTTATTTTCATTATTATTTGTGACCTAACAATGTCTGCCGCCAGGATCAATCGATGACAATCCTATTACCTGCAGATATTTAACAAATGAGATGCATTGCACCGTTAATTCCTCCTGTTTGATAATACTTCTCTTGTCCGTATGCATCTGTGCAGATAGGTTTTTTTTGTGGTTAAGTCGTAGTCCCCACGTACCGTTCGTATCAATGCAGATAAGAGCAGCGGCGACCCACTACTCTGTAGAGTAACATTGGTATAAACGCTTGTTACAATCTGAACAACGCATACTATTTTAAGTACTGTTTACAAAGTGTGTTCACAAATCCACACTGAGAAACACGATGATTGACAGAGGGGTGCAATTTTTTTTTCGACAGTGTATTTAAATCGAGGTACTGCAGGTAAGTAGTTTCAGTTGTAAAGGCGACATAGCTTAACAAGACAACACGTGCCACCATCCTTCAACCCCATTGGTGAAAAAGAGGAAAGTTGTTGTTTACATTATAATTTGATGTTTATGCGAGAGCCGGGGGCTTATGGGTAACGGGGGTCCCGCCCAAAGGTTCATTTGTTCAAATTTTCAGTTTCCTACCTTGTCAAGAAATACCCTACATATGTTTGAGACATATGTAGGTCTTTATTTAATTAGATTTTAGTGACTTGCTTACCTTTGCACTCCTATCGTCATTTTGGAGTTTGTTGTTGTAACTTTATGTAACTTTCTGACCCTGTGCCCTTACTGGACATCTGCTAAAAAGAGCCTCAGATCTCATCGGAATTCTCCTCCAGTCTACATAAATATTCTGATTAATCCAGACCAGTATCCATCGAGACCATTCCTCGTTAGAAGCAGTCTTCATTGGGAGCTGTTAACTTTCGAACCAGGCATAATGAGCCGTTAACTTTATAACCAGTCTTAATTGTAAGCAGTTAATTTCATAGATAAATCTTAATTAGAACCAGTTAACTTCATAACAAGTCTTAATTGTAAGCAGTTCATTTAATATATAAATATTAATTGGAACCAGTTAACTTCATAACCAGTCTTAAAATATATATATAGAAAAACTGCTTCTATTTTACGAGGAAAGGTCCACTGAGCTTTACAGCTCTTTTTCAAAAGCGACCTGCCCAATTAAGTGGTTTCTCATTATCATGTGGACAATTTATAGCGGCAGCCAAATGCTCTAAACGCGTGTTGAGAACCGGAGGACCTGGAGAAAAATCCACGCGACCACAGGGAGAACGTGCAAACTCCAAATGTACAAGTGTAAGGATCGGGGAAGAATCCACGACCTGCTGCATACCAAGTGAGGTAGTTAATATCAAGCCACCGCCGCGTCTTCATGATGACCAATTAACGTCGGTATAAAATTAAATAAATCACGACGTTTCGGGCACAACACAAGCGTCCGTCATCAGGTGGGAAAGCTTTCCCACCTTAATTAGGACCAGTTAACTTCATAGCTGGTCTTAATTCATACCAGTAAACTCTACAACCATTCTTCGTTAGGATCATCATCTTCGTCATTGTACAAATCACAACTCTGACCGAGTGATGTGGTAAACGGATTGGGAGAGATGGGGAAAGACGTTGAGGAACAGGGTGAGGAAGGGGGTGAGAAACAGAGTGAGTAGGAGGATGAGGATGAGGAGTGAGGAGGAACAGAGTGAGTAGGAGGGTGAGGAGTGAGGATGAGGGTGAGTGACAGAGGCAGCCGAGTAAGAGAGTAGGTGGTGAGTGAGGAGGGTGAGTAAGTGACATCGGAGAAACAGAACGGAGGAGGAGCAGGGTGAGGAAGAGGAAAAACGTTATTGAGGAACAGAGTGAGTGGGTGACAGTGTGAGGAGGAGGAGTCTAGGAGGAGTAGAGTGGATGAATAATAAAAATGTTATAATAAACTCAGTTTCATACAGCGCCTTTCAAATTGGTAATCTCAGAGGTAAAAATATATATAAAAATAAAACACCGACACACCAGTAAAACCCCAATCACAATAAAAACCGAAGATAAACCAATATGGAAACGTAGGCAACTAACATTGGTGCTCAGGGAAGCTACTGCTATAAAAAACAAAAAAGCTGGTTACAATATATATCACGTTACCCATGAAATAGAATCAGTCGGAGATAAAAGCACGTGTTTAGGCTTAATTTAAAAGAACCGACCGAGGTAGAGGTCTCTGATGTGGAGGGAGAGACGACTGCCGATAGTAGCGAGGAACTCGCCTGACTGAAGTGTGGTCTTTGTGTTGACTCGTTCCGGGCTCCTCCGAAATAAGGCAAAACCTGGATGGCAGGGAGGCCCTCACACACACACAGACTGGCCTAATGAGGACAGGCTCGAAAAATGTATCGGTCCTAAGGTAAGAGTCTATTTTAATGTTAATTGGTTCTAAATTGTTGACTGGTTCTTAAGTTAGCTACGGCAAATTAGGGCGAGTTCCAAAGAGGGCCAAGCCCCATCGAGACTGGTCTCAATAAATAGCGGCCCTAACACTGGTACCAAGATGAGCAGCGACCAGGATGGACCATGAAGGGACTTGCCTTTCATAAAAGTAAACACAAATCAACAAATGAGCAGTAGCGCCGGTCAGCGACCCATCAAAGAGAGTCCTGGGCATGAGCCGGTCTGGATGAGTAATGGTCAATAACCAAATGGAACTGGTACCACTCTAAACGAGTATTGGTCAGTGACTGATCCAAGCCAGCACTGAACAGGGATGAGTACTGGTCAGTGACCAGTTATGAATGACTACTGGTCAGTGACCAGGATGACCGGTGATCATTAAAAACCGATTCTAACAATGACCCGGTCCTGCTCGAGACTGATGTGAATGCAGGAACAAAGGAGGCTGGTCCAAGAGCGTACCAGTCGCAGGGACTCTCTGGAGCCAGCAGGAGCAGCGGCGGTGGTGGCAACAGCGGTGGCTGCGGCGGTGCGTCCGCGCGTGAGTGAAGTGGCCGCATGGGTGGCCTTGGGGCTAAGGTCCAGCCAGACCCCCCCGCCGCCCCACACCACAATTGCTCCACCAACCTTAGAGCATCCTCTGTGTCAACAGGAGCGCACCTCCACCTGTCCCGCTATTAACCACCTCCCACCGGGTCCTGTCAAACGGCACCGCGTAATTACACGGCGCCATGAAACTACCTTGGCTTTTGTTTTCGTGGCGGTGGTGGAAGGGGAGGGCCCCTTGGGCTTGAGGGTGGTGTGAGATCGAGGCGTGTGCGACGGTTTTGTTCGTCGTGGGCAGCAGCGGCGAACGTCTGAACCGGGCCCCTGGGTCTCCCCTAAGTTGACTCGGCCTCAAATGAGTGCCTGGTGTGATGCGTAGACGTCAGGACTTAGAAAAGGAAGGCAGCCAGGCGAGGTACTGGCGGTCACACCACCAACTTGTGCGCCGTGCCGGCCTTCGTAGATGCTCGCTAACAGCGGAACTTGCCCCTAGATTATACGGGAGAGCTTTGCCTTCATTGTGTGCGCATTCAGGAAGTCATGGAAATGAGTAAACTTGCCAAAAAAGAGACTGGATCACAGTGTGAGGAGCTCACATATGCTTCAATGATCTGGACACAGTCCCATCATCAGTGAACTCCTCCGGCAGGCGAGGCCATTTTGGGTGGGTCACGTATTCCGCATGCCCAGCCACCACATGACCAAGCAGCTTCTGTTTCGCCAGATAGAGGAAGTTAAAAAGTTGCGCATGGACTAGACAAGAGATGGGCTGCAGACGACGAGTACCAGCAGTATCCAGATTGCCCTCTGTGGATGGCTATAACGATGAAGATGATCATTATTATGGCTATAATGATGATGGTGATCATTCATGATGGCTGTCATGATGATGGTGGTGATGATTATTACAATGATGATGATAATAAATTATGGTTATAATGATGATGGAAATGACGATGATCATTATTGTAATGGCTATGACGGTGCTCGTTATTGTGGTGGTGGTGATGATGGTTGGTGACGCGTGGGAGGCCGCTGGGCCACGCTCGGGCTCCATAAATGGGTCCGTAAACCACTCCGTTATGACCCGGTCCAGCTGTCCCTCCGTGCGCATGAAGCAAACAAGACTTGCGGCGCCGGGGAGGAGGAGGTTCAGCCCTCTGAGCGCTCCCCGCCGTTCGTCGTGGTCTCGGTGGGCTATGGGTGCGACCGGGGATCAATCGGCAGGAGTTTATTTACTTGTGCAATTCTTACAGTCTGTTCTCTTGTAACGCCGCGTGTTCTCGTAACGCGTGATTGGATATATAAAGCGAGCAATGTATTATAGGGAAAACTTTTTTATAAGGCGGATGGAAATTGGATAGAACGCGATCGAGCGAGCGAAACTACGCAGCAGCGTGAGCAGGAATAAGTGTTCGTACGGCTGCCTCGAGGTAGCATTACCACACAAGGCATTGGGATGCTGCTGGGTGCTTCTAGATGCTACCCAGGTGCCTTAGTGTTTGTTCGGCCTGCGTTACGCATCTCACGTGTTATCGCGGACTGTGCTTTACCTTATATATTATTTATTACGAGGCGATTATTTCATAAAGCGGTGTTCTTCAGGATCGTAACTACTACCGCCACGTTATAGAACACAGACTCTACTTTATTTATATTTATTTTTAGCGACTTGCGTACCTTTTTTTATCTTGCTCTCATGTTTTGTATCGATTGTTGTCGGTGTAACTCGCCGACCCCACGCCCCAACTGGACAGCTGTGAAACGAGGGCTTCACAGCGCATCAGATTCCTCCTCCAATGTAAATAATCATTCCGATTCTGAATGTGTTCTTAGGCTACAGCCGGTACAAGTCTATAAAATAAATAACGTTCATAAAATCGTATCCCCAGAGCAAATACAATGAACGTTTTGTATTGTTGTTATCATCGAGAGGCTGGGGAGGTGGTGGAATGTGTGTGCATATGTATATAAATTCCTGGTTCCAATTCAGATGTATACATTAAATTAAATGGTCCTAATTAAGACTAGTTATGAAGTTAACTGGTTCTAATTAAGCCTGGTTATGAAGGTAACTGGTCCTAATTAAGACTGATTTTAACGAGGAATGGTCTCGATGGGCACTAGTCTGTATTAATCAGAATATTTGGTTAGACTGGAGGAGGAGGAATCCGATAAGCAATGAAGCTCTTTTCACAGATGTCCAGGACAGGCATAAGGTCAGCAAGATTCAATAACACACAATACAAAAACACAACAGGAGTGCAAAGTAGATCAAAGGTAAGCAAGTCACTAACATATATAAAGTATATCAGTACAAATTTCATAAGTATGTACTTCCCATGTTTCAATACCAAATGCAATATTGGGTGAGGCAGCAAAACAACAGCAACAACAACAGTCCCAGACCACGCCAAGACAACAACACACAGTAGTCTTCTCACTAAAGTTGCACATTAACAGTGAACTCTCGATACGTGGATCAAACATATCAGTGGACACCGGTGTACGGCAGCAAGAGCAATGTATGTGAATGCCGTCGCAAGAGGGTCACACGTTTGGCGCAAGGGTCCTTCGCTGACTATGTGTGACGAATGAATGAACGATCAAATGCACGGATCAAATTTGCAAATGAAGTTGTATCCAGCACTTATGTTGCCTCGGAGGCGTCCATCCTTCACTGCAAGTGACATTCCTATTGCTATTCGTCTTTGGGATGCGCACAGCGAACAAACCTCCTCCCCGTTCCTCACCCTCTACAGCTCCTGCGTCTTACAAACTGAATACCGAGGGCTTAAGGCCGATGAATAACTTCCGAGTTTCTGAAAGGGGCCTTTGTGTTGATGCCCAGCTGTGCGTGGTGGACGCTATAAAGAGGGATTCGGTTGTAAACTGAATTGTTACGCGCAAAGTTTTGGGGTGCAGATTAATGTGTGTGTTGTTATCATGTCTGGGCTTGAGTCTCATTCTCTCAAGTTTCACGCAACTAAGAGGTCTTGTGTAGAGTCTCCCCACGCACTCCAACGCACTGCAGCCAGCTCCACCACGTGATGTTAACGATTCTGCTGGGGCCTACTTCAAAAAGCCGATGGACTGGGCCCCCTCCACCCCCACTGTTGGGAGGGTTTCTAAATCGGCCCCCCTTGTGGCCTGCAAAAGGCCACTTGCCCCGCTGGGATCTCGCCGCCTTCACGATTCTGATGATGACGATGTTGACGATTGCAGGCACGGAGTTGTATAAGGCCGTTCTACCCACCCAACCACCCACGTCAAGTCAAATCAGTTTCATTTTTACTCACATACACAGTGCCGTGGTTCTGGCACAAATCTGTCAACGTTCCACGATTATTCTGATGACGATGATGGTGATGGTGATGATGGCTGATGTGGAGCTGTTGAAGGCCGTTCTACGCACCCATGTCAAGTCAATTTGATTTTTGCTTACAGTGTCGCATTTCTGGCAACAAATCTGTCACCGTTCCACAATGTCTCAAGAGTATAAAAGTCACCGGGACTGCTCGTTCACCGACGAATCCAGCTCGGTCCCAGGTCGCCATAACCCCCTGGACTGACGTCGCTCGGAGCCAGGATCTCAGCAGGGCTGCCTCGGTGTCTTGAGCCCTCCAACGAGCCAGCCACCCACGTCTGCAGTTCGTACTTGTTGACAAGTCTCTCTCTCTCTCGAGAGAGAGAGAGCAGGGTAATTGGAGTCTCAGTCGCAAGAGTTGATGATCTGCGTCATCACAGTGACAAAAGAAACAACACAAAGACGAGAGCAATAATGAAAGCAAATAGGAACCGGAGCAAAACAGCATACGTTTTCTTACTATTTTAATTTTACCAGGTAAAGCCCACTGAGCTATGAGCTCTTTTATAGAAGCGACCTGGCCGCAAATCATAGCTCAATGAAGTGGCTTATCATGTGGACATTTATAGCAGCCAAATACTCCGAACGCGTGATGTTGATTCTAAATGTGGAGAAAAAAGAACCAAGGACCCCAGAGAAAAATCCGCACGACCACATCCAGCGCTGCATTAGCTTCCGGTCGCCTAACGAATACATTACAAGGTCGCACTCATTACACACAGAATGCGTGCCACAAATAAACAACAATACTTTACTAAACCATCATGCTAACTACTCGCAGCAGCAGCTTTTGGCTAGCCATCGAACAAAGATGGTCACCACATCACGTGCTTTCAGATGCGCTCCTACAACCGTCCGGAACGCTCTTCCTTCCGATATTAGAAAGCCACTGGAGCAATGCACTTTTACATATACAGTAGATTGACCACTTATTTCTTTAAAACTGCTTTTTCTATTTAGTTTGTTGTCCTCCTGCACCTCCGATTAGCGTGGTTGGCTACTTACGGTGCGAAAGAAGTTAAACGTGCAAACTTCAAATATATACTGTAGGCGTCAGAGTCAGGCTCAAACCCAGGCGAGCGAGATAACATCTCACCAAAAAGAAATGGGAGCAAAAACAACTGCATTACAGAATAAGTAAAAAAATCGTAGATAACATATCATTCTATGAACAAATGTTGGTTCGGACAAATTACTTTTCAAAACCGTTCGAAGTGCTGAGCTACAGAGGCATCAATGCCGATTGAGTGAGCTCAGTGTGGTGTGGTCAGTGACGCCAGCCATCGGTCACGTGTCACTGTGAACAAGTTACAGTTGGCTCTCTTGTACCGCCGCGTGTTTTTATAACGCGAATTGGATACAACGCGATGAATATATTCGGGAACACATTTTTTATAACGCCGATGCGAATCGAAAAGAACACAATTGAGTGAATGGAACTGCGTTGCGGGAGTAGGAATCAGCGGTTGTACGACTGGGTCGGCGAAGCATCGTCACACGAGGCAGCGGGATGCTGCTGGATGCTTCTAGATGCCACCCACGCGCCTCGGTCTTTGTTCAGCCTGCGTACTCATCTCACGTGTTATCGCAGACTGTGCTTTACCCCTATGTTCTTCAGGGACGCAACTACTACCGCCACGTTATAGGAGAATAGACTACTTTTTACACGCTTTTATTTAACTCCATCTGTCTGTTGTTGTTGTTATCGTATCCTCAAATCTTGTAACTCAATTTTAACCCACTTCCCAATGTGGTATCGACAAAAAAATTGGTATACTTATGCCATACTAATGACAATACTATATTCTATCAATATATATATTTTGAAACGTTATTTTTCTATGTTATGTTTCGGCTTGGGTCTAATTGTCCACACTCAACTGACGTTGGCTGTAAATCACCACGGCCCCTTACGTTATGGCAAGCTTCGGGGCCACTTCTTGCAGTCGTGGAGTTTTGCCATTACGAGTACGGTACATTTAATAAAAGTGTAATATGAGGACATATCCGGGTTGCTGTTGGATTACACCTCATACGATGATTTGCTCTGCCGGTCCTGGCCCATAGCCAATGGGGAGAAGTCTAGGGGCGTGGCCCTGACGTAATGGGAAGGTGACATCTGTAAGTAGAGGATTGGTTCTGCTGGCTTTAGCCACAGCCAATGGGGGGACGAGTCAGGGGCGCGGTCCTGGGAGCGTAGCATGGAGTCTAGAAGATTCCATAGAGGCTAACCAGGATTGGTGGAAAGGTACCACGTGACCCAGGTATTAAAAGGGGTGGAGACGAACAACACGTGGTCAGATCTGGAACGAACGGAGGGTGAGGCGACGCTGGAGCGGGGTCCAGGCTGCCACGTGGCCACGCGTGTCTCTCTCTCCCTCTCACGCTGTCTGTCAGCAGCGTGAAGGAGTAAGATGGGAGTGTTGTGAACGAAAGACAAATAAAGACCGGATTCCAGAAGTCACTTCCACGACCTTTATTACAAAAGCGTGTTTTATAAAAAAAGTTTTTTTTATATTACTTATTTATAGTCCCAGTCTCGTCACTGGTCGAGACTCCAGAACGGAGGGGACACGTCGACTGAGGAGACGAAGCCACGAATTCTAGCCCCTTGCGCAGAGGCCGTGGATTCTTTCGGGTGGATGGTCGTGCGCGGGAGGGTGTTTACGTGGAAAGGAGGCCTCTATCGAGCAGGGGATTGATCACGGCTATCCATGATGATGGATCACCGAGATGACTAAGGACCGTCCATAATTGATGTCACGCGATTCTGGACGATTTTTGACCCCCCCGCCCCCCCCTCGTCACACAGCGTCACAAAAAGTCAGACCCCCCCTCAAATATGACGTCACAAAGCTCTGCCCCCCCCCCCCGCCCCCCAAAAAATGCTTCAAATCGCTTTAAACTATTGTCATTGTAGTGCGTATTTAATGTGGCGCCGCATTCTGATGTTGTAGAAAACATTTATTAAAAAGTCTATTTAATTAAGTAAAACGTGTTTTCTATATTTATTTAAAGTTGAGCATTTTGATGTGACGTCACATTTTTCACACATCGTCACAAATATCTGATCCCCCCCCCCCCCTAGGTGCGTGACGTCATTTATGGACGGCCCCGTATCCCCCCCCCCTTGCCTGACCCAACACGGTTCTGAGAAATAAATGTATAAATGAATGAACGTCAGTCAATATTTTAACCAATTGTCCATTTGGTCGTGAGATATCCTGAACTAGCGAATAAATCGCGCGGAGTAATTTGTTCGCGCTCGCTGGTTCTGCTTGGAAACCAATTGTTTACGATAAACGAATTTAGAAAGGTCCTTTTTACGTCGACCTAGATTACCATATGGATTTACACTTTATCATAGTTATTTTATATTGGCAGATTCATACATTTATGAATCGTCACCAATGCCTTCCACGTACGATATAATTTAACATTTATAAATCTCCTCGTCGTACACCCCCTGGGACATTGCCACGTGACCCCCACGTACCCCTGGAACATTGCCACGTGACCCCTACATACCCCTGGGACGTTGCCACGTGACCCCCACATACCCCTGGAACATTGCCACGTGACCCCCACGTACCCCCTGGGACGTTGCCACGTGACCCCCACGTACCCCTGGGACATTGCCACGTGACCCCCACGTACCCCTGGAACATTGCCACGTGACCCCCACGTACCCCTGGAACATTGCCACGTGACCCCCACATACCCCTGGGACGTTGCCACGTGACCCCCACATACCCCTGGAACATTGCCACGTGACCCCCACGTACCCCCTGGGACGTTGCCACGTGACCCCCACGTACCCCTGGAACGTTGCCACGTGACCCCCACATACCCCTGGGACGTTGCCACGTGACCCCCAGAGGGGGTCCGCGTCGTTAACCCCCCAGTTGAGAATCGCTCCACGAACCACATCAAACTCACCCCTACCTAAAATGGCTATCCAACGTTCCCTTTGGGCGTCCTCCGCACTGCCACTCACCTAAGATGGCGCATCAAGCCACACGCGCCCGCTGATTGGCTTCCTTTTCTACATTAACATAATTTATCATGAATTCCGTCGCGGATTCATTTTATCTTATTGAAAGCGCGCGTCTCTCCGCCTTGACGGAGGTCTCACAGCCAATCGCGTCGGTCCTTACTTAAGATGGCCACCCGCCCCCATTCTTTCACTACGTACTCCCCCTCATCCCTACCTAAGATGGCGCGGGGGGGGGGTTAAAGAAGCTACGTCACGGCTCACTGCGGGGGATTCTCCCAGCCAATCGCGTTGCACGTTGCTCGTAAAGTGCAGAGACCGCGATGAAGGCGGCGGCATCGCGTGCGTGAGTTCGCGGGACGCAACCGCCGAGCATGTCGCCCTACGTCTACGAGCGCCTCCTCGCCTCGCCCTGCCTGGCCGCGGGAAGAAGGCTAAAGCTGCGGGCCCTGGCCAAGCAGGACCGCGATCAGACGCCGGTGAGGATGACCACCACCCCGACCCCCGTATCACTCAAACCCCCCCCCTCACCCTCACCTCCCCACGGGCCTAGGCGCCCCGATCCCGGTAGGGAATCCAGGCGAGGTCGACGCCTCGGCTCTTGGTTAGGCCTTGGCTGCCGGGGAAGGTGAACGAGGTCACGGGCTCGGAGCTCGAATTATTTCCGAGTAAATTAAAATTTGATCTCGCCACGATCTCGCAAGCTAAGCGGGGTTGAGCCTGGCTAAGTGCTCGGGTAAATGCGACCGAAAGGGACGGAAGCCGCTGAGACGGAGCGGCGAGGTCAGTGTTGGTGCTGGTGGGGGGGGGGGGTGAAATGTATCGTGATAACAGCGCTGGACCGTGAAGACTGGTGGCGGGGTGGGCAGGCCTTCAGCCAGCAGTGGATAGATCGTGGTTGATGCTTGGGAAAAACTGCCCGGGAATACCAGGAGGTGTTATAGGCTCGGGCTATTGCGCTGTGAAGTGTGGGCAGTTAGCACACTGCTCTAGGAGCTCAACGGGCTCAACGGGCCCGAGTTTGATTCCCGTTCACGGTTAACATCTGACGTGGAGAATATTTAACGTGGTCCTGGGTCTCCCATCAGCTCAACCTTAAACGGTTTCCTGTTACTGGAGATACAAAGGCGCTGTATCAGCTCGCGAACAGCCTCCAACGGCCTACAGACCCCGACGTGCACCTTGGACAAATATCGCAGTGTTAGCAGCACCCTCATGAGCACAACAGCCTTGAGACTAAGCGAGGCTTTGCTGGGTAAATAACGTGAATTGTTAACGTTATTTACCATAATTATTATTTTAATCACGAACATAAAACAAAATCGATACGTTAGCAATGCCCTGAAATGCAATGGCCTTCACAGCGCAGAGACAATGTATTTTGTACGGAACAGATGCGATTTTTTTATTTTACCTGTAAAGGCTCAGTGAGCTATATAGATATTTTTCAGACGCGACCTGATTATATCACAAATGATAGCGCGACGAGAAGTGGCTTCATCATCATCGCGTGGAAATGTCTCGCAGCCACATAACTCAAAAGATACAGGTGACCCTGGCTGGTTTATTAACCGCAGTGGGGAATTTTGGCATTAAATTCGATGAGTGATGGATGCTGCTGGTCTGGCCTCTTGTGAAAGGAAACCAGACAACCTTTGAACTCAGGCATCCAAGTATTTTATTTAACCAGATAACTCAAGAGACCAGGATAGACCTGCTAAGCTGAATGTAACAAGAGGGTCCACGTTTTCACAAGCAAGAGACAGGGCATGCATGTATACATGCACGTGACTTGGGTGATGATCTCACTGTAATGAGCTCCCGTTTTTCCCTCCACATATTTAGAATCAACATCACGCGTTTAGAGTTTGGCTGCTACACGTTTACAAGTGATGAGAAGCCGCTTCGTTGAAGTATCATTTGTGGCCTGGTCGCTTCTGAAAAAGAGCTAAATAGTTCAGTTGGGCCTTACCTGGTATAATACAAATAAATCGTTTAGCGTAGACACTGTCCGGATGTTTCAAGGTTGTGCGATCTCCTCACACGATCCAGTTTGGTTAAACCCGGAATGGATCGTGGTATCTTAGCCGGCCTGAATGTTAAAGGCCAGCGCAAATTGTTCATCTGAATGCGGGTCAGGTTTGTCGGGTGGAGAAAAGAGCGTGCACGCATATAGAGGATATGCACACGTGAATAGTACGTGGAAGAGTGAGGTTATTTGAATGAACGCATAGACAATGGCACGCACAACACGTGGCGTTGGGAATGTGAATGCTCATTTAAATGCAAAGCCACAGGACGGATAAAACACGTAAGAGGTTGCACAGTGGGGGGGAGTCTAGGGGGGGCATCTGAGAGTCACGCCCAGAGTCCAGTTCCAGTTCATCCTTAAGACCACGTGGGCGGATGTACATCGGGCTTTTTTGGGGCCCTAACAATGTAAAACATTTAAACAAACTCAAGAAAGGAGCCGCATGCAGAGGCGTGATGACTGTTCAGTTTCATTTCTTAGGTATAGCCCTGTGCAACCCTCCAACTTTTGTTATCCACTCCCTGTGTGTGCCCTGTGCTATGTTTGTGCTTTGAATGAGGGCCATTCCTCCGAAACGTCGACTAATGCTTAAATCTTGACTGAAAGCTTTCGTGACTGCAGGAATTCATATTCGTGGGTCTTTCAGTAAAGTCACGTGTAAGATCATGGGCTCTCCTCTGCCAGTACCAAAATATGAGAATAGGTTTTTTGCAAACAAAAACGTACTCTGATAATATATGCATTTTCTTTGAAACAGTTTAAAAGAAAATGCATATATTATCAGAGTAAGTTTGTATGGTTTGCATTCTGACCACAAGTATTGTGGTTAATGCAGACATGATTCCTTGTCAAAGATTTCAGTTTGGTGTTTTAACATCTTAACACCAGTTTTGTTGCCAGAAAAAAGGGGAAAACCTATTCTTACGTAGATAGGTTCAAAGAAAATAAAAAATAACAAAACTACGACGTTTCGATCGTAACGCAAGTGGTCGTCTTCAGGGATAAAACTTTGAACCTTCAGGAAAAAACCTTTTTCAGGAAAAAACCTTTTCCCTGAAGACGACCACTCGCGTTGTGATCGAAACATCGTAGTTTTCTATTATTTTTGATTACTCTCTTTTAACCTATCTCCGTGACTTTACCAAAAGAGCCAAGAATATAATGTATGCTTTTTTAAGAGCGCAGTGTTTTTTGATTTAATGACTGTTAAGGGGCCATCTACTTAGTAGGAACGCAAAAATCTGTCACAACTTGACCCCCCCCCCCCGCACGTTTGGCGCACCCCCCAATCCTATAGAACGGCCAATATTTAATCCACGCAGAAGCGGTCAAGGATTCATAATATTAACGTGTTTAAGCAATCAGATAGTCCACCGGCGGACTATCTAACTAATTTGAAGGCCAATGTAGGCAAATTATGATCGAGGCTTCACCCCCCCCCCCCCCCCCGTTTCCTATGCGTGAACCCAGTGGCCCACGTACATTGTCAGTAGACCCCCCCCATACGCAAGCGTACACATTTTGGTTAACCCCCCTTCCCCTCCATGCGTACGTACTAAATGGATGGCCCCTAACGGTTAGCTGCGGAGTTTCCAAACCGCGCAGAAATGCCACACGGGCCAGGGCAGTCCCCGTGTCGTTCTACACTGCACAGTGACTACTGCTGAAGTGCTGCGGGATTGGACGTGCAATCCAGAATTGGATTGTGTTTTTGGTGGTTTCATTTGTGCTTACTGTACTTGTTTTATATTGCTTTGTATATATTATATAACAAAAGCAAATGGCTAATACAAATTAACCATATATATTTGTTTGTGTGTGATAGGGTGGGCTAGAGGTAGTTGTAGCAGTTAGCGTTCTGCGCTATGAACCCTTTGGCCCGTGTTTAACTCCCACTCATGGCCAATGCCAGTGACGATTATCTGAACCAGTCCTGGGCCTCCACTAGGTCTACTCGGCCTCAAATGAGTACCTGGTGCGATGGGTAAACATTGCCACTCGGGAGACAACGGTGGCTGGCCAAGGGTGTAGTGCTGCTACTTGTATGTATGTTGAACTTCTTTCGCACCATACGTAGCCAAGCACGCTAATCAGAGGTGTGTAACCTATCATCGTGTTCCCGCAGGCGTTTGTCTCGGTGCGATGGTTTGGCGCTGGGCCGTGGGGGGGGCGTCAACTGGGCCCACCCCCCCGACGTCTTGCTGCCCCCATTGCCCTGCCCAGCTTCCCCCATGGCTGCCCTCGGGGCCTCCGCTGCCTTCCCGAGAGACCCGAGCGTGAGTGCTCACCGCACAGACACGGGCAGTCCTATACAGCCCCACACAGCCTCACGCAGCCTCCAAGTTGCGTCGACCACATGGAACAACCAAGTTGAATCGATTTATATAAACTAGGTTTTATTTCACCAGGTAAGGCCCCACTGAGCTGTATAGCGCTCTTTCAGAAGCGACCCTGACCATCACAAATGATAGCTCAACGAAGTGTGGAAATATTCTTGAAAACGCAGTGACATTGATTCTTAATCTGGAGGGTAAAACCAAAAGACCTGGAGAAAACTCCACGTGACCACGGGGGGAGAGAGAGAGATACAAACTCCAAATATACAGGCGTCAGAGTAGGGATGGAACCCACAGTCTCCTGTATACCAGGCGAGGACGTTGACATCTAGCCGCCATGGCGCACCGCACAGTGTTCGCTCGCTCTCTTAGAGAGAGATAACGACTCAATGAGTGGGTAGGAACCGCAGGCGAGCTGGGAAGGCAGCAGCCATGCGGGGAGCGTGGTGCCACCAACAGTTGTCCAAGCTCTGTAGTCCTCTATATATTAAGGTGTTATAGGCCAATCAATGAGTGTTTACATGTGTGGGAAGAAACTGGAAGCCCACACATGCGAGGGGGAAACACTATATCCCATTCGGATGGGGCAGGCAGAGTCCACATGTTTGCTGTACTGCCTTCTCTTGGCGAGCCAGGGTATGGCTCCTTCCCAGCGCCCACGAGTAGGAATGTTCATGACGTTAGTGTGCGATCCACCAACCCTTGCTGCCTTCAAAGTGCCGCATTTCAGGCCACGTGCAGAGCCACCAATCCGCTCTCCCCACAGTCCTCAATGCTATATTTTATCACGAACCACAATCGTGCCGTTGCAGTCATGTGAAAAAATACTCCCATTGGAATCCAGCAGTGTGGAGGCTACGCTGCCACACGTGGCGTGGCTGCCTGTGATCCAGCAGTTGTGAAGGCATCGGCAGCTAGGGCTTGGTGGATTGCTGCACAGATGTTGCGAAACTCCCTTCTGCCCGTGGACGTCAAGGAGGAGGAGCTGTACCCTGGAGAAGGCGGTACAGCAAAAGTGTGTACTCCACCTGGTCTCTCTGTGTGGATCGAGTGTTTCCCACTTGCACGCGAGGGTTTTTTCACAATATACAAACACTTGGTTGGCCGATAACACCTTAATATAGAGAGGACAGCAGAACTGAGGCAAATTTCTGGTGCTGGCTCATCGCGTGTCCGCCTGTTCCAACTTGTGCTGCGGTTCCTCTTAATGCCTAAGTGCGGCTGGGCTGCGTGTTACAAGTCGGAGTTATAACTAACTATTTTAACTACAGTAGAACCCCTCTTAACGACCACCCCTGTTAACGGCTAATGGCTTAAAGACGAGCCTCCATAGAGCACAACGTGTTCGCTTACCGACCATTTCCCTGTTTACGACGGGTTGTTGTAGGTACAGTAAATATTAATTAATGCATTGATTAACCATGTTTATTTTAATGTTGTTAGTATATTTTAATTAATATCCATTGTTTAAATATCAAAGTATTTTTGTTTGTGCTATCGGAATGAATTAAGCCTCTAACATGTACTTCCTGTACTTTAGAGGGGTCTACTGTAATTTAAATTTTAACAGCTAAGGCCCACTGAGCTATATTGCTCTTTTTCAGAAGCGACCTGGCCACAAATGATTGCCCAACGAAGTGGCTTATGACAGGGAAATTTATAGCAGCCAAATACTCTAAACGCATGTTTCTAAATGTGGAGGGAAAAAAATTGAGGACCCGGAGAAAAATCCACGCGACCACGAGGAGAGAGACACGCAAACTCCAAGTATACAGCAGGCGTCAGGGTCGGGGTCGAACCCACAACCTCCTGCATGCCAGGCGAGGTTGTTAACATCTCGCCACCGAGGCACCCCTCTAGCAATCTTCGCCCCCCCCCACCAAAACCCGGCAGGACCCTCCTAATAAAGAGTCGTAAGACTCGTGAGGCTTTTAATATGTAAATCTGTAAACAGGCGTCGTAGTAATTACAATGCAGGAATAAGTAAATACAATGCATGCATTCCTGGAAACCTCGTCCTAAAGTTACTGTTAATCGGGCCCCATTTTCCCATAGACAGGAGAAACAGTAGAAACATCACTTGCCGATGTGGTTTTTTTTGCCATTTATTGGCATATTTTAGCGGGTTTAATAGCCAGACATCCACAGAAAAGCTCGAGGAACAAAAATCTCCACGGCAATTCACGTCGGTAACCAGCGCGGCTGTTCAAATGCGTTCGGAGTCATGTCGTGTCGGAAAACGCGACGTAAAATGAATTTCTGCGTCGGAAATGGATCCATGGTGACATTGTACAAAGGTCGTCGTTGTGGAACCAATTTAAATCAGACCGGAGACCACCCATCTGTATGTTGAACTTCTTTTGCACTGTATGTAGCCAACCGTGCTAATAGGAGGTGGTCAGCATGGCCCACAATGGTTTATTACGCACAGTAAACACACAGTTGCAAGGGACCTTTAACCAGAGTTAATTGTTTATCATGGAAGTGTCTGGGGGATAGTAATTCAGCAATGTATCAGTGCATCTTGATTAATTATTCTTGGTACTGGTTAAGCCCCTCCAGTGAGCTGCAGATGGAGGCTGCTGTGCCAGAACAAAGGGAGTGTTTGAGATCATCACAGCAGGGTTTGTGTGCCTGTGTTTGCTGCAGTGAGGCCCCTGCTGTGCTGGTCCCTAGAAATGAGCCGATCACCTGACTTCATCACCCGGCCCGTACCGGTGAGATCCAGCCGGCCCCAAACAATGGGCACACCACACGCATACAAAGACAACAAGACCACCCTAAGCATGCAGATACGCCATACACCCCACGCACACACACACCACACGCACACCACACGCACACCACGCACGCACACCACACACGCACACCACACACACCACACACACCACACACAGATCCTCAAGGCCACACTACGCATACATCTACACCACAGGGACACGGCACACACCACACACACACACCACACACAGCACACACACACCACACACAGACGACAAGACTACAACACACACATACATCTACACCACGGGGACACGGCACACACCAGAGATACATCACATCACACAACTAGGAACACTACACATACACGAAGCGTACACACCACAGAGACATACCACTCGTGCACACCACTCGCACATACTGAACAGATACGTCACATACCTGGGAACGATAACGCATACACACCACTCACACAGCCCTCAGGCACACGACGCACGCACACCACACAAACCATACACGCACACCACACAAACCATACACGCACACCACACAAACCATACATGCACACCACACAAACCATACACGCACACACGATGCATACACCCAACTCGCGTACACCACACACACAAATCGCACGCACACCACACACACCACTCGTGCACACAAAAACACACACACACCACACACTAAGCATACACACCACTCATCACGCACCACATATGCACGCTATGCTTACTCCACAGACAAACCACTCGCGTACACAGTGCACACAAACCAAGCAGACACACGACACAGATGCTACAAAACCACACGACAGACACCCCACACAGCCACCCTACGGACGCAGCCACATCTGTATGTGTGCGCGTGAAGGTGTGTACGTATGTAACTGCGTGTATATGTCGGTGCTGTGTGTGCGTGTGGGGAGTGGTGGAGTTAGTGGGAAGTTCACTGCACTACGAACCCCGCGAACGAAGTTCAAACTGGTCCTGGGCCTCCCCAACGTCGACTATGCCTCAAATGGGTACCTGGTGCGGTGTATAAACGTCGCCACTTGGGAGACAAAGGCGGGCGTGGTCGTTGCCACCCATCCCCTCGTGTGCCGTAAAGGCCTTCATAGGTGCTCGCTAACAGCACTTGCCCCAACAGCCTATTCAGGCTATACCGGGGTCTTTGTTTTGTGTGTAATTGGGAAGCGGGTGTGGAGTGGTTAGCCCGCTGCACTACAATCCAGATGACCAGAGTTCGATTCCCGCTCACGGCAACACCAATGACGAATATCTGAAGCGGTCCTGTGCCTCCCCTAGGTCGACCTAACCTAAAAAATGAATGCCAAGTGCGATGTGTAAACATTGCCACTGGGGAAACAAAGGTGGCCGGGCAAAGTGCTAGCGACCCACCCCCTCGTGTACCGTGCTGGCCTCGTGCTAACAGCACTTGCCCCAACAGTCTGTTAAGGCTGGACGGGGGATTTTTTTTGCCTTTGTGTGTGTGCGCGCTGTGTCTGTGCCGTGTGTATGAACAGTATTTATGTAACTGTGTGTGTAACTGTATGTGCTGTGTGTGTTGCTGTGTATAACCGTGTGTGCAACAACGGAGGGCAGAGGAGTGACGCTCAAAACAATGAGCGGAGCGCTGGGCGGCTAAAACACAAAGTTGGCACAGTAGGGGGCACAGGTTGTGCATCAGCCAGTCATCTCAGTCAGTCAACCCATGGCACCTGCTGGGTCTGTCCCGTGACCTCCTGCCACATAGCCTGGCACAAGCGCCGTTGTGACGTCACCGCCATCTAATGGCGGTTGTCCCTGTGTGTGTGTGAAACGCTGTGTGGGTGTGTGCGTAACGCTGTGTGTGTGCGTAACGCTGTGTGTGTGCGTAACGCTGTGTGCGTAACGCTGTGTGTGTAACGCTGTGTGTGTAACGCTGTGTCTGTGTGTAACGCTGTGTCTGTGTGTAACGCTGTGTCTGTGTGTGTGTGTGTAACGCTGTGTGTGCGCAACGCTGTGTCTGTGTGTGTGTGTGTAACGCTGTGTCTGTGCGTGCGTAACGCTGTGTCTGTGTGCGTGCGTAACGCTGTGTCTGTGTGCGTGCGTAACACTGTGTGTGTGTGTGTGCGTAACGCTGTGTGTGTGTGCGTAACGCTGTGTCTGTGTGTGTGTGTAACGCTATGTGTGTGTGCGTAACGCTGCGTCTGTGTGTGTGTGCGTAACGCTGTGTCTGTGTGCGTGCATAACGCTGTGTCTGTGTGCGTGCGTAGCGCTGTGTCTGTGTGCGTGCGTAACGCTGTGTCTGTGTGTGTGCGTAACGCTGTGTCTGTGTGCGTGCGTAACGCTGTGTCTGTGTGCGTGCGTAACGCTGTGTGTGTGTGCGTGCGTAACGCTGTGTGTGTGTTTGTGTGCGTGCGTAACGCTGTGTGTGTGTTTGCGTGCGTGCGTAACGCTGTGTGTGTGTGTGCGTGCGTAACGCTGTGTGTGTGTGTGTGCGTACGTAACGCTGTGTGTGTGTGTGTGCGTGCGTAACGCTGTGTGTGTGTGTGTGCGTGCGTAACGCTGTGTGTGTGCGTGCGTAACGCTGTGTGTGTGCGTGCGTAACGCTGTGTGTGTGCGTGCGTAACGCTGTGTGTGTGCGTGCGTAACGCTGTGTGTGTGCGTGCGTAACGCTGTGTGTGTGCGTGCGTAACGCTGTGTGTGTGCGTGCGTAACGCTGTGTGTGTGCGTGCGTAACGCTGTGTGCGTGCGTGCGTAACGCTGTGTGTGTGTGCGTGCGTGCGTGCGTAACGCTGTGTGTGTGTGCGTGCGTGCGTAACGCTGTGTGTGCGTGCGTGCGTAACGCTGTGTGTGTGTGTGTAACGCTCTGTGTGTGTGTAACGCTGTGTGTACGCACAGAAGGAGGCGATGGCCTTGATGTCGCCCGGCATGTCCGCTCCCCTCGAGTGGATGTTGTTGGGCCCCTTCATGGCCGTGGACGGGAGCCAGCGGGATGACATCGCGGTGCGCCACAGCCTCGACTGCGCGGGGCCACCGGGCCACCCAATGACCCGTTCCCTCGACGGTCCGCGGCGGGACGGTGCGCTGAAGGCTGTGGACGGCTTCTGGCACGGACCGCCCGGCCCGGCGTCGAAAGTGTCGCCGTGCCCGCCCGTGGTATTGACGCCGGAAGAGCCGCGGCGAGGACCGGTGGCCCGGATGGAATTTCCGTCGGGGGGCAACCCCGCCGAGGTGGCGCCACCCCCCACGTCCCCGCGGCATCGTCGATCGGCGCTCTCCGCTCGCGACGACTCCCGGCACTCGCTGGCGGTCACGGCCGCGGGGGCAGCCGCCCCTCTCCATCTCGAGCTGACGCCAAGTGGCTCAGAACTCGACTCTTCTCGCCCGGCTTTGCTCGCCGCCGGCAACGGATACGGCCCCTCGCCGTACGGCGTTGTAGAGCTGGGTTTCCCCGATTTCACCGACTTTGCCGACTGCGCCGGGAGCTGTGCTGGCGACCACAGCCGCCACCGGCTGAGCTTTGCTGCCGCGACAGCGCCGCGGGGGTCGTCGGCACGGAGCGGCCGTGCCGGGGGAGGCCGCGGCGGGGACATGCAGGAGCACCTCATCAACGTGCACAGCGCCCTGCAGCACGAGGTGGGGGAAGGGGAGGGGGAAAAGGAGCCTTGGGCGACGTTGTCCTCTCCAGATTGTAGTGTTTGGGCAAGGGTGAAGGGGGGGGAGGGTAAGCAGTGGGGCGGGGAGTCGTGTTGCTGTAAATGTTGCGACGCGCTCGGGCAGGGCTCTACAATTGCCCGCGGTTGTGGGTTGCCCGTGGGTTAACCGTGGGTGTCCGTGGGTGCCAATGCTTGCCCATGGTTTTCCGTGGTTAATGGTGGATTGCCCTGGTGTCACCTGCAGCTGCCCCACTTCTTCATGAAGAGGCACAACTTCAAACTCTACTCGTCAAACGTCGTCTTCATTGTCGAGTTCCTCCGTCTCAAGACGAGGTGGGGGTGACACCAGATCTCTCCCCTCTGTCGTGTGCGTGCTGTGCGTACGTTAAACCCCCGTCTCTATCTGTGAGGGGTTCACGTTCTTGAAAACGTTCGCAAATGCAGAATTCAAAAATGCAGGAACACTGCACCTGTGTGTTTGCGGTGCTGTGTGTGCACTGTGTGTGTGTTGACGACGCCGTGTGTGTTTTTGACGGTACCATGTGTGTGCGCTGTGTGTGTGTATTGACGGTACCGTGTGTGCGCTGTGTGTGTGTGTGTATTGACGGTACCGTGTGTGTGCGCTGTGTGTGTGTGTGTGTGTATTGACGGTACCGTGTGTGTGCGCAGTGTGTGTATTGACGATGCCGTGTGTGTGCGCTGTGTGTGTGTGTTTTGACGGTACCGTGTGTGTGCGCTGTGTGTGTGTGTATATTGACGGTACCGTGTGTGTGTGCGCTGTGTGAATGTATTGACGGTGCCGTGTGTGTGCGCTGTGTGAATGTATTGACGGTGCCGTGTGTGTATTGATGGGGCTATGTGTGCTGCGTGCGTGCCTTCCTTGCGCAGAGGCGTGGTGCTGTACCAGCTCTCCCTCTCGCTGCTGAACCTCCTCTCCTCCCTCTACTTCGTGGACAGCCAAATGGAGGTGCTCAGCCTCACGCGCCACGACGACAGCGCCAGCGTGCAGGCGCGCTGGCGCCTGCGGGGGTTGCCGTTCCACGTCTTCCTGCTGCGGTTCTACCGCCGCGACAAATCCACGCTCTACAGGTGCTCGAAGCTCGTTACGGGGCGGCGATATGTTAACGACCTCACCTTGACGATGCTTGTTGTCTATTTGGAGTCCGCGTGTTCTCTCTCTCTCTCGCCCTGTGGTCGCGTGGGTTTCTCTCCGGGTCCTCCGGTTGTTCCCACCACATTGAGAATCATCGTGCGTTTACGTATGTGTACATGTTGAACTTGTTTCGCACCGCTCGGAGCCAACCTTGGTAATCGGAGGTTCGGAGTATTTGGCTCCTGCTATAAATTTCCACATGATGAGCCACTTCATTGAGCGATCATTTGTGGTCCAGGTCACTTCTGAAAAAGAGCTACATAGCTCGGTGGGCATTACTTGGTAAAATGAAAAATAGTTTATAGTCAAAGCTAACGAGCTGGCGCAAGAGGGTGAGGATGGTGACGTGAGGTCGCACACGATGAGGGTTGTGCTGGCGACGTCACGTCGACATTGCGTCGCCAACGTAACATCGACGTGACGTCGGCGGTTGTGTTGTTCTCGTTGCTTGGGGCGATGACCCCAACGGTGGCGCGTTCGCTGCTCGTTGCGGAGGTTTCACGGTTTGACTCCGGCAGGCCGTCCCGGTTCATGCCGCCGTCGCGCCGTTTACCGCGAGATGCCCGCACGCCGCCCGCTTCACCCTACAGCGGACGTCAGCGGATCCCGAAAGGAGCTTTATATAGCCCCCGGCAAGAATATAGGAGGTGTTTAAGATTCAGACGCCAAATAAACACCCATCGCAAGGCATCGAGCCTGCATGCTTCTGGTAAAACATGCAAACAAATGTGATTTGATAATAATGGACGCATTGTCCTTGGAACCAATTGACCGACACCATAGACGGCCTCCTTAATGACCAGAGAAGGCCAAACGGCACAAACACGACGCAAAGCATTAATGGCTCGGGTAGGGCAGTTTAATATACGGGACTGTGTATTTTAACATTTTAACACCTGTATTCTTGCCGGAAAACGTTAAAGCCGATTATTTTTATTCATTATCTTGTTACCGGTGGCAACAAAGGAGTCCGCATAGGTTACAGATCCTAAAAGAACGCTTGGCCATCGTGCCAAATTGTAAAAATGACTCCGCAAATCACTCGGTTGGGATCGCACGCAGCAGCAGCAGCGGGCAACAATCATCACCCTCTAACCACGGAACCACCGCAGCCTGCGTCTCACTGCCGCGGTGGCGCCTTCCTACGTCACCGTCAGCCCGTCGCTAGGGGAAGGATTGCGCCCCTCGCCACGCTCGCGGTGTACTCCCATTTTATTGTTTTTTTATCCATTGCTGTGTGACGCGCAGGTACTATGATGCACACTCCACCTTCTACGTGGGGCCAGACGGACTCATACACTGCCACAAGGTGGCCAAGGTGAGGACGAGTTTGCAATGGCCAGCCTCGCTCGCTCTCACTCGCTCTCCCTCGCTCTCACTCGCTCTGCCTATTGCCTCCATCCTCCTCTGCCTACGCCTCCCGTCTTCTCCCCGTGTCCTCCCTCCCTCCCCTGTGTATGTGTAGTTGTGTGTGTGTGGGGAGCGGTAGTGTAGCGGTTTGCGCGCCGCGCTACGAATCCGACGACCCGGGTTCGGTTCCCGCTCACGGCCACAACACCAGTGATGATTATCTGAACTGGTCCTGGACCTCCCCTAGGTCGACTCTGCCTCAAATGAGTACCTGGTGTGATGCGTAAACATGGCCACTAGGGAGACAAAGGCGGTCTGGCGTGGTACTGGCCACCCACTCCCTCGTAAACCGTTCTAGCCATAAGTGCTCGCTAACAGCACTTGCCCCAACAGTGTTCAAGGATAGAGGGGGATCTTTGTCTGTTGTGTAGTAGTGTGTGTGGGGGGGCAGTATTGTAGTGGTTATCATTAGGCCTCGGCAAGGTAAGGTAAAAGGTAAAAACAACGAGCCTATCTTTACCCTACCTTTTACCTTACCACAATACAATCACTCTACCCTACCTTTTACCCTTACCCCATACAAATTACCCGATTACAGGGTAATTACTGGGGTACTACACATAAAAAAGATTTATAACAGGTAAATGTTAGGTAGAGCGCTTTATTCCTCTATAGATATAAAAGGGAAATTTGTGAATGTGTGTCTGTTCGAAATGTTTAGCATACTTCCCGACATGCAACAAACT
Source organism: Lampetra fluviatilis (assembly GCF_964198595.1). Taxonomy (NCBI): domain Eukaryota; kingdom Metazoa; phylum Chordata; class Hyperoartia; order Petromyzontiformes; family Petromyzontidae; genus Lampetra; species Lampetra fluviatilis. The sequence goes on from NC_136335.1 coordinate 7,230,246, forward strand.
TGAAATTTGACATGTGGGCAGCTTCCAGACTGTACACAATGTAAAAAGTATAAAATTAGACTTTTATATTTTGGGGAGGGGGGGGGGCGCAATAATGCATTTATTTTGCACGGCAAGTGAGCGGTGACGTCACATCTGTGATGTCACCCGCATGTGGCAGCGTCACGCAGTGTTCCTGCTGACGTCACGCATCCCCCCTCCCCACCCTCCGCGTAGGCCGTGTATTAATCCAAGACAAGAATCCAAGTCGCGGGCGAAGCCGGGTAGTAAAGCTAGTCTAGAATACTCTCGATGATTCCAATTTTAAATGGAGGCCACGGACTGCGCCACGGAGCTTTTAGCGAGCGGTTAACAAGGTATTGGTAAATACTTTGCGCTACCTTTACCCTACCCTTTACCTTACCCCTTGGCATGGCGCCACCTTTACCCTTTTACCCGGTAAAAAGGGTAAATTACCCAACCTTTCCGAGGCCTAGTTTGCATGCTGCGCTACGCACCCAGGGACCCGAGTTCGATCCCGCTCACGGCCAATATCAGTCATGATTATCTGAACCGGTCCTGGGCCTCCTCTAGGTCGACTCGATCTTAAATGAGAACCAGGTGTGGTGTGTAGTAAGCATGGCCACCTACCACTTAGTGTGTTGTGCTGGCCTCTCTAGGTGCTACTTGCCCCAACAGTCTGTGAAGGCTATGGGTCTGTGGGGGTCTTTGCATGTGCACGGGTGTGTGTATATATATTAGGGTAAGCACTGCAGAAGTACGAAAGAAACAAACAGACGAGGGCTGTAGACATGATCCGGCAAAACACTGTTTGCGCTGGGTGGGACACGTGCAGGTTGGGGAGGATAGTGTCAGCAACTTGGAGGTTGAGGAAGAGTGTGGCGGGTGAGTGGCAGTGATGCGATTGAGCAGGATGGATGAGAGTCGATTGGTGAGCCCTGGTATCATAGGAGCAGTCTTCACGGGTCCCGCGACCGAGGGGAAGAGCAGACCTAAGAGCAGATGGTGGGAGACTGATAAGCCAAATCTGTGGGTCTCGTGTCAATCAATGAGTCTTTATACGATAAGTCTATGGCCTTGTAAAAAATCTAGATCTGAGTGTCTCTTCCTCAGTCCGGAGAGGTGGTGGAGGAGGTGTGGTGGAGGTGGCATCGCAGGCTTTGCCCACGATGACATGTCCGTATGTGTGCCTGCACCCCAGCTGATGCCGGTGAACCCCACGGAGCACAAGCTGACTGGGCTCACTCTGGGGGTGCTGGGGGCGCTGGGGCTGCAGGAAGAGCGGCCGGCACTCAGCTTCCTGACCCCGCTTCTGGCGCCGCTCACTCGCGGCCCTTCCTGTCCCTCCGTCTGCTGTTCCTCCTCCTCCTCTCCACCGCCATCCTGTGCCAGCGCCGGACACTCATGAGCGCAGCGGTCACCGGCTTCCTCTCGCGGGCGCACACACGTGCGCACTCGCTCATACACTCGCACACGTGCACACACACACATACGTGCACACATACGCGCGCACACACACGTGCGCACTCACTCATAGACGCGCGCGCACACATACGCGCGCGCACACATATGCGTGCGCACACACATATGCGCGCACACACATACGTGCACGTGACACACAAAGACCCCCATATAGCCTGAACAGACTGTTGGGGCAAGTGCTGTTAGAGAGCATCTATGAACACCACGCCTGACCGTCTTTGTTTCGCAATGTATTTACACACCGCACCGGATACTCATTTGAAGCTGAGTCAACCTAGGGGAGGCCCAGGACCGGTTAAAGATAATCATCACTGGTATTGGCCGTGAGTGGGAATCGAAATCAGGTCACCGGGTTCATAGTACAGCGCGCTATCAGCGAATCGGCTACACTACCGCTCCCCATAATGATCTACTCGGCACACAAGTACAACACATACACTCGTATGCAGCCTCGTGTCACATGCGTCAAAATATTTTTCCCAATCGTACAAGTTCATGTACGGTGGGCCCGCTTGGGTTCCTGCAGCCACCAGAGGCGCTACCATTCACCACAATATTAAAACGTGAATCAGTTCTTGAATGGTATTGGTTGTCAACATCGGAACCGGTTTTCAACATCGGAACTGGTGAAAGGAAGGTGGGTGGTGTTAGCCAGACTCTTTGAGCACTGTGCAGACCGCCTTAATAGGTACTCGCTAACAACACCTGCTCCAGAACTATGGAGGTTAAAACTGAGGATCTTAATTTTGTACGTCATACGCTGAGTTGAGGCGCAGCCACGAGTGACTTGTGACCAGAACGTTATTTATGGCTGAATATTTGCCGGGTCACTGGTAGCCGCAGCCGATAGCGCCAGGCTATGTGCACCTTTTATTTAATCGTTAATGTTGCAGGACTGATTTAGGCCGAGGTGCCTGTCGCCCCCCCTCCGCCCTACCCTCTTGCTTGGATGCCACAACCCAGGGAGCTCACTCGAGCCAAGCAGGATGTTGAGGCGAGGATTTGCGGCCTGCTTAAGCTGTGGAAAATTAACAAGTTGAACGTGTCATGGGAGGCCGACGTTTATGAATGAATGTAAAATCGTGAAGTTAGTTTCCTTGAAAGATAAAATAGCGTTGCCAGTGTCGTGATCCTAAATTTAAAAAAGGGGCAAAGTGATTTTCTGCTTAAATGAGCTTTGAGGCTTTGATGGAAAATTCCACATTCTCATGGCGGGCGCAAATCCATTCACAGGGAGGGGAGAGAAAAAAACGATGACTTCTCCACAAAGTTGTAGATAATTTTATCCACCCCAGAGTGAGGGATGGGCTGAGTCAACCAGGATTCGAAACTCTCGACCTACCCACTCGCCCGCCTGCCCACCGCTCCGATGTCCTGTAGAGACACGGCTGCCCCTGACGGGAGGCGACAAAAGCCATGTGACCTGGTAACGGCCAATCGCAGCGCAGCTCTTGCATTGTCACTTTACAATCTAAATCGGCTCAAGCCTCCCGCAAACCCCGCGGCTTCCGTGTGGTCACCCCCACTCTGAATCCCCTCTCATCTATATATCTCCAAGCTTAAAGCCTCCCGTAAACCACGCGGATTCTATGAATGGTCAACATCATTCTGAATTGTCCCCCTCTCCCCGTCGCCCGCCGTGTAAATGGACGCTGCTCCTCTGTTCCGTGGGGCATCGGCAGCGTCGAGGTCTTCGTGTAGCCCCTTCCGATCCATCCTCACCTCTCCTGACCCAATGCTCCAGTTTCTCCCTTACTTTTCCATTTCCCCCTTTGGTCTCGATTCTTTCCAACCTCCACGTTACCCAGCTGACTCCACTCCCCTTCACCTGGTGCTTGCGGCCCACAACAATGTACCGGGTCAGGCGAAGGTGTGCGTGTGCGCACGTTTATGTAGATGCATAAATTATAATCAGTGATTGATTAAGTTCACAAGGCGCACGGGGTATCGCACACAGGTGTAGGTAATCGATTTTCATCGTGACCCCCCCCTCCCTCCCTCCAACCGCTATAGGCCGCCATAGCATTCACTGCAATGCTCTTGAATCGAATCGCGACAAGGAATCATGACAGTTGACGGGGGCGAGTGGTCGGACCCGGGGTGGGGTCTCAGACTTGTCAGCCGGGGGTACACGCCAGGCGTGGAGATGCGTTCGGGGTTGCTGGTATGGTAGTTGGGAGTGCAGGCGTCACTTGACCGCAGGTGGTGACCCCCACCCCCCAGACACAGGATATGTTTGTATGAATGTTGAACTTCTTTCGCACCGACGTACGTAGCCACCAACCGTGCTAAGCGGAGGTGCGGGGGGAAAGGACAACAAACTAAACGCACAAAAAATACTGGACGTTGGGAGGTTGCAGGATGTGTAAAATATTTTTGGAGTCAGTCGACCCAGGACCGGACGCGACTGAGATGAATCCCCCCGCCTTCTGTTCGCTCAGAGGTCGACGAAGCTGCCGCAGGGAAGCATGCGAGCCGTGCGGTTCGGTGATGAGAGGAAGGCCGGCCCGGCGATGCTCAACTGACTCGCGAGGGCGCGTTTATTTTACAAGCGTGTTGCGTGGCGGTGTTATTTTGTTTTTGCCCCTTTTGCGACTTGCACCGTGTTGTGTGTTTTTTAGCGATGGACGTTAAAGCCATTGGCAATGTTGTCGGGAATGACGCGCGGGGTCCCCTCGTGATCATGGACTGGGGCTTCGTTTAACGGCCGTGGTCGGAGACGCCTAGAGATGCCGGGTTCACAATGGCCATGTCGGTGATTCCGTATCAGATGATTGAACTGGCACCACTGATATCCAGGGTTCTAACCCTTGGGCCCTGTGGTTGTCTATGTATTGAGATTCACAATTTCCATGTCGGTGATTCTGTTTCAGATTATTTAACTGGCACCACATATCCTGGGTTCAAACCCGAGGTCCAAAGTGTCTATTTTGAGATTTGCAATGGCCTTGTTGGTGATTGTGTCAGAGAGAGAGAGAAATACTGACCCAGCACTCCAGTGATCCAAGCGTTAGGTCGATCTCTCTCATCGGGTCCTCAATGGCCACGTCGGATACACGGAGCCAACAATCCCCGAGAAGATCGGAGTTGATGACCTGACTGGCTGTCCCTCGCCAGGATGGCCACTTGACCATGATCTACCCTCTGACAGCATTAAGTTGTAGCGCCTTGGCAGCCATCGGAAGTTGTTCCGGGCCCGGCCCGCGCGCATGCACGCACGCACGAGCGCGTGCGTGTGTGTGTCGAGGTTCAGTGTTGTCTGTGGCTACGTGGGGTACCGTTTGTAAATAATAAATACACGGGTGGGTGGTGGCTGTGGCGCACGGTGCGGTGGAGCGCCCTCCGTGTGAACGTCGCTCATGAACGTTCGTGGTGTAAACTGTTCAGCCAGCCGAGTGTTTCTGACGAACAGGTGTTAAGATGTTCATAACTAAACTAAAACAATTTAAATTTTACCAGGTTAAGGCCTTACTGAGCTATGTGGGTCTTTTTCAGAAGCGACCTGGCTGTCACAAATGATAGCTCAACGAATTGGCTTATCATCATCATGTGGAAATATATAGCAGCAATATACTCTCAATGCGTGATGTTGATTCTGAATGTGGAGGGAAAACCCAGAGGACCCGGAGAAAAATCCACACGACCACAGGGAGAGCGAGAGACATGCAAATTCCAAATACACAGCAGCAGGCGTCGGGTCGGGATCGAACCTACGACCTCCTGTATACCAGGCGAGGTAGTTAACATCTAGCCACCGTGCCACCCGTTCCTCTTGATACCGACAAAAAGGGTCCCAAATGTGCCACCCGAACTATTAATGCTGTGACATTTGCGGTGACTTTTGTGTTGGTCGCCTTTTGGTGGTGTTCTCTGGTCAAACACTGGTGGTGAGACAGGACCATAGAGGAGGCTGTCTGGTGTCAAGGACAATGCATACATGATTATCATCGGAGCATGTTTTACCACAAGCGTGATGTGTGGTTAATGCAGACTTGATGCCTTGCAATTGGTGTCTATTTGGTCAGTTTAACACGTAGGCTTTGGTAACCAATATCCATAATAGAGGTTTAAAAAAAAACGTATGGATGTCTTTTTGGTGTTTGAACATCTTAACGCCTGTGTTATTGCTGGAAGGATGAAGCCTATTAATGTTTTATCGGCTTGATACGGGTGGCAACAAAGGCCCCATTGATCCGAGCGTTTGTAATTGGAGGAGTCGTGACAGTGAGCGGACGGTCATGATCGAGCGTGACGATGACTACGGCCACTGCGCTACCAACACCATCAACAATCCCATCATCACTCATTGTCGCTCCCAACACCATCATCAATCATCGTCACTTACCACCACCATCACTACCACCATCATCTGACCATCACCGCCAGTGCCGCCACCAGCGCCACCACCAATGTCTTCACGATCATCACCACCGCCGTCACTCATAATTTCTACCACCACCACAATCACTACCACCATCATTGCTACAATTGTCACCATCACTACCACCATCATCACGACTATCATGATCATTACCAATACCACCATCATCACTGCCACCACCACAACTACCCCCGCCATCACTACCATCATGATGATTACAATCATCATGACCACCGTCGTCATGGCCACCACAGATACCCCAACTATCATCACTACAAGCTCGACCACCACCATCCGGGCCGCTAGGCTGACTGCCTGACACAGACCGGACGGGACGAGGTGGACAGCCTTAGCGAAGACGCGGCCTGGGGTCTCTTGTAGTCGCGCCGAGAAAGGCCAGACGCGTGACACGTGGATCCGTGTGCGCATATTAACGGGTTTACCGAGGTCACCCAGAGGCCCAGGTTGCCGTTTGTGACCTTGAAGCGAGTCGCTGCGCCACCCGCTGCTCGAGCCGTCGCAGAGGGAGGGTGGCTCCGTGAAGCCTACGCACGGAGGTAGTCGTCTACGGGACGGGGCTACGGCCAAAACAACAACAACACTCCCTACATCAGGGGTGGGGAACGTCCGGCCCGCGGGCCGTACAAGGCCCGCGAAATCATTGGTGTGGCCATGCCAAGGCAACCGCAGGCGGGACTCGAAATTCAATAAATCCAGGAGCAAACCTGGAAAAGCAGTTGCGAGTAGCAGCAACATCATCAATACCAGCTAACATCACTCGCCTCACCAAAGAGAAGCAGTTCCAGCCATCACATTAGGGGTGAGTTAATTAAATATTTGATCAAATATAACAGGCTAATTTTTAAGTTGATAATTTTGTGTGGCCCGCGAATGATGTTATAAATATCCAAATGGCCCTTGGCAGAAAAAAGGTTCCCCACCCCTGCCCGACATGAACGCCGAGAGAGGTTCTGGAGCTCTCCGTGACCGAAGGTGATGCAAAACTGCACCCCCCCCCCCCCAATCTCTTCCCCCCCGGTTTAGGAATGTGTCAGGGGGTGCCTGCGAGCCTTCGCACCCCCAAGTAGGAAGAAGCTGTTACGTTCGCGCGGAGTCGGCCGTTGCGCGTTTGGCCGCGAGCCTTGGGAGGGTCGGACGCGGACGAGTTCTCGTAGATCTAAATCCGGGGTGAGGAACCTGTATAGGCCGTGGGGCCAGACCCGCCGCTTCGTTTCACGCAGCCCTACCGCCACACGAGGTCTACACCACCGCTTCACGAAACTGGGGCCGCACGCCGCGTTTGTTTGTCCGTGTCGACACGCGGCAGTTGAAACGGTGGCCCTGCGAGTTTATCAAATCCATCGCCACCGCCTCTACGCACCCAGCGGTGTGGACGTTTTTCACACCGGTCGGTCGGCAGGCCGTGTGCGATGGGAGTAACGCGCGGGCGGCACTCCCCCCGCTTCGTCCCAAGAGATCTGGCCAGCGTGGAAGAGTAGGCCAAAATATACCTCCCGGTGGGGGCGCTCCTGAGCTCTCTCCAGTGAAGACCCGGCAGCAGTGGCCGTGAGCAGGACATTGCAGGGTTGCGCCTTTGCCAGGGACCTGTGGGTTGCGTCACAGCCGAGTGGACTCGGTGGTTGGGCACGAGAGGGCCCCGTGCGGTGCCCCGCGAGGAGCGGGGGAGCCGCCCGGCGCGTGCCGGATGAACGCTCCACGAGGCGGGGGAGATGCGCGGCTGTGTGGAGGCAGTGGTCCGTGTCTTGCCGTCGCTTTTACAATCGAGAGAGATTTGTTTACACACCGGTCGTTTTTGTTTGTTGTGCACTGTATGTACAAATATGCACACGCGCGCGCATACGTATCACACGTACACACGTAAGGCAAAGATCGCCTATATAGCCTTAACTATAGGGGGCAAGAGTGCTGTTGGCGAGTATCACCTATGAAGGCCGGCACGGTACACAAGGGTGGCGAGCACCCACTCATGCTGTACACACACAGATCCCCTCCGTAGAATACACGCACCGTTGGAGCAATTGCTATTTGCGAGCACCTATTAAAGCCGTCACTGCGCACAAGGATGGTGGTGGGACGAGCAATCACGGCCAGCCGCCTTCGTTTCCCCAATGCTGATGTTTACACGCCATGTCAGGTACTCATTTGAGGCTAAGTCGTCTTACGGGAGGCACGTGACAGGTCTATATATTTATCACTCATCACGGATGTCCGTCGCAGCTGGGATCTAACAGGTCGCCCGTGTTCACAAGCCACTTCGTCAAGCCGGGTTGACTCGTTATGGCTGGTTGGCTGGTGAAGGTTCGAGCTCGTGGTTGGATAGCTAGTGAGGGCTAGGGATAGTGGTTGAAGGTTGGGGCTCGTGGCTGGTTGGCAAGTGAGGGCTCGGGCGAGTGAGGGTTAGGGCTATTGAGGGTTGGGGCTAGTGGTTGGTGAGGGTTAGGGCTAGTGGTTGGTTGGCTGATGAGGGTTAGTGGCTGGTTGGTTCGCGTTAGTCGTAATGTTCGTGTTCGGTTTGCTGGGTGGTTATCCTTGGACAAAATAAACACACATACTACATCACCAGAACGAGGACCTGGGGCTGGGTGGCAAAACAAACTCCAGCTGGGCATTGGCATCAGGGGTCATGGTGGAGTCGCGGCGCGTGGAGCCTTCTACCACGCACCACCTCCGTTGAGATTTGGCATCTGGTGCTGCACAGACAAAACAATGACTCGACACGTTCAGTGTCAATAACAACAAAAGCACAGTGGCCCGAAAAGGTCAACAATATATGCGACGTTTTGGGCAATGGCACCTTTTCATGGCACGTAAAATGTGCGATGAAGAAGGGTCATTAACCTTTGAAGGCCACGGACTGCGATCGACATGAAATGTGTTGAGGTTTTGTTTGTGATGAACCATTATCGCCGGTCAAGTGTTGGTTTAGGGCACCTAATGTTCACAGGCTTACCATCACCACCAATACCACCACGATCAACAACCACCAACACCATCATTAATAACCATCACACAATTACCACCAACACCACCATCAACATCCATTCCCACCAACACCAGCATCAACAACCATTACCATCAACCATTACCACCAACAACGATTACCAACATTATCACCGCTGCTACTGTTGTGGTACTCGTTATTTAATTGCTGGCTATAAATGACTCGTGAATTGACCGCTTCTCCGGCGTCTGTGTGAATGGGTGTGCCTGTGTGCTGTGGTCTGAGCAGAGGCCATGGAAAGGCAGCAGCCAGCAACAAACAGCACGATTATCGAAGTGTGTGATAGATGAGTGTAACAATTCTAATCGTGTACAATTGTCTAGAGGCGAATTTCATCCTTCGCTCCCAGTGCGCCCCCATGCGTGAACAACGAGTAGTGAACAGCACCTGCAGGCCACAGGGCCAGGACGAGGCGGGGGGAACAGGCCAGTGAGTTTTCAAGACAGAACTTAAATTGATCTAACGACTCCGATTGTCTTATTAGGAAAGGCACAACGCGTTGTTCCACAGTGTCGGAGCTGTACAGCCACAACAGCCCAATCACTCACCCACACCCCGCCCCCCCTCGATCCACTTATCCACAAGACAGGACTTAAACAGCTCTATCTTGTTCTTCTTGGTTCTTTCGGTAAAGTCACGTAGAAGGGAAGTAATACAATAATAAAAACAAAACGTAATAAAATAATATAATTCTCACGACGTTTCGGCCACAACGCAAGCAGCCGTCCTCAGGTGAAGAATGAAACACCACCAAGCTAGGAGCGTATATTTAAGCTGGGCTGGAGGGGGGGAGGTGCGAAGAAGAGCGCTTTAACAAAATAATTTGCATATCAAGAGGAATTTAGCATATGGAGAATGCGTAGGAGGTGGACGGAGGGGGTTTCAAGTTAATATTATGCCCGTGCATTATGCAGGATTAGCAGCATCAAAGGGAGGGGGAAGGCGGGTAGCATCATCAAAGGAAAGGAATGTTAATAGTATGCAGCTGCAGTTACCAAACAACCACGTAAAAAACTAAAGTATAAACTGCATGAACAACTAAAGTATAAACTACATAGCATCATCAGTATACTCACTATAATCTACAATAAGCTGAGCCACTAACAGTAAGTAATACATTACAATTATACGTCATTTTAATGTAACAATATGTATTATTCTACCCACCTTAAAGTGTATCACAATGCTACATATTCACTATAAAATTACGATACTATATATTTACTTTGTACATCTTAACTGATTGTGTTCACATTTACGGTGACTTTCAGACCGCGTTCCACTCACTGGCATTGTATTCTCCGCAGGGAATGGATTCTTTGCTCCGCTGCAAGTTTTTACCCCCACTCACCCATTGACACGACGGTCAATGGTACAGTATATAATAACAAATAGTATAAAATTGTTATGCTTAATACAATGTACAAAGTAAATATATAGTATCGTAATTTTATAGTGAATATGTAGCATTGTGATACACTTTAAGGTGGGTAGAATAATACATATTGTTACATTAAAATGACGTATAATTGTAATGTATTACTTACTGTTAGTGGCTCAGCTTATTGTAGATTATAGTGAGTATACTGATGATGCTATGTAGTTTATACTTTAGTTGTTCATGCAGTTTATACTTTAGTTTTTTACGTGGTTGTTTGGTAACTGCAGCTGCATACTATTAACATTCCTTTCCTTTGATGATGCTACCCCCCTTCCCCCTCCCTTTGATGCTGCTAATCCTGCATAATGCACGGGCATAATATTAACTTGAAACCCCCTCCGTCCACCTCCTACGCATTCTCCATATGCTAAATTACTCTTGATATGCAAATTATTTTGTTAAAGCGCTCTTCTTCGCACCTCCCCCCCCTCCAGCCCAGCTTAAATATACGCTCCTAGCTTGGTGGTGTTTCATTCTTCACCTGAGGACGGCTGCTTGCGTTGTGGCCGAAACGTCGTGAGAATTATATTATTTTATTACGTTTTGTTTTTATTATTGTATTACTTCCCTTCTACGTGACTTTACCGAAAGAACCAAGAAGATGAATCCCTGCAGTCACGAAAGCTTTAAATCGAAATTTAGCTCTATCTTGATTTGAAGCTTTCGTGACTGCAGGAATCCATACTCGTTGGTTCTTTTGGTAAAGTCACGTAGTTACAAATAAATAAACCACGACGTTTCGATCGCAACACAAGCGGTCGTCATCAGGCAAAGGACGACCGCTTGTGTTGCGATCAAAACGTGATTTGTTTTATTTTATTTCTAACTACGTGACTTTACCGAAAGAACCAAAGAGTTTAAACATCCCTAATAACTCCGATTGTCTTATTAGCAAAGGCACAACGCGTTCCGAAACTTGGGAGCTGCACGGACAAAATGCGATCACCCCCTGCAGGAACAGAGCCTTGGCCTCAGGGGTCCTTAGAAGAAGGCGATTCGACGATCTCTGGGACCTCGTCGGGAGAGTCGACACGGATCACAGCCGTGGAAGAGTCGGTGCCCAGACAGGCGGATTCAGGTGATTCCGCATTGCCTGGCAGTAGTCGCCCCAGTGTCCCATCGTGCCATCGAGGGACTGTCCACTCCGCAGTATAAATGGGCACACCACAGTGGAGCCATATGCCCTATCTGGGGAGCCATCTTTCCAAAGTAGTTGACAGAGATGATATTCCATTGTAACCTCAGAGATGATTTTGACCATCGGATGAAACGTGCCGGTGCTGTCTTCGATCGTCTCCAAAATCCGATTTTGATGATCGTGACAGCAGCAGGACCCAGACCAAACCTCTTGTCCACCAGGCTGTTTGAAGCTGGACAACTTATCAGAAACACCTGCAAAGCATTGGAGCATTCATATCAGCAATGCCTTCAGATAATAATTTTGTATTAAACTAGGTTTACTACCCGGCTTCGCCCGAGACTTGGATTCTTGTCTTGGATTCATACACGGCCTACGCGGAGGGTGGGGGGGATGCGTGACGTCAGCAGGCACAATGCGTGACTGCCGCATGCGGGTGACATCACAGATGTGACGTCACAGCTCACTTCCCGTGCAAAATATATCCATTATTGCGCCCCCCCTCCAAATACAAAAGTCTATTTTTATACTTTTTGCATTGTGTACAATCTGGAAGCTCCCCACATGCCAAATTTCAAGTTTGTTGCATGTCGGGAAGGATGCTAAACATTTCGAACAGACACAATCACACATTTCCCTTTTATATACAGTATATAGATGGGATGGGTTGACAAAAGTACCAACATCAGCATCTTGGCTCAAGATGGAGATTAATCCACTTGGAGTCTGCCACCCCCCGGCAAAGTATTGGTGCTTTCAATGTCTACGGGAGATGTAACATTTGTTAGATCCACTGGCCCTCACTTCCAATGCTGTATTACTGGCGTGTGCAACCACCACCACCCTGCAACACAGTCGAACCCCTCTTAACGACCAACCCTCTTAACGACTAATCGCTTAACGACGGGCCTCCATAGAGCCCAATGTGTAGTGTATAGTAGTGTAGTAGTTTAGTGTATCGTAGTGTAGTGTATAGTAGTGTAATGTATAGTAGTGTAATGTATAGTAGTGTAGTGTATAGTAGTGTCGTGTATAGTCGTGTAGTCTAGTTTATAGTGTAGTGTATAATAGTGTTGTGTATGGTAATATAGTGTATAGTAGTGGAGTGTATAATAGTGTATACAGTGTAGTGTATAGTGTTGTGTATGGTAGTGTTTCGTAGTGTAGTGTATAGTAGTGCAATGTATAGTGTAGTGTATAATAGTGTAGTGTATAATAGTGTAGTGTATAGCAGTGTAGTGTATAGCAGTGTAGTGTATAGCAGTGTAGTGTATAGCAGTGTAGTGTATAGCAGTGTAGTGTATAGCAGTGTAGTGTATAGCAGTGGAGGTCCTCCATAGAGCACAATGTGTTTTCTTACCCACCATTCCCCTGTTAACAACGGGCTATTGTAGGTACAGTAAATATTAATGTATTGATTAACCATATTTTGTTGGATTTTTGTTTATAATGTTAGTATGTTTGTGTATTAATATCAATTGCTTTAAATATTACAAAGTACCTTTTTTGGATGAAAAGGGGGTTACGTTCGATGCTATCAGAACGAATTAAGCCTCTAACGTCCACTTCCTATACTCGCTGAATGACCAAATCACTTAACGACCGGTTTCATTGATCCAATTACCGTCGTTAAGAGGGCTTCTACTGAATATGAAAGGCATCGACTGATGTCACCAAGCCCCGCCCATCACCTACCGTCCAGCGGCACACAGGTGACACTTGTTTTTCCAACTATTTTTGCGCTGTCTGATTCGTCCAGCAACAGAACAGATCACCAGGTAGTCATTTGAGGCTGAGTCGACCTAGGGGAGGCCCAGGAACAGTTCAGATAATTGTCACTAGTGTTAGCCATGAGCGAGAATCGAACTCGGGTCGCCGGGTTCGTAACGCAGGGCGCTAACCACTACACTACCGCTACCCACGCACACACATGCACGTGTAGTGACATAGAATTGGTCACTTAGCACAGGGGTGTCCAAACTTTTTGCAAAGAGGGCCAAATTTGTTAAAGTGTAGATGTCCGGGGGCCAATAGTTCCTTCTGACATTTTTTTAACCAAGTTACGTGAAAATATACACTGTTATGAAATAATTTTCATTGTCACAATTACCTTTATTTTTCAAATGACAATGTAACCAAATATAAGCCACTCAGGCAGACGTGAACAACTCTAAAAACACAATTCTGCCTTTCATTCAGTCAGAATAAACTGTATAGAATACCTTACATTTCCATGAGTTAAATATCTTTGCCTCATGAACATTTTAAACAGGAGTTATAAGTAATGCAAAGTGGTCTGTTATCATTAAACTTTAAAACAAGTGAATTTTGCCCTTGTCTTTTACAAGATCTTTCAGAAAGCAATAGTTTGTGTCACATCTACAGGTACATAACATCAACAGTTATAACCAAATCTTATTCAAGAGTTTAATAAAACAAGTGCCATAAGTCCAAGTGCATTAGTGTACTTTAGGCTTTTCACTGTTAATAGTGACAGATGTTACCGTTCAAAACACTACATTTCCGATTGATCAAGGAACAGATAACTTGCTGACACTAATGAGAAGGGTGATACTGAGATCGAGATTTCAGTAAAGAGACCAGGTCTGGCTTGAGGGCAGTGGTTGAGATGCGTACAATGTCACGCAAGTGGGAGTCGCTCATCCTTGACCTCAATTGGTTCTTGTTTAAGTTCATGACTGAGAATGTTTGCTCACACAAATATGTGGAGCCGAATAAGCTCAGCATTTTCTTAGCGAATGACCGCATTTCTGGAAACCTGCTTTTGTCCAGCTGCCGGTAAAAGTCAACAAGAGAACACTGCTGGTGTTTTCCGCGGCACTCATCGTCACACTGCGGCTCAATGAACTCCAGCTGCAGCTGTGGAGGAGCATCATCAGGGTCCACGGAGAAGGGAGAAGATGAAAGCAACATGTCCTTTTCAATAACTGCAAAGTCCCGAAAGCATTTGTTAAATTCCACAGAAAGAGATGCGATAGCTGTTGCATAACTCTTCATTTGCGCACCGATGTTGTCCTGTGGGAAACTGTCAATGACCTCTTTCGAAGCTGGGAAGTGCGCGGTGCAGGGCTCTGTTTGGGACAAGTGTCTTTGGAAAAGTTGCAGTTTGGTTCCAAAGGCCTTGATGTGAGCGTATAGCTGGCTCACCAGTGCATCTTTTCCTTGAAGATTAACATTCAGCGCATTCAGATGCTTCGTTATGTCAACCAAAAAAGCCAGATTTGACAGCCATACAGGATCGGACAGTTATTCCATTGTTTGTCCCTTCTCACCCACAAAATGTCCAATTTCCTCTTTGAGAGAGAAAAATCGCTGCAGTGCGGACGCCCGACTTAGCCACCTCACATTGTTGTGATATATTACGTCACCGTATTCAGCCTGGATGTCACGCAAGAACTGCTGAAACTGTCGGTGGGATAGAGCTTTAGAGCGAATAGAATTGATTGCCTTTGCCACTGGTTTCATAACATCGTCAAATTTGAGTTGTTTGGTGCAGAGAGCCTGCTGGTGAATGATAGAGTGAAGTTGAATAGCGTTACCTGCTTCTTCGCTGACTTTATTGCAGATCAGTGTGGACAATCCACTTCGCTCACCAGCCATGGCAGGCGCACCATCGGTAATGATCCCAGAAACGTTACTCCATGGTAGTTTCATATCATCAACAGCTTCACAAACAGAAACGAATGAATCTGTTCCTCTGGTTTGCCCTTTAAGGCTTTTGAGGTGAAGCAGCTCCTCTGTCACGTTCATGTTGTCATCAACTCCTCTTAAAAAATAAGTAGTTGTGCAGTGTCAGATGCATCAGTGCTTTCATCGCAGGCTAATGAGAAATAGTCAAAAGCCACTCCCCTGTCCCCCAGTTGTCTTTGAATATCTGACGATGTGTCCTCAACTCTCTGTGCCACAGTGTTGCGCGCCAGGCAAACATTAATAAATTCTTGCTTCTTCTCGGGGCAAATGTTCTCCAGCATTTTCATGACACAGTCTTTGATACACGCACCTTCAGTAAAAGGTTTGCCATGTTTAGCTATTAACATGGCCACTTCGTAGCTGGCTTTGGTGATGTTTTCTTTTGACTCACAGGCCCGCGTGAAGATTCGCTGTTGCGATGCCAGAGCAGCTTGGAGTTGCTTCACTTTTTCAGCGCAGTCACTCCCTGTTAGCTTGTCGTATGTTGTAGCATGTTTAGTCTCATAGTGTCTCTTTAGGTTGAAATACTTAAACAAGGCAACCGTCTCTTTACAAATTAGACAAACACAATTGCCTCGATTTTCAGTGAAGAAGTATTGTAATTTCCACCGCTCCTGAAAGCGGCGGCATTTACTGTCAACTTTTCTATTTTCTTTTTGCAGTCGCCATGGCAGAAATGATTCGAGAAGGGTTCGCGGCACGGATGCAGAGCCAGAGAGCATTAGAATGGTGCTGCCACCATGTGGTGAAAGGAGGAATTACATCTTTAAAGTTTGATGATTTGTTTTATTCTGACAGAACTAGCGAACCATAAATAACACATTATAAGACCGAAGCTGCGGGCCGTATGAAATCTGACCCGTGGGCCAATCATGGCCCGCGGGCCGGACTTTGGACATGCCTGACTTAGCAGCATAGCGCTGGCTGGTGGCAGGGAAGGGGATCTGCAGCTTATAGCAGCCCTGACTGACAGCAGGCCACGTGATAGACCCGAGAGGGATCTAGGGGAAAGTTTACGGAAGGGACACGTCGAGAGCCCGCTAGTAGGTTCCAGAAGGGGGGCGCGGCCGGGGTGGAGCGAGACAACGCTGGCAGTAATAGAAGGGCCCCGGGAGGGGACCTCGGGGCTGTCGTTTGGAGTGGGATCCCCGTCGTCGTTGCTGCTGAAGATCGTCATCATCATCGCTGTTGTCTCGCCACCTTCGTCGCTGTCATCATCACTTGATATATTGCGCTGCTAGACGGTAGTTGGCTGTCTCTGTTCAGCGCCGTCAGTGTTAGACGGCTAGTGTTGTGTGTCGGCTAGCAACCAGTGTAGAGCTGTGTATAAGCGAGATACAGAGGAGTGTGTAACAGTGTAGGATGTGTATTGTACAAAGTGTGCTCGGTGTTTAATTAAAGGATTGCCTCTAAGAAATAACATCTCCAAGTCAGTCACTACACACACATTGTGATTCGGAGATCAGTGCCCCATCATGGTTACTTACACTCACACCCGAGCTTCGCCAGCACCATCTCACTAGCATGGTATTCAAGTGTTCGCCACGATAGACAGATGAATACCATTGAATGGCCTGCAAAAAAAAATGTTTTGGCTGAGATCGTGTAGATATAATGTAAATGTTCAACTACACCCTTCTACTAACTGACAGAACCTATAAAGTCAAGTTGTCATTTGGGCAAATATACAAATTGATTTGGTTTCATGTTTTGCTGGGGATTACAATCATCGAATCGCCCAAGAGTTGATATTGTGTGAAACACCTGATGAGACTGGTTGGAATCGACACATCACCTAAAAAACTGATTTTGCTGATTAAACTAAATAAATTCGCACGTTTGCCCCCATGACAAGCTTGTCATAGGCTCCGACACTGCTTAGGTCAAGACTCAAAAGAGTATTTGTTCGCGTTCTTGTGAGATCGATATGCTGGGCATGGCAGTGGTTGCTAGAGTTTACGTTATCACCAGCACTGCACGAGCCAATGAACAGCCAGGAAGAGAACCCGCATGCAACATGACTACCGTGACATCATGTGCTTCAGCCGGTATGTGGCTGAGGCAAGTATATAGTATTCATGTTTTAAAGTCATGTATTTGTTCTAGATTTGAAGTTTTCGTGACTGCAAGGATCCAAACTCTTTGTTTTTTTCGGTAAAGTCACGTAGGTAAAAAATAAAATAAACGAAAACTAAAGGAAATCACGACGTTTCGGGCGCAACACAAGCGTCCGTCTTCAGGTGGGGACAACATAGCTAAAGCACAACCGCTTAAGTGTGTCTAAGAGATGGCTGTGACGAGGAATTATATAGTTGCGGGGGATGGAGGGGGGGAGGGGGCATGGTGAGTGTGGGGGCGGGGTGTGGGCTGGGAGGTAACCTGGAGTTCAAACTGAAGCTTTGTGATGCATCACAAAGCTTCCCCCCCCCCTCCTTCCCCCGCAACAATATAATTCCTCGTCACAGCCATCTCTTAGACACACTTACGCGGTTGTGCTTTCGCTACGTTGTCCCCATCTGAAGACGAACGCTTGTGTTGCGCCCGAAACGTCATGATTTAATTTAGTTGTTTTCATTTTTATTTATTTAATTTTTTACCTACGTAATGTATTTGTATTTTACTCGCGGTGTTTTGATATGTGCCTTCCCCTCTTTTGCCCTCCCTCCTCTCTCCCATGTCCCCCTTTTCTCAAGTATATTATCTTTCAAGCCCCTAACCTTTTCCCCTCCCCATATAAACTTTCGTGCTCTCGCTAGTGGTCCCCACCTGGGTGGGTGAGTGAGCCCAATGCTAGACGCAGGAGCGGCTTGCAGCCTCTGAAACCCTGAGCTAGATTCAGGAGCAGCTTTCAGCCTCAGACTCCTGGGATCTGATGCAGTGGAGACACGCCTGTCGCCAGCTGCAGCAGGGTGCCTGGGAGACTCCCAGCCTCTGTACTCGGTGGCAATGTCGACGTCGGGCGCCCAGTCACAGGTTGCAGAAATGTGGAGGCTTGGGAGGTTCATCAACGGCGACCTCTCCCTCACTGAAAGCGCACGGCAGAGGCGAGGCACGACCACCACCCAGACACCCTGATGGCCAGGAGTGGCCTAAACACCACACTGTGAGAATAAGTTTCCCCATTTTTTCTGGCAACAAAACAGGTGTTAAGATGTTAAAACACTAAACTGAAACCTTTTACAAGGAATCATTTCTGCATTAACCACAATACTTGTGGTCATAATGCAAACAAAAAACATACTCTGATAATATAATCTATGCATTGTCTTTGAAACTGATTGATCCACACCAGAGACAGCTTTCTTTGGAGCCTAGTCTCAATAGGTGTTAGACCAGAGGACGCCAAAAGTCGCCTTTGGGCGTACGCACGGGAAGCACTCACTTAAATACACAAATTTAATCCCGCCCTCAGAGCCTCTGTCAATCAACTTGGCTCGTGCGGCGCCCCCAATCGGAACTCCGTAATATCACCCCACAAGCCCTTCAACCAATCACGCACAGCCCCGTCGACTGCCCCTCACCCCACGCCAACTGGCCTGCCCTGACTGGCCAACTCGTGTCCCACCCCCAGTCAAGTCCAGACTGAGTAGCGCCTTGGCTTCTGTAGATGGAGGGTTTGGAGGATTTTCCCCCCATAACAGTTTACCCCCACCCCCTTCGCTCAAATAACCTCGACCACCCCGGGTCACTCCGGGCCACAGCAGGCATCCACATTCTTACATTTATGCTACTTTATTGACACGATAACCAGATGCGTTAATCGGGCTTGGTCTATGGTAGACCGCAGGTAATTTTTTATGAATATGTAGTGTCAGTGAGTCGGAGACGAGGTTTGTAGAGACACCTTTATTGAACACACACGGTCTCGCCTGCACACTCTACAGTCGCTTGCCTATACACAACACGCGCCGTCTAACACCAACGGGCGCTGACGGAGACAACCAACAACTATCTAGCAGCACAATATCGAGCGAAGACGGCAGTGACGATGGCGACGAGACGACAGCAACGACAAGACGATCTAATTCTAGATTTGAAGCTTTCGTGACTGCAAGGATTCATATTCTTAGGTTTTTTCGGTAAAGTCACGTAGGTAAAAATTAAAATTAATAAAAGTAAGAATGGATGAAGCCCTTCGTTGAGAAGTTGGCGAAGTGCGGTTCTGCAATTAGAACCAATTAAACCGGATTTCTCCCAATCTCAGATGATCGGGTTTAATATAAAAAGACAATTAAACCCGATTGTAAAAAACCCGACTGTGCCACCCTTGGTCCGCTCGGCATCCCTTGACGCACCGCACAGCTGGAGATGATGTGGGCCATTGGTCCCCTGCTCAGTGGCTCCTCACTACGTACAGCTCTGCTGGGTGGATCAACAAAAGGGCTTTACAGCCGATCGCTGTGGACGGTCGAAGTGCGACGATTCCTTTGCAACCTGCACCGTCGTCTGTGCCAAGACCGATAACAGGACAGGTCCTTTCCACAGCTGAGTGAACTTGAACTCAATCCAAGCTTTCGCTTTCTCTCTTCTTGCTCCCCCCTTCACTGGAACAAACTTCCCTCTACACATTAAACGGTCACCTTCACTAAGTTTCCACTCCTCACTCACAACTCACTTATTGTTCCCGAGGTCACCGATGGCCCCTTTGTAGTGGGTACAAACTTGAGAGGACTTCACTCTTCTTGAGGCAGCACGTTTATTTATAACAGTAACACAAAGTCCCTGACACAAAGGGGTATCGGCACCTTCCACCCGATACCCTGGGGAGGTAAAGCCTCCGGGCTAGCGTGCCCTAATCACTGGGACCACATTCTCTATATCACAGCCTTCCGGCTAGGGGGGGCCTAGGGGAGGCTAGCCTGACCCGACCCAGCCAAGGTCCTCGGGTCACAACCACTGGCCCACTCGGTCCCGGCCCCGACAAGGACTTCGGGTCCAGGGGTTCCCAGGCAGAGGCGTAGCTAGAATATTTTGCGCCCGGGGACGAACTATAAAATTGGCGCCCCCCCCCCCGTATAATCACATTTTCCTATTACATCGAATAAGGAATAACAATTTATATTTTAATGAAACATTGTATTGAAAGAAGCAAATTTATAGAAATTATATTATATGGCTCACTCAGTCACTGTCGTAGACTGGTTGACATAGTCTACAAAAGATACATTTTTCTTGATTTCACTGTCGCAAACTGGTCAACACGTAATCAAAATCTGTTTTTTCCAATGTTTCTCTTTCAATGCTAAGAAGAGCAAGATCGCTGAGACGATCTTGTCCCATTGAAGCACGCAAATGCGACAAAATAAGTTTCAATTTGCTGAACGACCGCTCACAGCTTGCAATTGAAACTGCTATTGTTAATAAAATTTGCAGTGAAATTCGCAAATTCGGAAATATGTCGTCTCCATAAAACACAATAAAACCAAGAAGATCCAAAGGAGTTTCTGGTAGAACTTCATTCCGGTTACTGAGCAGCATTTTGCAATCTCCAATTTATGTGACAAGTTCGTTGCCATTGATGTCGGTGTCATAGAAATTTCCAAAATCTGTGCAATTTTGACGAATTGCATCGACATCTGTGTCGGATAGAAGAGTTTTGACGTCCAGCAGAAATCCAAATTTTGTGTTCAGGTCTTTTAGTCGTAAAAACCGTGTTGACATCTCCTGTTGAAGTCGATAAAATACGCTCTTCATAACGCGCACAATTTCTTCTTCTGCATCTCTTGCCAGTTCTCCTGGCATCTTCCGACGTCGCCTAATTCTTCTGTCCACATCGATCCCCCAGGCTGTGCATCTTGTTTTGGCGTTTTCTACAGCAACTTGGCTCAAATCATCACGAAGCTTGACAAATTCATGCTCCAAAGATTCAAGATCAGTTGCTGCTTCCTTGAAATTCATAGTAGGATCCTGTAAGCGCTTCTGAACACGATACATTTTTCCAAGAATGACATTCCAGAAATGTAATAAAACTATTAAGTTAAAATTTAATACGCATGCCTGTTCTGCATCACTTCTGGTTTCAGGCATCATA
The DNA here is from genome assembly GCF_964198595.1 of Lampetra fluviatilis. Lineage (NCBI taxonomy): Eukaryota > Metazoa > Chordata > Hyperoartia > Petromyzontiformes > Petromyzontidae > Lampetra > Lampetra fluviatilis. Next base: position 7,251,452 of record NC_136335.1, read on the forward strand.
GTTACGTCCTCCGATCATTTGTCTAGCAGCCCTACTAGTTCATCCAGTCCTTCATAGATAGCTTTAACAGCTTCTGATCGTGCACTCCAGCGTGTTTCAGGCCGTCGTAGTTTCCGCCACCAAAAAACAGGCCAGTGACTAAGGCTGAAAGACTGCGCCTGTCTGTTGTTTGGGACGTTCTTCCATGTAAGTACTTAATAGGCGCGCGTACCAAAATGTAATTACATGACATGTAGGCTGTGTGTGGCGGGATATATAAACTTTTAGGTTGAGGTTTAGATTTGTGCAGTAGTTTCATGCTGCCGCGCCCGCCGCAATAAGTTATAATGTAACGTTGTAAGCCTCATTTTGGCGCCCCTTTACCTTGGCGCCCGGGGACATATGTACCCCCCTGCCCCCCCCCCCCTAGCTACGCCTCTGTTCCCAGGGTTCTATTCTGGCTGCTCTTCGGGTCTTCTGCTTGACGACGACAGCTGGTCCCGTTCAGGGGACCGTCTTTTATACTGGATTCTGGCTCACTCCGCCGCCCCTAGCCACTCCTCCCTTCTGGAACCCTCTGGAAGGTTTGTACCTGTGGCCCCGAGCTGCCTTCGAGTTACCTCATGACCCTTAGACTCCCTTCTGCTCCCTGTTGACTCGAGGCCGTTACTGCAGGCTGCAAGTAGTGGCAATCGTGTACAGCGCTCAACGATGCCGCTACACCTTTAATCTCCCACTCATAACCGCCACCGTCACTGTTCCCTCTTCATATTCTCATTCCATGGCTATCACTCATTCTGCATTCATTCAATCCATTCATTCATCATTTCCTGTCATCAGTTTCGCTTTAATCAAATTCACGAGTTATCACAGATTCGCCCCCATTTCTTCCCTCTCAACAGTTGTATTTACCTCATCGCGACCATTACATTCACACACACGGTGTACTGTTCTTCCATGTGAAGCGCCTTGAATAAATTAAGATAAGATACATTTCCCTCGAAAATCCGCTTCACAAAAGCATCTATTTTTCTATTTTGAACTTAGCCCCCCCCACCCCTCGCAATGTCATTGATCTAAAGTGCATTGAGCTAAGTTGTAATTATTATTCTTCATTTAATGATTTCAATAGCACAATCATGATTAATTTGGAGAGCGGTGGGAACTAACAAAATGTGACCAATTTTACCCTTCAAATAATGTTCATGTGTATTAAAAACAATACAATTTCCCACCTCAAAAACATCTTAGTGCAGTAATATACAATCAGAACTTAATGCAGAAAAAATAATTGCTGTATTCCCCTGATTATGAGGCTCCATAAAGTAAGAGATACCCCGAACATGTGACCCACGTCTAGTTAAACAAATCAGAAAAAAGGGGAATATCCTCCAGGCAGCGATTGTAGGCTCTATAACTGCGGAGGTCAAAACACAGATGTGTTTGTGCACGTTGGAGGCGAGATTATAATGCGTGGCACACATCAGTGGTAGCTAGGGATCACTTCTGCTGCACCAGCCAATCAGCTGCCAGGAATAAAATCTTCATGTAATATGGCTGCCGTGGAGTCCCTATGCAACATGGCCACTATCATCGCTCCATTCGTTCAGCGGTTCTGTGGCGAGGTCAGTTGGATATTTGTTATTAATGTTTTTTAGTCAAGTAATGTGAGTTTGATTTTGCATACATTTACATGAGTGTGTGAGAGTGCATGCACATAATTGTTCGAGTGTGCTATTTTGTGTGGGAACGTCTGCTTGCGTGTGTGGTGCTGGCCACCCCACCCCTTCGTGAACCATACCGACCTTCGTAGGTGCTACTCGATCACAGCACTTGCCCCAGCAGTCTATGTTTATACGGGGGATCTTTGTCTTTGTGCGAGGACGTGAGTAATGGTGGCCTTAAAAGGTGGCCTCAACCACCCCAAAGCTCTCTTGTAACTTCCGTGATTTCTCTTGTGTAAATTCCCGATAGAATCGGGGTCAGGGCAAGTCTCAGCCTACTCAATATCTATAACTGCACAAGTAAAAAAAAACTTTGTATTTTACTAGGTAAGGCCCACTCAGCTTATACCTCTCACAAATGAAGTGGTTTATCACGCGGAAATTTATAGCAGCCAAATACGCATGTTTCTAAATGTCGAGGGGGAAACTGGAGGACCCAGGAAAAAATCCATGCGACCACGAGTAGAGAGATCGGGATCAAAACCACGACCTCTTGCATGACAGGCGAGCTCGCTACGATCTCGCCACCATGGCGCCTGGTGCTCAGGCTGCTGGGGTCACACACCGACCAGATTAAAATAAATCTCAAACTCTAAAGAATACAGCGCCTGCTTAAATAGAACACCGCCACCACACGAAATAAGGTATCATGTGCAATGGGAACACCACAATCATGATTACAGCAGAGGCATCACAACAGCTCAAAATCACCCCTGTGCAGCCACCATCGGTGATTCAAGTGTCTCTGATCCATTGGTCGGATTGCCCGGCCAATGTAGCAAAACACTATCTATGATATACATTAGGGTGAGTAGAATAATACGTAATGTTATATTACAATGTATAAGGTTTATAGCAATACAGTATATAATTTAATGTTGGGTTTGTCTATGTCAGTATATAGTACGGTGTAGACTCGTGTGATGTAAGAGAATAAAGTTTAGATGAAAGCATATTATTTAATTTTTACGACGTAGAATTTTAATGTATTACTTACTGTTAGTAACTCAGCTTATTGTAGAGTATAGTTAGTATACTGATGATACTATGTAGTTTATACTTTAGTTGTTTACGTGTTGGTTTTAGTTACTGCAGCTACATACTATTAACACTCCTTCCCTTTATTAATTCTACCCCTCCCTTTGATGCTGCTAATCCTGCATAATGCACGGGCATAATTAGTACTATTCACATTCCTGCATTTCCCATATCCCCTCCTTTTGATGCTGCTAGTCCTGCATAATGCACGGGCATATGTAGTACTAATCACATTCCTGCATTTCCCATAAATATGCTAAATTCCTCTTGATATGCAAATTATTTTGTCAAGGCGCCCCTTCCCCCCCTTTCCAGCCCAGCTTATATATATGCTCCAAGCTCGTGTGCTGTTTCATTCAGACGCTGTCGCCTCGACAGACCTGGTTTTCACCTGAGGACGGCTGCTTGCGTTGTGGCCGAAACGTCGTGAGAATTATTTTATTATGTTTTATTTTTATTATTTTATTACTTCCCTTCTACGTGACTTTACCGAAAGAACCAAGAAGAAAAAACACTATTTATTATGCATTAATGGAAAATAAACTCCTTAAAAAAATTAACAACGGTTTATTTAGAAGTGCACTAAAATGTAAATAACTCGATTGGACAACGGGAAGTGGACGACATTTGATAACAAGATTTGACGCCGACATACAGAGGAATGAAGTGTAATAAGTCGAGTGGACAAGGGGAACTGGACGACATTTTTATTACAAGATTTTACCACGGCATACAGAGGAATGAAGTTTAATAACTTTTGTTTTCACAACTTCGTTTAACTCGCCGTCGAGAAGTACGTGAATGATGCTGCGGCTGCTCCCACGTCAACGCTTGGCGCCTGCTTCTTGGGCGAGGCGAATCCAGAGTTTAGGGACCGTAGCTTTTTGACCACCACAAATATATATAATTAATAAGTCGTCCATACGAAAAGTTAATTGCTTTCAAGGAGCCAAGTAATTGATTATTGATGCGATTTTTATACAGGCATGCATTGTCACCGGATCTGAGTACGTGTGCACAATTAGGGATTGATTGGACAACGGGAAGTGGACGAAATGCAGATTACAAGATTTGACCACGACACAGGAGGACAAAGTTAAGTAAAACCGTTGAATAAAAGTGGATTATTTTATAACTCATTAATTTAACATATTGATACATGTTCATGGCCACGTACTGAATGTTGAACCAATAAAGTTACGTCCCCTCGACTTGCATTGACACGTATATTAAATGATCTTGGCACATAGACTAACGTTCACCATCTCCCATCCATCCCGTCTCCCTCTGCCCATGTCTCCTCTCTCTCCCCGTGTCTCCTCCACTCCTTTCCCCGTTCACCCGGAGACTTCCAGCGGCAGGCGGCTGTACCCGCCGCTGTGTCCTTGCTGCCTGCGGTGGTAAATCAAGGATCCGCCCACGAAGAGAGCCGCAAACACCACGGCCAGCGGGGTCAGCAGCTGGGTCAAGTTCACTGCGGGGTTGGGGTCAAGGGCGAGACGGTGGTGGGAGAAGAGGAGGCGGCACGGCATCACGACATCGTCCTCACGGTTTGACTGCGCGAATCTAAGCCACTCATCACTTCCAATGTCAACTCGACATTTTAATAGATATGCAGTTTAAAGCTCTGTCCATTTGTCTCACTGCCCGTCCGTAACACACTAATCCTCGTAAAAACGAGCCAATATGCGCACAACTTTAGTTTCAAGCTCTGTTACTATTGGGGACTTTCACTGATCAAACAGTCGCCCAAAACTTGGGGAAACACAAACCAGTGCCAAAATGTCTCGCCTCGGCATTCCAGGCCGGTCGACTGAATCGCACTCGCCCCAGCAGTCGTTATCCAAACCCTTTTTGTCTGATCGGGGGCTTATGAACGCCACCGTTATGATAGCTAATTTAATACTTCCTGGAACCCAACGCATGTTGGGATAACATGACACAATCCATGTGTACAGCTGGTAAAACGAGCTACCACCGTGCGGCAAGTCAACAGAGGTTGCCCAATGGTTTGGCGGCGGCGGCGGCGGTATAACGTTGGTTCTGTTGTATTGTTGTCTATCTGTAAGGGGGGTGGTGGGTACCTCCAGGCGATCGCTCCGCCGGTTCCCCGTAGACCAGCGGGCCCCGTGAGACGGTGTGAACCTCCGACTGCACCGTGTCCTCCAACGCGCTCCTCCTGCGCCTGGCAGAGCCCCCCCCGGTGCGCAGGCAGCCCTGCTGGCAGCGGGTGTTGGGCTCGCCCACCTTGCACACGATCACGTCGCAGTGGACAAACACCTGCCGACCGAGCGGGGCGGGGGTGGGTTAACAGGGGGCGGGAAGAGATGAATACACAAACGATATTTGGGCCCAAAGGTTGGTAATGTACATACTGATAATTGTTTTTTACCCTTCTATCTGGCAACAAAACTGACACTTTTTTACAAGGAGTCATGTTTGCATAGACGACAATACCTGCAGCCATAATGCAAACAAAAAACATAACTCTGATAATATATGTACTGTCCTAGAAGTTGATTGGTCGACACCCGAGACAGCTTTCCTTAGAGCCTAGTCTCACATGGGTTGGACCAGATGACGCCAAAAGGCGCACAACTCAAAGACAATGCACCGTCAGAGTATGAGAGCTCGGGGTAAGCATTTACACCATTGGAACCTCATTTGCCAGTAAAAAATATGATCATTGGTTTTTTACCCTTCTATCTGGAAACAAAACTGACACCTTTTTTTACAAGGAGTCATGTTTGCATAGACCACAATACCTGCAGCCATAATGCAAACAAAAACATAACTCTGATAATATATGCACTGTCCTTGAAGTTGATTGGTCGACACCCGAGACAGCTTTCCTTAGAGCCTAGTCTCACATGGGTTGGACCAGATGACGCCAAAAGCGCACAACTCAAAGACAATGCACCATCAGAGTATGAGAGCTCGGGGTAAGCATTTACACCATTGGAACCTCATTTGCCAGTAAAAAGTATGATAATTGGTTTTTTACCCTTCTCTCTGGCAACAAAACTGACACCTTCTTTACAAGGAGTCATGTTTGCATAGACCACAATACCTGCAGCCATAATGCAAACAAAAAACATAACTCTGATAATATACTCTGATGGTGAATTGTCTTTGAGTTGTGCGCCTTTTGGCGTCATCTGGTCCAACCCATGTGAGACTAGGCTCTAAGGAAAGCTGTCTCGGGTGTGGACCAATCATCTTCAAGGACAGTGCATATATTATCAGAGTTATGTTTTTTGTTTGCATTATGGCTGCAGGTATTGTGGTCTATGCAAACATGACTCCTTGTAAAAAAGGTGTCAGTTTTGTTGCCAGATAGAAGGGTAAAAAAACTATTATCATATTTTTTACCTGCAAATGAGGTTCCAATAATGTACATATTATTAACACATTTTTATTTTTAACAGGTAAAGCCCATTGAGCTGTGTAGCTCTTTTATCAGAAGCGACCTGGCCATCACAAATGATAGCTCAACGGAGTGGCTCATCGTGTCGAAATCTATCGCAGCTAAACACTGTCAATGCATGTTAATTCTAAATGTGGAGGGAAAACCGGAGAAATATCCATAAAACCAAGGAGAGAACACGCAAACTCCAAATATACAGCAGGTGTCAGGGTCGGGATCAAACCCACGAACTCCTGCATACCAGGCGAGGTAGTTAACATCTCGCCACCGTGGAGCCAAGAATGTACATACATATATACGCTGCTGGACAGAGCTAATGCATTAACTAATGTACATACATTATGTATGTTGATTTACTATGAATAACCCAACTAATAATAGAGACCCATTGTAATGTATATGACTATATTGACCCCCCACCCCCTCCTCTGGTCTTCACATCTGATAGGCTCAGAGTGATGACAACCCAACGCGAATGCGTTTCATCAGCTGGCCTATTATCTCGTTACAATTACGGCAGGAGAGAGAGAGAGACAGGATGGGCAGGCTACACTATGGTGCGTTTCAGATGCCTCATTCTCACTCAGGTGGCTCATAATGGCCGTGTCTGGGCGGGCAGACCTGGTGGAAGTTGCCGATGAAGTTGAACACCGTGAAGCTGAACTGATTCTTCTTCAGGAAGTTCCTGTAGCTCCTCCACGTGGGGTCGATGGGGCAGCTGTTGGGAGACAGAAATCGGCAGCGTCAGTATCATCACCATCAGCATCATCACTAGGATTTCATGCAGTGAGTTGCTAAGTTGTAGCCGGCCCGCCCTGTCCCTCTCCTCCCATGAATCCTAACCAGGGGATAGGTCGGATAAATAGAGAATAAAATAATAAAGTTCGTAGACGAGGAGGTAGATACTCTGTGTTGTGTTCTGTCCTCCTGAGAAGTGGGCGACTCCACAACCGATGAGCACCAGAGGTTTGCGAAACGGCGATGCTCTATTTCAAAGTGCTCTTCCGAGGAGCATTTGCGTGCCTGCAAAAATGACCAGACACACCGCTGTATCATCCTCCATGTTACACAACACCTCGGCTCAGTCCCTCAGTACGGAGTCCACCCGAATCTAAATTGGGGGCGGGTGCCCCGTACTCTGAACGGTCTACACACTGCTGGACATAGCCTGCTATGCATGTGAGGCTTGGGGTCCCTATCTCTGATCATCATCGCATTCGCTTATAATAATAAAAAAATGCACCTGGCTCTCTACAGTAATTACAGCAACACGTATGAGAGAGCACAAGAATTATCCGTGGGATTCATCACAGGTAAGCTCACACCGACTACATTGAACAAAGTCGGGTGCAGAGCCAAGGTCCGAGTGTCACTTGAGTGCTCCTGCGCATAGATGCGTCTTTATGCTGATGATACACAATTGTACACCGCACTGATATGGAGAGCCTCGAATATGTGGTTTGATCACGTGCAAAATATAGTCAGGTCCTGCAATTTCAAATCAGAGCTCTACGATACATTCAACCATTATTGAGTCGTGATACAGCCAACGCGGTGGTGTGTAGCATCGTATCAACAAGGCTCGGTATTGCAACTCGCTACTCTATGGGACGTCTGGCAAAAACATTGCCAAGCTGCAACGTGTACAACATTCTTTGGCACATCTCGTGACGGGTACTGAAAGGTCCGACCATGTCCGTCCAATGCTCGCTAAGCTGCATTGTCTTTTGGTTGGTGAACAATACATTTTAAAGTCACACTCATTACACACAAAGTACTTACCACAAATGAACCACAATACCTTGCTGATTTAGTCAAGGAGCATAAACCACCATCATGCTCGGAGCAGCATTGACTTACCATCGAACAAAGACCGTCACTGCATTGCACGCTTTTAGATGTGCTGCTGCGGTCATCTGAAATGCTCTTCCTGCCGATATTAGCAAGCCACTGGAGCTATGCACTTTAAATCATCTAGATTGAAAACTAATTTAATTAGAATTACTTTTTTGTGTTTAGTTTGTTGTCCTTCCCCCACATCACTATCTCACCACCACGTCTCCCGGATGAGCATCCCGGACTTTCCCACTTTGCTGAACGCCAAACCATGGCCCCCTCTCACTCACCCGTCCTTCAGGAGGTCGTATCGGATGGGGTCGCGGGGGTCGCCGCTGGGGGTCGCGTAGCAATTCTCGGCGAAGAGGGCGATGCTCAGGGTGGAGTTGACGGCGAGTTGCAGATAAATCTCCTGGCTCTCGTAGTAGTGCACCGGGAAGTCGTTCCTCCTACAGACACGGGGGTTCACTTCAGCCGGCTCCGTCTATGGTGTCACGATAAGCGTCCTGGACTTGCAGTAATAATGGGTGCACCAAAGTTAATCGATGGGCAGATCTCATGTGTTGGGGCACAGTGTGGGTACCCCCACCTATTCCCAGATGTCAAGCCAGCATTTAAAAGTTGGCCAAACAAATATCCTTCAGGGGAGCTCGCGAGTGCTCCCCCTAATTGGAGGCCGTTCTGCCAACAGTGACATGAGCAAGCAAGTGCAAGGCTGCAGCTTTACCTGTCCGGGTCAATGATTCAGTCAAGATAATTCTGCAGCCGGCATGCCACATCCTGTACATCTCCCTCGTCGTGACTGTGGCTACCACTCGTCAAGTGCCACCTCTACTCGGGGTCTACCAGCGGGGAGGCTTTAGAATGAGCGGTGAAGAGCCCTGCCTGTAGGCGAGTGCGAACGCGTCCGTCGTGAAGATGTCGATGGTGAAGACGAACTCTCCGAGCCCCTCCTCTTTGATGAAGATGCTGTTCGTGTCCGGAGTGAAGCTGACGGCCAGACCCTTGCGCTTGTCATACACACATCTGAGGGAAGGGGTAGAGGTAGTAGGTGCGGTGTATGAATGTTTAATTTTTTTGGCACCGTACGTAGCCAACCGTGCTAATCGGAGGTGTGGTGAGGGTTGCCGAGATATAATTGTTCATGGTACAATAACAATTTTCACGATATATAGTGGTTACCACGATATTCGTTTCCCATAAGGTAATTGTTGCACGTTTTTATTGTACTATATAGTTTTGCTTCTTGGCTGTATGGGCCTACCTCGACATATGTTTGGGCTGAAAACCTGAACTTACAGTGAAAAATTGTAATGTATATTGAAATATATTTTCCTATAAGGTTCCATTACTCAACCCAAGATGCAGTCCTAAGAACATATTTTATGATCCAAATCCTACTAAAATAACACTTTTCAACACAACTTAGATATTTTCATCCGTAAATATGGAGAACAATAACGAGACAAGGAATTAAAAGCAAATAGTGTACAGTGTACACATGCACACAACTACAACCGCCATTCGCAACAAAATGGCATTGATGTCACCACAGCGCTTTTGACACGCTATGTGCACTTTAAGGCCGCGTGAAGAAGTGTCAAACGCCTCTTGGCAGGAGGTAATGGGACAGACCCAGGTGCCATGGGTTGACTGACTGAGATGACTGGCAGATGCACCACCTGTGCCTCCTACTGTGCCAACTTGCTGTGTTTTAGTCACCCCGCGCTCCGCTCGTTATTGTGAGCGTCGCTTCTCTGCCCTCCGTTGTTGCCGGAGAGCGTCTGCCTCCAACTACTCAGTAGCGTCCTTCACTCTCTCTCTTGTTCGTCCATCAAAGTTGATGATGACCAAGGCACGTTTGTCATTTTGTTGGGTTTTGATGAGTGCGCAGATGGCTGAAGAGGCCAATCCGAGCCCGGAATTCTCTGTGGCACACTGGACAGGTCAGGGAGGATGTAGAGCTCTGAGGTGCAACCACACGTCCTTCCTTGGTAGATTTGCGCTGTTGCCTCTTCAAGATGGCACAGGAGCTTCTCCTACTCTCACAGAGGACTGCACCGTCCTGTACTTTCCTTCTCCAGGCAGGTCGGTCCTGTGCTAGGGATTCCCAGCTTTTCAGGTCGAATCCAAAGTTCTTCAAGGTAGCTTTAAGGGTGTCCTTGTAGCGCTTTTTGGGGCCACCTTGTGCTCGCTTGCCATTCTTCAGCTCGCCAAAGAAGACTTGTTTTGGAAGTCTCGCGTAGGGCATTCTGGTCACGTGGCCAGTCCATCTAAGTTGTTCCTTCGCAAGCAAGGTGTAGATGCTGGGGATATTTGCCTTGCGGAGGACTTCCATGTCAGGGATTCTGTCTTGCCACTTGATCTTCAGCAGTTTCCTCAGACAGCTCAAGTGGAGATGATTCAATTTCTTGGCATGGCGCTGGTAAACTGTCCAGGCTTCGCACCCATACAGAAGAGTTGGTAAGACAATAGCCCGGTAGACCTTCAGTTTTGTCTCCTGCTTGATGCCAGTCCTTTCCCATACCGAGTCACGTAGACGTCCAAAGGCTGCACTGGCCTTGACAATCCGGATGTTAACTTCATCATCTATGTGCACAGCGCGAGACAGTGTAGTACCAAGGTAAATAAACTTGTCAATGGCTGAAAGCTTTTACCCATTCACAAAGATGGTTGGCTCAGTGTAGGGTTTCCCAGGAGCAGGTTGGTATAGGACTTCAGTCTTCTTTGTGCTGATTGTTAGGCCGAAGTTGTTGCAAGCTGAGGAGAGGTGGTTCATACTGTCCTGTATATCTTTATTTGAGCCAGCAGCCAGAGCACAGTCATCAGCAAACAAAAGTTCTCGAACAGTGACTTCCTCCACTCTAGTTTTGGCTTGCATCCTCCGCAGATTGAATAGCCCACCGTCAAAACGGTAGATGAAGTTAATCCCAGTGTTGTGGTTCTGGAATGAGTATTGCAGCATCGCAGAAAACACCATGCTGAAGAGCATTGGCGATAAAACGCAGCCTTGCTTCACCCCGTTTGTGATTGGGAACGGATTAGAGAGTTCTTGCTGATCTCTGACGCTGGCCATCATGCCATCATGGAGATTGCGCACGATGCCAATGAACTTGTCTGGACACCCATACTTGGCCATGATTTTCCATAGGCCCTCCTGGCTGACTGTGTCGAATGCTTTTGTTAGATCAACGAAAGCCATATATAGATCAACATTTTGTTCTTGGCATTTCTCCTGTAACTGCCGGGCAGTAAATACCATGTCAGTGGTTCCGCGGACTTTTCTGAAACCACACTGACTCTCAGGTAGCAGACCCTGGTCTAGGTGGACAATTAGGCGGTTCAGAAGGATTCTTGCCAAGATTTTGCCAGTGATTGATAGTATAGAGATGCCTCTATGGTTGTCGCAGTCCTGCCGATTGCCTTTCCTCTTATATAGATTGATTATAATAGTATCCTTGAACTCCTTGGGAAGGGCTTCTAATTTACACAGAGACTGGAAGAGGTTGGTCAGTTTCTCGACTAAGCGAGGCCCTCCAGCCTTGTAAATTTCTGCTGGAATGGCATCGGACCCTGGAGCTTTGCCTGATGAGAGGAGTGTTATGGCTTTGCTGGTTTCTACCCTTTTAACTGGTACAAAACTGACACCTTTATTTTTTGTACCAGTTAAAAGGGTAAAAACCTACCATTATATTTTGCCACTGGTAAAAGAGATCTCATAGTGTTTGCTGGTTTCCTCAATGGATGGTAGAACAGCCAGGGACTGGTTTATTTCAACTTGAGGCAGTCTCGCAATTGCCTCCTCATTTATGCACGATGGCCGGTTGAGGACTGCGCTGTAGTGTTCGACCCACCTTGCAAGTATTTTGTCCTTCTCCATGAGGAGTGTTGTTCCATCTGAATTCAGGAAAGGTGAAGTTCCTGAGTGTTGCGGACCATAGACCTGCTTGAGTGCATAATAGAGGCGCTTGGTGTTGTTACTGTCAGCGTAAGATTGAGTCTCCTCGGCTTTTGCGCACAGCCAGGCGTCTTGCATGACTCTGAGTCTCTGCTGGACAATCCTGCGAATGTTGAGGAAGGCAGTTTTCTTTAAACTTGAGCTGCTGTCATTCAGATATGCTTTATGCAGGCGGTGTTTTTCGTCAAGGAGTGCTCGGATTTCTGCATCGTTCTCATCAAACCAATCTTGATGTGTACGTAATGGAACACCAAGTGATTCAAGGGCTGTAGAATGCTGCACGGTCTTGAGAGCAGTCCAGTCTGCATCAGCGTCTGTATGCTCGAAGCTTAGAGACTCCAGGTGATGGTCTAAAGCCTCAACAAAGGCCAGTCTGGTGTGTTCCTGTTGTAGGCGAGTGATGTTAAGACGCTTCACACGTCTTTTTCCTTGTGGGCGTCTGGGAGCCTTAATCCGGATGTTAAGTTTGGAGATGATGAGACGATGGTCAGTCCAACATTCAGCACCACACATTGCCTTGGTCACCCTGACATCGTGCCGGTCGCTCCTCCTCATGATGACGTAGTCAATCAAGTGCCAGTGGTGTGAACGAGGATGCATCCATGAAGTTTTCTTGCGCTTTGGTAGTTGGAATATCGTGTTTGTGATGAGCAGGTCAAATTCAGAGCATGTTTTCAGCAGTAGAAGACCGTTGCTGTTACATTTTCCAATGCCATGTGCACCTATGACTCCATTCCATGATTGATGGTCACTTCCAACTCTGGCGTTGAAGTCACCAAGTATCAGGAGTTTGTCCGAGCTGGCTGTGGCAGCAATAATGACTTCCAGGTCATTATAAAACTTGGTTTTGATCTCGTCAGAGTTGGGCATGGTAGGTGCATAGGCACTGATGATGGTGGCCGCCTTTTTACCCAATAGGTGGAGCTTCAGGGTCATTAAACGGTCGTTTATCCCCTTGGGTTGGCTTGCCAGTCGGTTGACCAGGTGGTTTTTTACTGCAAAACCAACACCAGCATCACGTCTCTCCTCCTGGCCTCGTCCGCTCCAGAAGAATGTGTAACCTGCACCCATTTCAGTCACTTGTCCAGTATCGGCCATTCGGGTCTCACTAAGGGCAGCAACATCCACATTGTATCTGGCCAGCTCTCTGCCCACGAGGGCGGTGCGTCTCTTAGGTCTTTTTGATCCAGATGTGTCCATCAAAGTGCGTACATTCCAGGCGCCAACAGTGAGTGGTATCACTTTGGTCTTTTTCATTTTATTTCTTTTTCTTTTTGTTTTTCGACCGCAAGTATGGGATCCCGCCAGCTGCGGTAGGCTGGCCAGGATGTTTTGAACCAGACAATGTTTAGGGTACCTTTTCTAACCATTTCCTCACTACGGAGGTGAGCAGTGTGATCCTGAATGGGGCTGCTCAGTCACTCAGGGTGCTGCCGGACCTCACTGCTGTTTCGGTCCAGTGAGGGAACGACCAATATCCTGAGCCGCCTGCGTGCAGGTTTGCGGCTACAGCTTCCAGCATATCCGTGCCTGCTGCTTCGTCGCTCACCCATCGCCACAGGACTTGGATAATGACGATGGTAAAAAGTGCCATGACTTGCGCAGAGAACTTGGATTTAAGTGAGGGTGATTTGCGCAGCATTCAACCTCACTCTCTCGACCAGCCGCATCTGTACCCAGTGGCAAGACGTAGTCAAGACGACTGGAGATGGTCCTGGTTGCAGTGGAAGGTCCAAAGACCCGTTTTGGTGGAATTTCCTCCACCAGGGGTTCCACACGCCCAGGCTCAGACAAGCTGAGTTTTCCGGGTTAGTTAACCGCCGCCCAGGGTTCGGCGTTGGCAGCTGCTGACTGTACCGACTCACCAGGGATGTTGAGCCTGGTGTGCGCCTACGGTAGCAGCTAGAGGGCCGGGCCAAATGGAACAAGCCTGAGGCACAACTAGCTGGTCAGACACCAATCTTGATACCTCTGGTACCAGTCAGCTCCATATCCTCTCATACCACATTTCCATCTCTTCTCTAGCTTGTGCCGCGCCTTTTTAACCTCCTCTATCTGGCCGAACAAAAGCTGTTTGGGAATGCGGTGGCTGGGTATGCGGGCAACATGACCCAGCCAACGCAGCCTTGTCTGCGGGAGGAGCTCACCGATTAAACTGTGTCCAGATCTTTCACGGATTTGTGAGCTCCTCACATTTCAAGGGGTCCATATTTTGCAAGCATAGAGAAGGCAGCTTGGTCAAGTGCTGTTAGCTAGCAAATATTACGCAAACAAACGCACGTACTTGATGAGAACCTGGATGTCATTGAAGTTGCGAGTGATTACTTGGCTTCTGTTGTTTGCCTTGAGCATCACCGTCTGGGAAAAAATCATTGACTTGTCCACTTCCTGAAGGATCACAGGGCAAAGGAGAAATAAGAAGGGGCACGGTGCGGGAGAGATAAAGACACATCACCAATGTTAGCCATGATTTATCCACTTTTAGATAAAGGTCTCCTCAATGCATTGCAGTCCTCGCGATGCAACAATCCAGGTAGCAACTGCACAAGAGCTCATTTCATTACTCCATCTCGTCGGTTGGTCCACAAGTTTGCCAGCCAGTCTGTCTATTTGTCGATTAAAAAATAATCGTTGGTCAGTCAGTCAATTTGTGGATCCATTGACGATCAGTCAATCAATGGACGTGCTGAATGTGATCTTCCGTCACCTGGCAGACGGCGCCGCAGTCGGCTATTCCGATGTCGAAGGTGATGAAGTCTCCGTCGTCGACGAGGGAGCAGCCGGGCGGCGTGGGGTCATTGAGCCGCGTGTCGCTCGCCGTGTAGTTGAGCACCAGCACGCGCGGGATGCGCGCCGACATGCGCTCTCCCTCGCACGACAACGCCACCTCCGCTACGGGGGAAGAGAAGGAGGAAGAGGGGTCGTCAGTCGGCACACTGCGAGGCAGAGGTGTGGACTCGAGTCATGTGACTTGGACTCGAGTCAGACTCGAGTCATGAATTTGATGACTTGCGACTCGACTTGGACTTGCATAACAATGACTTTGTCCCACCTATGAGATGTGGACTCGAGTCATGTGACTTGGACTCGAGTCAGACTCGAGTCATGAATTTGATGACTTGCGACTCGACTTGGACTTGCATAACAATGACTTTGTCCCACCTCTGCTGCGAGGAGCGCAACACATCGCCGCATCGTCTACACGCGTCATGACTCGTTCATGGCTTGTGACATTGGCAGTATGGCTCAGCTTCTGCAGTGGAAAAAAAACACCTGGCACCTCATAGGCAGCACCACGCCCTGGCGTGGCTTGATTGTGCCAGCGGGAAAAAAAACACCCACACCCTGAGTGGCCCCGGCGTTAGCTCAGCTTGGATGCGCCAGTCGAGAAAGGGGTTATGAGTGATGGCGTCCCTGTGTGGGTGGTCCTGGCAAGAGAGTGGGATGGGGGGTGGGTAAGGGCGTACCTGGGTGGCAGCCCAAGCGGCCCTCCTTGAGGAAGCACGCCTCTCCCCCGTGGCATCCGCCTGCCTCCTCCACGACCACCCCCTGGGAGCGGCACCTGTAGCGACGCGAGCAGTCGTGGCTATACCACGACTTCCCCACCTGGGAATCCACACGACACGCACAGACGGGACCACACAATTAAGTAATGACATAGTCAGTTCTCCTGCTACGTGTGGTTTTCATAACGCGAATCGCATATAACGCGATTAATTTATTAGGGAACGCATTATTTTATAACGCGGATACAAATTGGATATACAGTATAACGTAATCGAGTGAATGTAACTACGATGTGCGAGTAGGAATAAGTGGTGGTATGGCTGCCTCGGCGTAGCATTGCAAAAGGCATTGGGATGTTGAAGGTTATTAACCTTTTTGGAATTATCTTTCACAAACGTAGGTCTCTTACCTGTAAAATGGAACAATGTCACGCTGAGCAGGCCTATAGCAGACCTCCATTATCTACGCAGCTCATGTGAAATTATGCAAACAAGGTCACTCAAGAGCCCGGGCAGCCACTCACTGACCAGAATCAAATATTGATTACGACCGTGTACATACACGTGTCGTTGAAACCTAGAGCAAATAGGGACCTTGTAAAAAAAATACCAACTTCCACTATTGAGAGAAAAATAATAAAACTGTAAGTGCTCATTTCTACTTGTGCCACACCGAAGAACCTCATTTGATGAAGTTAGGAAAATAACATAATGAAATGTGGTAGATTTACTATACCCAGTGAATGTATCTGTAGGGCTGATAATAACATATACACAAGTCTAATAGACATCAAAAGTACACTGGAGTAATTTAATTATCGCGGATTTAGTTTAAGTGTAACATAGATGTAATTCAGTATAGTATTCAGACACGAAGATCACTCAAATCAATTTCCGTATCTAAATGTACATGAGCGGAAAATATGGTGGCCATCTTGAAAAACAGCACCCGTGTTGCATTTGCATCATTGTGTCATTGCGTCGTTAGGCGTTGTACGGTCTGTTCTGGATGACCACAGTCGCACACTACTACTGGAGAGCTTTGAATTTTCCATTTGTGCATCAGGTATCCGCATCTGCCATGATGCAGATACCTAATACACAAATGGCATCGAGTCTGCATTAACCACACATACTGCATTAACCACATATACCTATTACAAGACGTAAAGATTTGATGCCTTGTAATAGTTAAAAGGTGTCTCGTTTTTGCATGTTAACACCTCGTGTATTCATGCCAAAATTGGTCAAATCTTTTGTTTTATCATTAAAAATCTTGATGCTGGAAAAAGTGTCCCAGATATCTCGTTAGTGTCGTTTGACTTTCCTGCGTCCATTTGCAGCCTCCCACTTGCGATGCAGTATCAGTGGTAGAATCGTATTTATGTCCCAGTATTGATACGTGATAGGGCGAGTGTTAATCTCAGTGTGACCGTGTGGAGCTCACGTCTCTATAGACTCCGTCATGCATGCAGTGTCGGTTTTGGGACCGTGCTTGCGATGAACGTAGGGTGAGCGATAGGGTGAGCAATAGGTTCAGTGTTAATCTCAGCGTGATCGTGTCGAGCTCACATCTCTGTAGACGCCGTCGTGCGTGCAACCGCAGTCCGCCGCCGCCACACACGTGCCGCCCTGCAGGAAGAAGCCGGCGTCGCACACACAGCCCTCGGCGCAGACGCGGCCCCGCGGGCACGCGGCCGCGGGCAGTCCGCACGACGGCGGGCAGGGTGGGGCGCACATGCTGTACGCGCTGCGAGCCGGGCACGTCAGCGCTGTGGCACACAAATACACGCAGGTGAACACGGCACGCCAGTGCGGTGAACACCAAAGATAACCCGTGTAGCTTTTTCCCACAGGCTGTCTGGGCAAGTGCTGTTAGCGAGCACCTTTGAAAGCCGGCAAGGTACACGAGGGGGTGGGTGGTCGGTCCCATGCCCAATCGCCTTTGTCTCCCCAGTGGTGAAGTTTACACACCGCACCAGGTACTCATTTGAGGCTGAGCCCACCTAGGGGTAGGCCCAGGACCGGTTCAGATAATCTGTACTGGTATTGGCCTTGAGTGGGAATAGAACTCGGATCGCCGGATACACAGCGCAGCACGCCAACTGCTACTCCATCGCTTCCCACACACACAAATACACAGTACGTACTGTCATTTAGCCACACTAGCAGTGTGTACACATTCACATACACAGATTGTGAGCTAATGGAAATAACCCTTTCACCAAGGTTACACTCACACCAGGATTGGCCAGTATCTGCCGCAATGGAAGAGCCGACAGTGAATAATGAGTGGCCTGCAAGACCCACGCTTTCTTGCATCATACACGATCATGATGATCACCTCAATTTGTATTCCACTCCCTCCCATGCATCTATCTCGAGGCATCCGCTGCAGTCTAGCCAAGGGGGGTCCAAGGTGCCAGCTGCTCCTGTGCAGTGCAAGGAGAACTCTGCGCAGGCGACAAAATGGGCATAAGTCTGCCAACATGGGGTGATGTTGCTCTCTGGTTTGTCTCCAAATTGGGTGATTTTAGAGTAATTTATCAAACGAGGAAGTTTTGACTGTGACGCCTGCATACATGGCCTATTTATTTTCGAAAAACGTCACTGGATCTTTAATACCTATCAGTATTTCAACTATTGAAAATATGTTTTATTTGTATTTTACCAGGTAAGGCACACGGAGCTATATCGCTTTTCTTTTTCAGAAACGACCTGGCCACTAACGATAGCTCAACGAAGTGGCGTATCATCACGTGGAAATGCATAGCAGCAGCCAATTACTCTGAACTAACACTGCCACTGGGCTCTACCCACGAACCTCTGCCACAAGTGACAAATTGCGCTACCGTTTAGCCACGCCAGTGCCAATTGATGACGCCGGTAATGGTTGCGGATAGTGGCAGCGGTGCCGACGTTGGTCGTGGTGGTGGTGACAATGACGACGACGACGGTGAGACAGGAAAATGTCGCTCACGGCAGTTGGCGGCCGCCCTCCACTCCGCGAGCAGCACCCCGCGCGCCAGGCACGTGGCGAAGTATCCCTGCAGGTGCGAGCAGCGCAGCGCCGTCCCCGTCACGAGGGCCAGGTCGAACGCGCAGTTGGTGAAGTACGGCTGGGGCGGCACCGCTGCGAAGCACGGGGCGAAGGGCGACCGCTCGCTGCGCAAGAGGTCGCACAGCACCTCGGCCAACGCCTTTTCCGCGTCGCCGGGCACCACCGTGTGGCCGTAGTCTGGCCCACAGCTGCAATCATTGTAGAGAGAGAGAGAGATGCTTTGGTTGGGGTTGGGGGTCGAAGGTGGGAGTGGGGGGATCTGAGGCCTGTGACATTAACATTGTTATCGTAGCGTGGCCTGGCGGAATAGTACAACGGCTGCTCTTGTCAATTAGCCACAACGCCCACCACAAAGGAGACAACCGCTTGGTTGGAATAATCTTGGCCGGGGCCCAAATGACCCAGTGGCTAGAACAGGGTCCAGCTTGATCTCCCCGTGCCCGTGGGGACGCGACATCTGCGTGCGTTATGAATGCGTTTGATATTTTTTTTTCAATCGAATTTTCAAGCACAATTTCGGATCTTAGATTGCTTGATAACGTGACGTGTAATTTGTGCCAACAAAATCACGTCAGCCACGTTACATACCACTTTTAGCGGGAATGGCATTGGTGTGACGTCATGACTGTGACGTCACTACCCGTGACATCATGGAGGTGACATCGCTACCCTGCGACGGCATGAAATGAACGTTGCATCTTTGGATTAATCTGAAACAATAGTTGTCGTTTCCGGACTATCCAAACAGTTTCATATCTAGGCCCGATTGTCAGACTAATCCGTAAATGAGAGAGCCGTCTGTAAAGTGTGTCCATGTGCATGCGTGTGCATGGGGAGCGGTAGTGTAGCGGTCAGCACACTGCACTACGAACCCGACGACCCGAGTTGAATTCCTGCTCACGGCCAACATCAGTGGCGATTATCTGAACCGGTCCTGGGCTTCCCCTAGGTCGACTCTGCCTCAAATGAGTACCTGGTGCGATGTGTCGTACACATCGCACACCGGGGGTGGTACTGGCCACCCGCCCCCTCACGTGCCGTGCCATGCCGGCCTTCATAGGTGCCTACTCACAAACAGCCCCAACAATTTGTTACACGCAATACGAGGGGGATCTTTGTCTTTGTGCGTGCGAGCCAAGGCCGTAATTATATTATATATTGGGGGGAGGGACATCCCCCCCCCACCCAATATTCAAATATGTTCAAAATGTCCCCCCCAATATATTGCTATAAAATAGATGTCTGTTTATATGATTGTGGTTGTACTTTATTAATACCTAATCTCTGCCATTACATAAAATGAAACGAGAAAAGGTAAAAAAAGAAAAAAAACTGAGCAATGTAATACAATACACTATTAGACATTATTGTAAAAAATAAATAAAAATTGCATCCTATGTGTTAGTGAAATTTTTTGACATTTTAGGCAAGAAATTCGTTTTCAAATTGAGATTTTTTTTCTGGGGGTGGACCCCCAGACCCCCTGGAAGATTTGGTCCCCCCCAATGTTGACTCCATGGCTACAGCCTTGGTGCGAGCGCTCACGTCGCTTTACTGGCGGACGCCTCGCTCTGCCAGGCGTTGCCGAACGTGTGCGGCGTGTGGTGACGCTCGCCGCCGGGCCCCGTGAAGTCGTTGCCGGCGTCCCCGTCGTAGTTCCCGCACAGCCCCTGGACGGCGCCCGCGAAGTCGGCCTTGAGCCCCACGTCCACGTAGGCGACGCCGTCGAACTTGACGGTGAGGCCGGCCGCCGGCGCCGACAGCACCGCCAGGCTCCCCAGCTGCACTACCGTGGCGCCGGGCAGCAGCGCCGGCATGCTGACCGTCTCGCCGTTCAGCTGTCGGGCGGCGACGGTGATTCGTCGTTATAATCGCTTCATGTTTATCATATTCTCTGCATTTTAAGAAACTCGAGAAAGTCAGCCGCACGCCAAACTTTGGGGTAATTTTGAAAAATTGTTCGTCGTGTTTTACAATCAAAGGAATACGGTGCTCAAGAGAATCGTCTTTAATGAGGTGTTTATGAACTCGCAACTTTAAAATGTCTTCCGGAAATCTATTTTAAACAGCTGGTGGTGGTCCTTCTGCCCTCTGGTGGGTAATGAATATCTGTGGAAAGCTGTCTTCTGGAAGAGCGTTCTGAAAAGTTGGCACATACAGTCCGCCACCACAGGGCTAGTGGGAGCGTGGGTAATCTGTTCATTACTCCTTCTTTCACATGGCGTTTGTACACAAAAAGGCAACGGGCTACCAGTATGCATTGAACGTTGTGAGCCATTCCATGGTAATCCGGGGGGGCAAGTAGCTGAGTGGAAAGGTCCACTTGCTCCACCAGAACACAGCGTGGTTATATCGGGGCAGTGATCAGTGACACACACGCCTTGTGGTTTGGCACCTCACCAGAATCACAATTTGGTGCGGTCCTCGATAGTTTGATTTACGGAGGAAATATCTTTCACGAGATGTTGTGGGGACGCTGGTTGAGAGCGATCCCCACTTTTTCCGGGGCAGCAGAGAGAAACCAGGGCTGTTCCATTAATCGGCTCTTCATCAAGGTGCTCGGTTGGGATGCCACTGCTTTCCCACGTCTTAGGGTGGCAGAAGAACCTCAAGGATGGCCGATGGCAACACTGCATATGAGTGGCTTTCCTCTGGTCTATTCCCTTGGCAACCAACCACATCCACAGCTAGATTGGTGGCATCAATAACATTTTTTTTTTACTTTGAAAATGCGTCAGTTACCACGCACCTCCGATGAGCACGGTTGACTACGTACGGCGGTGCGAAATAAGTTCAACATAAATAGCACGCAATCAAAACAAGCACGTCCGTGTCTGGAATTTGTTGTCGACTCGATTCGTTGAAATTGTCTGTGTGTGCTTTATTTATGAAAACAAATTGCCAAGCCAAAAACCCTTACCTGGACGACGCCCCCGGGCAAGAGTCTAACCCTGGTGTGGTTGCCGAGCCGCACCTCGACGGCGCGCGTGTACGACACAGTAGCTCTAGCGCCCATCGCCTCGTTCTCCACCAGCACGTGCCACGCGCCGCTGAGCCGCGAGCCGGCGTAACGCGTGGACGGGGCGGCCAGCGTGTACGCGCACGTGCCCATGAAGTCGAAGTAGGCCCCGTCGAACGTCACGTAGTGGGGGTCGCCGGACGCCTGGCAGTGACCTGGAGGTCCGGGGGTGGGCGGTGGTGGAAGGGGGCATGGGTGGAGTGGGGGAGGGTGGTTACACACGGGGGAGGAAGAAGGCTGAACAGGTAAATGGCTGCCAATGAAATAAAAAATAATTGTGGAAAGCCACAGAGCAACACTTTCCCCCTCCTTACAGACTCATGCCCACGTGCAGAATGGTTGTAATGATGATGATGTTTGTATTGATTGTAACGTTGGAGATATTAGTGAGGATGTTGACGATGATGATGGTGACGACGATGACCTCACCCTCCAGGGCATTGCAGCCGATCTTGCCGTCGTCCGTGAGTCCGCACGTGTGGAGGGCAGGGCAGGAGAAGGCGTCGCATTCCAGTTCGCCGGCCTCGCACACGCACCGGCTCCTGCAGTCATCCGAGATGAACTCATCTCCCAGCTGGCGCACACACACACACGCATGCACACACACACAGACGCACGCACACGCATGCACACGCACACAGACGCACGCACGCACACACACACACGCATGCACACGCACACACGCTCACACACCGCACACACGCGCGCGCACACACGCACACATACAGACGCGCGCAAACAGGCGCACACATGCATACACACACGCGCAAACACACACGCACACATACACACAGAATCAACAACATCATCATCAAGAGTATAATCAGCATTCGAGTCATCATCAATACAACATAATCGTTTACATTTGCTTCATCATCCTCATCAATGTCATCGTCATCAACATTACCCATAAACACCTTGTGGGACAGCCGCGACTGGGAGTCCACCTTGGCGAGACTGCTGTAGGCCAACTCGAGATGTGCTGCACGGGAGGTGCGTCATCAATACAATAAAGTATGTGTTCCCCCTATAACGCAGCGGTGATAGTTGCATTCTCGAAGAACACCGCGTTATGGGGAAAAAATCTCGTTTTAATCATTAATATATAATATATAGGGAGTAAAGCACAGTACACGATAACACGTGAGATGCGTACGCACGCCGAACAAAGGCTGAGGTGCGTGGGTAGCATCTAGAAGCATCCAGCAGCATCCCAATGCCTTGCGTGGCGATGCTACGCCGAGGCAGTCGTACAACCGTTCGCTCGATCGCGTTATATACAATTGGCATCCGCGTTTCATAAAAGCACGTTCCCTATAATACATTCATCGCGTTATATCCGATTCGCATTATGAAAACTACACGCGGTGTCACAGGAGAGTGTTAAGGAATTGTATATCCAAGAATAAGGGGAAATCCCGAGCTGCACGTGCACCCCACGTGACACACGTGTGCCTTGCGTGTTTTGTGCCGTGCTGCTCCGAAAGGTGGATATTTGCCGCGAACCTCACAGGTAGGAGGAGAGTGGCACTTTATTTATTTATTTCCCATAAGATAATGAACAAGGAGGCCTCACGTGGCATTCTTAAACTAAACAAAAATATTTTACCAGGTAAAGCCCCACTGAGCCATGAAGCTGTTTTTTTCAGAAGCGACCTGGTCATCACAAATGATAGCTCTGCGAAAGTGGGTCATCGTCGTATGGACATTTATATCAGCAGCCAAATTCTCTAAACGCATAGTGACGTTGATTCAAAATTTGGAGGGAAAAACCAGAGGACCCGGAGAAAAATCCACGCGACCACATAGAGAGAGACACGCAAACTCCAAATATACAGCAGCAGGCGTCACGGTCAGGATCGAACCCACGACCTCCCGTATACCAGGCGAGGTAGTTAACATCTCCTAGCCACCACTGCACCCTCTTTTCCCAGCCTCCAGGAACCTCTGGGTTTGTTTCTCGCACGTCAACAACAAAAACAAAGAGAAAGAACCTCCCGTGTAGCCTGAACAGATAATCGTCACTGGTGTTGGCCATGAGCGGGAACTGAACTAAGGTCGCCAAGTTCATAACGCAGTGTGCTAACCGCTACGCCACCACTCCCCACAACACACACATATGTACACGTACACACACGCGTAAACACACATTTACACACACACACGTACACATCAATACCCGCAATTCGCCACGAAGTGACGGTGACGTCACCACAGCACCTGTGACAGGCCAGGTGCACTTTGAGGCCAAGTAAAGTGTTGAAGGCTCGCTGACAAGAGGTCACGGGACAGACCCAGGTGCCATGGATTGGTAGATGCACCAGCTGTACCCCCTACTGTGCCAACTTGCTGCATTTTATCTGCTTGGCACTCCGCTCGTTGTGAGCATCGCTCCTCTGCCCTCAGTTGTTGTCCGAGGGCGACTGGCTTCAACTGCCCAGTAGCAGTCCTTCACGAGCCTCCTCCATAGAGGCCAATCTTGACACCGCTGGTACCAGTCTTCAGCAAGTCCGCTATGCTCCAAATCCTCCCGTACCACATCAGTCCATCTCTTCTCCAGCCTGTGTCGTGCCCGTTTAGCCTCCTCTATGCGGCCAAACAGAAGCTGCTTGGGCTACATGACCCAGCCAATGCAGGCTTGCCTGCCGGAGGAGCTCACTGATGGGAATGTGTCAATATCTTTCAAGAATTTGTGAGCTCCTCACACAATCCAGCCTGATTAAACACAGGAAGGATGGTAGGCAGGCCATCCTGAATCTTTCTAACTGGCACATATGTTCTATTAGAGGGGTCCACATTTCACAAGCATAGAGAAGGGAGGGCATGACTGTGGCCGAGAAGACCCGAAGCTTCGTGCGGAGCGATAGACCAGGTAGCTTCCACACAGCATTACGAAGCCGATGAAAATATATTGCCGCCTGACTCAGAGTGAGACCTCTGCTGTCAAACCGGAGCTGGTCATAAGCACACTGTTCACAGGTATGGGAAACTCTCCACTCTCTCCACAACTGCTCCGTCACCAGTGGGGAGCTGAGGGGGTGAAGTGTTTGGTGGCATAAAATACCCAGGCAAGTGCTTAGTTTTGGTGGGGCTGACGGTAAGACCCCACCTCTTAGTAGCACTCTCCAGGTTCGGCAGCAGCGCCTTCAACTCCTCCTCTGAGTGAGCAGCAATCACCAGATCATCGGCATACATAACATGATTGACCAATAGGGAGCCATCCCTCGATCGCACCCGGGCATCGATCAGCCTCCCATTGTATCTGTACCATCTACTACATGTACACACCAAGGCCGTAGCCATGGAGTCAACATTGGGGGGGACTAAATCTTCCAGGGGGTCTGGGGGTCCCCCCCCCCCCAGAAAAAAGCATCTAAATTTGAAAATAATTTCTTGCCATTTCCTGCCTAAAAGATTTAAAAATTCACTAACACATAGGATGGACGTTTTATTTATTTTTTACAATAATGTCTAATAGTGTAATTGTATTACATTGCTCTGTTTTTTCTTTTTTACCTTTTCTTGTTGCATTGTATGTAATCGCAGAGATTAGGGATTAATAAAGTACAGTACAACCATAACCACAATCATATAAACAGAAATCTATTTTATAGCAATGTATTGGGGGTGACATTTTGAGCATATTTTAATATTGGGGGGGATGTGTCCCCCTCAATATATACTATAATTACGGCCTTGGCACACACACAAACGCACACACGCAAACACGCGTCTCACCTTGTAGTACTTGCCGTTGCTGATGCAGCCACACTGGTCCGCGCGCACACACCGGTCGTGCTCCAGCAGGTAGCCCGCGTCACAGACGCAACCCTCCACGCAGCCTCCCGTGCACTGACCCTCGCCCGGACCCCGCGCGCACGTCGCGGGGCACGGGGAGGCGCAGTGCGAGTACGAGCCGCTGCCGGGGCACACTGGGGAGGCTGTGGAGAGGTCACGGATGAAGAGGGAGAGGAGTGGGTGGAGGTGAAAGTCAAGATGCAGCTCTACCGGAAATTGGGCACCGCGGTGGCGGGATGTTGACCGTCACCTCTTCCCTATTTCCCAGAGTGTTGAGTCTATCGCCCATAGACTCAACACTGCACATAGACTCAACACTGCCCATAGACTCAACACTACCCATAGACTCAACACTGCCCATAGACTCAACACTGCACATAGACTCAACACTGCCCATATACTCAACACTGCCCATAGACTCAACACTGCCCATAGACTCAACACTGCCCATAGACTCAACACTGCCCATAGACTCAACACTACCCATAGACTCAACACTGCCCATAGACTCAACACTGCCCATAGACTCAGCACTACCCATAGACTCAACACTACCCATAGACTCAACACTACCCATATACTCAACACTACCCAGAGACTCAAAGCTGCCCACACACTCAACACTGCACATAGACTAACACTGCCTATAGAACCTACACTGGGGTGCGACGGTTCCTAGGAGATGTTAAATACCTCGTCTGGTATACAGGAGGTCGTGGGTTCGATAACAACCCTGATGCCTGCTGCTGTATATTTGGAGTTTGTGTGTCTCTCTCCCCATGGTTGCGTGGATTTTTCTCTGGGTCCTCCGGTGTTTCCGTCTACATTTAGAAATGTGTGCTTCGAGTAGTTGGCTGCAACAGATTTCCAAGTGATAAGCCACTTTGTCATTTGTGACCAGGTCACTTCTGAAAAACAGCTATGTAGCTCAGTGGGCCTTACCTGGTAAAATAAAAATAAAGTTTTCATTTTAGTTTACTTTCTCATACCACTGCTGTTGTAAGGGCTCTAGGAAGCCTTCTATAAGTTACTTTGGCCTACTCTCATGATGGCAAGATGTCTTAAAAAGAAGCGGAAGTTCGCACACTTTCCCTACACGTGACCAGTCGATTGACTGTGCTGTACCCATTCATACCACTGGTGCTGCTGATTCCAGAAACCTGCACCACAGTTTCACTTACCAAGCCAGGAGATCAAATCGAATCCCGTCGACCTTCCGTTCAGCGTGGTAACAAATACACCACAAAGGCACTGTGAGTGCACCTGATGCCACATAGGGGCAGCTGCCACCTGGGGGGACCCCTTGGCCCCCGACTGCTTCAGGGTGCAATGCCGGACGGTCGATACGATGCCGGGCGACTCACGGCAGAGCGTCTCGTTCCTCCAGCCGCCCAGGGCGACGCCGGCCTCGACGCAGGCAGCGTGGTATGCGGAGAGGGCGCGGCACAGCGGGGCGGTGCCGGCGGGAGCCTGCAGCGCCAGGTCGAACACGCAGCCGTCCACGTAGGGCCGTGGGTCGACGGCGCCGGCGCAGGCGGCGAAGGGGCCCGTGGAGTCATTCAGCATGCCGCACCTGTCGTTACCCAACGCCGCGGCCACGTCGGTCGGGTCCGGGGCCTTGCCGTCGCCTGCGTCGTCGGAGCCGCTGTGAGAATTATTTTTTTGTTGAGAACAGAGAAACCGCAGGGGAGACAATTGGCGGGCAGGCGGCAGATGCCGGAGTGCATCCGTGACGTCGCGCGGATGCGCTGATGCCGAAACGTCGTGCTGGTGGATTACGTGCCCATGGGCTGCACGGAATCCTGGCAGCCTCACACCGTTGTCATTGAGCCAATCTCGCCCATGCCTTTTTCAATCCCTCCTGCCCAACTCTTGGCGTCAATAAGATGACTCTACCCCAGAGGGGAGGGGCACTTTAGCCAGCTCCTCGGACAGGAAGGACGTAAAAGACATCCCACTCGTTATCCTTTCCTGCATCCTTTCCACAGATGTTCGTCTTTAGTGGGATCATAAATAACCACCACCGTTAACCCACCTTTTGTTGACAGGGTATTGAGCCCACATAAGCCTGGGACTTGCACCTCCCCTCAGCCCCCCCCCCCTTCATTCTTTTGAAGAAAAGAAGAGCCACTCACTGTTGTCTGATGTCATGAAGTAGACTGAACTCCCTTACCCCCCACCCCCTATCAGTGTTCCTCCAGAAACAACAGATCGCTTTGGCTGGCCACGTGGAATGACTAAATTCTGGGTATGGAGGAGGATCCCTGTGGCCCAGTGGACTAGTTTAGACTCCATTCACTATAAAGTGTGGAACATTCCTCAAGAAAAAGATCCCCCGTGTAGCCTTAGCTGACTGTTGGGGCAAGTGCTGTTAGCAAGCACCTATGAAGGCCGGAACAGTACACGAAGGGGTGGCTAGTACCACGCCCGACCGCCTTTGTCTCCCCAATGGCAATGCTTACACACCGCACAAGGTACTCATTTGAGGCTGAGCCGACTTAGGGGAGGCCCAGGAACGGTTTAGATAATCGTCACTGGTGTTGGCCATGAGCGGGAATCAAACCCCGGGTCGCCGGGATCGTAGCGCAACACGCTAACCCACTACACCACCGCTCCCCGTCCATTCGTCAAGGCAGGATGTCATCTCCCACACACACACACTCTCACGTCTCGGGAGAGCCGGCTTCCGTTATCTTCCAACTGTTGCCGAAGTCGGAGGCCGACGTGGCGCGGGTGCCGTCCCTCATCACGAAGTCGTCACCGGGGTTCCCGTTCATGTTGGAGCAGAGGCCGCACAGCGCATTGTTGAAGGACGTGGGGAGGCGTGCCACGACGTGGCTGCCCCCGTCGTACAGAACCTCCAGCTTGAAGTCGCTCCACAGGCGCATGAAGTTCCCCGAGCGAATCACGGAGAACTCCGCGCTGCCGTTGGAGTAGTAGTACGGCACGTTGATCGCTACTCCGTCCAGCTGTGGCAAACAAGGTTTTGTCGGTGCTACCACTGCTACTGTGAACGTTGCGGTAGTTCTCTTTGGCACGGCAGTTGCAACAATGGTAATCTAGCCTTAGCAGACTGTTGGGGCAAGTGCTGTTAGCGAATAGCACCTACGAAGGCCGGCATGGCACACGAGGCCAGCACCCGTACTAAGGGATGCCCAGGGCTTATGAACATACTCGTCACTGGCAAGGCCGTAAATAAAATATATATTGGGTGGGACACATCCCCCCCACTATGAAAATATGCTCAAAATGTCCCCCCCAATATATTGCTATAAAATAATAATTGCTATGCTATGTAAAAAAAAAACTATTTGCTAAACCTTGGCCACAAGATCTGGACTTGTCTTCATATAAATCAATGCATAGATTTCTGTTGATATGATTGTGGTTATGGTTGTACTTTATTAATCCCTAATCTCTGCCATTACATACAATTATTTGCTTCATCTTTTAATTTTAATTATCGTCGGCACATTGTACGTAAGTAAAAAAGTTGCAGGCCTGTAAGGTAAGCCACTGCAGGAAGCTCTAGAGAGCCCCTATTGAGGCTATTTAGATCTACACTTCCATGCTAGCCAGACCTCTAACAAAAGGTGGAAGTACCGAAGCCTTAGCCCGAACCCCACCGGCGACCGCTGGATTGCAAGTCCAGTGTGCTAACCATTAAGCCATGGCAGCAACCCTCCATTCCACGAATGAGAGTTTGGCTTTGCCGTGGGTGGAAGCTGAAAGGCACCCGAACAAAACCCACGGGGGCATTCGAGGAGATAACAATAAAAAACGCCGTGCAGATGGATTCAAGAATCCATTGCGAGTCTGCTGTCTCCTGGCCACCTCGCTCATTTTGAGCGACTTGGCCAGCGTCCCCGAGTGGGAGCGCCCCACCCCGCACGCCACCTTTCCGCGCAGCTCGGAAGCTAAGCAGATAATTTTTTTGTTTTAGCCTGGCCAGCAGTCGGGATGGGGCCCAGACTCACGTAGACCCTCCAGCCGAGGCCGAAGTGCACGCGGTGGTGGTAGAGTTCGATGAAGACGTCGCGGGTGTAGGCGATGGACCAGCTGCCAGCGATGAACTCGTTCTTTACCTGCACGCTCCAGCCACCTCCAGAGCACAGCTGCCGGCGCAGCGTGCGTGCGTGTACATACACATACGGCGGGTTTAAGTGTAGTCAGCATGTGTTGCTTTGGTCATTGTCGAAGGGCTGTAGAGGAATCGCATTTTGCGTTGCTTCACATGTACGTCGCTGATGAATTATGGAACACATTTCCTTATGAGTTTATTATTTAGATAATTTTGCTGCTGTCCGAATGATAAGCCACTTTGTTGAGCTATCATTTGTGGCCAGGTCGCATTTGAAAAATAAGTTAATATCTCAATGGGCTTTGCCTTTTAGGATGGATTGTATTTGTATGTTTTGTTTACCTTTCTTGTACTCTGCACTACCATCGTGTGTTGTACTATTTGTTTTTGTGACGTTCTTACCCCGTGCCCGGACTGGACATCTGTGAAGAAGAGCTTTATAGCTCATCGGATTCCTCCAGGAAAATAAATATTCAGATTCAGTTTCGCATATGCGTTCTTTAACAAAAATGTGCAAACATTGTTTGTGGTTGAATCGAATAGTTTCCTGGTGTCCAGTAAGAGTACTTCAGATTTAGATGAGTTTAGAAGAAACTCGTTGAACCAGAACGAGTGCTCCAGAATAGAGGTGCAACGTTCCAGGTTCCACATGTGCCTAGCAGGAATTGTGGCTGAAGAGAGCTGGGTATCGTCGTTCACGGGTTGCGGCAATTGATATTGAAGCTCTCAATGATGTGGGCAAGTGGCGAAACGTACTCAGAAAAGGGTGTGGGAGGTCCGAGTACAGAGCCTCGTTGTACTCCAGTGGTCAATCTCGAAACAAGATGAGTAACCTACCTTCACCAAGGAGCATCTACCAGCCTGATAAGACTTCGTCTGCTGAGTATGAAGGCTGTGAATGGCGAGCTCCCTCTCCAGGCACTCAAGTAAAGGCCTTCATCCCGCAGTGGATAGGTCACGGGGCGAGGCTCGCGCACCTGCGTGAGGACGTAGGTGTAGGTGCCCATGAAGTCGAAGGTGCGGCCGTCGAACGTGATGTAGTGTGGGTCGCCCCAAGCGGTGCACTCCACTTGAGCCACCACAACAATCACATCGAGAAAAATATCAACCATCATCAATGCGATTAACAGTGATGATATTAACTATGACAATAACATTAACAACATCAACAACGATAACATAAAAAACGTTAAAGAAATATTGTATACCCATATACTTAATGTTAATAGCTCAGCTTATTGGAGAGTATATTGAGTACATTAATTATATTGATGTAGTTTATACCAAGTTTTTTCACATCGGTTTATTGTATGGTGGTATGATAGAAGCAGTTCTTTAACGTCAATATGCTAAATTCCTCTGTTGATATGTAAACTCCTTTGTCAAGGCGCTCTGCTCCTCCCACCCAGCTTAAAATACGCTGCCAAGCTTAGCAGTGTTCATTAGGACCCTCGCTTTCCGACAGCTCTGTTTCTTCACCTGATGACGGCTGCTTGTGTTGTGGCCGAAACGTCATGAGAATTTTTTAAGGTTTATTATTATTATTTTATTATTTCCATTCTATGTGACTTTACCGAAAGATCCAAGAATATGAATCCCTGCAGTGACGAAAGCTTTAAATCGAAAAATAATGCACTGCTTTGTGCCACAATATTTACCATTAAAGTAGCGGAATATGCAGTACACTAACCATGGGTTGTACATGTACAGCGCTTGTGTCAATCTCATACCGAATGAGAGCCTCCCCACGCTGTGTTGATTGTGGGGGTTGTATAACCGTAATTTGCCACACTGGTCAGTTCGGGTTGATAAAGTAGGAGCATTAGAATATACAAGAAAACCTCGCCCAATGCAGTTTAATCGAACGCGTGTTTTCGGCTATGCACGGTGTTGCCTAAATGCGGTCTGTCTTCGGAACACCGGGGGTGATGTTCTGGTTCCACGCGGTTTGACGATGCTCAGGTTCTCATCTCTGCATCGAAAAGTAGTGCCGTGATGGTGCCGCGTCCGTCGCAAGGTCGGAACGATTCGACCGCGAGAGCGATTTATGTACCGCAAACGTGATTTTCTGCGCGTACGAATGTTCTTGCATGCTTTTTTCCGTGTAACGGTGTAACACAATGCACTCAACGGCACAATGCAATTGTTCACACATTGCCGCGTGCATGTAGCCGTCCGCTAGTTGGGGACATCAGTCGGACATCAGTCAGATTCCTTGGAAAAGGTATCTATTTGCTGTTTGAATATCTTAATACCTGCTATTTTATTGCCAGAAAGGGTAAAACCTATTCTTATTTTTCATACTTTTGATACTGGCACAAAAGGTCCAATGATATAGCTGCTCAACCCGAGGTTTAAATGCTCTGATACGTGCATTGTCTCGCCTTTTGGCGTTCTCTGGTCTGATGCTGGTGAGACTGGGCCATAAAGAAGGCTGCTGCCTCTGGTGTCGGCCAATCAGTTTAAAAGACAATGTGCATATTTATAGTGGTAGGAACCTCCTGGTTACACCAGCCCACAGGGGATTATTGTGTCTGTCGTGCAGGGAGGGGCTGGGTGGGGAGGGAGGGGCTGGGTGAGGAGGGGAGGGTGAGGAGGGGCTGGGTGGGGAGGGTGGGGCTGGGTGGGGAGGGGAGGGTGGGGAGAGGCTGGGTGGGGAGGGTGGGGAGGGGCTGGGTGGAGTGGGTGGGGCTGGGTGGGGGGTGGGAGGGGTGGGGCTGGGTGGGGAGGGGCTGGTAACCCCGTGGTGCCCTTATAAAACTCAACGTTGAACCTACTCACGCTGGCTTGTGCCCGCCCTCACAATCGGGCATATTTGCGGAATACACCAGGCCGACGTTGTCCCTGGCCATTGACCGAGCAACCCAACGTTCCTACCAGCTCCCTCCGCAGGAATGTGTTATAAGAGCATGTGTATATGCATGTTCACCACAAGTATGTGTGGTTAATGCATACTGGATTCCTTGCAAAAGGTTTCTATTTGCTGTCTGAACATCTTAACACCTCCTGTTTTGTTACCAGAAAGGGTAAAACCTATTCTTATTTTTCATACTCAGTCAGACGGATGCCGAGATGGCGAATCATGAGCATTCAAGTGTCAGTGTCAGGGGCGAACATCGGGCAATTCAGCGCAAGGGGCGAGCGTTGGGGCGTGAGTGTCGCGCTGCGGGAAGAGTCACGGAGACACCGGTTTTGTGTTGAACGTGGAGAAGGGTGATCACTTCGGACCCAGGAACACAACCCTATGTTTCCCATAAGACATAATATTTGTCGTATGTGGTCTTTGCCCAAGGCGGCATTTTCCAGGAACATAACCCCGAATTTGACTGAGGTTCACACCTGTGGCTCACGACGCCCAGATCAGTATTTCGGTGCCGGGCGATGACGGACCGTGAGATAATGAAGAACATTTCTTAAAGAAAAAAAGTGCGGGAACTCACGGCTCTTGCGGTGACACCCGTGCACCCCCTCGTTATCGGTGCCACAGAAGTTGAAGGTGAGGGGGCAGGAGCTCGGCTGGCACTGGATGCTGCCAGGGGAAGCGCACGTGCACTGCACAGCACACCCGGGCCGCCAGAACGCCTCGCTTAGCTGCACAAGGTGGGGGGGGGGGGTTGCACGCCGGCAGAGGGCAGCGGAGAACGGAGTGGGTGGGGCGAAAAGAGCGGCCTTAGGTTACGACTGTCCTTAAGCCTCACCTTAAACAGTATTTCATACACCCCAATCCTAACTCATGTCCACAAAACAAAACCTAACTCTTAACCCTACCCTAAACCTAATCCTAAACTAAATTGTAATCCCTCACCCATAACCCAAAACCATGACCTAACCCCTGTAAACCCGACCCCGTAAACCCATAACCCCTAATCATTAATCTATAACCTTAACCCCAACTCTAACTCATAACCCTAACCAATAATTCTCATCTTATATTTGCATAACAACAACAACCGCCATTCGCCAAAAAGTGGCGGTGATGTCACCACGACGCTTGTGCCAGGCTATGTGCACCTTGAGGCCACGTGAAGTGTCGAACGCCCGCTGGCAGGAGGTCACGGGGCAGAACCAGGTGCCACGGGTCGACTGACTGAGACGACTGGCTGATACACCACCTGTGCCCCCTACTGTGCCAACTTGCTGTGCTTTAGCCACCCGGCGCTCCGCTCATTCTTGTGAGCGTCGCTTCTCCGCCCTCCGTTGTTATTGGAGGGTGACTGCCTCGAACTGCCCAGTAGCGTCCTTCATGAGCCTCCTCCACAGAGGCGGATCTTGACAACGCTGGTACCAGTCATCGGCAAGTCCACTCAGCTCCACGTCCTCCTATACCACATCACTCCATCACTTCTCTAGCCCGTGACGCGCCCATTTAGCCCCCTCGATCCGGACGAACAAAAGCCGTTTGGGTATGCAGTATTTGGGCATGCGGGCTACATGACCCAGCCAATGCAACCTTGCCTGCCGGAGGAGCTCACCGATGGGACTTTGTCCAGATCTTTCAAGGTTTGTGAGCTCCTCACACAAACCAGCCTGATTAAACCCAGGATGAATCATAGACAGGCCAGCCTAAATGTTTCTAACCGGCGAAGATGTTCCATTAGGGGGGTCCATGTTTCGCAAGCGTAGAGAAGGGAGGGAATGACTGTGGCTGAGAAGACCTGACGCTTCGTGCGGAATGACAGACCAGGTAGCTTTCACACAGCGTTACGCAACCGATGAAAAGATAATGCTGCTCGACTGATTCGGAGTAAAGACCTCTGCTGTTTAACCGGAGCCGGTCATGAGCACACTGCCCAGGTATGGGAAACTCTCTACTCTATCCACAACTGCCCTATCACCAATTGGGAGTTGTGGGGGTGGAGTGTCCGATGGTACAAAATACCCAGGCAGGTGCTTAGTTTTGGCGGGGCTGATGGTAAGGCCCCACCTCTTATTGGCAAGCTCCAGATTCAGCAGCAGCGCCTCAAACTCCTCCTCTGAGTAAGCAGCAATAACCAGATCATCGGCATACATAACATGGTTGAGCAATAGGGAGCCATCCCTTGACTGCACCCGAGCATAGATCAGCCTCCCATTGTGCCTGTACCAGATGAAAATTCCTCCGTTACAGCTATTGAAGGCTTCACAAACTACGTGGTCGAAATAGATGTTAAATAATGTGGGAGCCAGAGGACATCCCTGTCGCACCCCAAGGTGTACAGGGAAAGGCTCTGACTCCCGACCACGTAGTTTTACCCGGGCCCTCTCACCATCATGAAGGTCCTTAATGATCGTGAGCAGAGGGTCAGCGACTCCGAAAGCCCGAATAATAACCCAAGAACAACCCAGAGCCCAGGCCTACTGATGGTATCATAGGCCTTGACCAGGTCAATAAAGCAGAGATGTAGGTCTTGTTGGGATTCCCTACACCTCTGCTGTAGCAGACGGACAAAAAACATGGCATCTGTGCAGGACCACCCTTTCCTGAACCCGCATTGACGCTCCGGAAGCATTTCCTCAACGTGCCTAGCAAGGCGGTGTTGAATAATCCTTGCCAGGACCTTTCCCGGCACACTGAGGAGTGAGATGCCCCTGTAGTTGTTACAGTCTGTGCGGTCCCCCTTCTTAAAGAGGGGGACCACCAGGGCATCCTTCCAATCCTGCAGAACCCGTCCAGTGGTCCAGACTGTTGTTATGATGTCATGTAGGGCAGTCTGTGCACAAACGCCACCCTCCCTCAGAATTTCGCTTGGGAGATCATCTCTGCCCGGTGCCTTTCCTAGTCTCAGACTCTGGATTGCCTTCAGTATTTCCTCAACAGATGACACCTCAGCCAGCCACTCACAGGGGGTGAATTCTTCTGATATTTGAGGCACTGCAGCCTCGGCAGGATCATCTCCACTTTGTACCACGTTGTTATCCAGGCTGAGGGATGTCCCCTCTCCCAGGACCTCACAGAAATGCTCAGCATATCTGTAAACCTGTTCCTGGGGGTCGGAGATTGGTTCACCGTTCTTTCCCTAATTATAGTAATAGGTGTGGTGCTGCAGGTTACTTTTTTATGGAATTAAAGAGCGATTTGTGATCACAGGCCATTAAGGCGGACTCCATCTCCTCAGCAACCCGCGACCACCACCCATCCTTGCAGCTCCTCATGGCTCTCCAAACCTCCGACTCATTCTCCGACGTGGGATGCTGTAGCTGATGAGAGTGGGCCTGTCGCTTTTTCTCAGCCAGCTTGAACACCTCCTCTGTCAGCCAGGGTATCTGGGGAGATCTGGACCATGTACCCAAAGCAGCCATTGCAGCTGCATGAGCCACAGTCCTAAACCTCGCCCATTTCCCCTCGACATCAGGAGGAGTGGGGGACGATGCCAACCCCAGCCGCAAGCGATGATTCAATTCTCGCTTGCAACTTTCATCAGCTAGCTGAGACCATGCAACTAAGAGTTTGAATGAGGTCCTGGGTGTACACCCACCACCGGAGTGGAAGAATAGCAGGCGCATCTTACTGATGACAAGTCGATGGTCAGTGGGCAGATCAGCTCCGTGGTAGGTCCTGGTGTCAAGGACATGGGCCCGCATCCGCTGTTCCGTCACTATGTAGTCCAGCAGATGTTCTTGCTTGGAACTGGCATGCATCCATGATGTTGTGTGGATGCGCCGATGCCGGAATAGCGTGTCGGTATCAATCTTAATTTTAGAACTTTCGTGACTGCAGGAATTATTATTTGGTTCTTTCGGTTAAGTCACGTCTAAAGATAAAATAATAAATTAAATTAAATAATTTTAAATAATAAGCGTGTCGGTAATTACAAGCCTATCGGCTGCACAAAAATCTAGCAGCCTCCTGCCGTTATTATTCAGCTGATCAGGCCCATGCCTTCCCATCACTCCAGACCAGGTGCCAGCCAGCACTTGTGACAGGAGGTCATAGAAGGCATCTGACTCATCAGCCTTGCCTGCATCCCTCCACGGATGTTCGTCTTCAGTGGGGGCATAAGTAACCTTGACCACCACTCCTCGCCTCTGGTTGATGGGAAGGCGAGCCTAAAGTAGCCTGGGTCTTACAGCTTCCCACACCTCACCGCCACTCCCTGTTGTTTGGCAGTCTCCTGACCCGAGAAGAGGACTGTCCACCCCCCATGGTGGCAGGAGCCAGAGCCGGTCCACCGGACCTTCTGAATACCACAGAGATCCAGGCGGTACCGGTCCAACTCCCGACAGAGGAGTGGCAGCCTCTCCTCCGCAGTGAGCGTTCGAACATTCCACATGGCCACACGTAGTGGCTTTTTGTTGTTTCTGGAGGAGCCCCGAGGATAAGGATTCGGTCTCCTGGCTCCGCCAAATGCGGTTTGGCCAGGAGACATCAAAGACGCCTGTCCCCCCTGGGCCTCCAGCACAAGCTTATTAATTCAAATGTTCCGTCATGGTTTAGTGGTAATTAATTGAAGGTGGAGGGGTTACCAGCCCCTCGCACCCATCCAGAGCCCCCATTTCGCCGCTGTGGTGGTCACAAACGCCATGAGGGGAAAGGCCAATCGGAATTGGTCCTCCCCCCACAGCACTGCCCACGATAACGTTGCTCTTCCGGCACCATGAGGAGGTAGGGGGTTGTTTTTGCATAGAAGGGGTTGAACAGGCACGGCACAAGCGCTGGGGTGACGTCACCATCGCTCAGTGGCAGATGGCAGTTGTTGTTGTTGTTGGCAGTGTTCGTGATTGTGTGTGCACGTTGGGAGGTCGTGGGAGGGGGGTCAAAGACTAATTGACCGAGTCCGTGATTGCCTGACTAAGTGCGGGAGGGCATCACCACTCCCCTGCTAGTAGCAGCCGTCTGCGTATCCATTGAGCCTCCCAGAAACGTGGTCACTTTTTAGGAGTGAGTCCTGGAGGAGTGTGGCAGTTTGGGGTGAAGCAGCGGTGTCACTCCCCTGGTCGTATCGACCGTCTGTGTCCCAGTTGAGCCTCCCAAACACGTGGTCTCTAATGGCATTGAGTGCGGGGGGAGTGTGGGAATCCGCTGTGTGAGTGAAGCGGCGGCGGCCGCCCACTCACCTTGTAGTAGCGGCCGTCCACGTCCCGGCACCCGCACTGGCCCGGCGGCACGCAGCGATCGCCGTCCCACAGCTGGGTGCTGTCGGCGCACTCGCAGCCCTCCGCGCAGGGGTCCGCGCACCCCGCTGGGGCCGCGGGGTCGTAGCACGTGGCCGGACACGCGACAGCGCACGAGCTGAAGCGCGTACCAGCACCACAGCTCGCCGCTATGAAAGAGACGAAGATTCCGCGCCCCCCCACCCGATTAGCCTCAATGTTCTGTTGGGGCGAGTGCTGTTAGCGAGTAACGACGGCGCCTGTTGGCACCCGAGTGGGGTTAGGTGCCCAGCACCACGCCTGTCCGCCTTTGTCTCCTGAGTGGCGACGTTGTTTACGCATCGCACCTGGTACTCATTTGAGGCCGAGTCGGCCTCGTAGTGCACCTAGCGTGGCACAAGCGCCGTGGTAACTTTACCGCCACTTTGTGGTGAACGGCAGTTGTATCTTTATAGAGTACACGTGGGTAGCGCGCTGCGCTACGAACCCGCCAACCCGAGTTCGATTCCCGTTGGCTGATGAGTACGTAGTGCGGTGTGTAGTAAACGATCGCCACAAAGGCGGCCGGGCGTGGTAGCTGCCCACCCACCCCCTGTACCGTGCCAGCCCTTATAGGCGCTGCCACTCGCAAACCACACTTTCCCCAACAGTTTGTTAATGCTATATGGGGAATCTTTTTCTTCTTTTGTGTCTTTATACATAGACGTGTGCATTCATACGCTGGCGTGTTTTTTTTTATGGGCATAGCAACGGTGTAGCAGCTAGTGCATCGCAATACAAAGCCCAGGGGACAGTTACTTCTGCGCAGCTCAACGTTCAAAGGTCGGCACCATGTTCCAAATGCCAGTCTACGTTAAGACAGACGACACTGGAATTGCAATGCTCCCCCCTCCCTACTCGGCGCCGCGGTGGTGAGATGTTATCTCCCTCGCCTGGTATACAGGAGGTCGTGGGTTCGATCCCGATCCCGACCCTGACGCCTGCTGTATATTTGGAGTTTCATGGATTTTTTCCTGGGTCCTCTGGTTTTTCCCTCCACAATTAGGTACACTGCTATAAATGTCCACACGATCGTCCTCTTCGTTGAGCTGTCATTTGGGGCCAGGTCCCTTCAGAAAAAGAGCTACACAGCTCAGTGGGGCTCCATCTGCTTAAAAATGTTTAAATGTTCGTTTTACTCGGCAAAAGTTACCGCAGCCGGTGCCGTTCCTCCACGGGTTGGCGAATGAGAAGCCGGCCGCGTTGCAGGCCGCCGCGTATCCCTCCAGCGACCGGCACAGCACCGCCGCGTCCATGCCAGACAGCACCATGTCGAAGACGCAGTCGGCGAAGTACGGCGCGGGGTGGACGGACGTGAAGCACGGGGCCAGCGTGCCGGCCATGCCACGAAGCTGCCCGCAGTTCTGTGGGCCGGACGCGATCGCCACTTTGCCGGCGTCCAGGATAGCGCCGGACGAGGCTCCCGTGTCGCTGTTCCCACTGTTGGGGGGGGGGGGGTAATGTTCACGGTGACAAACGGTACCAGAAAATACATACAGGGACTCCTCTACTTACAAACATTCGACTTACGAACTTTCAGAGATACGAACAAGCCTGTCCGTGTGTTCCAGTTGCCTGATCGGACCGAGAGTCGTAAGTTCAACCACCGCGCAGTAGATGACGGTGGTGGCATCTACGTCTGCAGAACGTAAAGAACCAGTGGCATCTATGTCTACAGGAGATGATACCATTTTTTAAGTCATTCCCCGTGTTTAGTGTGCATGCCGTTCAACATGTTTGAAATCGACAAGAGTTAAGTTGGACTTACGAACAAATCGACTTACAAACAGACCTCTGGAACCTACCTCATTCGTCAGTAGTGGAGTCCCTGTACAGTATATATCTATAATGGCTACAGGAGCAGGCCCTGCATTTGCTGGTTTACACAACTGGTGGTGGAAGTGGCCCCCACGATAGCGCCTTAACCATGGCTCTTTGCCGAGAATGAAGAACAGTATAATCCGTGTGTGTGTGAATGTGATGGTGGAGATTAGATGAATACAATAGATGAGAGATAAGCAGTGGAAGTGAATCCGTGATGTGTGAATTCCGTGAAATAAAATATGATGACAGTAAATGATGATGATGATGATGATAGATTGAATGAATGCGGAATGAGTGATAGCCATGTAATGAGAATATAAAGAGGGAACTAACGGTGGTGGTGGTGGTTAAGTGGGGTTCGTGGGGTGAGCTCGGGAACAATAAGAGTGAATTTTGAGTGAGGAGCGGAAACTAGTGAGGGAAGGTGACTGACTGCTCAATGTGGAGGGGGAAGTGTTCCAGTGAAGGGAGGGAGCGAGAAGACAGAAAGACCGACAGCGTGGATTGAGCACAAGGAGGAACAGAGAAAGAGAGAGAGAGAGCAAAGATTGAGTGCCCCCTCTGGTTTATTATTTTAGGCAAACTCCTCGAAACTGGCCAGAACGTCTTTGAAAAGCTAAACTATATTTTATGTTTCCAGGTAAGGCCCACTGAGCTACATCGCTTTTTTCAGAAGTGACCTGGCCATCATAAATGACAGCTCAACAAAGTGGCTAATCATCGCGTGGCCATTTATAGCGGCCAAATACTGCAAACGCATGATGTTGATTCTTCATGCGGAGCGAAAAACCGGAGCGCTCGGAGAAAAATCCACACGACCTCGGGGAGAACATGCAAACTCCAAATATGCAGGCGTGAGGGTTGGGATCGAACCCACGACTTCCCGCATACCAGGCGAGGTGGTTAACGGCTCGCCACCACGAAAAAGTGGGGAGCACCCACGCTTTGCCCCACCACACCGCGACTCGTCGATCGCCTCATTCGTAACTGCTGGGAGCGCAGAGGCAGTTGAACTTAAGAAGTTGTCCCACTTCAACTGCCTAGGCTGTCTCTGATGTAGGTCTATCAACTTCAAATACAATGCATATATTATGAGAGCATGTTTTGTTTGCATGTTCACCACAAGTTATTGTGATAACTGCAGACTTGATTCCTTGCAAAGGGTATCTATTTGGTGTTTGAACATCTTAACACCGGTTTTATTGCCAGAAAGGGATAAACATATTCTTATTTTTCATTATTTGATACTGGCAAAAAAGGTCCCATGATACCAGTGACGAGTATTTGAACCAGTCCTGGACCTCCCCTAGATGTGCAAACGTCGCCACTATGGAGACAAAGGCGGCCAGGCAATGGCAGTGGCCACTCACCCCCTCGGTACTCGCTAACAGCACTTGCCCCAACAGCCCGTTAATGATACGCAGCCCGTTACGGCCACGTGGCCCGTGCATGCTATCCAGCCTGTTAAGGGGACCGCTGTCTTTGTAAGTCTCCACATGGCACCTCTCCGTATTCTTCTTCTCAGGAACCTCCCAGCTGTTGCCAAAGGTGGCCGCGTCGGGAGCCTGGGAATGATCGGGCATCGTGAAGTCGTCGCTCTGGTCACCGTTCCACAACCCGCACACGCCACACGTGCCATTCCAGTACACGTCATGGTTCAGCAGAGACACCACCACCCTGTCCTGGCCTGTGGTGGGGGGGGAGACATGGGGGGCATACAGCTTACAATCACAGCCTGCTGTGTCTGTATGGGAAGTTATGGATACGTTTCAGGTTTAAGATTCTCAAGGGCAACTTTAGATTTGCATTACTGATGAAAAATATATTCACACAAAAAATAGTGTCGCCGTCCAACGTGAAGTGACATCATATTTCATGGGCAAACTTTGGAAATTATGTCGTGTTTTTTGGTCAATATGAGCCAAGACATTTTTCCAGATCATATGAAAATCAGAAACTCCACCATAATAAAAAAGGCGAATCTAAAGCTACCGAATTTCTGGGAGTCAACCACGCTACATCTTTCCATGTTTACCATTTTTACTCCCCCACACCAAATACAAAATAACTCGTTCCACACTGCCCTGCGCCGGATAATTGTTAAACGCACTGGTGGGCAAGCCCAGCACAGGGAGTCCTCACTTAATGTCGTTTAGCCGCGTTCCTGAAAAATGTGACTTTAAGTGAAGCGACGTTAAGTGAACCTATTTTACCCATAAGAAATAATGTAAAGTCGCAGGTTACGTTCCAGCGGGCATTTTTTGTTACCAGACAAAAAAAACCCATCATGAGTTGAAAAAATACAGGAACATAATATAAAAAAAATGCAAATACATTGCAAGAAATATAAAAAGTCATGAAAGAATATAAATTTTAAGAATATAACACTTCCTATCAGATCCACCAATATCACTTGCTGGCCATTTTCCACGCACTGTTCAGAATAATTGCATCACAAAAGCACGACACTTATTTCACGATATCTGAATCTTGGTTTCGCGCGTGGAACAACTCTGGTACAATGTAACGAAGATTGAGCTGGGACGCAAGCAATGCTGGGACGACGCCACTTTGCCCCGCCACGCGCGACTCCTCTACCCCACAAAGTAGTTCCTGTACACTGGCAGCGCCGACATAAACGGGAACCTCGCGACGTCAGGAGGGGAGTACCGGCGGTTCGCACTCGAACAACATCACAACGCCTTGCCGGAACCCCACTGTGGGTCATGAATTGGATCGTCGTAAATTGGATCCCGGTTTTTTCACCGAAAGTAGAAACGGTAGAAAAGTCACTTTCCGATGTGTTTTTCGTTTTGCCAACCGTATGTCACGCGGTTTAATTAGTCAAAATCCGTGGGAATAACAAAAGCTCCACGTCAAGTCACACCAGGTTAGAACTCCCTGGAGTAGACATATGCGGTCCGAACCTCCTCACCATCGTATTCGACACTGAAGAAGGCGTCGGTGGTGAGGCGCGCGTAGCCCCCAGAGCTGGTGATGCGGAACCTCTCCCTGGGCTCGTAGTATGGCAGGTTGATGGCTTGCCCGTCGAGCTGCGATGCAAAGATAAAGATCGCCTTTATAGCCTGAACAGACTGTCGGGGCATGTAGCAGCGCTGATGAAGGCTACAGCGGCACACGAGGAGGTGGGTGGCCAGCACCACGCCTGCTTGGCTGCCTTTGTCTCCCAAGTGGCGATGTTTACATATCACTCCAGATATTCATTGAGGCTGAGTCGACCTAGGGGAAGCCCAGGACCAGTTCAGATAATCACTGTCAATGGTCTTGGTGGTTGCCGTGAGCGGCAATCGAACTCGGGTCTCTACCAGGTTTGTAACGCAGCGCTGCGCTACCACTCCCCATACAGACAGAACAGACTTTTTTTCCCTTTTTTTCGTATGGCTGCTGTAGATGCAGAGCAACAACTACAATTTCACATTCAGGTGACCAAGCCAGATAACCGAGTTAGGAGTAGTAGAGTGTATCGCTGTGATGTCTCCGTCGTATCTGTGCATCGGTCCTTACGTCTTCATTACGTTGCACGGTCTGCTCTGAATGACCACAGCCGCGCACTACTGGACAGTTTTTTAATTTTCCATTTGTGCATCAGGTATCCACATCTGCTATTGTCTGGGCGGATGCGCGTCCGCATATCTCACAGACCCACCGCGATCGCACCCCCCGCTCACTCTGTCGCATTCTCGCACACTCACCCGGACGGCGCCGCTCTTCAGGAAGGAGACGGTGTGGCCGTAGATCTCGGTGTGCACCTCGCGCGTCCACGCCACGTCCGCGCGGCCCCGGTGCTCGTTCCTGGCGAGCACTCGCCAGGCTGTCGGCTGCTGCTGCCAGCCCAGGCAGTTGGACGCCAACACGAAGGTGCGGGTGCCCATGTAGTCGAAGAGGCGCCCGTCAAACGAGCTGTAGTGGGGGTCGCCGACGGCGTAGCACTCGGCTGTGGGGAAGGGGGAGCGAAACCCGCGATGTTGAAAAGGTAAAGGAGGCGCTGCCCAGATATTTTTTTGCCCATACCACCACTGGCAGAAAGGGGACCTCCACTATGGGGGAGCCCATCCTGAGGGTAATTAGGTCTACTCTTCAATGCTGGCTAGACGTATTGGAGGAGGTGAAAATTATCTACACTGTACCCTCGCCACACATGGTCTGCTGAATGACTAACTGTGGTTGGATGAAAACTGCACTGCAAGAGGTGAGAAAAGGTGGTAAAAGTTGTTCCGCACGTTTCGGACAGGGGCCAAACACAGGCTTATCTATTCTTCGTCGGGAGCTGAGACCCTTTAACTATGGTTTACCCGCTTATATGAGCACCTCCAATTAGAACGGTTGGCTACGTACGGCGTGAAAGAAGGTTCAACATACATACATTGCATTGTGGGGGGTTTTCAACTGCCATGCCAGGAGATCGAGGTGAGCTGGCGACCTCTCGATTGTGAGCTTACTGGACATCTGTGAAAATGAGCTTCGTAGCTCATATCATTCCTCCAGTCTAAATAGAGATTATGATTCTGGATGTCCGGTGACTTCATGGCTCAGTGGGCAGCGCTGAACGGGCCACTACAACTCCTACTTTAGAAAGCCACCCCTCTTGTCCACTAAACCACCTGTTTCTTTGTTTAATAGTCAGTTTTCTATTTTTTTTCCTAACTTCAGGTGCCCAGAAAGGGCCCTAGATTTTTAGATTTCCTTCCTTTATTTAGCCTCCCAGGGCAATTCACAGACCCCTCGAGGCCTAGGGCCTT
The DNA here is from genome assembly GCF_964198595.1 of Lampetra fluviatilis. Taxonomy (NCBI): domain Eukaryota; kingdom Metazoa; phylum Chordata; class Hyperoartia; order Petromyzontiformes; family Petromyzontidae; genus Lampetra; species Lampetra fluviatilis. The sequence goes on from NC_136335.1 coordinate 7,295,572, forward strand.
TTGTGGGCAGCTCGAGCCTGATCCTGTGACTATGTTACGGGGACTTCTCCCCGTATCCTCGTGCTTCATGGCGGACAGGTCCCCAGGGGAAGTAATCTAAAGCTTCGTCCCCACTGGCTTCAAGGCGGGCTCAGAGACTCCGGTGTGGAGGAACGCGGGAGTTTCTACAAGCCCTCCTGGAAAAGACGGAGGAGAATACAGCCCTTCTCTGGGTTCTCAACGAGAAGCTAAGTGAGGTCTGGGAGAGGGTGGAGAGGCAGGAGGCCGCCGTGATGAACCATAAAAAAAAACACTGGAGGAGCAGAGTGAGACGGGCAGGACCCACAAATCCACGCTGATGGAAGCTTGAGGATGCTTAACAACAAGGCTGGACGCGAAGTGGCGCGAGTGCCAACTTAAAGCCTACGGCAGAGGTCGCAAACGGGTTTTGATTCCTTACCCCTACCCGGCCGCACCAGGGTTGCAAACGGGTACCCGTACCCTACCCGTACCCGGCCGGGTACGGGTAGGGTACGGGTATCGGGTACCTGATTGCGACCTCTGGGATGAAGCCATGTTGCATGTGCGGGTGGGTTGATTCTAGGAACTTGAATTGTGAGAAGAGACAAGACGTTGGGAAATGAGTGACAAACGGTTACTCATCAGTGACTCACGACCTTCCCGTACCCGTACCCGGCCTCACCAGGGTCGCAAACGGGTACCCGTACCCGGCCGGGTACGGGTAGCCGGGTATCGGGTAGGGTATGGGTATCGGGTACCCGGTTGCGACCTCTGGCCTACGGCCTCCCCGAGGGAGTCAAGGTGCTCTCTCGCCTCCATTCAGCAGCACCTGCCCAAAGCTCGAAGAAGTTTGGAATCTCCCGGCACACAGCCTGTGAAGTCGGAGGGGATAGTACAGGAATGCCGGGTGGGAGGGACCTGATGGAGTCGAATAACGTGAGACCTCGTCCCCTGCTGATCCTGTTTGCGATCTGCCATGGCGCCTCTGAAGCTTTGAAGGCAACTTGGGCCGCAATAGGCATGGGCACCCTTCTGCAGGGCCAACCGTGTTTTTATCACTCCAGCGGATGCCAAGAAGAGGAATCGTCCCCTGCCCTTGCACAGGGACTTGGTGGGGAGAGCCGGGATACGCTCCCAGTTGCTTTACCCGGCAAAGATACGAATCCAAGTTGGGGGAAGAAGGCTGTATTTTCTGACGGTGGATGAAGCAACGAGGTTTAAAGAAGTGCAGCAGATTCTGCAAGGCGTGAATGGGATTGGAGGCCGATCCTGAGTTGGAGTGTTTAAGACGGGGACCTTTTGGCCTTCAGCAGTGCAGGACAACCCGGGGCCACGACACCGGTGCCCGGGCAGCATCGTGCAGTCTTCGGATGGTGGCGTGTAATGGGAGGCGTCCATGCAGTCCTCCAGCCTCTCTCTCTCCCCCGCTCACAGTCTCGGTCGGGTCTGGCGCTTTGGCTTCTTCCCCCTCCCACTTCGGCTTCTCCCTCTCCTCTCTCTAGGCCGTCTCCCCTTCTCTCTCCTGTCTGTTAAACTCTGGTTGCAAGTGGTTGTTTTGTTGTGTTGAATGGTATTATTTCTCTTGTTGCGGGTCGCATTTGGTAATAGGGTCTGGCCTTGAGCACTGCACTTTGGTGTCATCGGGAGTCCATGGTTGACTACGTCTGGGCTCGGTTTTGAGCGCAGTGGCATCTATTTTCGTGTTCCCCTACTAAATTTTGTGAAAGTTTTCTTTCCACATTTTTCCCGCGCGCGACAGCTGTTGTGTCCCAATCGGGAGAACTCGGATACTTCCCTTTGACCCGGCTCTGTTCCCGGCAGTAATGCCTGGTGCGATGGACCCGAGTCCCCCCTCACTTTCAATATCTGCGACACCCCCCCCCCTCGCCCCAACATCATTTCTTTAAATGTTAATGGCCTGAATCACCCACATTAAGAAACAGTCCACCCTTCTTAAATGGTGGGTTTTTTCACTTTCTCAACCAGGGTAGGGCAAGTATAGCATGCCGTTTCTACTTCGGGTAGCAGGGTTATGACTATCCCGGTCAATATTAGTTTTTGTATCTATGGTGACCTTTTTGCAAGTATCAAGAATAATGAAAAATAAGAATAGGCCCTTACCCTGTATGGCAATAAAACAGCTGTTAAGATGTTCAAACACCAAATAGCATGTTTGTTTGCATGTTTTGCCACAAGAGTGTGTGGTTAATGCAGACTTGATGCCTTGCAAAAGGTGTATATTTGATGTTTGAACATTTTTTTATTGTATTTCAGTAGACATGCTTATGCTGGACCCCAGGATAAATATATTCTCGCAGGTAAGGTGCACGGCATACAACAAAACGTTTCTGAACGTTTATAACCCACCTGCCATCAATTCCAAACTTATTTCACAAATAGTGGCTCTGATCGGAAAAAGAACGGGGGAAATAGCCATGGGAGGGGACTGAAATTTGGCCCAGTCAATCATTGTGACGTCACGTTTACTTGCGAAGTAATCCGCGGCCATTTTATTCATCGATCGAACGATCGACCGATTCACCACCACGCCAGCGCCGCGCTGTCACTCGAGTGATTGATGCTGCTCACCGTAGACCTTCTTGCGCAGCGTGAACACCCAGTCCTTGCGGCTGCGCGCGTTGCTCTTGGTGACGACGGAGCCGTTGACGACCATCATGGCGGCGCCCTCGTCCACGGTGACGTAGAGCGGGACGCCGCCGCCGAACACGGACGACGGCGTGGTGAAGCGGACCGCCGTGCCGTTGGGCAGCAGCGTGACCGTGGTGCCGTCCACGCGGTACACCTCACGGCCGCTGCGCAGCTCCCAGAAGCGGAAGTACCTCGACACGGTGGGCAGGACGATCTGCAGGGGGTGGAGTAGGGAGCGCGGCAGAGCGAGCAAGGCGTGTATGTAGGGCGCTCGCTTAGACGGTGGCTAAGAGATGTTAACTACCTCGCCTGGTATGCAGGAGGTCGTGGGTTCGATCCCGACCCCGACGTCTGTATATTTGGAGTTTGCATGTTTCTCCCCGTGGTCGCGTGGATTTTCCTCCGGGTCCTCTGGTTTTTTCCTTAACTTTTCTAACCAACATCACACGTTTCGAGTATTTGGCTGCCATACATTTCCACCTAATAAGCCACTTCGTTGAGATATCATTTGTGGCAAGGAAACTATTTTAAAAAGAGCGAAATAGCTCAGTGAACCCAACCTGGTAGCGTGCATGAAACTGAATCACTTATGTGTGGACGTCTGTGCAAACGTTGACGAGCAGCTGTAGAGACGGACTCGACTTGTAAACATCGATCTGCAATGCGATTTTTTGCGACGTGGTTAATCAGCACGTGCTGCGATTACTCGCCCAGATGTGGACAAAGCAGCTGTTGGTGATGAAGCAGAGTTGGGTTATATTAAGTAAAGCGGCTGTGACGCCTTGTGTGAATGTTGCTTTACACAATCCGATTTTAATTTTGTTAGATTAATTTGTGTGATTCCGAAAGTGATTTGGTTGCGAACTGACCCGATATCAAGGACAATTACATTTCACCTATTCTAATGCCGCAGTCGGGACAAGGGGACTGCAAGTGTCAGCTGTCTGTATGAAGTATAATGAGAATGCAGCACTGGTCAGAAAATTAGACACCCATAGACTCATCACACAGAGACCCAAAAACTCATCACACAAACCCCCAAAGACATACACAGAGATCCATGGATAGCAACGGTCCCCTGTTATCTGACGTTTCGCTCCGTGCGCTGGGAGCTTCTTCAGGAACTGAACAGGAACTAAAGAAGCTCTCGGCACATGGCTCGAAACGTCGTAAAACACGCGGAACACCTGAGATATCGGAGAACTGTGTGGCACAACCGCGAAAACCTGTGCAGTTGTAGCGTCGATCAATGTTCGTGAGAAACGATTTAACGTTCAGCAACATCGTCGGACCTTTCCTCACCTCGTCGCTGAAGGTGATCGTCCACTCGATGGGGAAGTCGTTGGTGGTGATGCTGTCGTAGGAGAACGCGATGGGTCCGCCGGTGCCTAGAGTGGAGACGAGGCAAGACACACGACACACTCGGACATGTCTCCTGAGGCAGTGAAATTTTCATTTACACATTATCAGCCCGGGGCAAGTAAGTAAGCACCTTTATTCACGTGAAAATCCAATAACTTAATGCACAGTATTGGGCGGTTCTCTCCTGCATTATCTTCTGAACTAGTTAAATGTCTGTAAAGAGTCTCAAACACTATGCAGCGGTTGTGAGTTCTGGGCCCATGGACCGCTGAGTAGGTGAGTGGGTGGATGAATAGATGAGTGGGTGTGTGAGTAGGTGAGCGAGTGGGTGGGTGACTTCCACGCCAATGGACCACTGAGTAGGTGAGTGGGTGGGTGAGTAGGTGATTGGCTGTGTCGAGTGGTGGTGGCGGGTTTAACTACACATTTATATTCACGCTATTCAACCCAAAAAATATCTTATAATATTGGACGCGAATGCCAAATTACCACATGCCAGTTTTCTATTGTTGGGGCAGGGGTAAGGTAACATCAATCTTTCATACACGTGGCAGTGTCCTCTCACCGTACTATCGGATAAATCTGCAGAGAGAGTCATCGACGAGTGGTGATCGTTTTTAAGCCACTGCATCTCATGAGCAAATACAAGAACGACAACAACAATAATACGACTTCTGAAATTGTTCAGGGTTCGAGAGACCTGGACGACTGCTTTTTTTGGCAGTGCATCGTTGACACACGTAGTCACCTGAGGGCAGGAAATCCCCTAAACAACAACAACAATGCCAAGCGTGACTCCAATTAAGTCAATGAAGCCCCGTCCATTTCCTCCCATCCAGCGGCACACGTGAGAAGAGAAGTGAGACTTGTTCCCAAACCCCCCTATTTATATGCTAGCAATGGCTCGACCAATCAGATAGTTAATCAATCTGAAGGCGACAGAGGTGACGCCTCTTTCCGCGATTTTCTACCTTACCCGTCGAGTTCAGAATCAGAATCGATATTTTATCCTGCAGGAATCCGATGAGCTATGAAGCTCTTCACAGATGTCCAGTAGGAGGCGGGTCAGCGAGTTACAAAAACGACAGAAACACACTTGGTGGAGTAATCGATCATTGGTGGATCAATCGATTGGTTAAACTAATTTCAGGGTCCCAGCTGTGATGAGGATGAACGTGCGTGTGGGCGTTGAGCGATGCGATTGGCTCACCTTCGACGACGACATTGACGCAGCGCAGCTCCGTCTCCTGGCTGCTCACACACGGCACACATTGGGTGAGTAAACGCGCGCGGGTGAGCTAACGCGCAGGTGAGCTAACGCGCGGGTGAGCTAACGCGCGGGTGAGCTAACGCGCGGGTGAGCTAACGCGCGGGTGAGCTAACGCGCGGGTGAGCTAACGCGTTACAACGCGGAACGTGCACACCGTTATAACGCGGTTTACGAGTTGTCAATCACGAACTACTTTCTTGAGCGGCGACATACACTCAGTTATTTGTCCTGCCGTCTCACGGCGTGCGCGTAGAAGTACAGTTTTCGCCGAACGCGTTTTTCGCTTTAACGCAGCACGACTCTTTAGGAACACATCCAGCGCGCTAAACGAGGACTTGCTGTGCAAGGACCAATGGGGAGCCCCACAAGTTGAAGGAATCATAACCCAAACAGCAAACAGCTCCAATCTTATACTAAACACAGATCTGTTGCGATTTGCATCACATCTCATCTCGTCCAACCTAACGACCGGCTGCAATATAACCCAAGGGGTCCCCCAAGTGGTAGCGTGAGGTGTACACAGCGCCTCTCTGATCAGTGGGACATTAGCCTGCGAGCAGGGGTGTGATGTTCCTTCCTGCGTGCTTTTTTTGTCCTCCCAACCAAAGAGATTTGCGAGCAAGTCATCAACTTGTGGCCACGAGATCGGCGCTCTTGGCCCTCTTTTTGTCGCACAATGCCACGGGGTCTGCAACGTCCCACGTGTGAAGCAGACAAGTGCGCACCATTGGTCGATGCACTTGCAAGTAATTCACTCTCATCTCATTGCTCCTTTCGACAGTGCCAGTTATGCTACCGGACTCGCTATTGGCCTGGAGTGGCTACTGACGCGTTGCTGTCGGACGCGTAGAAGCAGATCTGGTGGCTCTGCACGTCCGCCCGGCCAGGGGTCCAGCTCAGCGCCGTGTGGAAGAGCTTCGGGTCTCCGGCATCAGCTATGACGGCACCCTTCTGCACCCCGACGGGCGCGATGGTTCCCAAGCGCACGATCGTCACACTGTGCAGAGACACACAGCAGCAACAGCAGCAGGTCGAGGTCATGAGGTCGAGGTCAAAGGGGATGTTTTCTGGAACGATGTTTTCTGGCTCATCACGCGTGGGAGAGGATGCTGGCATGCCTCTCTGTGCGAGTAGCTTTATGGTTAAAATGCAAAATCTTTTACCTTGAATTTTGCTTCTTATTTATTACAGTTAATTTATCGTGTTTGTACAGAGACTCCCCTACTTACGAACGAGTTAGGTTCCAGAGGTTTGTTCGTCAGTCGATTTGTTCAAAAGCTCAACTTGCTGCTGTCTATTCCAAACATGGTATACGGCATGTACACTAAACACTGGAAATTGATTTAAAAGTTGTATAATCTCCTGTGGATGTAGATGCGACTGGTTCTTCGTGTAGATGCCGCCACCGCCATCTATTGCGTGGCGGTTCAACTTATGACTCTCGGTCCAAATAGGGAAGTGGATATATGGGCAGGTTTGTTCGTATCTCTCAAAGTTGTAAGTCGAATGTTCGTAAGTAGAAGAGTCCTTATATTTCATTGTTTTAGCTGTGATTAAAAATTTTCCCTTTTTGTGGAAAGTTTCTTACAGATTAAAAATCCGTTTAACCTTTCAATATTTTTCTTATTTTGCATATGTAAATGTTTGCCTATTATATAATCTTGATTTGAAGCTTTCGTGACTGCAGGAATCCATACTCTTTGGTTCTTTCGGTAAAGTCACGTTGGTAGAAACATAATAATAGATCACGACGTTCCAATCGCCACACAAGCAACCGTCTTCAGGTGAGAGAGAGAGACAGGCTACTAAAACATGTCCTAAAATATAAAGGTGAGTGACTCGATAAGGTGAACCTTCTTGTCTCGCAGTCTGTTAAAAGATCTAACAGTTGTGTGAAAACCCTCCACGTAGAAGAGGAGGGTCTGGATTCCTGCAGTCACGAAAGCTTCAAATCAAGATTGAACCGTCTCAAGTTCTGTTTTGTTAATGTGTCACGTGCAAAAACTCCAACGGAAGATGGCCCCTTGCTTGCCCTCATAGGACATTGCAAGGGTCAGGCCTGACAACGGGTCCCTGGTCTAGACGGCTAGTAGAGGTTTTGTCCCAAAGCTTGGCTCCTGGATGTTCCAGCCAAACAATTGTGAAACGTGCAGGACGCAAGAGGCTTTGGGACTGATCTTCTACGTCACCGGTACGGGACAGACTCAGTGACTTAAGCCCCACTCACCCTGCCGCCGCGTCGCTGGGCAGGGAAATGTCGACCTCCAGCTTAAATAGGACGCCCTGCGTAGCTTGGAACGTATTTCCGTTCAGAGGCGTCACTCCCGTGAAAAATGGACCCGAGCAAGAACTTCCAGTCTCGACTGCCAGAGAAAAACAAGACGACCACAAAACACAGACGTGCGAAGGTTTTCATGGTGATTCAGTGCTTTTCGGCTCCCTGGCCTGGTTTTTCTGGTTACCCGTGATGTCCGATGGGTTTTTTTTCTTTCTTTTTTCCACGTGCTGAAGAAGCTTCCAGCACGTAGAGCAAAACATTGGACATCACGCTAAACGACCCGTGACCTTTGACATCCGACAATTTTACGAGCTTTTATGAGCTTTTAGAAATGTACACTCATATTAAAGAAGGACACCAGCTCGTACGTCGCCCAGATCAACAAGGTCTGCGTCTCCAATCGAGCAGCAGCTACGACGCCATCAGGAAGCAAATGAATCAAAAATCCTAACAGCAACATAACGTGGGAAACATTAGGATCATACGGAGTAGGGAAAAGACTGACGCAGATTCTGCAGGATATAGGTGAAAGGTCAAAGTCAGGAGTACAAGTTTGGACAGGAAACAGGAGAATGGTTCCCAACAACAATAGAAATGAGATCGGGAGATCCACTATCACCAAACAACTTCATCACATACTTGGAAAGAGGGATGGATGCCATTCAAGACAAAGGCACAGGGATATTTGTGCAAGGATAAACAATAAACAACCTGAGATTTGTGGACGACGTAGATCTGATGGAAGAAAGCTTCATAGCACTGCAGGAAAGAGTTTGTACGCTGAATAAGTCAGGAAAGGATGCAGGGCTGAGGATTAATGTGGACAATGGTACTCGGAAGGGAGGACATTGAGAAAAAAGAGTTAGAATAGAAAGCAGCATGATTGTGAATTTAAAGGAATTTGTATACTTGGGAAGTCTACTAACATAGAACGATGACTGCACGAAAAACATCAGAGCAAAGATCTCAAAGGCAAAAGGAGTCATGGCAGGATTCAATAACATCTGGAGAAGCAAACAAATCAGCTAGAATACCAAACTGAACATCTTAAGAACATGCATGTTCAGTGCAGATTTGTATGCCTGCGAGACTTGGACATTTAAAGTTTCAGTTTTCATTTCATTTATTTGGAATAACCCTGTGAGCCATTCGGCTCTTGATTCGGGTGCAACCGCAACAAGCAATACAATTGCAAGATACATTAAAAATTTACTGTACGCAAATTGAAACATCCCCTACAAAAACAATAAAATATTCCAGAAAAAGCACCGTTTGTTTATGCTGCGTACTAAACTGTGCAAAAAAATCCCAATTCGATGTTAGATCACAATAACAATCAAAATACAATTTAGATTTCGATTTAAAGCTTTCGTGACTGCAGGGATTCATATTCTTGGTTCTTTCGGTAAAGTCACGTAGAATGGAAATAATAAAATAATAATCCGACAGCTCTGTTTCTTCACCTGAGGACGGCTGCTTGCGTTGTGGCCGAAACGTCGTGATTTTTATTGTTTTATTTTTATCAATTTTTATTTCATTTTTACCTACGTGACTTTACCGAAAGAACTAAGAGTATGAATCATTGCAGTCACGAAAGCTTCAAATCTAGAATAAATACAATTTAGATATTTGCACTCGAAATGAATTGCTACAGGAGGATATGGTATCTAAACTGGACCCAAAGAGTGACCAACGTAGAAGACAAAGGCTGCACATAAGAAGAAGTCCAGACGATGTAGACGGTGATGAGAAGGAAACTGCCATTATTTGGACACCACATGTTGGACAACACCAAGAGAATTAAAAGTGTGTTGGCTTGACGACCACATAAGAGATTGCTGCCAGAAAGATGTGGCACCACTTGAGCATGTTGGCACAAGACAGAGGACTGATTTGAAGCTATCATGACTGCAGGAATCCATATTATTTGGTTCTTTCGGGAAAGTCACCGTCTTCACCTGAAGACGGCTGCTTGTGTTGCGATCGAAACGTCGTGATCTATAATTTTTTTCTACCTACGTGACTTTACCGAAAGAACCAAAGAGTAAAGACGGAGGATTATAAAGATGATGATGATGATGATGCGAAATGTATGAACTCTTTTGCAATTAATTTTGCTTGTTTTTGCTGGAATTTAGATTGGTTTGGTAAAATGAAGACGAACCCGGGTGATAAGATTAGTATATTTTTGTCTTGAAAAGCGACTTGAGTGGTGGAGGGCACAGCCTAACAAGGCTATCGGCCACTCATTCAGTCCCATTCATTGGATAAGTACATCCCCTCTTCAGAGCTTGTTGTCAGCTTGGGCAGAATTACAGGAATCATCAACTATTGTTTACACAAGTATAACACAAGTGCTGAAGCACCAACGAAATTAAGGAGCACAACTGAAAAGAAGACTGCACATGGGTAGCAGCACGCATCAACTTAGCATCAAAACGCGTTTCCAAAACACCCAATAATATTTTTATGTACAGCGCACTTAAAAGGCTCAGCATTTTGAACTGCCTTACATCACATAACAATGTCATATGAAAGCCGAATAATAGGAAACACGAGATCTTTATTTCTGCTAAAAGTAGTGACATTACCCGATGCCACAATTGGTGGAATTTTTTTTACGTGAAATGTGATGTCATATCTTGTGACGTCATGCTTTGATCCTAAACCACAAAATATCGGATCATTCTAAATTTGACATCTAGCCCCGATTTCAGGATTATTAAATAATATATATTTTTTTATTTAATCTGAAAATTACGGAGCACATCACTTCGGGGCCGTCCATAAATGACGTCACGCACCTAGGGGGGGGGTCAGACAATTGTGACGATGTGTGACGAGGGGGGGGGGGGGTTGAGAAATGTGACGTCACATCAAAATGCACAACTTTAAATAAATATAGACAACACGTTCTACTTAATTAAATAGACTCTTTAATAAATGTTTTCTCCTACAACATCAGAGTGCAGCGCCACATTAAATACGCACTATAATGACAATAGTTTAAAGCGATTTGAAGCATGTTTTTTTTTTTGGGCGTCATATTCGAGGGGGGGGTCTGACTGTTTGTGACGCCGTGTGACGATGGGGGGGGGGTAAAAAAATCGTCAAAAATCGCGTGATGTCATTTATGGACGGCCCCTTCGTGACATCACGATGCGCCTGACGGGTGTGCGCGACTCACTCTCGAAGAGGACCTGCAGCGGGATGCTGGAGAGCGGGCTGCTGGGGGAGTACGAGGTGGAGTCCATGGTGATGCTGCTGCGTGGGAAGTCCTCGATCATCAGCGCCAGGGCCCAGAGGCCCGAGGCGTTGGTGGGCACCGTGAACGTGACGGTGCACGCGTCCTGCACCACAAAGCAGAGGTGGGACAAAGTCATTGTTATGCAAGTCACAAGTAAGTCTCAATTCTTTGCTCTCGAGTCCCGAGTCAAGTCGAGTCAAAGATGAGGCAAGTCCAAGTCGAGTCTGAAGTCATCAAAACCATGACTCGAGTCTGACTCGAGTCCAAGTCGCATGACTCGAGTCCACACCTCTGAGGTGGGACAAAGTCATTGTTGTGCAAGTCACAAGTAAGTCTCAAGTCTTTGCTCTCGAGTCCCGAGTCAAGTCGAGTCAAAGATGAGGCAAGTCCAAGTCGAGTCTGAAGTCATCAAAATCATGACTCGAGTCTGACTCGAGTCCAAGTCGCATGACTCAGGTCCACACCTCTGCCACAAAGCGACGCACGTTCGTTCGTTCGCCGATGCATGCGGTCGGTCAGACTTCTCAAAATTGGACAAATGTTGGCGCCAGTTCTGGCTACCTTCCCCTCGTGCCCGTCGCGTTCCCACATCTCCGAATCCCGCTTATTTGGTGGATTGATGATTGTCTTTTTCCAGTCCAGTGACAGCTGTTCCCTATTCCAGGCAGCTTTACTTACGTCGTTGCAACTCCTCCAACACACCATCGACCGCCCCCCCCCCCTATGCCCTTCTTTGTTCAATTTAACTTTCTGATATTAACCTACAAGGCACTAAATGAACTTGCGACTGTCTAGCTCAAGTCAACTGCTCTCATGCTACACTTTTAAATGTATTTTCCCTCGACTCTGGGATAATCTATAGTGTAGAGATGGGTATAGCAAGTCCTCGTTTAATGCGGTAGTAGTAGTAGTAGATGCATTGTTGAAAGGTTCCGCGTTGAGCGAAAAACGCGTTCCGCGAAAACAATTTCCCGCCCATAAATAATGTCCTGATAAAGTTTGGCGAGATGTGATGTAGCACACACACAGCAGTGAGATGTGATGTACACACACACAGTGTGATGTGATGTACACACACACAGCAGTGTGATGTGATGTAGCACACACACACACACAGCAGTGAGATGTGATGTAGCACACACAGCAGTGTGATGTGATGTACACACACAGCAGTGTGATGTGATGTACACACACACACAGTGTGATGTGATGTACACACACGCAGCAGTGAGATGTGATGTACACACACACACACAGTGTGATGTGATGTACACACACAGTGTGATGTGATGTACATCACATCACACAGTGTGATGTGATGTACACACACACGCACAGCAGTGTGATGTGATGTACACACACACAGCAGTGTGATGTGATGTACACACACAGTGTGATGTGATGTACACACACAGCAGTGTGATGTGATGTACACACACACAGCAGTGTGATGTGATGTACACACACACAGTGTGATGTGATGTACACACACACAGTGTGATGTGATGTACACACACACAGTGTGATGTGATGTACACACACACAGTGTGATGTGATGTACACACACACAGCAGTGTGATGTGATGTACACACACACAGCAGTGTGATGTGATGTACACACACACAGCAGTGTGATGTGATGTACACACACACACAGTGTGATGTGATGTACACACACACACACAGTGTGATGTGATGTACACATACACACAGTGTGATGTGATGTACACACACACACAGTGTGATGTGATGTACACACACACAGCAGTGTGATGTGATGTACACACACACAGCAGTGAGATGGTATGCCACCACTGCGTTACTGTTTCATTCCTCGTACTGTATCGCTGTACCGCTCAGCCGTGCAGCTCAAAGTAGTTTGTCGTCTACCGCTCAGAAACCGCGTTATGACGGTGCACGTTCTGTGTTATGGCGGTGCACGTTCTGTGTTATGACGGTGCACGTTCTGCGTTATGACGACGAACGCTGGGTGATTGTGCATTCTGCTGCTATACATCAAGACTGTGTAGTCAATATTACGGGGTTATGTTTTGCAGTCTTTGGTGACTAGTCTGGGACCATCAACTTGCTACACTTGTGAACCTGGATTAAACCCAACTCCGCCTATATGCGTCTATAGGCCACTGTGTGTCAATGGGTCTCTATGCAGTCTATGAAACCCGTAGGTTACCGGTGACCGTGCAGAGACCATCAGTTTGCTATACTTGAGAACCCATTTCAATCATGCATGACTGAAACCGGAATTTGAATCCGGGGATTTGAGTTCAGTGCTCTGAAGTCTCATCCATCCGGTTACCTGCCACATGTACCGGTTTTCCACATGAATGAGACGAGAAGCACGTACAGTCGATGGCGAGGTGATTCTGTGTGTCGGTGTATTGACATGACGTCACCTGTAACAAATGCGTCTGCAGCCCTGCCCCAGGCTGCATTCAGATCGATGTCTTGTGAAACCATTAAATAGTATTTGGGTCACAGCGTGGCTCAGTAGTAATAAGTGGAAACATCACCTGTACCGTGAGAGTACCCGGGCCGGCACGGCTCGGATTGTGCCAGTGGGAGAAGGGGTAATGGATGCGACAGGACGCACCCCGTCCAGAGTTCCGAAGGGCGCGACTCCACAGATGCTCCCGCACTCGTCGAGGCTGTCCCTGTTGGCGTAGCGACACTTCACCACATCCTTGTCGGAGTCCAGCACAGGGATGCTCCACACCGTGGTGCAGCCCACTTTGAGCCTGCGGGACGTCCGTCACACCCGCCGATGTTTAATTTTGCGGGGCGCTCGCACGCTTCGGCAGCTCACGTCGCCTCGTATCAACATCTCGCATCAAGGGAACCGGCACACTGGCGGCTGTCTCTGTGGGGTACAAGGTGTACGCAGAATGGGCCTGCAAGTGGGAAAAAGAGAGTATGGATTCCTGCAGTCACGAAAGTTTCAAATTTTAGATTGAAATATTTTCCTGTTCTATGATAGTCACAGAAAACCTCCCGGGGGCGGGGTGGGGTATTTATTTAATTTATTATCCCAAATCAAGAAATCTTGAGTATTTATTTTTTCTCCACCTGATAGATTCGGACCGTGACATCAACACACACGGTCTACTATTTTTCAAATGACGTCACGAGATACATAACGTCCACTGTGAAGCAAATGGTGCATCTTTACTTTTTGATCTTACCAGGGAAGGCCCACTGAGCGCGATGTAGTTGTTTTTGCAGAAGCGACCTGGCTATCACAAATGAAAGCTCAATGAAGTGGCTTATGCAGAAAATTATAGCAGCCAAATAGTCCAAACGCGTGATTCTAAATGTGGAGGGGAAAACTGGAGGACCTGGAGAAAAATCCATGCGTCTCCAGGGAGAACATGCAAAGGCCAAACATAGAGCAGGCGTCAGGTTTGGGATCGAACCCACGACCTCCTGTATACCAGGCGAGGTAGTTAACATATCCTAGCCACTGTGGCGTCCTTCATGATCAATACATGGGCAGCATTAATCAGCGGTGGCCACCACACTTGAACCACAGACCTCTTTAACAAGCAGGACACATGGTTGTGTTTTTTCAACACTGACATAATAATTTTTTGTGTTTATCCTTTAAGTTAATATATTAATCTACTGTCATTGCTAATATCTGTTTTTATTCATTCTGTGGGATCACCTCCAATCCTTTGTTTAAAAAAACTTGACCGAGAACCCCAAATGAAATCGAGACAACAAAACATAATTGAAGTTGAATGCTCAAAGATTATGCCCTGTAGTCGTTGTTTTTAAAGTCCTAAATTCATTTCAAAAGAGACATCACGCATCGTGCATTACTGTTAATGGTAGCCAACTTTAACATTTGTTAAAATAAATCAAATAACCCAATGTAACTTTTGGGCCACCCTATATAATAACCCTATGTATCCTGACTTTCGGGCAATCCTGTAGAAACCTGTCACAACATAAACTTGCCACAAGTCTTCTAATCGCTTGGCCCTGCTGCGTACTTGATGAGCGGCTTGGAGGTGGTCATGGGGGAGATGTTGGGGCTGCCGGTGTCGCTCCGGGTGCCCGGGTTGAGTACGGTGATCATGGACCACGCCGGGCTGCTTCCAGGGTCGTAGGTGCCCTGAGAAGTGGCGATGGTCACGGGCACCCAGCAACACCTTGTGAAGCTATGGTCAGACACGTGTGCCACAACAACCAATATCATCAGCATAGTGGTGTTTGTTATCATTGCCACCTTCTTCTTGTCGTACGGTTGCTGATGTAGATGCAGAGCAACAACCGCACTTTCACATTCAGATGGGTCAAGCCCAGATAACCACATCAGGAGCAGCGGAGTTGTGTATCGCTGTAATGTATCCTTTGTATTTATGGATCGAAGCATTGCTTTGTCATACGTTGTAGGGTATGTTCTGGATGACCACAGTCGCACGCTCCTACTGGAGTGTTTTTAATTTTAGATGTGCGCATCAGGTATCCGCATCTGCCGGGGTGTGTGCAGTGGATGCGATTTAGGGTGTACCATGAGCTTCGTGGAAGATCAAACCCCAGGGATCTTCTACGTTGGGTCTTTCACAACTCGGTGTTTGTTTGCGAGTTCTTTTGAGCTCCATTCCGCTCTCTAAGCTTCATCGGGGGTTGAATTCGCATCGTTTAAGGTTCAGTTCATGGGTCCAAAAGGGCTTGCGGCGTGACTTCAACTTCACCATACTCTTTGGTTCTTTCGGTAAAGTCACGTAGGTATCAAATAAATTAAATCACGACGTTTCGGTCGCAACACAAGCGTCCGTCATCAGGTGGGACAACCACAGCAAGAAACAATTGCTGAAGTGGGCAAAGGGGGCTGCTGCAACAAGAGGCCATTTCGGCAAGAGAAGGGGGGAGGAGCCAGGGAGGAGAGACAGGGAGGGTGGGGGTGTGGGGTAAGGGGAGTGGAGGCTACAAGTAAGACTCAAGCACGACAGAAAATGCCAGGGTGGGGAGTGGTGCTTGAATCTTACTTGTAGCCTCCACTCCCCCTACCCCACACCCCCACCCTCCCTGCCTCCTCCCCCCACCTTCTCTTGCCTATATGGCCGCTTGTTGTAGCAGCCGCTTTTGCCCACTTCAGCAATTGTTTCTTGCTGTGGTTGTCCAACCTGATGACGGACGCTTGTGTTGCGCCCGAAACGTCGTGATTTAATTTATTGTATTTTATACCTACGTGACTTTACCGAAAGAACCAAAGAGTATGGATCCCTGCAGTCACGAAAACTTCAAATCTAGATTCAATTCCACCAGTTTCGCATACGACTCAGGGGCCATTATCATTGTCATAATCGCTGATGTTAGCAAACCCATCGTCATCATCACCATCAATGGCATCCACATGATGGTCATCATTGCAGTTATTACCATCATGAGTTGTCATAATCATCATCAACGTCATTGCCATCAAAATGGTAAAACTATTGTCATCAACATCACAATCATCCTCACTGGCATCGTTAATTGTCACTTGGGGTATCGTGCCATCCTTTATTTGAATCCGCGAGCTGCCAACTCAGGAAGGCGGCCTTCATTGGGGTAGCCTCTAGAGGCCCTTTTGCGAGCCGCTCATCTCCGCACCCACCTCTGAATTCTGACCCCCCCCCCCCCCCCGCGGTTCAGCGCTGTGCATTGTGGAAAGTGATTCCCATGAATATTCTAAAGGTAGAGCTCTGGTTCACGTGTGCGATTTTATTTTTTTCCAGTTTGCTCTCTTGTAACTCTGCGTGTTTTCATAACGCGAATTAGATATAAAGCGATGAATGTATTAGGAAACACGTTTTATAACGCAGATGGGAATTGTATATAACGCGATCGAGTGAATGGAACTACGTCGCGCGAGTAGGAATAAGCGGTTGTACGACTGCCTCGGCGTAGCATCGTCACACAAGGCGGGATGCTGCTGGATGCTTCTAGATGCTACCCACACGCCTCGGTCTTTGTTCAGCCTGCATACACATGTCACGCGTTGTCGCGGACTGTGATTTACCCCTAGATTATATATTATAACACGATTTCACCATAACGTGGCGTTCTTAAGGAACGCAACTACTACCGCGTTATAGGAGAACAGTTTTCAGGCAGAGTGAGAGAGTCCAGGATAACGTTATCCACGGGTTATTCTGGAGCCTTTCAGGCAGAGCGAGTCCAGGAGAAACGTTATTAACAGGGAACCCTGTTTCGAATACACTTACTATTTTAAAAAATTGCCTACAAACTCTGTAACAACTACAAAACAATAGCTTTAACTCTTTCTGCCAATAAAAAAATAGATACCTTTTACAAGGCATTAAGTTTGCATTAATTACATGTCCTTGTGATGTCTTAATGACTTGCAAAAGGCATCTATTTGGTATTTGAACATCTTGCCACCTGCTTTGTTGCCAGAAATGGTAAAACCTATTCTTATTTTTCATCATTTTGGAAACTGGCTAAAAGTTCTCTCAGATGGGGGGTGTCACATGGTTCCCATGCAATGTTTGATGCAGCCAGGGTGTGACTTCACAGCTCGGATTAAATTGTTTTACCTACGTGAATATGATTCCTGATGGCACGGCGGCAACCCAACGTGGACTCTCCTCTTCACTCCATCGACTGCCGATCCCCTTCCGGTTCTCACCCTATATCCTCCTCACGTGACCCTGACTCCTCCTCCTCCTCCTCACATGACCCTGACTCCGCCCCCACTCACCCCGACGACCAGGCTCCACCTCCCCTAATACTCCGGCCCGCGTGAGTGGTGCGGAGGCAGCGCCCACCCTTTCCTTGCTCGCATTACATTAGTAGCAAGGTTATAGAGTTACAGGCAGATTGTTTGATACATGATGTGTATTAGTAACGGGGTTCTAGAGTTACAGGCAGATTGTTTGATACATGATGTGTATTAGTAACAGGTTATAGAGTTACAGGCAGATTGTTTGATACATGATGTGTATTAGTAACAGGTTCTAGAGTTACAGGCAGATTGTTTGATACAGCAAGTGTATTAGTAACAAGGTTATAGAGTTACAGGCAGATTGTTTGATACATGATGTGTATTAGTAACAGGGTTCTAGAGTTACAGGCAGATTGTTTAATACATGATGTGTATTAGTAACAGGTTATAGAGTTACAGGCAGATTGTTTGATACATGATGTGTATTAGTAACAGGGTTCCAGAGTTACAGGGAGATTGTTTGATACATGATGTGTATTAGTAACAAGGTTCTAGAGTTACAGGGAGATTGTTTGATACATGATGTGTATTAGTAACAGGGTTCCAGAGTTACAGGCAGATTGTTTGATACATGATGTGTATTAGTAACAGGTTATAGAGTTACAGGCAGATTGTTTGATACATGATGTGTATTAGTAACAAGATTCTAGAGTTATAGGCAGATTGTTTGATACATGATGTGTATTAGTAACAGGTTATAGAGTTACAGGCAGATTGTTTGATACATGATGTGTATTAGTAACAAGGTTCTAGAGTTACAGGGAGATTGTTTGATACAGCAAGTGTATTAGTAACAGGTTATAGAGTTACAGGCAGATTGTTTGATACATGATGTGTATTAGTAACAAGGTTCTAGAGTTGCAGGGGGATTGTTTGATACAGCAAGTGTATTAGCAAGAGGGTTCCAGAGTTACAGGCAGATTGTTTGATACATGATGTGTATTAGTAACAAGGTTATAGAGTTACAGGCAGATTGTTTGATACATGATGTGTATTAGTAACAGGGTTCTAGAGTTATAGGGAGATTGTTTGATACATGATGTGTATTAGTAACAAGGTTCAAGAGTTACAGGCAGATTGTTTGATACATGATGTGTATTAGTAACAGGTTATAGAGTTACAGGCAGATTGTTTGATACATGATGTGTATTAGTAACAGGTTATAGAGTTACAGGCAGATTGTTTGATACATGATGTGTATTAGTAACAAGGTTCTAGAGTTATAGGGAGATTGTTTGATACAGCAAGTGTATTAGTAACAGGTTATAGAGTTACAGGCAGATTGTTTGATACATGATGTGTATTAGTAACAAGGTTCTAGAGTTACAGGCAGATTGTTTGATACATGATGTGTATTAGTAACAAGGTTCTAGAGTTACAGGCAGATTGTTTGATACATGATGTGTATTAGTAACAGGTTATAGAGTTACAGGCAGATTGTTTGATACATGATGTGTATTAGTAACAAGGTTCTAGAGTTATAGGGAGATTGTTTGATACAGCAAGTGTATTAGTAACAGGTTATAGAGTTACAGGCAGATTGTTTGATACATGATGTGTATTAGTAACAGGTTATAGAGTTACAGGCAGATTGTTTGATACATGATGTGTATTAGTAACAGGTTATAGAGTTACAGGCAGATTGTTTGATACAGCAAGTGTATTAGTAACAAGGTTCTAGAGTTACAGGGAGATTGTTTGATACATGATGTGTATTAGTAACAGGGTTCCAGAGTTACAGGGAGATTGTTTGATACATGATGTGTATTAGTAACAAGGTTATAGAGTTACAGGCAGATTGTTTGATACATGATGTGTATGAGTAACAGGTTATAGTGTTACATGCAGATTGTTTGATACATGATGTGTATTAGTAACAGGGTTCCAGAGTTACAGGGAGATTGTTTGATACATGATGTGTATTAGTAACAGGGTTCCAGAGTTACAGGCAGATTGTTTGATACATGATGTGTATTAGTAACAGGTTATAGAGTTACAGGGAGATTGTTTGATACATGATGTGTATTAGTAACAGGTTATAGAGTTACAGGCAGATTGTTTGATACAGCAAGTGTATTAGTAACAGGGTTCTAGAGTTACAGGGAGATTGTTTGATACATGATGTGTATTAGCAACAGGTTATGGAGTTACAGGCAGATTGTTTGATACATGATGTGTATTAGTAACAAGGTTCTAGAATTACAGGAAGATTGTTTGATACATGATGTGTATTAGTAACAGGTTATAGAGTTACAGGGAGATTGTTTGATACATGATGTGTATTAGTAACAGGTTATAGAGTTACAGGCAGATTGTTTGATACAGCAAGTGTATTAGTAACAGGGTTCTAGAGTTACAGGGAGATTGTTTGATACATGATGTGTATTAGTAACAGGTTATAGAGTTACAGGCAGATTGTTTGATACATGATGTGTATTAGTAACAGGTTATAGAGTTACAGGCAGATTGTTTGATACGTGATGTGTATTAGTAACAAGGTTCTAGAGTTACAGGGAGATTGTTTGATACAGCAAGTGTATTAGTAACAGGTTATAGAGTTACAGGCAGATTGTTTGATACATGATGTGTATTAGTAACAGGTTATAGAGTTACAGGCAGATTGTTTGATACATGATGTGTATTAGTAACAGGGTTTCCATGGACGTTCAACGTCTACAGTGCCTCAGAGTACAGACATTCACCATGGGGCAACCGGTGACAGGCTTGTGTCTTCACTGCATCAGAGCCCAGGGGTCTGAGGCTGCAAGCCGCTCCTGAGTCTAGCCCAGGGTTCTGAGGCCAAGGAGAATTTGCCGAGTCACAACTCTTTTGTGCGGTTGGGGGACTTTCAGGCGACGCCAGTGGTTTGTATCATGTGATTGTTTTTGCGTTGTGTTTAGTTGTGTTGATTATTCAAGTGTATTTCGTAAGGGTTGACTGTGCTGTGGAATGGCTGTGTGCTGGGAGCTCAGGTGGGCTGGACTACTTTACGAGGGGTTTGCAAAGAACCCCCGTGGGACCCAACCCTCACACAGCCACCGCGCCTCTCTTATCAGGGCACCCCCACGTGTCTCTCCACGTCACAACCATTGTTATCATCGTCGCCATGGACATCGTCATCATCATCAGCCACGTGTCTCTCAACGTCATGACCATTGTTATCATCGTCACCATGGACATCGTTATCATCATCAGCAACGTGTCTCTCACCTGATGATGCTCTGCTGCGTGGAAGGGACTGTGAAGTTGAAGCTCCCCTTGCCCACCATCCAGTCCGAGTTGGTATTCTGCTCGATGCACGCGATATTCATGGTGCGGCTTTCGCTGCAGCCCTGGGTGCATTGCCACGGGTCGCCCGTGGAGAAGTACGTCCCAGCCACGATGTCGTCGTCCGTGCAGGGGGTCATGGACGAGCGGCGCCAAGCCAGCATGTAGCTGAACTTCACCTGCGGAGAGTCAGCGTGTGACGTGTACGGCTACTGCTTTGTGTAGATGTAGGGGTTGCTGAGTGGCAACCTCTATTCGGAAATAAATACATATGGAGTGATACCCCGGTTTACGCTGGCGGTGCGTTCCTGGAAGGTGCGACGACGAATATCGAAACGACGTCAATCGAAGCGATTTACAGTCCCAAGTATGATCGAGAAGGCCGAGTCCAGCTTCACGTGTTTCTAGAGCGCCTTCGTTCAAGGCGCTGTACACAGTTTAAAGATGATTACAAGAACCGAGTGATTTTGTTGGCAAGGGGCAGTGCGAGGGCCGATGAATAATAAGTCACCATAACCAGAAAGGCACGTGGGGGGGGGGGGGGTCAGGAAAGAGCTACAGGAAAGGGACGGGAGGGAGTGGAGGGGCTAGGGGAGGGAAGAGGAAGAGAATGGCCAATGGAGAATATGTTCCGAACAGTTTTACAGATAATTATTCAGTTGTAAAGTACGTTTATATCATCTTGAGGACAGGGGTGTAAAAGGTAAATCGGCATTAGACAAGAGCCACTTAAAACAGATGCATTTGTAGCGTCGGAACAACATGGCATACGCCGCCCTCTGTATACAAACCTGTAGTTGCGGGCACGGGTCTGTAGGGGGTGCCACCCTGAGATAGAGAGAGAGCCGGACCGTTGAGAGGCCGAGTTCCCCGCCCCCTCGACCCCAGGTGAGGGGTTGGGGGGTTATTCCAGAGCCCCCTGGAAGGTTTCAGAAAGGGGGCGGTACCAGGGGCGGAGAGTCCCCGAGGAGTGTATAAAAGACGGACCTCAGGACGGCTCGAGGAGTGCTCTGAAGACGAAGACTGAAGACCAGCTAGGCTCAAACCCTGGCACCCCCGGGATCCGACGTCCTTTTAAGGGCCGGGGCCGAGCACGGACCAGTGGTCGAGACCAGCACCTTGGCTGGGTCGGGTCAGCATAGCCTCCCCTAGGCCACTCTTAGTCGGAGGACTCGGAGCCCGTAGCCCCTGTGATAGGGCACGACAGCCCAGAGGCCATACCTCCCAGGTAGCGGGGGTAAAGAGCCTCGTGTTACGATATTTCAATAAACCGTGTTGCCTCTAAGCTACGTCTCCGGTCTCCGTGGGAACCCACTACACATTCACCGGTTAAATAGTAGCGACGTACGAAGTATCTGCTTTTATCAGAGTAAGTACTGTTTTTCATGTGTGGTTCAATGTTGAGCAGAATTCATATTTTGGACCAGAGGCCTTTACATTCAATTAGAGATGTACTTGCTACTTGGCATGGCCGATGCAAATGTAGAGCGACATCTATAATTTTACATCAAGGTGGTTGGGTTAATTAGTGCTACAACACTGCTAGAATTGTATAGAATCCAAACAAACAGGGATATCATTGAAATACAATGTGCGGGTTCCAGTTGGGGTTGTTGGTCTCAATCGGATTGGGTCATGGGTAGGCTCGTGGTGCAGAAATGCAGGAATCGCACGGAGCGACAAAGCCAGGAAGCTTCCATACAGCGTTACTCACGAAAAAACTAAACTGAACTATTATTATTTTACCAAGTAAGGCCCACTGAGCTATGTAGCTCTTTTTCAGAAGCGACCTGTCCACAAATGATAGCTCAACGAAGTGGCTTATCATCATCACGTGGAAATGTATAGCAGCCAAATACTTGAAACGTGTGTTTCTAAATGTGGAGGGAAAAAACCCGAGGACCCAGCAGGCGTCAGGGTCGGCATCGAACCCACGACCTCCTGTATATCAGGTAAGGTAGTTAACATCTCCTAGTCACCATGGCGCCCCAAAGATAATGCCACTTGATTGATTCGAAGTTAAACCTCTGCTGCCAAACCCGAGCTTACCATGAGTACACTGCCCAGATATGCGAAGTCCACGGTCTCTAGAAGTGCCCCATTGCTCGTATTAAATACCCAGGAAGGTGCTTGGATATTTTTGGTGGGGCCTTAACATCAATGGTTCTGGCTCAGAGTCTTTGATCTCGTAACCATGCGGTCACCTCTACCATTTATGGCTTGCAGATTAGAGGCCGACCGAAACTTTGTGCCATGATGTTTTCCTGGCTGAGGGATTTCTCCTCCCCCAGGACCTCACAGAAATGCTCAGCAAATCTGCAAACTTGTTCCTGGGGGTCGGAGATTGGGTCACCGTGTTTTCCCCTAATGATGGTAATAGGTGTGGCGCTGCAGGTTACTTTTTTGATGGAGTTAAATAGTGATTTGTGATCGCAGGCCACTGAGGCAGACTCCATTTCCTCAACAACCTGCGACCACCACCCATCCTTGCAGCGCCTTACGGCTCTCCGAACCTCCGAGCGAAGGCTGCGGTAAGCCTCCTCATTCTCTGACATGGGATGCTGGAGCCCAGGCATGTCCAAAGTCCGGCCCGCAGGCCAATCACGGCCCGGGGTCAGATTTCATACAGCCCGCAGCTTCGGTCTTATAATCTATTATTTATGGCTCGCTAGCTCTGTCAGAATAAATACATCATAAAACTTTAAAGATGTAATTCCTACTTTCACCACACGGTGGCAGCACCATTCTAATGCTATCTGGCTCTGCATCCGTGCCGCGAACCCTTCTCGATTCATTTCTACGGTGACGTAATATATCACAACGATGTGAGGTGGCTAAGTCGGGGGTCCGCACTGCAGCGATTTTTCTCTTTCAAAGAGGAAATTGGAAATTTTTGGGTGAGAAGGGACAACCAATGGAAAAACTGTCCGATCCTGTATGGCTGGCAAATCTGGCTTTTTTGGTTGACATAACGAAGCATCTGAATGCGCTGAATGTTAATCTTCAAGGAAAAGATGCAGTGGTGAGCCAGCTATATGCTCACATCAAAGCCTTTGGAACCAAACTGCAACTTTTCCAAAGACACTTGTCCCAAACAGAGCCCTGCACCGTGCACTTCCCAGCTTTGAAATAAGTCATTGACAGTTTCTCACAGGACAACATCGGTGCGCAAATGAAGAGTTATGCAACAGCTATCGCATCTCTTTCTGTGGGATTTAACAAACGCTTTCGGGACTTTGCGGTTATTGAAAAGGACATGTTGCTTTTCTCTTCTCCCTTCTCCGTGGACCCTGATGATGCTCCTCATGCGCATCTTACAGATGACTAGTCGATGGTCAGAGGGCAGATGAGCTTCACGGTAGGTCCTGGTGTCAAGGACATGGGCTCGCATCCGCTGGTCTGTCACTATGTAGTCCAGCAGATGTTCTTGCTTGCATCCATGATGTTGTGTGGATGCGCCGATGCCGGAAGAGCGTGTTGGTAATTACAAGCCCATGGGCTGCACAAAAACCTAGCAGCCTCCAACCGTTGTTATTGAGCTGATCTGGCCCATGCCTTACAATCACTCCAGACCAGGTGCCAGCATCATGACCAACTTGGGCATTGAAGTCACCCAACAAGATGACTCTGTCCCGAGTGGCCACTTTAGCCAGCACCTGTGATGGGATTTCATAGAAGACATCTTACTCATCAGCTTTGCCTGCATCCCTCCACGGATGTTCGTCTTCGGTGGGGGCATAAGTAACCACGACCACCACTCCTCGCCTCCGGTTGATGGGAAGGTGAGCCCAAAGTAGCCTGGGGCTTACAGCTTCCCACACCTTACCGCCACGCTCCCACGCCCCTTTCATTCCTTTGTTCAGAAGAAGAGCCACACCCTGTTGTTTGGCAGCCTCCTGCCCCGAGTAGAGGACTGTCCAACCCTCATGGTGGCAGGAGCCAGAACCGGTCCACCGGACTTCCTGAATTCCACAGAGATCCAGGCGGTACCGGTCCAGCTCCCGACAAAGGAGTGGCAGCCTCTCCTCCGCAGTGAGCATTCGAACATTCCACGTGGCCACCTGTAGTGGTTTTTTGTTGTTTCTGGAGGAGCCCCGAGGGTAAGGATTCAGTCACCTGGCTCCGCCAATTGGGGTTTGGCCAGGAGACGTCAATGACGCCTGACCCCCCGGGGCCTCCGGCACAAACTTATCAGTTACATATTTATGTTTAATTCGTAGTTTCGTGGTAATGAATTGAAGGTGGAGGGGTTACCAGCCCCTCGCATCCGTCCAGAGCCCCCGTTTAGCCACTGTGGTGGTCACAGACGCCATGAGGGGAGAAGCTACACTCACTCACGCACACACACACACTCACACACACTCACTCACACACACTCACACTGCACTCACACACACTCACGCACAGACACTCACTCACACACACTCACCCACACACTCACGCACACACACTCACGCACAGACACTCACACACTTACACACACTCACACACACTCACGCACAGACACTCACACACTCACGCACCTGATTGCCGTCTCCATGAATCCAGGAGATGGTTCCCCCGCGGAAGTGGGAGCCACTCGTCGTGCCCAGGGCCAGGAAAAGTGCGGCCAGAGCCAGACACAGCCTCATGGTGGACTCCTGCAGGGGCGCGGGGTGGACAACAAACGAGGGTGGACAACCAAGAGACCAGCAAACTCCAAATATACAGCAGCAGCAGCAGGCGTCAGGGTCGCGATCGAACCCACGACCTCCTGCATACCAGGCGAGGTAGTCAACATCTCCTAGCCACCGTGGCGCCCCTCGCCACCGTGCCACCGGCACAGGGAACTGCTGTCAACGCTCCATCTCCACGGTCCCCAAGGAGGATGTCCTCCAGGATGCGTTCCGATCCTCGGCTGCCACTGCATCATTATCCTGGACCGTCGACCATCAACCCCTTCCAGCGACGTGCACGACCCACGCGAAGTAAAATGTGCGTGTGTATGCGTGTGTGTATGTGAGTGTGTATGTGTAAAGAACCCAAATAAAGGACAACGGAGACAGACCCAGTGAACGAGTCCTTTATTACACATATATGAATCTAGATTTCAAGTTTTCGTGACTGCAGGAATCCATACTCTTTGGTTCTTTCGGTAAAGTCACGTAGTTATACATAAATTGTTTCTTTCTGTGGTTGTCCCACCTGATGACGGGCGCTTGTGTTGCGCCCGAAACGTCGTGATTAAATTTATTTTATTTCTTATACCTACGTGACTTTACCGAAAGAACCAAAGAGTATATATGCATATATGGCTGCGGGGGAGTGAGCGGCAGTGTAGCGGTCTGCACACTGCACTACGAACTTGGCTACCCGAGTTTGATTCCCGCTCACGGTCAACACCCAGTGACGATTATCTGAACCATTACCTGTGCCTCCCCTAGGTCGACTCAGCCTCAAATGAGGACCTGTTGCGGTGTGTAAACATCGCCACTGGAGAGACAAAGGCGGTCGGGCGTGGTGCTGGCCACCCACCCCCGTTTGTGCCGTGCCGGCCTTCATAGGCGCTGCTTGCTAACAGCACTTGCCCATACAGTCTATGGTAGCTACATGGGGGATCTTTGAGTGTGTGTGCATGTGTGCCTTTGTGTGCGTGTCTTTGTGTGCATCTTTGTCTTGTGTGCGTCCGCTTGTGCCCCGTGTGTGTTGACTCATTGCGTGCCCCTTCCGACAAGCAAGCCAGCATCGAGACTCAAGGTAAGTGAAATTAAAACTGATTTATTTTTTTCTATTCATGTTACTTTTTTTTATTTACTCTACAACATTTATTTCATGATTACATGCCAATGTACAATATTTATTATTATTTATGAGTTTGGCAGTGCTTCCCTTTTTCGTTGAACTGTAACACATTATATAACCCTTGACTGCACGTGCATTTAAATGCAGCAGTCCATAGCAGCGTTCCAACTTATGGACCGTGCGACTTACGAACGGGTCTCAAGAACGGAAGCCGGACACAGTGAACTCCCCGTTTTGATACTGTGTGTTACAAAAAATGCGTGTGATTCAATTGCTGTCGAAATCAATGACTTAATAGTGATAGGAACTTTCTTTCTTTATAGGCCGTATTAACGCTTTAACGATTAAAAAAAGCATTTTTGGTATTTTGTGCCGTTTAATTATCTAGCATATTTTACTTTAAAATATATGTAACGTATATATGTATTTAACAAAGTTTTTTTCCCTTCGGAAATTTTGAGATGCAAGACCAGCCTAAAGTGTAGCTACCAGCTCAGTTCCGATGTTCTGTATTTAAACTTTTTACTATGAAAGTTACGTGTATATGAGATTAAGAGTGGGGTTTTCCTCGCTGCCTCGTCATAGATTAGTCTACAAATAAGACTTAGGTAGTGACAAAAAAATACAGGACCCGATTTATTAAGGCTCACTGAGCTATAAATAGTTATTTTTCAGATGCGACCTGGCTATCACAAATAATAGCTCAACGAAGTGGATTATCACTTGGACATTTCGAACAGCCAAATACTATAAACTCGTGTTTCTAAATGTGAGGAGGGAAAAACAGAGGACCTGGAGAAAATCCACGCGGCCACAGGGAGAGAGACTTGCAAACTCTACATATACAGCAGCAGGCGTCAGGGTCGGCATCGAACCCACGAGCTCCTGCATACCAAGCGAGGTAGTTAACATCTCTCCACCATGGCGCCCCAACAGTGTACATCCCGAGTGTTATTATTAATGCGTGGGCGTGTGTTTTTTCAGGCTATAAAAAAGAAATCCCTTCGAGAACATGGCTCCTCTATATGTCCTATAAACATAAATATATGTTTGGGGACATTCGACCCCTGGTGTCAATATTTATAAAATAAAAAATGTTTTTACCTCACTACACTCGGCACATCTGAGTTACCCAAGTGATTTCATGCTATGTCCACCCCCTGTGAACCGTAACACAGCTCATAACACTGACCTATGTGCATTTAAATACAGTCGTACATTATTGTGTTCCAACTTACCAACCGCTCGACTTACGAACGGCTATCGGGAACGGAACCTGTTCTTAAGTCGAGGACGGCCATATGTATACATGGGTATGTATATACAGACAGTCCCCGGGTTACGGAAGGGTTAGGTTCCCCATAACGATCCGTAACCCCAATTTTCCGTATGTCAGAAATGAACAATTTCCCCCCAAAATCAAAGATAAAATCCCATGTCCGGAAATCGTTGTGCCTCCCCCAATGACGCCAACAATTACATTTATATCGCGCTTTCATCAAGGATCTCAAAGCGCTATACAGGCCACAGCAGCAGCAGACACTCAGCATAAAAATAATATAATAAAAACATTTTGAAAATAATTTACTAAAAGAACTACACGTTTAATAAGCGGAAGCACATGAATAGGTTTTAAGGCGCATTTTTAAAATATCCAGATTCAGAGATCCTGCTCTTTTGTAGAAGAGCGTTCCATAGCCTGGGGGCTACACGGGAAAAAGCTCAGCCACCCATATACACCGAAACCTCGACCTGGGAATGCAGAGAAGATTTGCATCCCCAGATCATGGGGACCTTGAGGGGACATATGGGTGCAGCATGTCAGTGATGTAGGCTGGGGCAAGATGGTTCACTGCTTTGTAAGTTAACAATAGGATTTTAAACTGTATTCTACATGAAACTGGAAGCCAGTGGAGGGAGGCCAACACGGGTGTAATATGATGTGAAGGAGGTGTTCGGGTTAACACCCTATAATGCGAGATGAGATGAAGATATGAGACCAGCTTTTCTGCATCTGAGACCCGAGTTTGATTCCCGCTCACGGCCAACACCGGTGATAGTTATCTGAACCGGTCCTGGGGCCTCCCCTAGGTCGACTTAAAATAAGTACCTGGTGCAGTGCGGAAACAACATCAGAAGTGGAGAGAAAAAGGCGGCCGGGCATGATGCTGACCACCCACCCCCTCGTGTGGTGTGTTTGCCTTCATAGGTGCTACTCGCTAACAGCAATTGCCCCAACAGTCTGTTCAAGCTATACAGGGGATCTTTGTCCTAGTTAATATATAACTATATATGAACCTTACGGCAGTACCCCGGGGAACCATAGTCTGTGATGCAGTGATTTTTAGTCTGCTGATGGTCGGCGATGCGGCAATCGACTCATCTCGACGAGCTGTACACGATGCACCACTACGGTGCGTACGATCGTTCAGGGTTTCGGCGCAATCATCGTCCTCGCTGCGTTTCAACATCGCGGAGTGTAGCAGTGATGTCGGATTGATTGGTACCCCAGTCCCGGAGATAAGTAACACCCCTGGAAACAATAGTGTCCCAAAAATAAAACATTTAATTGCCTCTGCCATTTTGTATTATTTGGTACCCCGGGGTACTGCCATAAGGATCATATATGGGCACGTGTGTATGTGTATTGTGATGCGTGCAATACCGACCTTGTGTTTTCACACGCTGCGTGTGGAGTAGATCTCTTTTCGTTCGGACAGACAGAGACCCTTCGCCTGCCTCGCTACTAAACTCAGTCCTCTGCCCCAATATTTATACTAACAGACTCACCATCCTCACCACCATCATCAACACTGCATTCAGCTATTCTTGACTTTTCTAAAGGTGGCCGAGGCACGGGCGGTCGGGGTCAGGGAGGTTGAAGAATGCAATAATTTTAACCTTGTCACCAAAACCAAACACTCTTTGTTTCCCCGGAATGCGACATTGTACATCTAACGTGATTGCTTCCTCATTACATATCGAGTGGTGAGGTGCGGCGGGGGTGAGCATGTGTAGTCATTATTCACTCCTAGAGAGGTATTATCCCTGTGTTTAGTTAAAGGTGTGTACAGGGCTAAAGTGGTCCTCCACATTGCCCGTGGTGGAGCAATAGGCAGGACGGACAATGGAATTCAAATTTTTACGAAATCTTTGGGGGTTTTCATTGACGAACACACAAACGACAACAACAACAACCGCAGAGAAATAGCTCCTTGTAGGCTTTGACGGCTCTGGAACAGAAACACGTGCCCTTGGAAAAGCTTGAAATTGAACCCAAGCTCTCAGTGACCTTGGGTTCAGTCGTACGAAAGAAGAAGAAGAGGGCGTTGTCTCTTGATCTCTGAACCGTGCCATCACCTCTGCCACTGACTATTCGAAGGTGTTTGTGTGCGGGAGTCTCCATAGCCTCGCGCTCCACCAAACATAATACAGAGATCCCCCATATAGCCTTAAACAGACTCCTGGGGCATGTGCTGTTTGCGAGCACCTATGAAGGCCGGAACGGTGCATGATGATGTACTCACCGCATCAGGTGCCGTGGGTTGACTGCCCGAGATGGCCAGCAGATGCACCACCTGTGCTCCCCGCTCTATACAACACTAACACAACAAACATCCCGCATATATCCTTGACAGACAGTAGGAGCAATTGCTGTTACAAAGACAGAGATCCCCTGTATAGCATTAACAGACACTTGAGGCAAGTGAGGTTAGCGAGTGCCTATGAAGGCCGGCAGGGCTCGTGAAGGGGGTGGGTGGCCAGAACTACAGCTTTTGTCTCCCTAATGGCATATAATTACACACGGCACCAGGTACTCAATCAAGGCTGAGTCGACTTAGGGGGGGCAGGACCGGTTCAGATAATCGCCACTGGTGTTGGCCTCCAACCACAAACTCACACGCACGCACGCACGTGTTTAGAGGGCCCGATTAGTTTTGCTTAAACAAAAGTGTTTTTTTTTATTTGACCAGGTAGGGTCCCACTGAGTCGTGTGGCTCTTTATCAGAAGCGACCTGGCCATCACAAATGCTAGCTCGACGAAGTGGCTTCTCATCATCATCATCATGTGGAAGTGTAAGGCAGCCAAATACACTAAACGCGTGACGTTGACGCTAAATGTGAAGGGAAACAACCAGAGGATACCGCAGAAAAATCAACGCGACCACGGGGAGAGAGAGACGCAGACTCCAAATATACTGCAGGCGTCAGGGTCGGAACCGAACCCACGACCTCCTGTATACCAGGCGAGGTAGTTAACATTTCCTATGCACCGTGATGACGAGAGAGGAACGCAAACCTCAAATATACAGCAGGCGTTAGAGCCGAGACCGAACCAACGACCTCCTGTATACCAGGCGAGGTAGTTAACATTTCCTATGCACCGTGATGACGAGAGAGGAACGCAAACCTCAAATATACAGCAGGCGTTAGAGCCGAGACCGAACCAACGACCTCCTGTATACCAGGCGAGGGAGTTAACATCTCCTAGGCACCGTGGCGCCCTAGGGCGGGGTGGCTCGCTGTATTTTTTAAATCCTTTATATTAAGTTCACTTGCTTGCTTGCGCGCTTACGACCGTGCAAATCTTTCGATCGTTTTTTAACCCACTTCCCGTGATCCAATCGAGCTGACATTTTGCACACAGACTCGTTGAGCGTGACAATTTATTTTCGTGAAAATTTTTTTCCAAAATTTTCCACTTTTTAGGAAAATTTTTATTTTAAATCCTTTATATTAAGTTCACTTGCTTGCTTGCTTGCGCGCTTACGACCGTGCAAATCTTTCGGTCGTTTTTTAACCCACTTCCCGTGATCCAATCGAGCTGACATTTTGCACACAGACTCGTTGTGCGTGACAATTTATTTTCGTGAAAATTTTTTTCAAAATTTTCCACTTTTTAGGAAAAAATACATTTCACTAACACAATCATATATTTTTCCTAAACACAGAAAATTATTCAAGAAAACAACAAAAATGTACAATATAAACAATCATACAAAAACTGAAAACCTTATAATCCTTATATACGACTTTCCTTATATTTAATTTAAAATACCAATGTGATACAAATGAAACTCTTACTCAAGAAAAACAGAAATGAATAATAAAATAAAACCGATGCCACGCATATAAAGGATTTAGAGTGAAAAACTTTGTTTTTACGGGTTCATTTTTCTTCCTTCCCTTGGCTGATTTATCACCAACCGTTCACTTTGGCTATTTCAGCGCAGATGCATTATATTTTGTACTTGTTATATTGCACAAGTGGCAAAGGTAACTCAGAGTTGAAGAGAGTAAACAGTTCCCTTGAATGAATACCTGGGCGACAAAAGCAAACGCAAAAAAGAGGAAGAGAGTTAAAAAAACAAACAGGCAGAAACATGGATAAAGGCATTTCAACATTTGCACAAATATTTCAGAAACGAGAATCAACACGGGTGTGGCGAGCAAGCGCGACTCTGGCTGCTGAGACAATCTTAGGGGCCGTCCATAAATGATGTCACGCACCTGGGGGGGGGGGGGTCAGACATTTGTGATGATGTGTGACGAGGGGGGAGGGGTTCCAGTGTTGTGACGTCACATCAAAATGCGCAACTTTAAATAAATATAGACAACACGTTCTACTTAATTAAATATACTGTTTAATAAATGTTTTCTCCTACAACATCAGAGTGCAGCGCCACATTAAATACGCACTACAATGACAATAGTTTAAAGCGATTTGAAGCATGTTTAATTTTTGGGGGGGGGCAGAGCTTTGCGACGTCATATTTGAGGGGGGGTCTGACTTTTTGTGACGCCGTGTGACAATGGAGGGAGGGGGGTCAAAAATCATCCAAAATCGCGTGACGTCATTTATGGACGGCCCCTTATGCGATGTGGAGCGCTTTGGATCAAGGCGCTTGACATCGTTTAAACAATAAACAATGAAGCGGTGACAGTGCGACAGAATGATTTAGATAGAGTGGCAGAGGGTGAGGTGCGAATGACCATGACAGAGGGGCACTTAGGGGGTTACGAAGAGGTGTGGGGGGAAGGACAGGAAGGAGTTGATGGGACGAGAGGAGGGAAGAGGGAACGGGCGATAGAGAAGAAGAGAGGCTCTAAGAAGGACGGTAGGAGGGGGACTGCTCAATGCACGGGGACAGTGCTGAGTCTATGGGCAGTGTTGAGTCTATGGGTAGTGTTTACTTCATACAGCTGTCGTGGCTGTGACTGTACCACCTGAAGACGGAAGCTTGTGTTGCCGCCGAAACGTCGTGATTTTTATTTTATTTTACTTTTTAATGTTTTTACCTACGTGACTTTACCGAAAAACCCTAAGAATATGAATAATTGCAGTCACGAAAGCTTCAAATCTAAAATCTATGGACAGTGTTGAGTCTATGGGCAGTGTTGAGCCTATGGGCAGTGTTGAGTCTATGGACAGTGCTGAGTCTATGGGGAGTGCTGAGTCTATGGGCAGTGTTGAGTCTATGGGGAGTGCTGAGTCTATGGGCAGTGTTGAGTCTATGGGCAGTGTTGAGTCTATGGGTAGTGTTGAGTCTATGGTTAGTGTTGAGTCTATGGGCAGTGTTGAGTCTATGGGTACTGTTGAGTCTATGGGCAGTGTTGAGTCTATGGGCAGTGTTGAGTCTATGGCCAGTGTTTAGTCTATGGGAGTGTTAAGTCTATGGGTAGTGTTGAGTCTATGGGCAGTGTTGAGTCTATGGGTAGTGCTGAGTTTATGGGTAGTGTTGAGTCTATGGCTAATGTTGAGTCTATGGGCAGCGTTGAGTCTATGGGTAGTGTTGAGTCTATGGGCAGTGTTGAGTCTATGTACAGTGCTGAGTCTATGGGTAGTGTTGAGTATATGGGCAGTGTTGAGTCTATGGGCAGTGCTGAGTCTATGGGTAGTGTTGAGTCTATGGGCAGTGTCAGTTAATGGGCAGTGTTGAGTCTATGGGTAGTGTTGAATCTATGGGCAGTGTTGAGTCTATGGGTAGTGTTGAGTATATGGGCAGTGTTGAGTCTATGGGCATTGTTGAGTCTATGGGCAGTGCTGAGTCTATGGGCAGTGTTGAGTCTATGGGTACTGTTGAGTCTATGGGCAGTGTTGAGTCTAAGGGCAGTGTTGAGTCTATGGCCAGTGTTTAGTCTATGGGAGTGTTAAGTCTATGGGTAGTGTTGAGTCTATGGGCAGTGTTGAGTCTATGGGTAGTGCTGAGTTTATGGGTAGTGTTGAGTCTATGGGCAGTGTTGAGTCTATGGGTAGTGTTGAGTTTATGGGCAGTGTTGAATCTATGGGCAGTGTTGAGTCTATGGGTAGTGTTGAGTCTATGGGCAGTGTTGAGTCTATGGGCAGTGCTGAGTCTATGGGCAGTGTTGAGTCTATGGGCAGTGTTGAGTCTATGTGCAGTGTTGAGTCTATGGGCAGTGATGAGTCTATGGACAGTGCTGAGTCTATGGGGATTGCTGAGTCTATGGGCAGTGTTGAGTCTATGGGGATTGCTGAGTCTATGGGCAGTGTTGAGTCTATGGGGAGTGCTGAGTCTATGGGCAGTGTTGAGTCTATGGGCAGTGTTGAGTCTATGGCCAGTGTTGAGTCTATGGCCAGTGTTGCGTCTATGGGTAGTGTTGAGTATATGGGCAGTGTTGAGTCTATGGGCAGTGTTGAGTCTATGGGCAGTGCTGAGTCTATGGGCAGTGTTGAGTCTATGGGTAGTGCTGAGTTTATGGGTAGTGTTGAGTCTATGGCTAATGTTGAGTCTATGGGGAGCGTTGAGTCTATGGGTAGTGTTGAGTCTATGGGCAGTGTTGAGTCTATGTACAGTGCTGAGTCTATGGGTAGTGTTGAGTATATGGGCAGTGTTGAGTCTATGGGCAGTGCTGAGTCTATGGGTAGTGTTGAGTCTATGGGCATTGTTGAGTCTATGGGCAGTGCTGAGTCTATGGGCAGTGTTGAGTCTATGGGCAATGTTGAGTCTATGGGCAGTGTTGAGTCTATGGGCAGTGCTGAGTCTATGGGCAGTGTTGAGTCTATGGGCAGTGTTGAGTCTATGGGTAGTGTTGAGTCTATAGGTAGTGTTGAGTCTATGGGTAGTGTTGAGTCTATGGGCAGTGTTGAGTCTATGGGCAGTGTTGAGTCTCTGGGTAGTGTTGAGTCTATGGGCAGTGTTGAGTCTATGGCCAGTGTTGAGTCTATGGGTAGTGTTGAGTCTATGGGTAGTGTTGAGTCTATGGGTAGTGTTGAGTCTATGGGCAGTGTTGAGTCTATGGACAGTGCTGAGTCTATGGGGAGTGCTGAGTCTATGGGCAGTGTTGAGTCTATGGGGAGTGCTTAGTCTATGGGCAGTGTTGAGTCTATGGGCAGTGTTGAGTCTATGGGTAGTGTTGAGTCTATGGGCAGTGTTGAGTCTATGGACAGTGCTGAGTCTATGGGGAGTGCTGAGTCTATGGGCAGTGTTGAGTCTATGGGGAGTGCTTAGTCTATGGGCAGTGTTGAGTCTATGGGCAGTGTTGAGTCTATGGGTAGTGTTGAGTCTATGGTTAGTGTTGAGTCTATGGGCAGTGTTGAGTCTATGGGTACTGTTGAGTCTATGGGCAGTGTTGAGTCTATGGGCAGTGTTGCGTCTATGGGTAGTGTTGAGTATATGGGCAGTGTTGAGTCTATGGGCAGTGTTGAGTCTATGGGCAGTGCTGAGTCTATGGGCAGTGTTGAGTCTATGGGTAGTGCTGAGTTTATGGGTAGTGTTGAGTCTATGGCTAATGTTGAGTCTATGGGGAGCGTTGAGTCTATGGGTAGTGTTGAGTCTATGGGCAGTGTTGAGTCTATGTACAGTGCTGAGTCTATGGGTAGTGTTGAGTATATGGGCAGTGTTGAGTCTATGGGCAG
This sequence comes from Lampetra fluviatilis, assembly GCF_964198595.1. Lineage (NCBI taxonomy): Eukaryota > Metazoa > Chordata > Hyperoartia > Petromyzontiformes > Petromyzontidae > Lampetra > Lampetra fluviatilis. The sequence goes on from NC_136335.1 coordinate 7,331,058, forward strand.
TGCTGAGTCTATGGGTAGTGTTGAGTCTATGGGCATTGTTGAGTCTATGGGCAGTGCTGAGTCTATGGGCAGTGTTGAGTCTATGGGCAATGTTGAGTCTATGGGCAGTGTTGAGTCTATGGGGAGTGCTGAGTCTATGGGCAGTGTTGAGTCTATATGGAGTGCTGAGTCTATGGGCTGTGTTGAGTCTATGGGCAGTGTTGAGTCTATGGGTAGTGTTGAGTTTATGGGCAGTGTTGAATCTATGGGCAGTGTTGAGTCTATGGGTAGTGTTGAGTCTATGGGCAGTGTTGAGTCTATGGGCAGTGATGAGTCTGTGGACAGTGTTGAGTCTATGGGTAGTGTTGAGTCTATGGGTAGTGTTGAGTCTATGGGTAGTGTTGAGTCTATGGGCAGTGTTGAGTCTATGGGTAGTGCTGAGTTTATGGGTAGTGTTGAGTCTATGGGTAATGTTGAGTCTATGGGCAGCGTTGAGTCTATGGGTAGTATTGAGTCTAAGGGCAGTGTTGACTCTATGGGCAGTGCTGAGTCTATGGGTAGTGTTGAGTCTATGGGCAGTGTCAGTTAATGGGCAGTGTTGAGTCTATGGGTAGTGTTGAATCTATGGGCAGTGTTGAGTCTGTGGGTAGTGTTGAGTCTATGGGCAGTGCTGAGTCTATGGGCAGTGTTGAGTCTATGGGCAGTGTTGAATCTATGGGTAGTGTTGAGTCTATGGGTAGTGTTGAGTCTATGGGTAGTGTTGAGTTTATGGGCTGTGTTGAGTCTATGGGCAGTGTTGAGTCTCTGGGTAGTGTTGAGTCTATGGGCAGTGTTGAGTCTATGGCCAGTGTTGAGTCTATGGGTAGTGATGAGTCTATGGGTAGTGTTGAGTCTATGGGTAGTGTTGAGTCTATGGGCAGTGTTGAGTCTATGGACAGTGCTGAGTCTATGGGGAGTGCTGAGTCTATGGGCAGTGTTGAGTCTATGGGGAGTGCTTAGTCTATGGGCAGTGTTGAGTCTATGGGCAGTGTTGAGTCTATGGGTAGTGTTGAGTCTATGGGTAGTGTTGAGTCTATGGGCAGTGTTGAGTCTATGGACAGTGCTGAGTCTATGGGGAGTGCTGAGTCTATGGGCAGTGTTGAGTCTATGGGGAGTGCTTATTCTATGGGCAGTGTTGAGTCTATGGGCAGTGTTGAGTCTATGGGTAGTGTTGAGTCTATGGTTAGTGTTGAGTCTATGGGCAGTGTTGAGTCTATGGGTAGTGTTGAGTATATAGGCAGTGTTGAGTCTATGGGCAGTGTTGAGTCTATGGGCAGTGTTGAGTCTATGGGCAGTGTTGAGTCTATGGGTAGTGCTGAGTTTATGGGTAGTGTTGAGTCTATGGCTAATGTTGAGTCTATGGGCAGCGTTGAGTCTATGGGTAGTGTTGAGTCTATGGGCAGTGTTGAGTCTATGTACAGTGCTGAGTCTATGTACAGTGCTGAGTCTATGGGTAGTGTTGAGTCTATGGGCAGTGTTGAGTCCATGTACAGTGCTGAGTCTATGGGTAGTATTGAGTCTAAGGGCAGTGTTGACTCTATGGGCAGTGCTGAGTCTATGGGTAGTGTTGAGTCTATGGGCAGTGTCAGTTAATGGGCAGTGTTGAGTCTATGGGTAGTGTTGAATCTATGGGCAGTGTTGAGTCTGTGGGTAGTGTTGAGTCTATGGGCAGTGTTGAGTCTATGGGCAGTGTTGAGTCTATGGGCAGTGCTGAGTCTATGGGCAGTGTTGAGTCTATGGGTAGTGTTGAGTCTATGGGCAGTGTTGAGTCTATGGGCAGTGTTGAGTCTCTGGGTAGTGTTGAGTCTATGGGCAGTGTTGAGTCTATGGCCAGTGTTGAGTCTATGGGTAGTGTTGAGTCTATGGGTAGTGTTGAGTCTATGGGTAGTGTTGAGTCTATGGGCAGTGTTGAGTCTATGGGCAGTGTTGAGTCTATGGGTAGTGTTGAGTCTATGGGTAGTGTTGAGTCTATGGGCAGTGTTGAGTCTATGGACAGTGCTGAGTCTATGGGGAGTGCTGAGTCTATGGGCAGTGTTGAGTCTATGGGGAGTGCTTAGTCTATGGGCAGTGTTGAGTCTATGGGCAGTGTTGAGTCTATGGGTAGTGTTGAGTCTATGGTTAGTGTTGAGTCTATGGGCAGTGTTGAGTCTATGGGTAGTGTTGAGTATATAGGCAGTGTTGAGTCTATGGGCAGTGTTGAGTCTATGGGCAGTGTTGAGTCTATGGGCAGTGTTGAGTCTATGGGTAGTGCTGAGTTTATGGGTAGTGTTGAGTCTATGGCTAATGTTGAGTTTATGGGCAGCGTTGAGTCTATGGGTAGTGTTGAGTCTATGGGCAGTGTTGAGTCTATGTACAGTGCTGAGTCTATGTACAGTGCTGAGTCTATGGGTAGTGTTGAGTCTATGGGCAGTGTTGAGTCCATGTACAGTGCTGAGTCTATGGGTAGTATTGAGTCTAAGGGCAGTGTTGACTCTATGGGCAGTGCTGAGTCTATGGGTAGTGTTGAGTCTATGGGCAGTGTCAGTTAATGGGCAGTGTTGAGTCTATGGGTAGTGTTGAATCTATGGGCAGTGTTGAGTCTGTGGGTAGTGTTGAGTCTATGGGCAGTGTTGAGTCTATGGGCAGTGTTGAGTCTATGGGCAGTGCTGAGTCTATGGGCAGTGTTGAGTCTATGGGTAGTGTTGAGTCTATGGTTAGTGTTGAGTCTATGGGCAGTGTTGAGTCTATGGGTACTGTTGAGTCTATGGGCAGTGTTGAGTCTATGGGCAGTGTTGCGTCTATGGGTAGTGTTGAGTATATGGGCAGTGTTGAGTCTATGGGCAGTGTTGAGTCTATGGGCAGTGCTGAGTCTATGGGCAGTGTTGAGTCTATGGGTAGTGCTGAGTTTATGGGTAGTGTTGAGTCTATGGCTAATGTTGAGTCTATGGGGAGCGTTGAGTCTATGGGTAGTGTTGAGTCTATGGGCAGTGTTGAGTCTATGTACAGTGCTGAGTCTATGGGTAGTGTTGAGTATATGGGCAGTGTTGAGTCTATGGGCAGTGCTGAGTCTATGGGTAGTGTTGAGTCTATGGGCATTGTTGAGTCTATGGGCAGTGCTGAGTCTATGGGCAGTGTTGAGTCTATGGGCAATGTTGAGTCTATGGGCAGTGTTGAGTCTATGGGGAGTGCTGAGTCTATGGGCAGTGTTGAGTCTATATGGAGTGCTGAGTCTATGGGCTGTGTTGAGTCTATGGGCAGTGTTGAGTCTATGGGTAGTGTTGAGTTTATGGGCAGTGTTGAATCTATGGGCAGTGTTGAGTCTATGGGTAGTGTTGAGTCTATGGGCAGTGTTGAGTCTATGGGCAGTGATGAGTCTGTGGACAGTGTTGAGTCTATGGGTAGTGTTGAGTCTATGGGTAGTGTTGAGTCTATGGGTAGTGTTGAGTCTATGGGCAGTGTTGAGTCTATGGGTAGTGCTGAGTTTATGGGTAGTGTTGAGTCTATGGGTAATGTTGAGTCTATGGGCAGCGTTGAGTCTATGGGTAGTGTTGAGTCTATGGGCAGTGTTGAGTCCATGTACAGTGCTGAGTCTATGGGTAGTATTGAGTCTAAGGGCAGTGTTGACTCTATGGGCAGTGCTGAGTCTATGGGTAGTGTTGAGTCTATGGGCAGTGTCAGTTAATGGGCAGTGTTGAGTCTATGGGTAGTGTTGAATCTATGGGCAGTGTTGAGTCTGTGGGTAGTGTTGAGTCTATGGGCAGTGCTGAGTCTATGGGCAGTGTTGAGTCTATGGGCAGTGTTGAATCTATGGGTAGTGTTGAGTCTATGGGTAGTGTTGAGTCTATGGGTAGTGTTGAGTTTATGGGCTGTGTTGAGTCTATGGGCAGTGTTGAGTCTCTGGGTAGTGTTGAGTCTATGGGCAGTGTTGAGTCTATGGCCAGTGTTGAGTCTATGGGTAGTGATGAGTCTATGGGTAGTGTTGAGTCTATGGGTAGTGTTGAGTCTATGGGCAGTGTTGAGTCTATGGACAGTGCTGAGTCTATGGGGAGTGCTGAGTCTATGGGCAGTGTTGAGTCTATGGGGAGTGCTTAGTCTATGGGCAGTGTTGAGTCTATGGGCAGTGTTGAGTCTATGGGTAGTGTTGAGTCTATGGGTAGTGTTGAGTCTATGGGCAGTGTTGAGTCTATGGACAGTGCTGAGTCTATGGGGAGTGCTGAGTCTATGGGCAGTGTTGAGTCTATGGGGAGTGCTTAGTCTATGGGCAGTGTTGAGTCTATGGGCAGTGTTGAGTCTATGGGTAGTGTTGAGTCTATGGTTAGTGTTGAGTCTATGGGCAGTGTTGAGTCTATGGGTAGTGTTGAGTATATAGGCAGTGTTGAGTCTATGGGCAGTGTTGAGTCTATGGGCAGTGTTGAGTCTATGGGCAGTGTTGAGTCTATGGGTAGTGCTGAGTTTATGGGTAGTGTTGAGTCTATGGCTAATGTTGAGTCTATGGGCAGCGTTGAGTCTATGGGTAGTGTTGAGTCTATGGGCAGTGTTGAGTCTATGTACAGTGCTGAGTCTATGTACAGTGCTGAGTCTATGGGTAGTGTTGAGTCTATGGGCAGTGTTGAGTCCATGTACAGTGCTGAGTCTATGGGTAGTATTGAGTCTAAGGGCAGTGTTGACTCTATGGGCAGTGCTGAGTCTATGGGTAGTGTTGAGTCTATGGGCAGTGTCAGTTAATGGGCAGTGTTGAGTCTATGGGTAGTGTTGAATCTATGGGCAGTGTTGAGTCTATGGGCAGTGTTGAGTCTATGGGCAGTGCTGAGTCTATGGGCAGTGTTGAGTCTATGGGTAGTGTTGAGTCTATGGGCAGTGTTGAGTCTATGGGCAGTGTTGAGTCTCTGGGTAGTGTTGAGTCTATGGGCAGTGTTGAGTCTATGGCCAGTGTTGAGTCTATGGGTAGTGTTGAGTCTATGGGTAGTGTTGAGTCTATGGGTAGTGTTGAGTCTATGGGCAGTGTTGAGTCTATGGACAGTGCTGAGTCTATGGGGAGTGCTGAGTCTATGGGCAGTGTTGAGTCTATGGGGAGTGCTTAGTCTATGGGCAGTGTTGAGTCTATGGGCAGTGTTGAGTCTATGGGTAGTGTTGAGTCTATGGGCAGTGTTGAGTCTATGGACAGTGCTGAGTCTATGGGGAGTGCTGAGTCTATGGGCAGTGTTGAGTCTATGGCGAGTGCTTAGTCTATGGGCAGTGTTGAGTCTATGGGCAGTGTTGAGTCTATGGGTAGTGTTGAGTCTATGGTTAGTGTTGAGTCTATGGGCAGTGTTGAGTCTATGGGTAGTGTTGAGTCTATGGGCAGTGTTGAGTCTATGGGCAGTGTTGCGTCTATGGGTAGTGTTGAGTATATGGGCAGTGTTGAGTCTGGGCAGTGTTGAGTCTATGGGCAGTGCTGAGTCTATGGGCAGTGTTGAGTCTATGGGTAGTGCTGAGTTTATGGGTAGTGTTGAGTCTATGGCTAATGTTGAGTCTATGGGGAGCGTTGAGTCTATGGGTAGTGTTGAGTCTATGGGCAGTGTTGAGTCTATGTACAGTGCTGAGTCTATGGGTAGTGTTGAGTATATGGGCAGTGTTGAGTCTATGGGCAGTGCTGAGTCTATGGGTAGTGTTGAGTCTATGGGCATTGTTGAGTCTATGGGCAGTGCTGAGTCTATGGGCAGTGTTGAGTCTATGGGCAATGTTGAGTCTATGGGCAGTGTTGAGTCTATGGGGAGTGCTGAGTCTATGGGCAGTGTTGAGTCTATAGATAGTGCTGAGTCTATGGGCTGTGTTGAGTCTATGGGCAGTGTTGAGTCTATGGGTAGTGTTGAGTTTATGGGCAGTGTTGAATCTATGGGCAGTGTTGAGTCTATGGGTAGTGTTGAGTCTATGGGCAGTGTTGAGTCTATGGGCAGTGATGAGTCTGTGGACAGTGCTGAGTCTATGGGGAGTGCTGAGTCTATGGGCAGTGTTGAGTCTATGGGGAGTGCTGAGTCTATGGGCAGTGTTGAGTCTATAGGGAGTGCTGAGTCTATGGGCTGTGTTGAGTCTATGGGCAGTGTTGAGTCTATGGGTAGTGTTGAGTTTATGGGCAGTGTTGAATCTATGGGCAGTGTTGAGTCTATGGGTAGTGTTGAGTATATGGGCAGTGTTGAGTCTATGGGCAGTGTTGAGTCTATGGGCAGTGCTGAGTCTATGGGCAGTGTTGAGTCTATGGGCAGTGTTGAGTCTATGGGCAGTGCTGAGTCTATGGGTAGTGTTGAGTCTATGGACAGTGTTGAGTCTATGGGTAGTGTTGAGTCTATGGGCAGTGTTGAGTCTATGGGTAGTGTTGAGTCTATGGGCAGTGTCAGTTAATGGGCAGTGTTGAGTCTATGGGGAGTGCTGAGTCTATGGGCAGTGTTGAGTCTATGGGGAGTGCTGAGTCTATGGGCAGTGTTGAGTCTATGGGGGGTGCTGAGTCTATGGGCAGTGTTGAGTCTATGGGTAGTGTTGAGTGTATGGGTAGTGTTGAGTCTATGGGTAGTGTTGAGTCTATGGGCAGTGTTGAGTCTATGGGCAGTGCTGTGTCTATGGGCAGTGTAGAGTCTATGGGCAGTGTTGAGTCTATGGGTAGTGTTGAGTCTATGGGTAGTGTTGAGTCTATGGGCAGTGTTGAGTCTCTGGGTAGTGTTGAGTCTATGGGCAGTGTTGAGTCTATGGCCAGTGTTGAGTCTATGGGTAGTGTTGAGTCTATGGGTAGTGTTGAGTCTATGGGTAGTGTTGAGTCTATGGGCAGTGTTGAGTCTATGGACAGTGCTGAGTCTATGGGGAGTGCTGAGTCTATGGGCAGTGTTGAGTCTATGGGGAGTGCTTAGTCTATGGGCAGTGTTGAGTCTATGGGGAGTGCTGAGTCTATGGGCAGTGTTGTGTCTATGGGGAGTGCTGAGTCTATGGGCAGTGTTGAGTCTATGGGCAGTGTTGAGTCTATAAGTAGTGTTGAGTTTATGGGCAGTGTTGAATCTATGGGCAGTGTTTAGTCTATGGGTAGTGTTGAGTCTATGGGCAGTGTTGAGTCTATGGGTAGTGTTGAGTCTATGGGCAGTGTCAGTTAATGGGCAGTGTTGAGTCTATGGGGAGTGCTGAGTCTATGGGCAGTGTTGAGTCTATGGGGAGTGCTGAGACTATGGGCAGTGTTGAGTCTATGGGTAGTGCTGAGTTTATGGGTAGTGTTGAGTCTATGGGTAGTGTTGAGTCTATGGGTAGTGTTGAGTCTATGGGCAGTGTTGAGTCTATGGGTAGTGCTGAGTTTATGGGCAGCGTTGAGTCTATGGGTAGTGTTGAGTCTATGGGCAGTGTTGAGTCTATGTACAGTGCTGAGTCTATGGGTAGTATTGAGTCTATGGGCAGTGTTGAGTCTATGGGCAGTGCTGAGTCTATGGGGAGTGTTGAGTCTATGGGCAGTGTCAGTTAATGGGCAGTGATGAGTCTATGGGTAGTGTTGAATCTATGGGCAGTGTTGAGTCTATGGGCAGTGCTGAGTCTATGGGCAGTGTTGAGTCTATGGGCAGTGCTGAGTCTATGGGCAGTGTTGAGTCTATGGGCAGTGTTGAGTCTATGGGCAGTGTTGAGTCTATGGGGAGTGCTGAGTCTATGGGCAGTGTTGAGTCTATGGGGAGTGCTGAGTCTATGGGCAGTGTTGAGTCTATGGGCAGTGTTGAGTCTATGGGCAGTGTTGAGTCTATGGGGAGTGCTGAGTCTATGGGCAGTGTTGAGTCTATGGGGAGTGCTGAGTCTATGGGCAGTGTTGAGTCTATGGGCAGTGTTGAGTCTATGGGCAGTGTTGAGTCTATGGGCAGTGCTGAGTCTATGGGTAGTGTTGAGTCTATGGGTAGTGTTGAGTCTATGGGTAGTGTTGAGTCTATGGGTAGTGTTGAGTCTATGGGCAGAGCTGAGTCTATGGGCAGTGTTGAGTCTATGGGCAGTGTTGAGTCTATGGACAGTGCTGAGTCTATGGGTGGTGTTGAGTCTATGGGTAGTGTTGAGTCTATGGGCAATGTGAGTATATGGGTAGTGTTGAGTCTATGGGCAGTGTTGAGTCTATGGGCAGTGCTGAGTCTATGGGAAGTGTTGAGTCTATGGGTAGTGTTGAGTCTATGGGTAGTGTTGAGTCTATGGACAGTGTTGAGTCAATGGGTAGTGTTGAGTCTATGGGCAGAGCTGAGTCTATGGGCAGTGTTCAGTATATGGGCAGTGCTGATTCTATGGGCAGTGTTGAGTCTATGGGCAGTGCTGAGTCTATGGGTAGTGTTGAGTCTATGGGCAGTGTTGAGTCTATGGGCAGTGTTGAGTCTATGGGCAGTGCTGAGTCTATGGGTAGTGTTGAGTCTATGGGCAGTGTTGAGTCTATGATCAGTGCTGAGTCTATGGGTAGTGTTGAGTCTATGGGCAGTGTCAGTTAATGGGCAGTGTTGAGTCTATGGGTAGTGTTGAGTCTATGGACAGTGTTGAGTCAATGGGTAGTGTTGAGTCTATGGGCAGAGCTCAGTCTATGGGCAGTGCTGAGCCTATGGGCAGTGCTGAGTCTATGGGCAGTGCTTAGCAGAGGTGGGACAAAGTCATTGTTATGCAAGTCCAAGTCGAGTCGCAAGTCATCAAATTCATGACTCGAGTCTGACTCGAGTCCAAGTCACATGACTCGAGTCCACATCTCATAGGTGGGACAAAGTCATTGTTATGCAAGTCCAAGTCGAGTCGCAAGTCATCAAATTCATGACTCGAGTCTGACTCGAGTCCAAGTCACATGACTCGAGTCCACACCTCTGGTGCTTAGTCTATGGGCAGTGCTGAGTCTATGGACAGTGCTTAGTCTATGGGCAGTGTTGAGTCTATGGGCAGTGCTGAGTCTATGGGTAGTGTTGAGTCTATGGGTAGTGTTGAGTCTATGGGTAATGTGAGTCTATGGGTAGTGTTGAGTCTATGGGCAGTGTTGAGTCTATGGGCAGTGCTGAGTCTATGGTTAGTGTTGAGTCTATGGGCAGTGTTGAGTCTATGATCAGTGCTGAGTCTATGGGTAGTGTTGAGTCTATGGGCAGTGTTGAGTCTATGGGTAGTGTTGAGTCTATGGACAGTGTTGAGTCAATGGGTAGTGTTGAGTCTATGGGCAGTGCTTAGTCTATGGGCAGTGCTGAGTCTATGGGCAGTGCTTAGTCTATGGGCAGTGCTGAGTCTATGGACAGTGCTTAGTCTATGGGCAGTGCTTAGTCTATGGGCAGTGTTGAGTCTATGGGCAGTGCTGAGTCTTTGGGCAGCGTTGAGTATATGAGCAGAGTTGGGTCTATGTGCAGTGTTGAGTCAATGGGCAGCGTTTAGTCTATAGGCAGTAAACTGTCAGCTAAACTCCATATAAAAATGTTTTTACCAGGTTAGGCCCACTGAGCTATGCAGCTCCTTTTCCGAAGCGACGTAACCACAAATTATAGCTCAACTAAATGGTTTATCATCATGTGCAAATTTATGGCGGTCAAATACTCTAAACGTGTGATGTTGATTCTAAACGTACAGAGAAAAACCAGAGGACTTGGAGAAAATCCACGCCTTCACAGGGAGAAGATGCAAACTCCAAATATCCAGGCGTCAGGGTCGGGATCGAACCCACAACGTCCTGTATACCAGGCGAGGTAGTTAACATCTCTCCACCATGGCACCCCAGTGTTGATTTTAATGGCAGTGCTCGTCTATGGGTAGTGTTTTGAGTCTATGTGCGGTGTTGACTCTATGGTCGGTGTAGAGTCAATGTGCAGTGTTGATTCTAAGAGCAGCGTTGCGTCTATCCATGGTATTTAATCTATGGGCGGTGTTGACTATGGGCGATGTTGAGTCGATGGGCAGCATTGAGACTATGTGCAACGTTTTGTCTATGGGCAGTGTTGACTGCTGTCAGTGTTGAGTCTATCGGCAGTGTTGTCTATGGGCAGTTTTGAGTCTATGGGCGGTTTTCAGTCGTGGTGGTGTTGAATCTATCTGCAGTGTTGATTCTATGGGCAGTGATATGGACCTTTCTCGCCAGTATTAAATGATAGCAATAGGTTTTACCCTTTCTAGCAAAAACACAGGTGTCAATATGTTAAAACACCAAACAGAAACCTTATTCAAGGAATCCTGTCTGCATTAACCACACGTGCTTGTAATATGATGCATTGTCGTTGAAACGGATTGGTCCACACCAGGGACAACTTTCTTTAGGGCCTAGTCTCAAAGTGTTAGACCAGAGAACGCCACAAAGACAGTGCCACTATCAGGGCATTTGTAGTCAGGGTGAGCAGCTACAATACGGAACCTTTCTTGCCAGTATTAAAATATAGCAATAGGTTTTACCCTTTATGGCAATAAAACAGAGCATTTTTTAATTTGCATGTTCACTACAAGTACGTGTGATTAATGAAGACAGGATTCCTTGAATAAGGATTCGTTTGGTGTTTTAACATTTTGACACCTGCTTTTTGCCAGAAAGGGTAAACCCTATTGTTATGGGGTCTGTATAGTTGGACAAAGTACACAACCGCCAGCAATTCTCTGCGAGTCAAGCAATAACGTTAGTCCGCCGGTGATAGAACGCGACTACCGTAAGCGAGTATGACTTCAACCCTGTCCTTCAGCTGAGAGAACAGCTCCTATGCGGAGATCACTCGCGTCGAAGATGAAGGGCAGGGAGAAGTCTGGGTATGCTAAGGGCGGAGCATCCGTGAGCCGATCGCGCAGCCTGACAAAGGCTGTTTCTTCCTCCATCCCCCAATGAAATGTTTGGTTCTTATTTAACATATGCAGGGGCTTCGTGATTGTGGCGAAATTCGGAAAAAAATCGCCGATAACATGACGTGAACCCGACAAAACTGTGTACATTACTCACTGATTTAGGGGTTGGACAATTTTGCACACACGCAGTTTTCTCGGGATCAGTAGCAACACCCGACACGCTTACCACATGCCTCAAATATTGCACCGACGTTTGCATCAAATGACATTTGGACGGTTTTAATTTTAAGTTGACTGAGCATACCCTAGGCAGCACCATGCGCAACCGTTGCGGCTGTTCATCAGACGAGCAACCGAACACGATGACTCCATCCAAGTATATGAGCCATGACTCCCACTGTAGCCCCAGTTCCATGAGCCTTTGGAATGTGGCCGGGGCAAATTGTAAGCCCATCGGAAGGCAATTAGATTGAAATGCCGTTTTGGCCTTCGAGGCGTTGTCCAAGGGGAGTTGCCAGAGTCCTGAGAGTAAGTCCGACGTAAAAAATGTTTTGCCCCTGACAATGCGTCTAATGAGTCGTCAATGCGCGGGAGCGGATATGCATTAGCCAACGTGACCTTATTTAGGCGGCGGAAATCAACACAAAATCTCAAACTGCCATCTGGCTTTTTCACAAGGACCACGGTAGCTCCACAAGGGAAGGTAAATGGAGAAATCATGTTCGCCGCTAAAATCTCATCTACCAACCAACTGTACGTGTGATTTTTCGACGGGGCTCATACGATATTAATTTTTCCGAATAGGGGGAGAATCTCGTGTGTCGATGTGATATTCAGCAAGGCTTATATCGCCCTATGTCATACTGCCCCCTGCTGAATAAATCGGAGAATTGCAGGAGCAGTTATCTTGGCCGTTTTGCTCTTCGGACAGTTCAGCATTCTCACTCCACAATGTATTTATCCAACTCTCCTCGGCTGACGAAACATCGACAGCGACTCCCGCTATTACAGTTTCTGTTGGGTCCATCGTCTCCATAATTACAGGTCCTGCGTGCACTAATACGGTCCCTGCTTGCACCGCAATCGGTTGCTCCCCGACATTCAATACGTGGAGTGACTCACTTCGAAGACAGGGTTCGTTAAGGCACCTTCTTTATTCCACACGTCAGGGAAATACAGACACCCTACGTGCTTACACATTAGTCACACATCCGTCTCTTTTGACGGCAGTATCTAGCTAGTACAGTTGGCAGGCTATCTAGCTAGCGACGTCTAAGGGTGGTCAAGACGGCAGCGACGAAGGTGACGAACAGCGACACAGCGAGGGGGATCTACTTCCAGCAACAGCCCCGAGCTTTCGCCCCAGGCCCCCTTTTATCCTCCTGGCGTGGCCTCGCTCCGCCCTTGCCACACCCCCTTTCTGGAACCTACTAGCAGGTTCCCGGGCTTCCAGATGGACCCCTTCCTGAGCTTCTCTTTAGTTCTCCTCACCCCTGTACATATATACTCCCTCTGCTGACGTGTGTATACTGCCCTCTGCTGTCAGTACCACTTTTCTGTCAGCAGCCAGCGTTATTACACTACATCTGTAAGAACGGCTTTTGGTCCGTTCTTATGACTGTCTGTGCTGCTGCTAACATCAATCTGCGAGTCGTCGCATGCAATGGAGCAATCAAAAGCGACCACTCGGTGCGCGTATTAGTTATTTATTTGCGTTATCTCAATGGTATTAACATTTGCGCGCTTGGAGGTATATTCACAGATTCACTCACCAATGCCTGCACTGTCATGCCCGTCTCGGAATATGTTTCTGTTGGTTTTAGAAAAAAAATGCGAGTTGCGGACGGCGTTTCAATGCAGCATTGATCAGTGAGTATACGCAACGGCAATTGTTTTAAAAGTCGGTTCCCAGCAAGCATGGGCCGCGAGCATACTTGAAACTAAAGTGAGTCCCGTCAAGGCGAGTTCCCCAATTTGCACTTGTGCAACGACTTTTACCATAATTCCCATGTTAGGGGCCGTCCATAAATGACGTCACGCACCTGGGGGAGGGGGGGTCAGACATTTGTGACGATGTGTGACGAGGGGGGGGGGTTGAGAAATGTGACGTCACATCAAAATGCGCAACTTTAAATAAATATAGACAACACGTTCTACTTATTGAAATAGACTTTTTAATCAATGTTTTCTCCTACAACATCAGAGTGCAGCGCCACATTAAATACGCACTACAATGACAATAGTTTAAAGCGATTTGAAGCATGTTTTATATTTTGGGGGGGGGGGCAGAGCTTTGTGACGTCATATTTGAGGGGGGGTCTGACTTTTTGTGACGTCGTGTGACGAAGGGGGAGGGAGGGGATCAAAATCGTCCAAAATCGCGTGACGTCGTTTATGGACGGCCCCTTAGCGCCGTTTGCTGCGACATACCTGTTCGTACCGACGTTAAACAGCGAGTGTTGGGCGGCAACAAGTCAAATATATAATTGGAAATAATAGTAGCCGGCGCTCTAGTATTAATAAATTATAAGCGTACCGCCACTCCGCCCACTGAACCCATGACAACAGAGGTTCCCGTGGCTGCCGCTAGAACCCTCCAAGGCAGCTTCTTCCACTGGTTGCCCGACTCGAGCCACCGGTTGAAAAGCGAGTCCCGACCTTCTTTAGGAGATTTCGCGACCTCGTTACCCCCGACGCTCGTCGATTTAGATGGTACATGCGACATGGTGATGGACGCGGTGAGTGACGATGAGTCCCTCGATGAATGAGGTTATTGTTTTAGCCGTCTGTCTGAGGTGTCACGATTCGCCTGGTGTTGAAGTGCCGCGGTAGTTGATGGAGAGTTGGACGCCGTCTTTGTCGCTTGCAGCGGGTCGCTCTTGCAACCCCGCGCGATGTGGCCGGGTCGGCCGCAGCGACCCCCGTCGTGGAATCGCCATCTCTCTCCTGGGCCCGGCCCATCCACGGACCGCCACCACCACCTCCCGGGGGCACCGGTGATATCTGCTGCTGCCGCGATGAGGGGGGCATCAGCAACGGCGCTCCTTGTCCGTCAGCCGGGCAGGAGGCGCAGCCGACGGAGTCGGGGCTCCCCTCCATCCGAGCCACCACCCGAGTCCGCTGGCTCATCCCCTCGTGGGCCCGCAGGCATCGAGTCACCCACAAATAACTTTGATCCTCCTCTTCCACTATGGGAAGCACACCGCCATCTCCTAGACCAGGGGTCGGCAACCAAAATAACAAGAAGAGCCATTTCTTTCCAATTCGGTACAAATTCAGTATTTCAAGAGCCGCAATGCATCTGAGTACATACTGTACATACGTACATATCGTCCAGAAGCAGCCCGTAAAGAGCCGCATGCGGCTCCGGAGCCGTAGGTTGCCGACCCCTGTCCTAGACCAACGTCAAAAAAAATTAAAATACAGGTAGTCCCCGAGTTACGATGTTCTGACTTACGATATTTCGATCTTACGATAGCGATATGACAAAATTGTAAAATATTTTAAATTTCGCGCGGCAGGCAAACGAAGCAGCGTACGAGGTACGATGCTGCACGTTGGGACGCTGCCGGGATGTACGCATCTCCCGCCTTGTGTGGTGATGCCTCTCACTCTCACCAGCGGTCGACAGAGTTAAGTTGTCTCGGTGTTAGCGGACAGAATCTTGGTGAGTACAGACAATATACGTTACGTGCAATGCATGTATAATACGTAGCTTTAGCGATTTCATTTTAGGGTTACCACGATACGATACGTTCAATGCATGTTAAAAGTTTTTATAGCAGATAGGATTTTCCTGAAAAAACTTTCTATTAAATTGCAGTTCATATCGGTAGGCTAAGAATTAACCTTTTTTTTACTTCACATTTTACTGTGCAATACAGTATTGTAATTAATAAATACATACAGTATACAGTTTATACAGTACGGTACTGTAAATTGCTCTGTTTTGCTAAATTATCACCATTCTTTAAGACTCCTGGGTATGCTAGGCCATCTTCGACTTACGATATTTTTGACTTACGATGGGGTCGTCGTAACGCATCTCCATCGTAAGTAGAGAACTACCTGTACCAGTGAGTCCAGCGACGTCTCGTCAAGCCAATTCGTTACTCGTGCAGCACGCGGATGTGTTGGAGAGCAAAGCCACAACATTTACAATTAGATTTGAAGTTTTCGTGACTGCAAGGATCCATACTCTTGGTTCTTTCGGTAAAGTCACGTGGCAAGAACATTTTCTTGCTGTGGTGTTCACACCTGATGATGATTGCTTGTGTTGTAATCGAAACGTTGTGATTCAATTTTATGTATTAGTTTCTTTACCTACGTGACTTTACCGAAAGAACCAAGAGTATTTACAATTAGATTTACATTCAGATTGTAAATGTTATGGCTTGGCATGTTCTCTTTACGTGACAAACCTTACTAGTTGGTTGTGTCGGGTGGTGGCGGATTTCAACGACACATTTATATTTTACGCGATCTAACCCAAAAAAACTCAATTATGGATGATATTGGTCGTATACAGTATATTAAATCAACTTTCCCGCCAAAAATATTCAAATTTAGCGTAACCGCCCCCTCCGGCTGGAGCGGACCAATCAGCGCGCGGTTAGCAGTGGGGGGGAGGCGGCGGTGGGGGTAGGGTGGGGGGCGATCTGGCAAATCCCGCGGGCCCAAGTCTCGGGGCAGTTCTCACGAGAACCCGAACGAGACTTGAGAGCGCGGAGAGACCGGGCCAGCGAGGAGGCGACGGAGCAATGGTGAGAGACACTGGGACAGAGCAGAGAGACACGCGGCGGGGGTGTAGAGAGAGACACGCGGGGAGCGAGACAGGCGGAGAGCGTTTGGCGTGCGGTGGTGGGACGCGGTTCGCTGAATTACGACAGAGACGCGGACAGGCCCAGGCTGCGCGCACTGTACGCACAAGTGAACCGAGCCGTGTTACCGTGCGTACTGTACGTGTGTGTGTAAGGTGCACCTAGCCTGGCACAAGCGCCGCGGTGACTTCACCGCCGCCTAGTAGCGAATGACTGTTACGTGGGGAGCTGTGGCGCGTTGGGCCACGAACCCGGCGACCCGAGTTCGATTCCCGCTCACGGCCAACACCAGGGACAGTTTTCTGAACAAGTAAATGGGTCTCCCCTAGGTCGACTCGGCCTCAAATGAGTACCTTGTGCGATGCATAAACATCGCCACTGGGGAGACAAAGGCGGCCGGGTGTGGTGCTCGCCACCCATCCCCTCGTGTGCCGTGCCAGCCTTTATAGGTGCTCGCTAACAGCACTTGCCCCAACAGCCTGCTAAGGCTATACGAGGAATCATTTTTTTATTGCAGTTAACCCATAACACCTGTCCCGTCGCCTGTCGGCAGCAAGGGGCTTCCACACCTCACGTGCACCTAGCCTGGCACAAGTACTGAGGTGACGTCACCGCCACTTAGTGGCGAATGCCGATAGTTTTTGTGGCACCGTGGTGGCTAGGAGATGTTAACTACCTCGCCTGGTCTACAGGAGGTCGTGGGTTCGATCCCGACCCTGACGCCTGCTGCTGTATATTTGGAGTTTGCGTGTTCTCCCTGTGGTCGCGTATTTTGCTGCATTTATAGCAGCGTATTTCGCTGCTATAAATGTGTATGTGATAATTAGCTTCGTCGAGGTATTATTTGTGGTAGCCAGGTCGCTTCTGAAAAAGAGCTGTATATCTCAGTGGGCCTTGCTTGGTAAAATTTAAATGAAAGTTTGTGTGCAGTATTTAGTCTGCCTGTGTCGATATAGACACTGACAAAAAAATCACGGATTTGAGAACACGCGCAGCGTAGAGACCTCACCCCCCTTGAGAAGTGAGTGAGGCTTGAACAGGATGCGTCCCGGCCAGACGCAACGATGGAGGGAGTTATTTATACTCTGTGCAACCGCTTTGGATTCTCCCCTGCCCTGCCACCTTTGTTTCCCTCTACTGCCACACTAATTATCTGTGTGCACTGGCGGAGCCAGTGGGGGTGGGGTGGCACGTGCCCCCCCCCCCCCATGATCCGATAGAAATCCCTAATTTCGATCGGATCATTGGGGTTTATTAGTAATAAATCGGCATTTTGAGACCCCCACTGCCACTGTGTATCATATTATTACGTGCCAGGGATTCTATGAGATGATAGGACAATAGTCTTGAGTCCATAATTGGCAATAAGTAATGGCAAAGCAGTTATAAGCGACTCAGAATTGTGCGCAGTTGCGTATACAGTGCACGACTTCCCTGAAGGCATTCACCTTCAGCGAGCGTGATGCCGATCACACACGGTTTGAATTCGACCCTCGATCGATGGCTCGAATAAAAAGCAAGGGACAAGTCCTTACTAACAACTCCTCTATCATTTTTCATTGCTGGAGGGGTTGCCCCCCATACCTGAAAATTCTGGCTCCGCCATAGTCTGTGCGCCCTCTGCTACCGGCCGAGTGTGTTCTGTATCAAACCCGGAATTATCAAATGTTAAGTTTTTACGGAAAAAACGCTCCCTCGGCTTGTCTGCCGTGTGTGTGTGCGCTATTTGCTGCTGGTTGTGGGGAGTTGTACAGCGGTTAGCGCACTGCACTCCAAACCTGTTGGATAACAGTTCGATTCCCACTCACGGCCACCAACACAAGTGAAGAATATCTGCACCAGTCCTGCGCCTCAATCGGTCGACTCGGCCTAAAATGAGTACTTGGTGCAATGTGTAAAACTTCGCCAAAGCTAAACTTTTTTATGTTACCAGGTAAGGCCCACTGAGCTATGTATCTCTTTTTCAGAAGAGACCTGGCCACAAATGCTCACCCAACGAGGTGGCCTGTGGAAATTTATAGCAGCAGCCAAATACACTAAACGCATGTTGATTTCAAATGTGGAGGGAAAAAACAGATGGAGGACCCGCAGAAAAGTCAACGCGACCATGGGGAGAGAGACACCGCAAACTCCAAATATGCAGCAGGCATCAGGGTTATGATCGAACTCGCAACGTCCTGTATACCAGGCGAGGTAGTTAACATCTCGCCACCCCGGCACCCGAACGATAGAGCCACAGCCAAAGGAGGGAATGCACTGAGGGGATGGCCACTGTGGAGATGGAGCGATGGAATTGGCTCGAGTGCTTCAGCGATTTAGGCATCCCGAGGTGGTGTGTGAGAGACAGAGATGGCTTGGGGAGGCTTTCATCCAGCAGCAGATAGGTCACGGCTGATGATGGTGTGTGTGTGTCTCACAGTTGTTCTACTCATTCTTCAAGTCCCTGGTGGGCAAAGACGTGGTGGTGGAGCTCAAGAATGACCTCAGGTAACATCCAGGACCTGGGTTCGAATTCGGATATCAGCCACCCAACCACTGGTGAAACTGGGTTCTCAAGCGCAGCGAGTTGAAGGTCTCAGCTCGGTCACCAGTGACTCACATAGAGACAGAGACCCATTAGACACACAGAAATGTGCGCGCTTATACACAGAGTGAGTTGTGATTTAACTCGGTTCATAAGTGTAGCAAATTGAGTCTCGGTCCGGTCACTAATGACCCACACAGAAACTAATATATTCTTGTAAAAAAAACTGTAGACTTTTATAGACATCCATAAGGTCATATAGATACCCATATATTCACACACAGACTTAGTCACCTATAGCTTACACACAGGCCCACAGAACACAATGAGTATGTGTTGTGATGTAAGTAGTGTGTTGGTGATGGGCGTATGTAGTGTGTGGTGATGGTGTGTGTGGTGTAACACTGTCTTTTTGGTGATGGGCATATGTGCTGTGTGTGGTGTAACACTGTCCTCTGTTCACCCACAGTATCTGTGGAACGCTACACTCCGTAGATCAGGTGAGTTTGTGTGCAACCAAATCGCCCTCAATGTGCCCAATCTCGTTCGGTCTCAGACACAAATCAGGATTGAACCCGCCGAGTACATTGGTGGGTGACCGCCAGGGCTTGCCAGGTGTTGTGCACTAGGAGGGGATTAGTAGAGTTAGATGAGACGGGAGAGACAGTAGAGTGAGTGGAGGAGATTAGGTGAGTGATATGAGAGGGGAGAGGTAGGAGAGTGTGTGGAAGGGAGTAGAGTGAGATGAGAGGGGAGAAGTAGGAGAGTGCGTAGCGGGGAGTAGAGTGAGGGGAGAGGTAGGAGAGTGCGTGGAGGGGAGTAGAGTGAGATGAGAGGGGAGAAGTAGGAGAGAGTCGTGGTTAGGAGTTGGCCGTTCACACTGGAGTGTTCTACTCTGTGGACTTATTCCCGATGAGGAACATTTAGCTGGACGTAACTTGTGTGTGTGCTGTGACCATTGACCTGACCTATGTGGATCTCGCCCTCTGCAGTACCTGAACATCAAGCTGACCGACATCAGTGTCACTGACCCCGAGAAGTACCCACACATGGTGAGTGGTGACCCTTCACTCTCCCGTTACTTTTTATTTATTCTGCTGTTTAGCTTTTTATTTTATTCAGAAGCGACCTGGCCACAAACGACAGCCAAATACTCTTAACCTGTGATGTTGATTCTAAATGTGGAGAGAAAAACCTGAGGACCCGGATAAAAATACACACGACCACGGAGAGATACGCAAACTCCAAATTTACAACAGGCATCAGAGTTGGGATCAAACCCATGACCTCCTCTATACCAGGCAAGAGAGTTAATAGCTAAAGAGCTCCAGTGGGCCTTACCTGGTAAAATAACAAAATGTAAATAGTTTAGCATGGAGGCCCATGCACTCGCACAGATTAAACTGGGTTCTCAAATGTAGCGAGTTATTATTGCTGGAAAATTCATCACCATATTTCAATCCCACCCTCTTGCCTCCTCTGTCTCTCTTTTCCTTCCTCTCTCCCCACCTCTGCCTCTTTCCCTCCCTCTCTATCGTTCTCTCTCTCTCCCCCCCCCCTTGTCCCTGTAGCTCTCGGTGAAGAACTGCTTTATCCGAGGTTCGGTCGTCCGCTACGTGCAGCTCCCGGCAGACGAGGTGGACACGCAGCTCCTGCAGGATGCCGCGCGCAAGGAGGCCACACAGCAGAAGCAGTAGACACGGGGACGTGGAGACACGGAGACATGGGGACATGGGGGCGATGAGATGCAGGGGACACGGAGAGACAGGGACGTGGCAACAAAGAGAGATGAGGACGTGGGGACGATGAGACACGGGGACAATGGTATGCGAGGACAAAGAGATGTGGAGATGCAGGGACACGGAGATGATGAGACATGGCCAAAACAAAGATGTGGGGACACAGGGAATTATGGGACACAGGGATGATGAGACATGGGGACACAGGCATGTGGGGGCAGGGAAATGCATAAATATGGGGACATAGAAACAAAGAGATAGGGGTAAGCGGGGAGACCCCAGGAGATGGATACGCGGAGACATCTGGGCACAGTGCAGGGAGCACGGTGCCAGGTTGCGCGCGACGGATTTGTGGGCAGGGGGTGGAGCCCCCTGAGGCATCCAGTTGTTGAGATGGGTCGTGAGGGTCCAGAAGATCAGAGTCTCGATTGAGACCGAGCTGCAGGAGACCACCTTCAAGACCAGTGTCTTCAGACTCGGTTCCTAGGCACAGTTTGTGGGCCGGGGCTGGGCCATGCACAGATAATGGCCGTACTCAGGTGGTGGCTTTAGGATGGGGTGGAGGCCTTTGCCAAGTGATGGGAAGATACAGACTGACAACAGTCACAACAACACCGACACGACGCTTACAGAGTGAGTAGGTGGTGAGTGACTGGAACCGTAGTCTCGACACAGAAGGGAGAGGCGAGTAAAATTGGCCTCGCTGTGTCTCCTCCCCATGTCTCGCTGTGTCTCCTCCCTGTGTCTCCCTGTGCCTCCCCGTGTCTCGTTCCTGTGCCTCTGTGTCTCCCTCCCCGTGTCTCCTCCCCGTGAATTGTAAGTGAATGTTCGTACCGAGTCGGTTTTTGTTTCGTTTGGTGCGGGTGTCATTTGTTTTGTTTTTTATAAATAAACGTGTACAGCACTGCTGCTGCCCCGCTGTCCCTGTGTGGTATCGTATTTAGCGAGGACGCATCCCTCACCCGTGGCATCATCGGCTTACGTGGGAAGGCCTCGCCCGAGTCTCAAAACGCGTTTTCAGGAGGGCGCGGCTACATGAGGGATGTTTGGGCCATTTACATCGGTGGTTTTAGTTGTTTCAGAATCATCAGCGGTGATCATTAATAAAGGTGAAGCAAACTCCCACAGCACGTCAAACAATCATCTCTACTGTTCCTCCCCTAAAACAATCTCCACCTCTTCTCCCCTGGCCCATGATCCAGCGACTACTGATAGTCCCCCAGCTACGACCAGGTCTCGCCCAGCCCCTATCACTACCCCAGCCCCTATCACTACCCCAACCCCTATCACTACTCCATCTCACTACCCCAACCCCTATCACTACTCCATCTCACTACCCAACCCCTATCTCACTACCCCAAACCCTATCACTACCCCAAACCCGATCACTACCGCAACCCCTATCACCACCCCAACCCCTATCACTACTCCATCTCACTACCCAACCCCTATCTCACTACCCCAAACCCTATCACTACCCCAACCCCTATCACTACTCCATCTCACTACCCAACCCCTATCTCGCTACCCAACCCCTATCTCACTACCCCAAACCCGATCACTACCGTTATCTTACTACCCCAACCCCTATCACTATCCCTATCACTACCCCAACCCCTATCACTATTCCATCTCACTACCCCAACCCCTATCACTACTCCATCTCACTACCCAACCCCTATCTCACTACCCCAAACCCTATCACTACCCCAAACCCGATCACTACCCCAACCCCTATCACTACCCCAACCCCTAGCACTACTCCATCTCACTACCCAACCCCTATCTCACTACCCAACCCCTATCTCACTACCACAAACCCTATCACTACCCCAACCCCTATCACTACTCCATCTTACTACCCAACCCCTATCTCACTACCCAACCCCTATCTCACTACCCCAAACCCGATCACTACCCCAACCTCTATTACTACACCAATTTCACTACCACAACCCCTATCACTGCGCCTATCTCACTACCTCAGCCCCCATCACTACCCCAACTCCTATCACTACCCCAGCCCCTAATACTACTCCCACCCCTATCACTACCCCAACCACTTCTGTCATAACTACACCACTAACAACCCCACTCTTTATCTCAACCACTAACGTCTTATGTACAATAAAAACAATTGTAAAGCGCCTTGGAATAAGGCACTATTTAAATCTTTATAAGCTGAGTTGACTGGCAGTGATGATGGCGGAGCTGATATTGATTCTAACTACCGATGGTGTGTATGTATCTCTGATTCTCTACAAGTCTATCTCTATGGGGTTACTTTACGTTCCATAGTGTGGCTTGCATGGCCACTATCGCATTACTGTGGCTTGTGTACTTTTTGAATGTGAGTATATTTATGTGTCTCTGGGTTTGCTATGTGGTCCATAGTGTGGGTTGTATGGCTACAATCGCACATCTGTGGCTAGTGTATTTAATGTTTCTATGAGTTTCTGTGTCTCTAAGTCTATATATCTCTATATCTACGAGTCTATATTGTTGAGTCTTACTCTACAGTCCATAGTGTGGGCTGCGTGGCTACAATTGCACTTCCGTGACTGCCTTTACGTTTGCGTTCATGAAGGAGACGTGTTGCAGCATTGGCGTGCTGCTGATGTTCTCATGCGGTTGATGGTTCCACCACCAGTGTGATTGAGGAGAGGAGTGTCAAATCCATGAAGACGGGCAAATGCCTGAAACGTCGCCTATTGCACATACAATTTTAAGGCCATGCAAATGTTAAGGAATGCGCTGAGATGTTTTATTTGTTCTTTCGCACCACTGGCAACGCAGCAGCAGCATTCTCAGGGTGGGGGCCCACTTTTGCCCGATAAGCCACAATTAGTGTGAACACGAGAGATAGAAGCGAGAGTCTGGACTGCGGCCGACGTAAAAAAAAAATCTACGTGTCTCATACAGGACCCTACCCATCAAGCCCGCCTCCGGTTTCAACCTCCCCACGCCGCCAGCAGTCGACCATCGACCGAACCAGGCCATGGGGGGAAGGGGCGTGTGGCCAATGCGGCTACCGGACGCTCAAATCGCGCCATCGAAGATTTGGTGGCCTTACTGGCCTGCGAGAGTGCGGCCATGAATCACAAACCATCAACCCCAGCGTAAACACTCCTTGAAAGGAGGAATGGACAGAGATCCACTCTGCTTCTGAACCAGACAATTGAGTGGATTACAACTCTAATGGCATCTTTTATCTGCCGTTATTAATCCATACGAAAGAAGTGTGAGGGCCACCACACCATTTGAAACCATTGGGGGTTTGATAGCAGCACGATGATGGTGGGGGGGGGGTGTTTTTACATCTTGGGTATTAAATTTCGATTTAAAGCTTTCGTGACTGCAGGGATTCATAATCTTGTTTTTTTCGGTAAAGTCACGTAGAAGGGAAATAATAAAAATAAAACAAAATTATCACGACGTTTCGATTGCAACACAAGCAATCATCATCAGGCGTGAACACCTTGCTGTGTTTTTTGCTTGCTGTGGTTTTCACACCTGATGATTGCTTGTGTTGCAATCGAAACGTCGTGAGAACTTTATTTTATTTGTATTATTTCCCTTCTACGTGACTTTACCGAAAGAACCAATAATATATTTCGATTTAAAGCTTTCGTGACTGCAGGGATTCATCTTCTTGGTTATTTCGGTAAAGTCACGTAGAAGGGAAGTAATAAAATAATAAAACATAAAATAAAATAATTCTCACGACGTTTCGGCTACAACGCAAGCAGCCGTCTTCAGGTGAAGAATGAGACACTACCAAGCTAGGAGCTTATATATAAGCTGGGTTGGAGGTGGAAGAGCACCTTAACAAAAAGAATGTGCATATGAAGAGGAATTTAGCATATTCATGGGAAATGCGTAGGAGGTGGGTGGGGGGGGTTTCAAAGTCATATTATGCCCATGCATTATGCAGGATCAGCAGCACCAAGGGGGGTGCAGGGAGTAGCATTAACAAAGGAAAGGAATGTTAATGATATGTAGCTGCAGTTACTAAACAACCACGTAGAAAACTAAAGTATAGACTACATAAAAAACTAAAGTATAAACTGCATAGCACCATCAGTATACTTACTATACTCTACAATAAGCTGAGTTACTAACAGCAAGTAATACATTACACTTCTACGTCGTAAAAATTATATAATATGCTTCCATCTAAACTTTATTCTCTTACATCACACGAGCATATACCGTACTATATACTGCCATAGATAAACCCAACATTAAATTATATACTGTATTGCTATAAACCACCCTATATCTTATACATTTTAATATAACACTATGTATTATTCTACCCACCCTAATGTGTATCGAAATGGTTTATTACGTCCTTCCAATGATTCATCAAGGACTGAATGCTGGGGTACCCCCCCTGGTGAGACACTGCTTAACCAATACATACTTCACCTGGAATGAAACTTTCTACAAGCAAACTGAGGGCACCCCAATGGGCTCCCCCCTATCTCCGGTTGTAGCCAACATCTTCATGGAGAAATTTGAGACGGACGCCATCCAGACTGCCACTCTACGCCCGATCTTATGGAAGAGGTACGTAGACGACACTTTTGTCATCTGGCCACATGGCCGGCCTGCTCTAGACCAATTTCTCGACCACATCAATTCCATACACCCAGCCATCAGATTCACCATGGAAGTCGAAAAAGATGGCAAGCTACCCTTTTTGGATGTCCTAATCAAAAGGAGACCTGATGGTTCAATGAGCCACTCTGTCTACAGGAAAGCCACCCATACGGATGCTTACCTAAAACCGGATTCCCACCACCATCCATCCCAGAAGAATTCCCTCATCAAGACTCTATATCATAGAGCCCAATGCATCTCCGACCATGAACACATTTCCAGTGAACTCAAACACGTACGCCAAGCTCTTAAGGCTAATGGTTACTCCGACTACACAATCCGCAAAGCCATCACTCCAACCATCAAGAAGGATCCTGTTGAAGAGCCTTTCAAGACCATCACCTTACCCTACATTGCTGGGGTCACAAAAAAGATCTCCAAAATCCTGATTAAACACAAGATCCAGGTCCGATTCAACACAGTACATAAAATCCGTGATCTGGTACCGTCTGTAAAAGATGTGGTTCCAGACATACAGTACCCTGGCGTCTACAAACTAAGTTGCCTCTGTGGTAGCAGTTACATTGGGGAAACCAAACGACATGTCTCGGACCGCATCCGTGAACATAAAGCTGACCTGAAACACGGTAGGACAAACACCTCAGCCGTGGCAGATCACTGTTACAACTCAGTGGGGCTCACATGACATTGACTTCTCCAAGACAGAGGTTCTCTGCAAGCCATCTGGCTATCATGAGAGATTCGTTCATGAGGCGATCCACATATACAAACACAGAGACAATTTTAACCGAGAAGATGGATTCTGGCTTAGCAATCATTGGAAGGACGTAATAAACCATTTCGATACACATTAGGGTGGGTAGAATAATACATAGTGTTATATTAAAAGGTATAAGGTATAGGGTGGTTTATAGCAATACAGTATATAATTTAATGTTGGGTTTATCTATGGCAGTATATAGTACGGTATATGCTCGTGTGATGTAAGAGAATAAAGTTTAGATGGAAGCATATTATATAATTTTTACGACGTAGAATTGTAATGTATTACTTGCTGTTAGTAACTCAGCTTATTGTAGAGTATAGTAAGTATACTGATGGTGCTATGCAGTTTATACTTTAGTTTTTTTTAATGTAGTTTATACTTTAGTTTTCTACGTGGTTGTTTAGTAACTGCAGCTACATATCATTAACATTCCTTTCCTTTGTTAATGCTACTCCCTGCACCCCCCCTTGGTGCTGCTGATCCTGCATAATGCATGGGCATAATATGACTTTGAAACCCCCCCCACCCACCTCCTACGCATTTCCCATGAATATGCTAAATTCCTCTTCATATGCACATTATTTTTGTTAAGGCGCTCTTCCACCTCCAACCCAGCTTATATATAAGCTCCTAGCTTGGTAGTGTCTCATTCTTCACCTGAAGACGGCTGCTTGCGTTGTAGCCGAAACGTCGTGAGAATTATTTTATTTTATTATGTTTTATTTTTATTATTTTATTACTTCCCTTCTACGTGACTTTACCGAAAGAACCAAGAAGAACAATAATATATTGTGTATTGTTAAGGGGGACCGCACGAAAGGCCGCCAGTGGCCTCTGGTGGCCAATGAAGAACACTGAAATGACGTAATAGCTGCGTGGTGGTGGTGGCTATGCCACTGCGCGTGGCTGTCTGATCCAGCGGTGCTGTGGAGGCAGCAACAGCAGCGAGAGGTTGGTGGATCACCACCGCATATGGGGTTACAAAACTCCCTTCTACCCTTGGGTGGGCGTTGAGATGAAGGAGCCCGTGCCCCTGGCTCTGTCAGGAGAAGGCGGTAGAGCAAAAATGTGGACGTCACCTGTACCAGATGTTGAACTTCTTTCGCACAGTACGTAGCTAACCGTGCTAATTGGAGGTTCTGTCTATACAGGGATAGAGTGTTTCCCCCTCGCACGCGTGGGGTTTCTCCGGGTGCTCCGCTTTCCTCCCACACGTGTAAACACTCATTAACTGGTCGATAACACCTTCATACATGGCAATTACCCAACCGACAATGAATTCCCATTGACATTTATATGCATTCAGTAATCCCCCCCCCCCCACACTTTGCTCAATAAGGTCTCACAAGTGATGTTATTGCATCTACCCCTCTATTTAAGGAACGAAACAGGAGGATTTCTCCACAAATCTGGATGTCCCCTGATGAAGCTAGTTGTAATTACTGGCGAAACGTCGTACTTCAGATTGTAAATGTGGCTTTGCTCTCCAACACACCGGTGTGCTGTACTAGTATACTACACTATACACGACACTATACACTACACTATACACTACACTACTATACACTACACTACTGTACACTATGCTATACACTACACTACTATACACTACGCTATACACTAGTGCTGTACTAGTGACGAATTGGCCACGTTCTGCTTACGTGACAAACCTTACTAATTGGCTGTGTTGGGTGGTGGCGGGTTTAACGACACATTTATATTTACACGATCTAACCCAAAAAACCTGTGTTATGGATGTTTTGGTTGGGTTAGATCGCATAAATATAAATGTGTCGTTAAACCCGCCACCATCCGATACAGCCAATTAGTGAGACCTCAATTTAAGGCCGAAACAGCAGGATTCTCCACAGTTCTGGCTGTCGCCTGACGATGCTGGCTGCTGTTTTAATTACCGGCGAAACACTCCGTGTGTTGTAAATGTGGGTTCACTGCTGAAATATGAAGTAATCGGCACGTTTTGTTTACGTAATAAACCTGAAATAATTATCTGTTGCGAGATGAACGACACATTTACGCGATTCAGCCCCCCCCAAAAAATCTCTTTTAGAACACATTCCTGCGGAGGGAGCTGGTAGGAACGTTGGATTTCTCGGTCAATGGCCAGGGTCAACGGCGGCGTGGTGATTCCGCAAATATGGCCGACTGTGAGGGCTGGCACAAGCCGGCGTGAGTAGGTTAAACGTTGAGTTTTATAAGGGCACCACGGGGTGACCAGCCCCTCCCCACCCAGCTCCACCCCTCCCCCCCACCCAGCCCCACCCCTCCCCCCACCCAGCCCCTCCCCACCCAGCCCCTCTCCACCCTCCCCACCCAGCCCCTCTCCTCCCCACCCTCCCCACCCAGCCCCATCTGCATGACGGACGGACGGACACAATAATCACCTGTGGGCTGGTGAAACCAGGAGGTTCCTACCAGTAACATCATGCGATGAATGGATTCGTCCAACGCGTTAAACCCCCACCGCCTGCTAACTTAATGGGACGATCCGACCCGGAAGTGGTCCACGTCGCCGGGGGTGAGTGGGAGCTCCCGGGGCGCTGCTCTATCCACTGCTGGACGGCGGCCTCTTCCCCCCCCACGCCGTGGGGAGAGAGGGGTTGTTTGGCCATACTTCACCACTCCGGTCAGTACGGGTTGTTGGTGAACGATTGGGGGAGGTACAGTGACCAAATACAACAGACTGTTGGCGAGTAGCAGCACCTAAGGCCGGGACGGCGGCACACGAGGGGGTGGATAGCCAGCACCACGCCCGGTCGCCTTTGTCTTCCTAGTGGCGATGTTTGTACACACCGCACCAGGTACTACTCATTTGAGGCTGAGTCGACCTAGGGGAGGCCCAGGACCGGTTCAGATAATCGTCGCAGGTGTTGGTGGAGAACACGGTTCATAGCCGGGTTCGTAGCGCAGCGCGCTAACCGCTACGCTACCGCTCCTCAGAGAGAGACACGTGACGAGATTCACACACAGAGATCCACGGTGTTGTTGGTATGGTCCGTCTCGTACGATTTGGCGACGAAACTTGCAAGCGAAAAGCAGCTGGCGACGTGATATTTATTGCATCAATGCGTGTGCAATTTGTAAGGCCGCGGGGACATAGACTTATTTGATGTAAAGGTTTTACAGTGGTACCTCGGTATGCGACGTTAATTCGTTCCAGAAGGTAGGACTTTTTCCGAAAATGACGTAGACCCAACGAATCTTTCCCATAAGAAATAAATGGAAAGGAAATAATCCGTTCCAGAGTATAAGAAATTATATTTTATATGGCATATTATACATTAATGGGGTTGTATAAAATAATTTAGACACTACTTATTACAAAAATGCATAGATAAATTAAAATAAATGCATAAATAAATTAAAATTAATTTAAATTACAATAAAATGTAACGTCGCTTCACCTTGCTGAGAGGAGTTGATCGCCTACGAAGATGGTGGTGAGGAAGGGGAGGAGGAGGAGATGTTATTTTTTGGAAGGAGAGTCCCCTTCCATTAAAACTTCAGGAAGCTGAAATTCTGTGGTTTTTTCTCTTTCTCTTTTCTGTCTTTTTTCTTGACTTGGACCTGGTTGAGGCTCACCAGGTTTGAGTTTTACTAAAAACCTGTCCATTGAAGTTTGTTTTTGCCTTCTAAGAATGTTCCTGAAGTGTGACATTGTCTGGTCATTCCACACAATACTGTTACGGCTTGTTAGAGCTTTATTGGGGTGGTATTTTCTGCAAAACTTTGCACTTCCATCCATTTTGCACACATTTCTTTAATAAGTGAAGTAGGAGCTTCCTCTATCTCCTCCTCGCCTGAATTCGCAAAAAATTAACGTTAAAATGACAAAAAAACACGTGAAAATTCAGAGTTATCGCAAGGGTTGTGCACTGAACCAGATCTACAGCCAGACTGAGGAGCGGCGCTTTGTTTCAGTCATGAACGGCGTCTACGCGGGTACGCGGTGACTCATCCCGACCCATACACGTTCTAGCAAGCGCGTCGTATCCCAAGCAAGACGTCGTATCCCAAGCAAGACGTCGTATCCCAAGACATTTTTTTCTCGTCAAAACACGACGTATACCAAATTCGACGTATTCCAAAGCGGTTGTATACCGAGGTATGACTGTAATCCCTTGTTCATCTCGACGTCCTTTTTACTTATATGTCTCAATAGCATCACGGAGATGGCGTGACGTGAGGGTTCTGCCTTTGTAGTGAGGGTTGTAAGTTGACGCTGAGGAGGGGGAAGGAGGCGCCTCGGCCCCCATGTGGAGTGACGTCACCCGCTAATTATTATTAATGAGGGGGGGTCCATGTGGAGGACGTCACCTGTTCATGATTATTAATGAGGGGGGCTGGTCGACGTGGAGTGACGTCACGCGCAGGACACACAGACATTCTTGGCTCATAGTAAATACCGTTTGTGTGAATCGTGCATACCGTGCGTATTCATTTTTCTAATGATTCCATGTGTATATCACGAATGTGGAATGATGGTTGTGCCCCCGTGTCTCATGAACAGCAGTTACATGACCAGTTCTAACCCTGCTGTCTTCTCCGCAGTGTCTCAGTGTCGCAACGTCTCCTCATCGCTCTATCCCAGTGAGTTTGCCTCTCCCCAGTGTCGCTGCTGTTCCCTGGACTCTATCTCCATGTCTCTGTTTTTATTGTCCCCATGTCTCTGTTTTTATTGTCCCCGTGTCTATCCCCGTGGCTCCATCTCCTGCACCCCTGTCCCCATGGCTCTGTAATTCGCCGTGCCTGTCCCTGCATCTCTCGTTGCCCCCGTGTCTCCCCATGCCCTGTAACTTACCGTGCTTGTGTCACCGCGTCTTACAATGTCTCCCCGCGCTCTCCCCGTGTCCCTGCGTCTCTCCGTGTCTCCCCGTGTCCTCCCGCGCGTCTCCCTGCGTCTCCTCGTGTCTCTCCGCATCCCCCGTGTCTGCTCGTTCTCTCCGCGTTTGATCGTGTCTCCCCTTATCTCCCCGTGACTCCCCCCCGCTGCCCCTTGTGCAGGCCGTCTCGATGGGAGTTTCCCGCCGGCTGTTGCGCCGTCTGCGCCGCTGGGCGCGCCGCGGCTCGTGCCGCCGCCTCCGGTCGCTGCTGCGCCGCCACCCGGAGATCTGCGGGGCGGGGGCCGGGGGGAACTCGGCGGCGGGGGCGGCCCTGATCTCGGCGAGCCGCCGGGGCCACGCGTCCGTGGTGCGGCTTCTGCTGCGCCGCGGCGTGGATGGGGCGGCGGCCAGGGGTCGCGGCGGGGAGACGGCGGCGCACGCAGTGGTGCACAGGGCGCTGGGACGGCCCGCGGACAAGGGTGCGGGGACACGCGGGGGCGCTCGGGGAGAGACACCAGGGAGACACGTGGGGAGACGTCATGTAGATCAGGGTTGAGACACACGGGGAAAGATATGGGGGAGACACGGAACACAACGGGGACGTGGGTGGGGATGCATGGGGGACACGGGGGGACACGTGGCCATGCCCATGGCAGCTCTGCCTGTGCGTGCGTATTCACCAGTAGCTGTAGGAGTGGGTCGCTGTCGTGTTTAATGCAGCACTGCGCTACAAATGCGGCAGGATCCCGAGTTCGATTCCCGCTCACGGCCACCACCAACCCCAGTGACGATTATTTGAAAGGGGTCTTGGGCCTCCCCTAGGTCGACTCAGCCTCAAATGAGTACCCGGTGCAGTGCGTAAACATCGCCACTTGGAGAGGCTAAGGCGGCCGGGCGTGGTGTTGGCCACCCACCCCCTCGCATGCCGTTATCGGCCTTCACAGGTGCGACTCACCAACAGCACTTGCCCTGTGTTGAGGCTACATGGTGGATCTTTGTTTGTCGTGCCGCAGGCTGCCTCCGCGTGATCGCCCTGCTGCGCAAGTACTGCCCGGACTGCCTCCAGGTGCGCAACCTGGACGGCATCACCGCAGCACACCTCCTGGCTCGCCTGCCTCACCAGGTGTGCCCCCCCCCCTCCTCACCCCACTCCCCACTCCCTTCCATTCCCGATCCCCTCCTCCCCCAACCCAACTCCCCATTGCTTCCTCCCTGCTGTGTCTCACTCATCACTTTTCTACTTCTCCTCCTCCCCATGTCTATCACCTGCTCCCCCCTCCTCCTACTCCCTGTGTCTCCCATCTCCTACTCCTCTTCCTCCCCCTTCTTGCTGTGTCTCCAACCTCCTCCCCCGTCCTCCTCTTCCCCCTCCCCTTCCTCCCCATGTCTCTCACCTCCTCCCCCTCTTCCTCCTCTTTCTCCTCATCCTCCTCCTCCGCCCCCACCCCCGCTTCTCTCCGCGTGTCCCATTACCTCCCACCTCCACCACCAGGGCGGGCTTGCGGAACAGCAGGAGGAGGCGGTGTCGCTGGTGGGGGCCATGCTGGGCGAGCGTGGGGGTTGGGGCTCCGAGGAGGAGGGGCCGTGGGGAAGCCGTGGGGAGGACTCCGCGTGGCTGCGCCGCGTGCAGGACGAGTGTGAGGACGAGTACAACACTGCCTGGGGGCGCTACGAGGGTGAGACGCCCACTCCCTCACCACCCGTCCGTGGGTCTCTCTGTGCGAGTCTGTGGGTCACCGAGTGATGAGTCTGCGAGTCTCTGTGCAAGTCTGTCGGTCTTTCCGTGTGATGAGTCTGTGGGTCACACGCACCTCCTCCATGCTTCTCTTCACTTTCGCTCCGACCCAGACGACTTCGAGGCGGCGGACGGCAACGGCTCCGAGCCCGAGACCTTCGAGGGCTGGGTTCAGCGCCTGGCCCGGGAGCAGCGCGAGCGCAGCCGCCCGGGCCCCAGTGCCGCCGAGCTCCGGCGCCAGCGGCTCCGCGAGGAGCGCGAGCGGCGCGAGGAACGCTGGCGGCAGGAGCTGCGAGCGACGCTCGCCACGGAGCACTCGGAGCGCCAGCGCCGCGCGGCCGCGGCCTCCTCCGCCGCGGCCGACGCCGCTGCCGCCGCCAAGGAGTCGTACGAGCGCCGGCTCCTGGCCGCGGCGGACAAGCTGGCGCGGTCGGCCGAGTCCGCTGCCGATTCTGCCGGAGGTGGGGCGCAGCGGCAGGGGGAGCTGCGGTACGATGACATCCCGTGGCCGGCGCCGCACGGCACCGCCGAGGAGATGGCGGCGGTGCTGGCGCACGGCGTGGACCGGACGGAGGAGGGAGGCGCCCCCTACAGGCGCCACCTACGCCGCCAGCTCGTGTTGTGGCACCCGGACAAGTTCGAGCAGCGGTTTGGCGCAAGGCTGCACGTGGCCGAGCGGGAGGGCGTCCTGCGCACCGTCAAGGAGTTGTCGCAGGCACTCAACAGGCTTATGGGGGCCAGCGCCACGTGATCGCGGTGGTGGTGATGAGGAAGATGGTGGTGACGGTGGAGGTGATGGTGGTGGTGATGGTAGTGGTGATGATGAAGTTGGTGGTGGTGGTGATGATGATGATGAAGGTGATGATGGCGAGCTGTGGTGCAGCGGTTTAGCGCGCCGGGCGTGGTGCTGGCCGCCCACCCCCTCAGGTGCTGTACTGGCCTTCATAGGTACTACTTGTTCACTTGCCCCAATGGTCTTTGTGTGAATGTGTGCATCGGGTCACGCCACTCCTCTGCACGAATACACGTCACAATATTACTAAATGTAAATTATCTGAAAGTCTGAAAAATGTACAAACATACCCTTCAAATGTTGAAAATCCAACCATTTTTAATACAAAGATTATCCTGATGTGTACACACGTGTCTGTGTGTGTGAGGCTGGTCGAAGCTTCGGGTCTTCTCGGCCACGGTCATGCCCTCCTTTCATGCTTGCGAAACGTGGACCCCCCCCCGAATAGAACATCTACACCAGATCCAGAGTTACAAAGAGACACATAAAGTTACATAGAGATGCATAGAGTTACATAGACATCCTGAGTTGCATCGACATCCATAGAGTTACGTAGAGACGCATAGACTTACATTGATATCCTTAGTTACATAGAGACGCATAGAGTTGCATAGATATCCTTAGTTGCATAGACATCCATAGAGTTGCATAGATATCCTTAGTTACATAGACATCCATAGAGTTACGTAGGGATGCATAGAGTTACATAGACATCCATAGAGTTACATAGAGATGCATAGAGTTACATAGAATTACGTAGAGACTTATAGAGTTGCATAGATATCCTGTGTTACTACTCTTTTGGTCTTTCGGTAAAGTCACGTAGATAGAAAAATAATCAAATCAAATAAATTCACGACGTTTCGATCGTAACACAAGCAATCGTCTTCAGGTGAAAAATTACAGCAGGCGGAGTGCTGAGGCAGGAAGAAATAATCATTCCGCCTGCTGTAATTTTTCACCTGAAGACGATTGCTTGTGTTGCGATCGAAACGTAATTTTTTAGTATTTTTCTATCTACGTGACTTTACCGAAAGACCCAAAGAGTATGAATTCCACGAAAGCTTTAAGTCAACCTTTGTTACGTAGAGGCGCATAGAGTTGCATAGAGTTACATGGAGACACACCGAGGCCACAGCCCAAGACCGTGAGCAGTGGTGGCAGTCCCAGGACACGGCAGGGTGGAGTGAACGTGAAAACTCAACCAGCGCCAATCAGAACCAGAATACTGATACTGGAGGAATCCGATGAGTTGTCAAGCTCTTGGTTCACATATGTCCAGTCGGGGTACGGGGGTCGCAACATTACATCCACAAACAACATACACGAAGACAACAACAATAGCAGTGCAAAGTAAAGGAGGGGAAATCAAGTCACTAAATATGAATGAAAATAAATCAAGTATACGAGTACAAATTGCATAAACATGAACCGGCACGTTTATACAAATCTTGACATCAGTGAGCTTTATAATCGAGGTTTGTTGGGTTGGATGGCATCAATATGAACGTGTCGTTAACCGCGCCACCACCCGACAGCCAATTATGAAGGTTGTGTCAACAAAACGTGCCAATTAGCTACTGGTTCAGCACACCCCGGTTGTGTGTTGGAGAGTAAATCTACTACAACATTTAGAATTCGAGTCGCAATAGTTCAGTCATAGCGAGAGGAGTGATACGGGGCGACTGAGCGCCAGTGAGCGAGCGAGAGCAGTGATTCGGTGAGTGCTGGGCTACAGGGCATCCTGTGGCTACCTTTGCATAACAGGTGCTATAGGCTGTTTCGGAGTTGTGCTAAACATTTGTGAGCAGCAGACGCCCGTGAAGTCAAATCAATTCCTGTACTGCACTTCTATGGCTCCCCTTCCTGCCCGATGCATCCTCCGCCTTCACCGAGCCAACAAACCCCCGTGACTGGCGTGGTGAAGTATGTCAATCCACTGCTGGAGGCCCTCATCCAGCAGTGGATTTGGCATTGCTGCATGTGGAGAAAGTGGGCTCGCTGTTTTAGGGGTCGTCCATAAATGACGTCACGCGATTTTGGAGGATTTTTGACCCCCCCCCCATCGTCACAAAAAGTCAGACCCTCCCCCATATATGACGTCACAAAGCTCTGCCCCCCCCCACCAAAATAAAACACGCTTCAAATCGCTTTAAACTATTGTCAATGTAGTGCGTATTAGGAGAAAACATTTATTAAAAAGTCTATTTACTTAAGTAGAACGTGTTGTCTATATTTAAAATTGCGCATTTTGATGTGACGTCACATTTCTCACCCCCCCCCCTCGTCACATCGTCACATCGTCACAAATGTCTGACCCCCCCCTAGGTGCGTGACGTCATTTATGGACGGCCCTTTAGCCGCCGTTGCTGCTACTGTGTTCACTCTGGCGATGTCTGTGATGTTCGTGTCCAGGGAATCTCCGTGCCGTGCTACTCGCTCAACTAAAACTACACTATTTATTTGACCGAACTGAACTAGTTTTTTTTATTTTAACCAAGCAAGGCGCGCTGAGCTTACGTAGCTCTCTTTCAGAAGCGACCTGCCCACAAATGACAGCTCAACAAAGGGGCTCGTCATCATGTGGAACATTTACAGCCGTCAATACTCGCATTGATTCTAAATAGGGAGGGAAAACCCGGAGGTGGTGATGATGGAACATCCACTGGGAGAGAGAGAGATACGCAAACTCCAAATACACAGCAGCAGGCGTCAGGGTTGGGATCGAACTCACGACCTCCTGCACACCAGGCGAGGTAGTTAACATCTCCTAGCCACCGTGATGATGATGAGAGAGACACGCAAACTCCAAATATACAGCAGCAGGGTTGGGATCGAACTCACGACCTGCACACCAGGCGAGGTAGTTAACATCTCTTAGCCACCGTGATGATGATGAGAGAGACACGCAAACTCCAAAAATACAGCAGGCGTCAGAGTTGGGATCGAACTCACGACCTCCTGCACACCAGGCGAGGTAGTTAACATCTCCTGGCCACGTGGTCTGTTCAAGCTGCACTTTGGGGGTTCGGTTGCTCCGGTGACCGATGGTGAAACCCGCCGGCAACGCGCGTGACGTCATCGCGCGTGACGTCACCTGGAAACTTCCTCGGATTCCAACATTTGCATGAATCCGTGTGAGTCGACTCCGTGTTTTGTGGCCGATACCGATTCTTACAAAGACAACGATCCACCCGTGTAGCCTCAACAGACTGTCGGGGCAAGTGCTGTTAGCGAGGTTCCGGCACGGCACAACCACCACGCCTGGCCGCCTTCGCCCTGCCGAGTGGCGACGTTAACTGCACAACGCATCCGGTTATCATTTGAGGCTGAGTCGACCTAGGGGTAGGGGGGCACAGAACCGGTTCAAACGATCGTCACCGGTGTTGATGACTCGATCGGGTTCGTAGCGCAGCGCGCTAACCGCTGCGCCACCGCTCCCCCGCGCCGATCGGACCCCAGTACAAAACCGAGCGTTGCATCGAATCGCCAATGGACGAGGCGCCAATGCGTGAAGATTGTTATTATCCATCGGGTTCGAGGGGGTACATTTACGTGCGCTGCCAATGTTAAATAACAACAGGGGGGGGCAATTCTTATGCGTTAATTCGTGCTAAAAATAGATGTGTACATTTATATCCTGCAGCGGAAGATTAGTGCTGCCGGATACGGCAAACCACATTTGCAAATCTTTGATCCTTTGCCGTGTCCGTATCGATAGTTCAATGTGAATGCGCGGTGTGATTGAAGGCCCTCCCGTGTGTTGTCTTGTGTGGGTCTGGGACTGCTGCTGTTTTGTGTCGCTGCCTTGCCGTGCGTTCATTTTAGTGTCGACAAATGGGACAGCCAATGCCCATGTATTTATACATTCTAGTGACTCCATTACCCTTCCTATCGGTTGTCTTTGCACTCCTTGTTGTTGTAACTTTCTGAGACCCCCCTCCCCCACCTTGCCCCCACTGAACATCTGTGCGGGAAGCAAAGAGCTTCACAGCTCATCGGATTTCTACTCCTCCTGCAGTCTAAATCAAGATTCCGAATCGCCGAAGAACATAACGACGAATCGAATCGACCGTCGTGCGCTGGACCAATCAGCGGCGTCCGCGAGGGCAACGCCGGACGGCCCCCCACGCCCCTTGGCTCGCCTCGCCGCTTGAGCCAATGGGAGGCGTCCACGAGCTTTGGCGCCCCTCGACCAATTGGGCGCGTCCACAGCGGCGACTCGACCGTCGCGGGCCAATGGGAGGCGTCCACGCGCCTCCGCCTGGAAGTATATAAAGCGGGCGGCAACGGGAGGAGGTGCCCGTCAGTCATCTGCAGAGCAACGTTGAGGGTTGAATCTTGCGCGTGGTGGTGGAGGAGCCTTCGTGGTCCCGTGAGCGTTAAGTGATCATTGCTAATTAGGGTTCTCGGTGATAACCGACCGGTGGGTACTTGTGTGTAGGTCTCCATTTGACGAAGGCGGTCTAAATCCGTTGGGGCGCGGGTCGAGCCGGGTGAAGACGAGGCCACGTCTACGGTACAGCCCAGGAGCAGTGTCGCCATAACCCAACTGAGGTGAGTGTCGTGACGGTGGTGGTTCGTCCGCGTCAGCCGTGTTCTATCCACTGCTGGGTGAAGTACCCGCGCCTTCTTCACGCCGCCAAGCCGATAACCGCGTCTCTCTAAATACTGTATCCGGCGGGTTGTTAATCCACCACTCC
Organism: Lampetra fluviatilis; assembly: GCF_964198595.1. Classification (NCBI taxonomy): domain Eukaryota; kingdom Metazoa; phylum Chordata; class Hyperoartia; order Petromyzontiformes; family Petromyzontidae; genus Lampetra; species Lampetra fluviatilis. The sequence goes on from NC_136335.1 coordinate 7,368,357, forward strand.
AGTTGGCAGGATAAGTTCGGTGGGCGTCTCTTGCGCGTCAAACGTCGGGCGACGTAACGAGCGGCCCTCGACTGGGCCACGCGGGAGCTGACGGAGACGTCAAATGGACGCTGACTACTGCGAATCGATTCGCTAACAACAACGAATCGATTCCCCGCTTTACACGCCCGTCTCCCTGTTCGTAGCGGTGTTGCGCGAATCGACAATTCAATTCGCGCAAAGATGTCGGGAGTCGATTCGCGTCTTGCGGTTTTTTAAGCTAAGCAGGTGTTGTGCCTGGCTATAGCTTGGATGGGCGATCACCGTGTGTGCGTAACAGTTGCTACAGGCTGCGGTGTCGCGTTGGTAAGCGTACAGTAACCACGAGGTAGCAGTGGCGCGGATAAGTTGTGCAGTACTCCACTGCTGGCGTCTGTTCGCCGCCTTCGCCAAAGCTTACGCAGTGACCGGCGCGGTGAGGTCTGGTTCATTGGCATCGCCACCCCCCCGAAACGGCGAACTGTAAGTGACTACGTAACGGACGTTGATTCTTGGGTCACGCTTCCCCCCCCCCTCCCGAGTTACGCCCCCCCCCCCCCCCGGGTTACGCTAACTCCCCCCCCCCCCACACGGGTAACTGCCCCCCCCCCGCACCTCCGATTAGCACGGTTGACTACGTACGGAGCACAAGAAGTTCAGTATACTGTACATGCATATACCTGGCGCCCCCATTACAACTTGGAGTGCGCTGTGGAGCCCAGGTGTGTGACTGTCGCCAGGCCTCTGTTTTACCAGGTAAGCTCCACTCAGCTGCTGTGTAGCTCTTTCACAAGCGACCTGGCCATCGCATGATAGCTCAACGAAGTGGGTTGCGTGGAAATTTCTAGCAGCCAAATATTCTTAAACGCGTGATGTTGATTTTAATGTGGAGGGGGAAAGCCGTAGGGCCTGGGGAGAGACGAGCGACCATGTAGCAGGCATCAGGGTCGCGTTCAAACCTCCGACCACCGCATACCAGGCAAGGGATGACATCTCGCCCTGTAGAAGAAAGTTTCCTCACCCGGCACACCACATCCAGTACACCGCATCGCCAAGGACCGTGGCTTCTACTGCTCGTGTGCTCACGGTTGGCTACGTACGGTGTGAAAGACGTTTAGCGTACGTGCAGAGCGCTAACGAGGCCCTCGTTTGTGCCCGCAGAGCGATGGCGCCTGGGAGGGTGGCGCTGGTGGTGGTGGCGCTGTGCTGCGTGGCGCTGTGCCGCGCAGCCGAGGACGACAAGGAGAAGGAGAACATGGGCACGGTGATCGGCATCGACCTGGGCACCACCTACTCGTGGTGAGGTGCCAGCGCACTCGTACACGTGTACACACACACGCTTGCTCTCAAACACGTGTGTGTGTGTTCCCTCGCCACACACTCGTATTGAGTCGCACCCGCGGTCACTGATACACTCCTGCACACACGTGCACTGTGCAGCGCACTGAAGTGCAGAGCCAGCCGTGTGAGCGCTTGCTGCAAACGTGCACGATCGTGAATATTCTCATGGCTTTTACTAATTTCCCATCCATTCAATCCATTAATTTACTGTCAATTTAATCATCACAGATTTGCTTGCCCCCCCATTGCTTCCTGTCTATTTTCTTCATCTCATTACCATTCCATTCATACAACATACACGTACCAGTCTTTAATTCTCTTTAAACGCCTCGTTTAAGGTGTCGTATAAATTACGATAAAGTAAGATGTGCATGCATTATCTGGCTTCTCTGAACGCTCGCGCACGCGTCGGAGCACTCGAACAAATGGACCGCGCGCCTGGTGAGATGTGCGTCGTGGAATCTACATGCGCACGCCTCATTCTGTACCCTCTCTTCCCTCCGGGGTTTTGAAATCCGGCAGTGTGGGCGTGTTCAAGAACGGCCGCGTGGAGATAATCGCCAACGACCAGGGGAACCGCATCACGCCGTCATACGTCGCCTTCACGGCCGAGGGGGAGCGCCTCATCGGCGATGCCGCCAAGAACCAGCTGACCTCCAACCCCGAGAACACCGTGTTCGACGCCAAGCGGCTCATTGGGCGCTCGTGGACGGACCCCACTGTGCAGCACGACATCAAGTTCTGGCCCTTCACGGTGCGTGGGTGTCGGTAGTTTTCGCTGTGCTTCCTGCCCCCCCCCCTCGCATTGTCGCCGGTTTTTCCACAGTCCCTGCTACCCCTCGTACAATTGCACAAGGTTAACGCTTAGTAGTGTCAGGCATTTTTGGGTTTTTTTTGGGTTGGATCACGTAAATATAAACGTGTCATTGAGAGAGCGATCCTTGGATCTCTTCGGCTCAAGTGGCGAGTCCACTGCCATGTATGTGTGGCAGTTATTTTCGTGTGGAGCGTAAGTGCCGCGGTTAGCGCGCTGCACTATGAACCCGGGGGCACCTGAGTTCGATTCCCACTCACGGCTGCCAATACCAATGACGATTATCTGAAATATTTCTGGGCTTCCCCTAGGTCGACTCTGCCTCGAATGAGTACCTGGTGCGGTGTGTATACATCGCCACTAGGGGGAGACAAAGGTGGCAGGGCGTGGTTCTGGCCACCCACCCCCTAGTGTGCTCTGCCAGCCTTCATCGGTGTTGCTTGCTAACAGCACTTGCCCCATCAGTCTGTTCAGGTCATGCGGGGAATCTTTGTTTGAAACTTATTTCACACCATACAGGTGGTGTGGATTGGTGGTGGTTCTGCCTATGGTACCCTCTGTGAAAAGAGCTTCATCGCTCGTCGGATTTCTCCCAAGATAACTAAAGATTCTCATTCTGGTTCCTACCCCCCTCTCTCTCTGCCGCCCTGCAGGTTCTGGAGAAGAAGGGGAAGCCCCACATCCAGGTTGAGGTGATAGCCGGCGAGTCCAAGACCTTCGCCCCGGAGGAGATCTCGGCCATGGTGCTCACCAAGATGAAGGAGACGGCCGAGGCCTACCTGGGCAAGAAGGTGCGACGCGCATAACAACGCTCGCGACCACGCTCCACGCACGCACCGGGCAAACCTCCCGTTCTGTGGGGGGGGGGGTTGGGGAGCACGAGCGTTGCGTTGCATCTCGATCGTCAAGTTGCTCACGGGGGTTTGTTGTCGTCTGCAGGTGACGCACGCGGTGGTGACCGTGCCCGCCTACTTCAACGACGCCCAGCGACAGGCCACCAAGGACGCCGGCACCATCGCCGGCCTCAACGTGCTGCGCATCATCAACGAGCCGTACGCAACACACGGGGGTGGGCTACATGGTAGGGGCAGGGGGGCACACGGGAGGGGGGGGGGCACACGGGGGAGGGGGGGGGGGCACGGGAGGGGGGGGGGGTGGGAAACTATACAGTGGGGTGCCACGGTGGTGGGGTTAACAGATACCGGCCAAAACACTGGGTGCGAGTTTTTGGCCGGTATCGGTCGACCTCTCGTGACCGATTCTAAAATTAACCCCAATGAGCGCGCTGACCATCGAACGCGGTAGAGGAGACGCTGGACTCCAACTCGTCCACCGCCATCCACCCCGCTGATGGCCCTACTGGCTCTGCCCGTCCATCCCCGTGCGTGCAGGACTGCGGCGGCGATCGCCTACGGGCTGGACAAGAAGGAGGGCGAGAAGAACATCCTGGTGTTCGACCTGGGTGGGGGCACCTTCGACGTGTCGCTGCTCACCATCGACCACGGCGTGTTCGAGGTGGTGGCCACCAACGGAGACACCCACCTTGGTGAGCAGAGTGCCACGCCCCCCCCCGTGCCCCTCCCCTTGCCGCACCCACCCACTTTCTCCTCTGCCACACGCTTTACCCAACCACCACCACATGCTGGTAGTTTCCCGGCTGGTGGTCCTCTTTTTTTATATTGCTGGGTGTGCCGTGGGGGAATGGGGTGCCGCTGTCAGTAGCTAGGAGATGTTAACGACCTCGCGTGAAATTTTCTCCGGCTACTCCGGTTATTCCTTCTACATTTAGAATCGACGTCGTGCATGTGTGGCTGCCGCTATAAATTTATACGAGATAAGCCACTTCGTTGAGATAATCTGTGGCCAGGTTTCTTCTAAAGAGCTGCACAGCTCTGTGGGACTTGCTTGGTAAAATAAGAAATAGTGTAGTAGTGTCAGAAGATGCATTGTAAATCGATCTAACAGTGTTATATTAACATTGTACATCAGACCGTCTAAAACCAGAGACCGCCCTTTACAGGCAGGTCCTCGATACGAACGTTCCACACTTAAACGAACGAACCCGCCACGAGACGTCGTTATTTCTGACTTTTTCGAACGTTCGGCTCCGTAACCTTTTACGAACCGAACTGCGGTGTTGCCAGCACGCTGACCTGACCGCGGCTCTCCCACCCCACCCTTCGACCCGCAGGTGGCGAGGACTTTGACCAACGCGTGATGGAGCACTTCATCAAACTGTACAAGAAGAAGACTGGCAAGGATGTGCGCAAGGACCACCGCGCAGTGCAGAAGCTCCGCCGCGAGGTGGAGAAGGCAAAGCGCACACTCTCCACGCAGCACCAGGCGCGCATCGACATCGAGTCCTTCTACGACGGCGACGACTTCTCCGAGACGCTCACGCGCGCAAAGTTCGAGGAGCTCAACATGGTGAGAAGGGGAGGGTCACCGGCGGTGGTGGTGTCTGTAACGGTGTCTGTGTGCTACGTGTAACTGTATATGCTTTAACTGTGTGCTGTGTAATTATGTAGGTAGTAGCGGTTAGCGCGCTGCACTAAAAGGTTAAATTCCCACTCGCGGCCAACGCTAGTGACGATTATCTGAACTGGTCCTGGGCCTCCCCTAGGTCGGCTCTGCCTCAAACGAGTGTAAACATCGCTACTTGGGAGACGAAGGTGGTCTGGCATGGTGCTGGCCACCCCAGTCCCTCGTATATGGTACAAGCACCTTCATAGGTGCTTGCTAACAGCACTTGCCCCAACAGTCGGTTCAGGCTATAAGGGGCATCTGTCCTTTGTCGGGTGCCACAGTGGCTATGACATGTTAACTACCTCTCCTTGTATACAGGAAGGAGGTCACGAGTTTGATCCCGACCCTAACGCCTGCTATATAGTTGGAGTTTGCATGTTCTCACTGGTTGTAGGGACTTTTCTCCTGGTCCTCTGGTTTTTCCCTCCATTTTAGAAACGTTTTTTTGCATTTGGCCACTAAAAAATGTCCACCTGATTTAATGAGAAACCTATTCGTTGAGCTATCGTGTGTAATAGCCGAATTGCCTCTGAAAAATAGCTATATAGCTCAATGGGGCCTTGCCTGGTAAAATGAAAATGGAAGTCTTTAGTAGCTTTATTGTCAAGCTATTTGCTGGACAACCGCGGGGTATGGAGCGCGCACCCTCAACCGTACCGACTTCCTAACCTTGGCCTTGCCACCGCTGTGCCCGTGCCCCGCAGGACCTGTTCCGCTCGACGATGAAGCCGGTGCAGAAGGTGATGGAGGACTCGGACTTGAAGAAGACGGACATCGACGAGATCGTGCTGGTGGGCGGCTCGACGCGCATCCCCAAGATCCAGCAGCTGGTGAAGGAGCTGTTCAACGGCAAGGAGCCGTCGCGCGGCATCAACCCCGATGAGGCGGTGGCCTACGGCGCCGCCGTGCAGGCTGGCGTGCTGTCCGGGGAGGACAACACCGGTACGTGTGTGTGCTTGTGTCTTTGTAGCGGTTAGCGCTACGCTGCGCTATGAACCTGGCGACCCGGGTTCGATTCCCACTCACGGCCAACACCAGTGACAATTATTTTAACTGGTCCCGGGCCTCCCCTAGGTCGACTCGGTCTCAAATGAGGTACCTGGTGTGATGTGTAAACAACGTCACTAGGGAGACGAAGGCGGCCGGGCGTGGTGTTGGCCACCCACCCCCTTGTGTGCCGTGCCGGCCTTCATAGGTGCTCGCTTAACAGCACTTGCCCCTACGGTCTGTTCAGGCTACACGGGGGATCTTTGTAGGGGGCACAAGTGGTGCATCTGCCAGTCATCTCGGTCAACCCCCATGGCACCTGGGTCTGTCCCGTGACCTGCTGCCAGTGGGCACCTAGCCTGGCACAAGTCCCGTGGTGACGTCACCGCCACTTGGTGGCGAATGACGTTGGTTTTTAAATCCTTTATATTAAGTTCGCTTGCTTGCTTAGGACCGTGCAAATCTTTCCGTCGTTTTTTAACCCACTTCCCGTGATCCAATCGAGCTGACATTTTGCACACAGACTCGTTGTGCGTGACAATTTATTTTCGTGAAAAAAAAATCCTAAATTTTCCACTTTTTAGGGGAAAATTTTTTTCATATTTAATTTTAAATACCAATGTGATAAAAATGAAACTCTTACTCAAGAAAAACAGAAATGAATAATAAAATAAAACCGATGCCATGCATATAAAGGATTTATAGTGAAAAACTTTGTTTTTACGGGTTAATTTTTTGTTGTCTAAACTTACGTTGAGCACGGTTGGCTACGTATGGTACCAAAGAAGTTAATCGAACATGTGGCACTGACACAAATGCGCGGACACAGACAAGATCGCCCGTGTTAGCCTTAACAGACTGTTGGGGTAAGTGCTGTCAGCAGCACCTAAGGAAGGCTGGTACAGCACACGAGAGGGGGTGGGTGGCCGGCCAGCAAGCACGCTTGGCCACCTCTCTCCAGTGGTGATGTTAACACTTCACACGAGATGCTAATTTGAGGCTTAGTCGACCTAGGTGAGGCCCAGGACCGGTTCATATTCGCCACTGTTATTACCCTTGAGTGGGAATTGAACTTGGGTGGCTGGGTTTGTTGTACAGTGCGCTCACCATTGCGCCACCGCTCCCCACATGCACACATGCTTGTCTTGGTTATTCTCAATGTACGTGTACAGATTTTTGGTTCTTTCACATGTAGGTTGGGTAGCCCTTGCACAGGGTTGGGGCTGGCTACGTGTACACACGGTTAGGGTTGAAGATTCGTGCCTACGTGCGTGAACAACTCCAGCGTGTGCACATGTACATGCGGTGTGCGTGCTAATTTTGGGAAAGCTCAGCATTGCAATCCATGTGCCAAACGTGGCATCGCGCTTTTCTTAAATATGACGGTGCTGCCCAATCAAAACACACGCTCGGGTGCCGGTGGCTAGGATATGTTAACTACCTCACCTGGTATACAGGACGTCGTGGGTTCTATCCCGACCTTGACGCCTGCTGTATATTTGAAGTTTGCAGTGTCTCCATGGATACTTTCCCTCCACATTTATACACATTCGTTTGTGGTGTATTTGGCTGCTGCTATCATTTGTTATAGCCAGGTTGCTTTTGAAAAGGAGCTCTGAAGCTCGGTGGGCTTTACCTGGTGAGATAAAAATGTTTCTTAGTTTTATTGTCGTCATCGTCACACTCTCTCTGCCGTGTGGTGCTGCAGGCGACCTGGTGCTGCTGGACGTGTGCCCCCTGACCCTGGGCATCGAGACGGTGGGTGGCGTCATGACCAAGCTGATCCCTCGCAACACCGTGGTGCCCACCAAGAAGTCGCAGATCTTCTCGACGGCCGCCGACAACCAGCCCACCGTCACCATCCAGGTGTTTGAGGGCGAGCGCCCCATGACCAAGGACAACCACCTGCTGGGCAAGTTCGACCTGACGGGCATCCCGCCGGCCCCGCGCGGGGTCCCCCAGATCGAGGTGACCTTCGAGATCGACGTCAACGGCATCCTTCGCGTGTCCGCAGAGGACAAGGGCACGGGCAACAAGAACAAGATCACCATCACCAATGACCAGAACCGCCTGACGCCCGAGGAGATTGAGAGGATGGTGTCCGACGCGGAGCGCTTCGCTGACGACGACAAGCGGGTGAAGGAGCGCGTGGAGGCTCGCAACGAGCTGGAGAGCTACGCCTACTCGCTCAAGAACCAGATCGGCGACAAGGAGAAGCTGGGCGGCAAGCTGTCGGACGAGGACCGCGAGACCGTCGAGAAGGCCGTGGAGGACAAGATTGCCTGGCTCGAGGGCCATCAGGAGGCCGACACGGACGACTTCAAGGCGCAGAAGAAGGAGCTGGAGGAGGTGGTGCAGCCCATCGTGAGCAAGCTGTACGGCGGAGCGGGGGCCGGCCCCGGTGGGGAGGACGAGGGAGGGGAGGAAGGGGCTGACAAGGACGAGCTGTGAGGCGGCGATGGCGGGAGGCGGAGTTGGAACGACACCCACGGCAATCGCCGCCACCCCTCTGTCGGCCAACCACGACCTCTCTGGACTCTGTAAAGTTTCCGCTGTGTTTGTTGCCTTTGTCGTTCAATGATTTTGAGCTTGAGAGAGACTGTGCCCCCCCCCACACCCCTGCATTGGTTTGGGTTCATCGGATATTTAAACCCTGCCTGGTGGTGGGCCCCTAGCACTTGGTGGCGGGGTGGACCCCAGATCTGCATGTGGTGTGGGTCATGCCACTCAGGAGACGGCGGTGGTGCCAGTGCTGGCTTTGCCTCCTTCTCCCCCCCCCCCCACCTCTTTCCCTTCCCTTGTTCAGCCGGAGATTCGTCAAACTTGAGAGTTTGCCAGCCCAGCACCAGCAGCACCGCCGTATGGTCACCAAGCGGCTCGGCCTCTCCCAGTGTGCTCCAGGTGCCCAGGATAGAGGGGTGGGGGGTATATGGTGGGGGGTTACGTTATTGAGAGGATTATCTCGGTTTAAGTTATTGCAGAGCAGCAGCGACGGCGACCGTTCAGACTCGATGCAGTGGGGGACTCGACTCGACGGCAAAACGGAGAATAAACGGAAACGCGAGATGAGGCCCGCGTGTGACCCGTGGTGTTTATTTACAAGCGCCCGCCCTCCTTGGGTGCAATTCTAATGCTCCACACTGCAACAACCCTGATTCTAAAGTCTTTATTTGGACTGCATGAGGAGTGAATCTGAGTTTGTTTTCAAATGGTCATTTACAACGGGCAGGCTGCAAAAAACCCGATGGGTGTACAAAATAGAGAAAATGGGAAGAAAGTCACGGCAAATACAATTCGTTGTATACAGTCTGTTCTATAACGTGGCGGTAGCATTCCTGCAGAACACACCGCGTTATGCCATAATCACGTAACAATATAGAGTGAAGCGGTCTGCGTTTAACACGTGATGCGTAATGCTGGCAGAACAAAGCCCGAGGGTGCTTTGTAGAGGATCCAGCAGCATCTCGGTGTCTTGTGCAGTGACGTTACGCTGAGGCGACTCTATAACAACCACGTGGTCCTACCCGCGTGACCGTAGTTGTGTTCGCTCTATCGTGTTTATATATCCAATTTGCTTTATTAAAACACGCGATTATAGAACAGACTGTCAGATGTCTCAAGATTGTTCAAGGCAGCCACGACAAAGCCAGTCCCAGACTACACCGAGCACCACTGGGTCCCGTGTTGAACGTCTGGAGTGATGCTTCACATTGGGGGTCAAGGCTCTCGCGCTTGTGTCTCCTATGCAGTGTGCGTGCCGATCCTTGGCATGCTTGTGCTGCGTGTAACGGCCTCGTCTACGATACAACGCGGGGCTGGTGAGGAATCCTTGTGAGCGTCGCCTCTGCAAACGCATTTGTTCTGCCACGGACCTGGCCTGGTGTCATCGACTGCTGGAAGAAGGACCCCTCCCCAAGCTCTCGCCACCTCTCACAATCCCACGATTTGTAATAATCCACCTGGCCAGCTGCTCTGTGCACACGATCAGATTTGTAACAGCTCCATCTCCCTTGCAACCCTTGCCATATATGAAGAGTGAACACTTGGGGCTGTTGCCTGTACTGAATAAGAACCACAGCCATACATTTTGGTGGTGTAATCACCCAGCCACTTGGCCTCCCAGGCTGGTGTGGTGTTTTTTGGCAAGGCCGCCTGCACGCCACTGCGTTGGCGGCGGTGTTGCCAGCAAACACCGTTCTGGTGATGTGGGCAAGGCAATTTGGGGATACTACGGTTGCCAGCCTGCAGACATTGCGATGGGCCGTCTTATATTTACGAGGATATTTGTTCAGGAGAGGGTTTTTGGGGTTGAACGCTAAATCAATAATTTGGGGGGCATGGAAGACGTGTCAGTTGGGGTGACTTGTTAGAATCATTTTACTTTTGGTTTCCCCACGTGCTTTTTTTGTGCCGTTTGTTAAAAAAAAGTTTGAGGCAGTGCGACACGGTTTAATGTGTGAATATTAAAACGCAGTCCTGTGGTGTACCTTTGCTTGTCACCACTAACAATTACACACATTGTCTGTCTCTGCTGTTTGGCGGAAGGGGGAGCGTTTCGATCCATTTTCCCAGGGCGCCCCCCACACTCCCCTCTCTCCTCTCCCTGAGGTCTGGGTCCAGCCGCTTTCCCATGGCCAGTCCCCACTGGGTTACCCCACGAGATTTCTCCAATTCTCGCGGTTGGTGCTGTGGAAATCAAATCTGGTGCCACCCACGCCCTGCTCGCTTCCCCCAGAGTCTTGTTGCTCTGCTCTGGCTCAAGCGTCTGCTGCTGGCCCCACGGGGCTCCCCTGGCGCCATCACCCCTGTGCTCCCCCAGGCGAGAAGGGTGGGGGGTGGGGGGGGTTATTTATGCTCTGCGCTACTGCTTGGAATTCTCCCCTGGCCCTGCCACCTTTGTTTCTCCTCTACTGCCTCATTTTTGCGAGGTCCGCACGCCCCCCCCCCCCCACTACTGATCTGTGTGCGCCCTCTGCCGTCGGTCGAGTGCGTTCTGTCAAACCGGGAATTGTCAAAAGTAAAGTTTTTACAGAAAAACCGCTGCCTCGGCTTGTCCACCGTGTGCGTGCGTGGTGTTTGCTGCTGGGTGTGGGGAGTTGTACGGCGGTTCGCGCACTGCACTACAATCCTGGGTGGGCCACGGTTCGAGTTCCGCTCACGGCCACCAATGCCACTGACGATCTACACCGATCCTGCCCCTCCCCCTCGGCTGACTCGGCCTCCAAATGAGTGCTTGGTGCGATGTGTAAAACCTCGCCAAAACAACTTATTTTACCAGGTAAGGGCCCACTGAGCTATGTAGCTCTCTTTCGAATATTCCTGGCTACCACATAGCTCAACGAAGTGGCTTGTGGAAATGTACAGCAGCCAAAGAATTTAAACGGATCTTTCGAAATGTAGAGGGGAACTGGAGGCCCCGGACAAAAATCCATGCGCCTGCGGGAAGAACATGCCAACTCCAAATATACAGGCATCGGGTTGGGATTGATCCCACGAAAATTGTAAACCTGGCGAGGTCGTGAACATCGTTCCACCGTGGCACCCCAAACACGGATGGGAGGTGGTGGAGGCATTCCAGCTGTGAAAATTCGCCACTCCAATCCTCCCTACGTGATAATCTGGCTCGTCAAACACCTCCATGCAAAATCACAGCCGTTTTTTATCAACAGCCGTACGAATAGTAAGGCCTCAATAGTCTCACGGAGACCCATCCACTCGCACAGAGATTAACAGACTCGCACTGGGATCTCTAACTTCGCATACAGACCCATAGACTCGCACAGATCGAGATATTCGCATACATTTTGCAGCGGGCAAAGTATAAATTCGCGAAGACAGCCCGATGTGAAGCGACGTCACCGATTCGATTTGAAAGAGAAACATCACGCCCATCAATAATCCTCTTCGTGTGGCTGTTGTTTTTGCCGAGTAGAAGCAGTGGTTCCACATCGAGGTGGTTGATGAGCCAGATGACTGCGTCTCGAGTCGCAGAGTGGTGAATTATCGCTGCTGTGATGATGCCTCTCCACGTAGATCTGTATGGGACCTATGGGTCTCTTCCGTGAGTATATGGGCATCTATGTAAGTCTATCAGCATTTATAAGTATTGTTTTCTGTGAGTATGGTTCTCTGAGTATCGGTATCTGTGTGAGTCTATAGGTCTCGCGTCACCTGCTTCAACGTACGTTAAAGAACCCGTGATGTAATTTACAAAGAGCAGCATCGCCCCCTCCCGCCAGACTTTCACACACGGGCAGCTGCCACTGGGTGTGCCCCTCGGCTTGATCACACAAGCAGCAACAACATCGCCCCCTACCGCCAGACTAACGCACAGGGGTAGCTGCCACTGGGTGTGCCCCTCGGCTTGACCACACAGCAGCGGCAGCAGTTGCATCGCCCCCTACCGCCAGACTAACGCACAGGGGTAGCTGCCACTGGGTGTGCCCCTAGGCTTGATCACACAGCAGCGGCAGAAATACCAACTCCCGCAGGCTGCGTGCGTCTCGCGTGGTTCCCTCGCTCCTGTGTCACGATCGCGCCATTGCCCCCCCAACCTCCCCCTCTAAGTTGTAAATTCGTCATTGCCTCGTCCACCAAACCTCAGGGGCTCGTAACCCCCCCCCCCTCTCCCATGGGGAGAATGCTTTGGTCCGAGTGGAAAACCCTCACACCTGGATATTCTCCCTGTGAGGTCACGGGGGTCGTGGGAAGGTGTGTGGTGGTGAGCAGGTGTCGACTGCGCAATCAACAGTGACCTGGGTTCGATTCCTGGCTGTAGCGAACATCAGCACTGAGGGTGGGGGGGGGCAATGAATTCGTTCTAAGCATAGCATCCCCCCTTAAGTCCACAGTCTCATATGAGTGCCCGGTACAAAGTGTAGAAATAGACACTGGGGAGACAAAGGTGGCTGAGCAGAGCGAGGGCCACACCACCGTCTCCCACCACTCACCAGTGTTGCCAACTCTTGAGTTGGAAAAACCCAGGACGTATCAACAGAGGAAGACGAATACTTCGCAATTCCAGTAGAGGTGGTAACTCAATGTGAATTGTTCTCTTGAGTGCTACATTGTTAATATTGTTATAAAATAACAACAAAAACTCAACACGGAGTTTCGGGCAATGACCCTTCTCAAAAGCACATAGCAGCTATTTTCTCAACAACAGGACGAACCTCGGGAAAATTGAACAGGTGACAACCCTCCTTACCACTCAATCACCCATCCACTCATTCATTCAGCCACCCACTCACTCACGCACTTAGCCACTAACCCATCTTCCATTCATTCACCCAATAACAACAGCCACCATTTGCTTCTAAGTGGCAGTGACATCACCACGGCGCTTGTGCCAGGCTAGGTGCACTTTGACGTCACATAAAGTGTCGAAAGCTGGCTGACAGGAGGTCACGGGGTAGACCCAGAGACCCAGGTGCCATGGATGTATTGACTGGGATTACTTCGCTCGTTGTTGTTTGTGTCACTCCTCTGCCCTCTGTTGTTGCTGGGGGGCGACTGCGTCCAACTGCCCAGTAACACCCTTCATGAACCTCCTCTACAAAGGCAGATTTTGACCCGACTGGTACCAGTTTTCAGCAAGTCGACTCAGCTCCACATCCACAGTCCGTCTCTTTACCAGCGTGGCCTACCCCACAACTCCGTACCACGCCGCCAACTTCCGGGTGAGGAGTCAACATTACCTCACCCAATGGCCGGTGGGAGGGGTCGGTGGAAGGCATTGTTACCAGCACCAGCACCTCCGTGAGGGGCCCGATGGTGGCAGCCGACACCAGGATAACGGCCACGGGTGGTAAGCGGGGGCGATCCGGCCCCTATCCCAGTAACGGAAACCACTCCCGCTGCCCTCCACGGTGGCGCATCGCTGGCGGGGCTGCACATAGAATTCCTGGTTACACACCTGGTGTCCGAGGTGGACCTCAATGGGTGACCCTCCCCAGCAGTCCCATCCCAGCTCCACTCGCAGTGTGCAGCGCGCGATCCGGGGCCTGTAGGCGGCCTATGTCAACTCCGATTGTGTTGCAGAATCCGGGTACGCCGCCCATTTACCTGCCCTTCCACCAGCCACGTGGCCCCCGTGATTCCTGCCACTAGCTCCCGCAGCCAGTCGCTCGCAGTCGCCGCGTCCTTAGGTGTTGTTGTCGGCATCTGCGTGGGGGTCACTCGCTCACCATTATTATCATCCATTTGTGTTGGGACCACGTCTATTGCACCCCTAGTTGGTCCACTCTCTAGGAGGCGTTGGCATTTAACCCTGGCGCGTGTCTAGCGCGGGCGATCTCGGGACAGTCTCTCACGAGATGCCCCCGACGGTCGCATAGATAACACGCCCGGGGGAGGGCGGTGGCTCCATAGGAGGCCCTTGCCCACTCCCCCTCCCACTACTGATACGCATCTGCCCGAACTCTGCCTCTAATTGGGACACCCGCCCGGTTAGTCCCTCTACCGTGGAGTGTAGGCCCCCACCTCGGCCTAGACTACCTCCATTGTGGACTGCAATTTGTTCATATTTCGGGTCACCTCCCCGCGTACTTGGTGCACCTCCTCGCGGGCTTGGGTCACTTCTTCGAGGGCTTGGGTCACCTCCCTGCGCAAATGGGTCACATGGCCGGCTACATCCCCTATGCCGGTCTGTATCCCTGGAGGCTCCCCCCCCCCCTCACTGTCCTGGCGAGCTCCTCCTCCTCTTCCTCCTCTGAAAGAAGGCTCGCGATGGCGCGCTCCCGTCCCAGCCCTCGAAACTGCGCGCACTCATTAGCGAGTCTCTCGTAACCTGTCCTGCGAGGATCGGCCAATCTCCTGGCCCCGGGAAACCGTGGGACTTTCCATCTAGGGGTCCATCGGATTAAAACCCGATGTGCCAGGCAATCCCCCACCAGGACACTACGTGGGTGCGCTGCGTGCGTGTATGTGTTTAGAGCAGGGGCCGGGAGGGAATCGCGGCGCTTGCGGAGTTGTTCCGCGGTCGTGGCACCACACACTCACTCGGCCACTCACGCAATCACCCTCTATGCACTCACCCACTTATTCACCCACCCACCTACCTACCCGCCTACTCCCTTAAGCACCCCAAGACCTGTAGACAACTTCGCAGGAAAGCAACCTCCTCGTTCCAGAAGAGGACGATCCGTGGAAAACCGGGAGAGGTGGCAACACCAGCAACACCTCGTGGGAGCCAACATCTCCCTCTTGCACCTGTGCGGGTGGGAGCGGGGTGCAGGAGGCAGGGTACAGATGGAGGCGGTGATAAAGGAGCAAGGTCACGGAGATAAGCGCGGATATAAGAGGCGATTGCTCGACGACGGCGCACATCAGTCGCCTGTTGCCTCGACCGCGGTCAGCATCTCTCTCTCTCGCCATGATCTATCTACTGCTCGCCGCACTCGTGGGTGCCGCCGGTAAGTGCCAGGCACAGCAGCGATGGCGCGCCCACTCCTGCGAGAACGGCCCCGTCCCCACGACGAGCGACCTGGCTGTACAGTCCGTCCTCCTACAACGTGGCGGTAGTAGTTGCGTTCCTGAAGACCACTGCATTGTGGAAAAATCTCGTTATGGTAACCGTTGATTCAATAGAGAATTAGGGAGTTAAGGGGTAGTAGGTTTCAAAAACACGAACATGACTGACATTTTTCATGATAATTTGTTATATTATTGGTAATTTTACGTATTATTTTACAATTACTGTGTTTTAGTTTAATAATATAATTAATCATATAACCCAAAAATGAGTGAAAATGCATGTTACAGTGTTAGTCGTGAAGCCGCTCAGTGTAATTAAAAGAAAAAAAGTTTTACGCAAAGCGAGACAAATGATATAGGGCGGCGCACAGTCCACGATAATGCGTGAAATGCATAACGCAGGCTGAACAAAGACTGAGGCACGTGGGTAGCAGCTAGAAGCATCCAGCAGCATCCCAATGCCTTGTGTGATGATGCTACGCCGTACGACCGCTTACTCCTACGCGCGAGACGTAGTTCCATTCACTAAATCGCGTTCTATACAATTCGCATCCGCGTTATATATTTTCAAAAAATCTGTTCCCTAATACATTCATCACGTTGTACCAAAATCACGTCATGAAAACACGCGGCGTTACAAGAGAGCAGATTGTACGCGGTGCCCAGAAACCCAAGCGACGAGACGATGGGCAGGAGGACCCAGACGCACAGAGAAAGCCTTGGCACAGCAAACCACGCGTAGCCAATTATCTAGGCTGTGGCCACATCGGCCGGAAAGCGCCCAATGTCAGAAAACTCGGCAGGTTGGAGGCTGCACAGAGATTGGCAGGCGACCTGCCCGGCGTAGCGGGTGCTGTAGGCTGCTTGTGTTGAGGGCAGCAGAGGGGCAGCGCAGAGCAGCACAGCAGCCGCTGCTCTGCGCCCTCTCCACCTTCAGCGATGTGCACTGCCCAGCGGGGTGAGTGAGCTACATGACCTCGCACGCGTCTCCTCGCCGTTGCTCGCCGTGTCCCACCGTGGCTACCGTGTGTCCACGTACTCCACCGTGTGTCCCTGTATCTCCATGTCATTGCGTATCTCCTGCACGTGTCTATATGTGTCTTCATGTCTCGACGTGTCACTTTCACCGTGTCTGTATGTGTCTCTACTTGTCTGTATGTATCACCACGTGTATGTATCTCCACGTATCTGTATGTATCACCACGTATCTGTATGTATATCCACGTGTCTGTATGTGTCTCCACGTCTCTGTATATATCTCCACGTATCTGTATGTATCACCACTTGTATGTATGTATCTCCACGTGTCTGTATGTGTCTCCACGTCTCTGTATATATTTCCACGTGTCTGTATGTATCACCACGTGTCTGTATGTATCACCAGGTGTCTGTATGTATCACCACGTGTCTGTATGTATATCCACGTGTCTGTATGTGTCTCCACGTCTCTGTATGTATCTCCACGTGTCTGTATGTATCTCCACGTGTCTGTTTGTATCACCACGTGTCTGTATGTTTCACCACGGGTCTGTATGCATCCCCACGTGTCTGTATGTATCACCACGGGTATGTGTGTATCACCACGTGTCTGTATGTATCCCCACGTGCCTGTATGTATCACCATGTGTCTGTATGTATCACCACGTGTCTGTGTGTATCCCCACGTGTCTGTATGTATCTCCACTTGTATGTATCTCCACGTGTCTGTATGCATCACCACGTGTCTGTATGTGTCTCCACGTGTATGTATGTATCTCCACGTGTCTGTATGTATCACCACGTGTCTGTATGTGTCTCCACGTCTCTGTATGTATCTCCACGTGTCTGTATGTATCTCCACGTGCCTGTATGTATCACCATGTGTCTGTATGTATCTCCACGGGTCTGTGTGTATCACCACGTGTCTGTATGTATCACCACGTGTCTGTATGTATCACCACGTGTCTGTATGTATCTCCACGGGTCTGTGTGTATCCCCACGTGTCTGTATGTATCACCATGTGTCTGTATGTATCACCACGTGTCTGTATGTATCCCCACGTGTCTGTATGTATCACCATGTGTCTGTGTGTATCTCCACGTGTCTGTATGCATCCCCACGTGTCTGTATGTATCACCACGTGTCTGTATGTATCACCATGTGTCTGTATGTATCTCCACGTGTCTGTATGCATCACCACGTGTCTGTATGTGTCTCCACGTGTATGTATGTATCTCCACGTGTCTGTATGTATCACCACGTGTCTGTATGTGTCTCCACGTCTCTGTATGTATCTCCACGTGTCTGTATGTATATCCACGTGTCTGTGTGTATCCCCACGTGTCTGTGTGTATCTCCACGTGTCTGTATGTATCTCCACGTGTCTGTATGCATCACCACGTGTCTGTATGTGTCTCCACGTGTATGTATGTATCTCCACGTGTCTGTATGTATCACCACGTGTCTGTATGTGTCTCCACGTCTCTGTATGTATCTCCACGTGTCTGTATGTATATCCACGTGTCTGTGTGTATCCCCACGTGTCTGTGTGTATCTCCACGTGTCTGTGTGTATCTCCACGTGTCTGTATGCATCACCACGTGTCTGTATGTGTCTCCACGTGTATGTATGTATCACCACGTGTCTGTGTGTATCACCACGTGTCTGTATGTATCTCCACGTGTCTGTATGCATCACCACGTGACTGTATGTGTCTCCACGTGTATGTATGTATCACCACGTGTCTGTGTGCATCACCACGTGTCTGTATGTATCACCACGTGTCTGTATGTATCCCACGTGTCTGTATGTATCTCCACGTGTCTGTATGTGTCACTACGTGTCTGTATGTGTCACCACGTGTCTGTATGTGTCTCCACGTGTCTGTATGTATCTCCACGTGTCTGTATGTATCACCACGTGTCTGTATGTATCCCACGTGTCTGTATGTATCTCCACGTGTCTGTATGTGTCACCACGTGTCTGTTTGTGTCACCACGTGTCTGTATGTATCTCCACGTGTCTGTATGTATCTCCACGTACCTTGACAGCGGCGGCTCCGCTGGGAGGAGACCACATTGTGGGTGGCGAGGAGTGCGTCCCGCACTCCCAGGCGTGGCAGGTCTCCCTCAACATCGGCTACCACTTCTGTGGCGGTTCCCTCATCAGCGACGAGTGGGTCGTGTCCGCCGCTCACTGCTACCAGACGTGAGTGGGGGGCGGGTGAGGTGTGGTGAGGTGTGGTGAAAGCGTGCGGTCTGGCGTGTGGAGAGGTGTATTCACAGTAGATCAGGTGGTGAGAAGCGAGGTATAAGGTGAAGTGTCTGGTGAGGAATATGGTGAGGTGTGAGGAGAGGTGTCGTCACAGTAGACCACGTGGTGAGGTGTGAGGTGTCGTCACAGTAGACCACGTGGTGAGGTGTCGTCGCAGTAGACCACGTGGTGAGGTATGAGGTGAGGTTTCGTCACAATAGACCACGTGGTGAGGCGCGGGTGGTGAGGTGAGGCGTGTGATAAGCTCGTCTGTGTCTACCCCCCCTCCACCCGCTTGCCCCCCTCACCCCCCTCAGCGCGTCCCGTATCTCCGTGCGCATCGGCGAGCACAACATCTTCGCTAGCGAGGGCACCGAACAGTGGATCCAAGCCTCCAAGGCGATCCGCCACCCGGGCTACGCCTCCAGCACCATCGACAACGACATCATGCTGGTGAAGCTGGCCAAGCCGGCCACGCTCAACGCCTACGCGCAGCCCGTGGCCCTGCCCACCGCCTGCGCAGCCGTGGGCGTCATGTGCACCATCTCGGGCTGGGGCGAGACCGAGACCGCCATAGGTACACCTACACGTGTCTCCATCCACGCGTCTTCTCACCATGTCTCCATCCACGTGTCTCCTCACCGTGTCTCCTCACCCCCCCCCCACCACCCGCGGGTCCCCAGGCAGCCCGGACGTGCTGATGTGCGTGCAGGCGCCGGTGCTGAGCGTGGCGGACTGCGAGTCCGGCTACCCGGGAGACATCACCGACAACATGGTGTGCCTGGGGTACATGGAGGGCGGCAAGGACTCGTGCCAGGTGCTCGCCTACCCCGCTCTCACCTACCTCACTCACCTATCTCACTCATCTACCCCACTCACCTACCCCACTCACCTACCCGCTCTCACCTACCCCACTCACCTACCCCACTCACCTACCCCACTCACCTACACCATTCACCTACCCCACTCTCCCTACCCCACTCACCTACCCCGCTCTCACCTACCCCACTCACCTACCCCACTCTCCCTACCCCACTCACCTACCCCACTCACCTATCTCACTCACTTACCCCACTGTCACTTACCCCACTGTCACCTACCCCACTCACCTACCCCACTCACCTGCCCCGCTCTCACCTACCCCACTCACCTATCTCACTCACTTACCCCACTGTCACCTACCCACCTCATCTACCCCACTCTCCCTACCCCACTCACCTACCCAGCTCTCACCTACCCCACTCACCTACCCCACTCTCCCTACCCCACTCACCTACCCCACTGTCACCTACCCCATTCACCTATCTCACTCACTTACCCCACTGTCACCTACCCACCTCATCTACCCCACTCACCTACCCCACTCACCTACCCAGCTCTCACCTACCTCTCTCACTTACATCACTCACCTACCCCGCTCTCACCTATCTCACTCACTTACCCCACTCACCTACCCACCTCATCTACCCCACTCTCACCTACCCCACTCACCTACCCAGCTCTCACCTACCTCTCACTTACATCACTCACCTACCCCACTCTCACCTACCTCACTCACCTACCCCACTCTCACATACCCACCTCATCTACCCTGCTCTCACCTACCCCCTCACCTACCCCACTCACCTACCCCACTCTCACCTACCCCACTCACCTACCCCACTCTCACCTACCCCACTCATCTACCCCACTCTCACCTACCCAACCTACCCACCCCACTCACCTACCCAGCTCTCACCTACCTCTCACTTACATCACTCACCCCACTACCCCCTCACCTACCCCACTCACCTACCCCACTCTCACCTACCCCACTCACCTACCCCACTCTCACCTACCCCACTCATCTACCCCACTCTCACCTACCCAACCTACCCACCCCACTCACCTACCCAGCTCTCACCTACCTCTCACTTACATCACTCACCTACCCACTCACCGAACGTTTTTACAATGTGGGAGGAAACCAAAAAAGCCCCAGAGGAGAAGCATCACTACCACCCCACTACCCACTTGCTGTACTGTCACCCTACTACCCACTTGTTGTACTGTCACCCCACTACCCCACTTGCTGTACTGTCACCCTACTACCCACTTGTTGTACTGTCACCCTATTACCCACTTGTTGTACTGTCACCCTACTACCCACTTGCTGTACTGTCACCCCACTACCCACTTGCTGTACTGTCACCCTACTATCCCCTTGTTGTACTGTCACCCCACTACCCACTTGCTGTACTGTCACCCCACTTGCTGTACTGTCACCCTACTACCCACTTGCTGTACTGTCACCCTACTACCCACTTGCTGTACTGTCACGCCACTACCCACTTGCTGTACTGTCACCCCACTACCCACTTGCTGTACTGTCACCCCACTACCCACTTGCTGTACTGTCACCCCACTATCCACTTGCTGTACTGTCACCCCACTACCCCACTTGCTGTACTGTCACCCCACTACCCCACTTGCTGTACTGTCACCCCACTGCCCACTTGCTGTACTGTCACCCCACTACCCACTTGCTGTACTGTCACCCCACTACCCACTTGCTGTACTGTCACCCCACTACCCCACTTGCTGTACTGTCACCCCACTACCCACTTGCTGTACTGTCACCCTACTACCCACTTGCTGTACTGTCACCCTACTACCCACTTGCTGTACTGTCACCCTACTACCCACTTGCTGTACTGTCACCCCACTATCCACTTGCTGTACTGTCACCCCACTACCCCACTTGCTGTACTGTCACCCCACTACCCCACTTGCTGTACTGTCACCCCACTACCCACTTGCTGTACTGTCACCCTACTACTCCACTTGCTGTACTGTCACCCCACTACCCCACTTGCTGTACTGTCACCCTACTACCCACTTGC
Organism: Lampetra fluviatilis; assembly: GCF_964198595.1. Taxonomy (NCBI): domain Eukaryota; kingdom Metazoa; phylum Chordata; class Hyperoartia; order Petromyzontiformes; family Petromyzontidae; genus Lampetra; species Lampetra fluviatilis. Next base: position 7,389,631 of record NC_136335.1, read on the forward strand.
TGTACTGTCACCCTACTACCCACTTGCTGTACTGTCACCCTACTACCCCACTTGCTGTACTGTCACCCTACTACCCACTTGCTGTACTGTCACCCCACTATCCACTTGCTGTACTGTCACCCCACTACCCCACTTGCTGTACTGTCACCCCACTACCCCACTTGCTGTACTGTCACCCCACTACCCACTTGCTGTACTGTCACCCTACTACCCACTTGCTGTACTGTCACCCCACTACCCACTTGCTGTACTGTCACCCTACTACCCCACTTGCTGTACTGTCACCCCACTACCCCACTTGCTGTACTGTCACCCTACTACCCACTTGCTGTACTGTCACCCTACTACCCACTTGCTGTACTGTCACCCCACTACCCACTTGCTGTACTGTCACCCCACTTGCTGTACTGTCACCCTACTACCCACTTGCTGTACTGTCACCCTACTACCCACTTGCTGTACTGTCACCCCACGACCCACTTGCTGTACCGTCACCCCACTACCCACTTGCTGTACTGTCACCCTACTACCCACTTGTTGTACTGTCACCCCACTACCCCACTTGCTGTACTGTCACCCTACTACCCACTTGTTGTACTGTCATCCTATTACCCACTTGTTGTACTGTCACCCTACTACCCACTTGCTGTACTGTCACCCCACTACCCACTTGCTGTACTGTCACCCTACTATCCCCTTGTTGTACTGTCACCCCACTACCCACTTGCTGTACTGTCACCCCACTTGCTGTACTGTCACCATACTACCCACTTGCTGTACTGTCACCCCACTTGCTGTACTGTCACCCCACTACCCACTTGCTGTACTGTCACCCCACTACCCACTTGCTGTACTGTCACCCTACTACCCACTTGTTGTACTGTCACCCCACTACCCACTTGCTGTACTGTCACCCCACTACCCACTTGCTGTACTGTCACCCCACTACCCACTTGCTGTACTGTCACCCCACTATCCACTTGCTGTACTGTCACCCCACTACCCCACTTGCTGTACTGTCACCCCACTACCCCACTTGCTGTACTGTCACCCCACTGCCCACTTGCTGTACTGTCACCCCACTACCCACTTGCTGTATTGTCACCCCACTACCCACTTGCTGTACTGTCACCCCACTACCCCACTTGCTGTACTGTCACCCCACTACCCACTTGCTGTACTGCACCCTACTACCCACTTGCTGTACTGTCACCCTACTACCCACTTGCTGTACTGTCACCCTACTACCCACTTGCTGTACTGTCACCCTACTACCCCACTTGCTGTACTGTCACCCTACTACCCACTTGCTGTACTGTCACCCCACTATCCACTTGCTGTACTGTCACCCCACTACCCCACTTGCTGTACTGTCACCCCACTACCCCACTTGCTGTACTGTCACCCCACTACCCACTTGCTGTACTGTCACCCTACTACCCCACTTGCTGTACTGTCACCCCACTACCCCACTTGCTGTACTGTCACCCTACTACCCACTTGCTGTACTGTCACCCTACTACCCACTTGCTGTACTGTCACCCCACTACCCACTTGCTGTACTGTCACCCCACTTGCTGTACTGTCACCCTACTACCCACTTGCTGTACTGTCACCCTACTACCCACTTGCTGTACTGTCACCCCACGACCCACTTGCTGTACTGTCACCCTACTACCCACTTGTTGTACTGTCACCCCACTACCCACTTGCTGTACTGTCACCCCACTATCCACTTGCTGTACTGTCACCCCACTACCCACTTGCTGTACTGTCACCCCACTACCCCACTTGCTGTACTGTCACCCCACTACCCCACTTGCTGTACTGTCACCCCACTGCCCACTTGCTGTACTGTCAACCCACTACCCACTTGCTGTACTGTCACCCCACTACCCCACTTGCTGTACTGTCACCCCACTACCCACTTGCTGTACTGTCACCCCACTACCCCACTTGCTGTACTGTCACCCCACTACCCACTTGCTGTACTGTCACCCTACTACCCACTTGCTGTACTGTCACCCTACTACCCCACTTGCTGTACTGTCACCCTACTACCCACTTGCTGTACTGTCACCCTACTATCCACTTGCTGTACTGTCACCCTACTACCCACTTGCTGTACTGTCACCCTACTACCCCACTTGCTGTACTGTCACCCTACTACCCCACTTGCTGTACTGTCACCCTACTACCCACTTGCTGTACTGTCACCCTACTATCCACTTGCTGTACTGTCACCCTACTACCCACTTGCTGTACTGTCACCCCACTACCCACTTGCTGTACTGTCACCCTACTACCCACTTGCTGTACTGTCACCCTACTACCCACTTGCTGTACTGTCACCCCACTACCCCACTTGCTGTACTGTCACCCCACTACCCACTTGCTGTACTGTCACCCCACTGCCCACTTGCTGTACTGTCACCCCACTACCCACTTGCTGTACTGTCACCCCACTACCCCACTTGCTGTACTGTCACCCTACTACCCACTTGCTGTACTGTCACCCCACTACCCACTTGTTGTACTGTCACCCCACTACCCACTTGCTGTACTGTCACCCCACTACCCCACTTGCTGTACTGTCACCCTACTACCCACTTGCTGTACTGTCACCCCACTACCCACTTGTTGTACTGTCACCCCACTACCCACTTGTTGTACTGTCACCCCACTACCCACTTGTTGTACTGTCACCCCACTACCCACTTGCTGTACTGTCACCCTACTACCCACTTGCTGTACTGTCACCCTACTACCCACTTGCTGTACTACCCCACTTGCTGTACTGCCACAGGCGCCCGGCTTAATGAGCCCCCCCCCCCCCCCCCTATCGCCTCTGGGTGCAGGGAGACTCTGGAGGCCCCGTGGTGTGCAACGGGCAGCTGCAGGGCATCGTGTCGTGGGGACGCGGCTGTGCGGAACCCAACTACCCGGGCGTCTACACCAAGGTGTGCAACTACAACGCCTGGATCGCCGAGACCATGAGCGCCAACTAGGAATGCGGACACCACATGAGTACCAAACACACGGATACCATGAGTACCATCTACACCGACAGCATGGGTACTAACTACACGGACTTTTTATTTGAGGCTGAGGTGACCGAGAGGTGCTCATGGTGGCCGTGAGCGGGAATCGAACTCGGCTCGACGGGTTCTTAGCGCAGCGCAAGCCACTGCGCCACCGGACCCCCCCCCCCCCCACACACGTACACACACACATGCGTGTATACACACACGCGTACACACACGTACATCCACACGCTCACACGCACGGAAGCACACGTTGTGTCTCTGAGTTCACGTGGCCGCTGTTCACTTGACGATAATAAAAGCCTGACAACCGCCGTGTCGCACTGAGTGTAAGTCGATCCTTCTCTCCGTCCCCTTTTTAGTTGAAAACCCCTATGGGGGGTTGATTTTACTGAACGTGCCGATTATTCTGTCCGATGAAGAATCCCAACGCTGTTTCCACACGGGCGACCTCTTGTTGTTGTTTGTTGTTGTGTGGGTTAGAACGCATAATTGCAACATCTGCATCTCCTCCAATCTGCCCCCCACCACCACCACCACGCCCTGGACTTGCGCAGAGGCCACCACTCGCACGAAAGTCCCAACTACTCCAATCCGCCAAATACCTCGGGGACCTCCGAAGTAGTCGGCCAATTCCTTCCCAGTCGCAACCTCAAAAAGCCCTTCACTCCCCCTCCTCTGTGTTATCAATAGAACCACGGGTCTCTGTGTCCGCGGGTCGCTGTGTCCGCGGGTCGCTCTCCACGCGGGTCGCTCTCTACGTGGGTCGCTGCACCGTTTCGTAGCATCTGAGCACCAAACTAGAGTCTACCAGTGCTGTGTTTTGCGAATGTTATCCACATCGTGCGAAGGCCTGGACATTGCTCTTCAAGTTGATTCGGATCGTTTTTTAGGGTTAGATCGCGTAAATATATAAATGTGTCGTTAAACCCGCCACCACCCGACACAGCAAATCAGTAAGGTTTGTCACGTAAACAGAACTTGGCCAATTCGTTGCTAGTACAGCAACATCGGTGTGTTGGAGAGCAAAGCCACAACATTTACCATCTGACTACGACATTTACCATCTGACTACGACATTTACCATCTGACTACGACATTTACCATCTGACTACGACATTTACGCCAGTACTTACCACGAGCTTCACCAGAAGACAGCCTTCGTCAGAAATGTCCCCGTTGCACCTGCGACCGGCCTCTGAGCGATTGGGAGCTTAGAGACGGCGGCTGTGGTGCTACTTTGTGGACCACGTCGCCCCATCTCGATGCGCCAACTCCAGCAGCAAATTGCGCTCACTTCAGTTGGCGGTCGACGTTCGAAGTGATTTATTTTCAGTTCATGTATTTGGTATAGTCCTGTGAGCCCTGTGAGCCATGCGGCTCTTGAATCGGGTGCAACCGCAACAAACAAAAACACGAACAAGAAACATCTTAAAGTGACGACGCGCAACAGAAAAATCAAGTAGAAAACAGCAAAGTCTTCCAGAAAAAGCACCGAATATCAACAACAAAAAATCCCAGTAGGATGCAATTCAAACAACAACAACCACAAGACAATTTAGATTAAAGTTATCAGTCTAACTCTGTACAACAACAAACAACAAATATGGCTAAACCAAAACGTTTTCGAAATCACTAAAATAGAGCGATAAAAACGATGTAACAGTGATCACAATGATGGCTGCGACCTCTCACAGGAATGGCGCCGCCGCCGTGGTCGCTCCCCCCCCCCCCCCGTGATCCGTGGATCAAACATCACTCGACACGCCGGTGTATGGCAGCAAGAGCAGTTTATGCGAATGGCGTCGCAAGAGGTCACACGTTTGGCGCAATGCTCCTCTGCTATACGTGATGAATGAATGTGGTGGGAAGCGGTGGGCGTAGCGGTTAGCGCACTGCTGTTTAAACCCACGACCCCAGTTCCAATTTACACTCACGGCCAACACGAGTGACGATTATCTAAACCAGTCCTGGGCCTCTCATAGGTCGACGCAGCCTCAAATGAGTACCTGGTGCGGTGCGTAAACATCGCCACTGGGGAGGCAAAGGCGGCCGGGCCTGGTGCTGGCCGCTCATCCCCTCGTGTGCCGTGCCGGCCTTCATAGGTGCTCGCTAACAACACTTGCCCCAAAAGTCTGTCAAGGCTACAAACTGGTATCTTTGTCTCTGTATCGTGTGGACCTCTGTGAGCTGAGAAACGAAGGCACCTGACGCTCGGCGCGCAGAGGTTAAGCCAAGTTACCGCTCCAGAGCAGCCTCGATTGGGAGGCCGCGTCCACCGGCAGTGGCACTGGGCGAGCAACAGTTTCAGGGGCTGCGCCACAACTTCTTAACTGGGGAACACGGGCGAATGTAACCACGTGGCAAGTCAGGCCTGTCGCCGTGCGGTTTGTACTGTTAGCGCACGTGTCAATTGCAGCGCGTTCATTAGCAACGTACCGCTGGAGTTGGCTACCGGGTTCCGGCTTTCAGAAGCAGTAACCGATTCTGAAAACGGTTACCGGTTCAAAGGTTACCAAGCCGGGCGTAAAATTATTTTTTCTCACCAGAACCCCGAACCATGCTCGGAGCCAGATGATTTACCACAAGCCCCATTAATCGTCATTATTTCGTGAATATTTAAATACCGTTCTTCCATTCGGGAACACTTTCCGCACAATCTGGAACGCGCCCGTTATAACGCGGAACGTGCACCATCATAGCGCGGAACTCCGCATTGTTATAACGCTTTTTTTGAGTGGTCGACGACGAACTATTTTCTTGAGCTACTCACCCACTCGCCCAGCCACGCAATCGCCCATTCACTCACTCACCCACTCACTCGCCCACCCACTCAGTCACTCGCCCACCCACCCACTCACTCCACCCACTGACTCTCTCGCCCAGCCACCCACTCACCCACTTGCTACCCATCCACTCACCTACTCGCCCAGCCACGCAATCGCCCACTCACTCGCCCAGCCACTCACTCACCCACTCGCTACCCATCCACCCACCCACCCACTCACTCGCCCACCCACCCACTCACTCGCCCACCCACCCACCCACTCACTCGCCCACCCACCCACTGACTCACTCGCCCACCCACCCACTCGCTACCCATCCACTCACCCACTCGCCCAGCCACGCAATCGCCCATTCACTCACTAACCCACTCACTCGCCCACCCACTCAGTCACTCGCCCTCCCACCCACTCACCCACTCACTCACCCACTGACTCTCTCGCCCAGCCACCCACTCACCCACTCGCTACTCATCCACTCACCAACTCGCCCAGCCACGCAATCGCCCACTCACTCGCCCAGCCACTCACTCACCCACTCGCTACCCATCCACCCACCCACCCACCCACTCACTCACCCACCCACCCACTCACTCGCCCACCCACCCACTCACTCACTCACCCACCCACCCACTGACTCACTCGCCCACCCACCCACTCACCCATCCACTCACCCACTCGCCCAGCCACGCAATCGCCCACTCACTCGCCCAGCCACTCACTCACCCACTCGCTACCCATCCACCCACCCACCCACTCACTCGCCCACCCACCCACTCACTCGCCCACCCACCCACTCACTCGCCCACCCACCCACTGACTCACTCGCCCACCCACCCACTCGCTACCCATCCACTCACCCACTCGCCCAGCCACGCAATCGCCCATTCACTCACTCACCCACTCACTCGCCCACCCACTCAGTCACTCGCCCTCCCACCCACTCACCCACTCACTCACCCACTGACTCTCTCGCCCAGCCACCCACTCACCCACTCGCTACTCATCCACTCACCCACTCGCCCAGCCACGCAATCGCCCACTCACTCGCCCAGCCACTCACTCACCCACTCGCTACCCATCCACCCACCCACCCACTCACCCACCCACCCACCCACCCACTCACTCGCCCACCCACCCACCCACTCACTCACCCACCCACCCACTGACTCACTCGCCCACCCACCCACTCACCCATCCACTCACCCACTCGCCCAGCCACGCAATCGCCCACTCACTCGCCCAGCCACTCACTCACCCACTCGCTACCCATCCACCCACCCACCCACTCACTCGCCCACCCACCCACTCACTCGCCCACCCACCCACTCACTCGCCCACCCACCCACTGACTCACTCGCCCACCCACCCAGCAGCCACGCAATCGCCCATTCACTCACTCACCCACTCACTCGCCCACCCACTCAGTCACTCGCCCTCCCACCCACTCACCTACTCACTCACCCACTGACTCTCTCGCCCAGCCACCCATTCACCCACTCGCTACCCATCCACTCACCCACTCGCCCAGCCACGCAATCGCCCACTCACTCGCCCAGCCACTCACTCACCCACTCGCTACCCATCCACCCACCCACCCACCCACTCACTCGCCCACTCACCCACTCACTCACCCACCCACTAACTCACTCGCCCACCCACCCACCCACTCACTCGCCCACCCACCCACTCACTCACCCACCCACTGACTCACTCGCCCACCCACCCACTCACCCATCCACTCACCCACTCGCCCAGCCACGCAATCGCCCACTCACTCGCCCAGCCACTCACTCACCCACTCGCTACCCATCCACCCACCCACTCACTCGCCCACCCACCCACCCACTCACTCGCCCACCCACCCACTCATTCGCCCACCCACCCACTGACTCACTCGCCCACCCACCCACTCACCCACCCACTCACCCACTCGCTACCCATCAACTCGCCCACCCTCTCACTCCCCACACTGCGCAGGTCACACCGCTTCTGTTTCCACTTCTTCCCTCGCAGTGCCCGCACTTCGGACTTCCTCTCTCCCAGAATCATCATCGTCTCTCTCCCAAGCTGTCATAGTAACAATAATAACCTTGCTCAATAAAAAAAAGAGTTAAAAGCGAATTATTTATTTATTACAATTTTGATAGTACCAATTGTTTCTGCCCGCTCACTTGCTATTTTGGGTCGGTGCTCAGCCATCGAAATAACCGAAATCTAATTTTCTTCTTCTTGGTTCTTTCGGTAAAGTCACGTAGAAGGGAAGTAATAAAATAATAAAAATAAAACATAATAAAATAATTCTCACGACGTTTCGGCCACAACACAAGCAGCCGTCCTCAGGTGAAGACCAGGTCTGTCGAGGCGACAGCGTCTAAATGAAACACCACCACGCTTGGAGCGTCTATTTAAGCTGGTTTGGAAGGGGGGGGGGGGAAATGCGCCTTGACAAAAGAATCTGCATATCAAGAGGAATTTAACATATTTATGGGAAATGCAGGAATGCGACTAGTGCTACTTGTGAAATGCGTAGGAGGTGGGCGGGGGGTTTTCAAAGTCATATTATGCCCATGCATTATGCAGGATTAGCAGCATCAAAGGGAGGGGGTAGCATTAATAAAGGGAAGGAATGTTAATAGTATGTAGCTGCAGTAACTAAACAACCACGTAAAAAGCTAAAGTATAAACTACATAGTATCATCAGTATGCTCTCAAGACCATCACCTTACCCTACATTGCTGGGGTCACAAAAAAGATCTCCAAAATCCTGATTAAACACAAGATCCAGGTCCGATTCAACACAGTACATAAAATCCGTGATCTGGTCCCGTCTGTCAAAGATGTGGTTCCAGACATACAGTACCCTGGCGTCTACAAACTAAGTTGCCTCTGTGGTAGCAGTTACATTGGAGAAACCAAACGACATGTCTCGGACCGCATCCGTGAACATAAAGCAGACTTGAAACACGGTAGGACAAACACCTCAGCCGTGGCAGATCACTGTTACAATTCAGTGGGTTCACATGATATTGACTTCTCCAAGACAGATGTTCTCTGCAAGCCATCTGGCTACCATGAGAGATTCGTTCATGAGGCGATCCACATATACAAACACAGAGACAATTTCAACCGAGAAGATGGATTCCGGCTTAGCAATCATTGGAAGGACGAATAAACCATTTCGGATCTTAACTGATTGTGTTCACGTTTACGGTGACTTTCAGACCGCGTTCCACTCACTGACATGGACTATATATCTTGTATTCTCCGCAGGGAATGGATTCTTTGCTCCGCTGCAAGCTTCCTATCACCACTCTCCCATTGACATATTTCGTTGCTTCCTCTTAGTACCTTTCACGCGACGATCAATGGTATAGTGTATAACATATTGTAAAATAATAAATAGTATTAAAGTGTAATGTTTAATACAATGTATAAGGTAATATATAGTATCGTAATTGTATAGTGAATATACAGCAGTGTGGTATACAGTTGGGTGGGTAGAATAATACATAGTGTAATATTACACTATGTATTATTCTAAGACATAGGGTAGTGTATAGTAATACAGTATACAATTTAATGTTGGGTTTGTCTATGGCAGCATATAGTACGGGATAGACCCGTGTGATGTAAGAAAAAAGTTTCAAAAGTTTAGCTGGAAGCATATTATATTTTTTGCGACCTAGAATTGTAATGTATTACTTACGGTTAGTAGCTCAGCTTATTGAGAGTATATTTAGCATACTGATGATACTATGTAGTTTATACTTTAGCTTTTTACGTGGTTGTTTAGTTACTGCAGCTACATACTATTAACATTCCTTCCCTTTATTAATGCTACCCCTACCCCCTCCCTTTGATGCTGCTAATCCTGCATAATGCATGGGCATAATATGACTTTGAAAACCCCCCGCCCACCTCCTACGCATTTCACAAGTAGCACTAGTCGCATTCCTGCATTTCCCATAAATATGCTAAATTCCTCTTGATATGCAGATTCTTTTGTCAAGACGCATTTCCCCCCCCTTCCAAACCAGCTTATATAGACGCTCCAAGCGTGGTGGTGTTTCATTTAGACGCTGTCGCCTCGACAGACCTGGTCTTCACCTGAGGACGGCTGCTTGTGTTGTGGCCGAAACGTCGTGAGAATTATTTTATTATGTTTTATTTTTATTATTTTATTACTTCCCTTCTACGTGACTTTACCGAAAGAACCAAGAAGATGAATCCCTGCAGTCACGAAAGCTTTAAATCGAAATCTAATTTTCTGTTCCAAGGGCGGCCAGCGGAGGTCGCCAAAGCCATGAGTGCACTCGCCGCTTGTTGCAGAGAATTCGCGAATCGCAATGCAGCAGCTGCCCTGGTTATTATCGCGGTGTTAACCTCTAGCAGTGGAACATGGGAGACGCTGTGACGGCATTCGCAAGAATTTGAAAGAAAAACATAAAAAAACACAAATCAATCAGCCAGTTGAAATCTACATAGCAATTATCGCGCCCTTAAGTGCAAACAATTGACAGGACCCTCCTGTCAATTGAGAGTCGTGAGACCCAAGCGAGGCTTTCCAGGGTGAACACGTGGTTAGCTGCGCTACAAACCCGACGCCCTAAGTTCGATTCATGGGCAACTTGCAAAAAGAATAAATGCAGATAACAAATCAAACGAAGCAAGTATCGGCGAATTCTCAAACTGCTGTTACCTGGGGGCTCATCTTTGCATTTGTGTGGAGAACACGGGAGGGGTGAGAGAGAGAACGTGACCGGCAGTAATCCTGCCGTGTGACTCTACAATGACCGTGGCGGAGCCTTAAAATCAACAATGGGGCCGTCCATAAATGACGTCACACACCTAGGGGGAGAAGGGGGGTCAGACATTTGTGACGATGTGTGACGAGGGGGGGAGGGGGGGTTAGAGAAATATGACGTCACATCAAAATGGGCAACTTTAAATAAATATAAACAATAGTATTGTTATAACAACACACATTTTTATTAATTTTCATTATTAACTATTTTATTATTTTAATTTACTAAGGTCACCTTTTATTTATTCCATGAAGAAGAATTTTGCTTCTCCATGTTATTAAACATTTTGATTTTAATGATTCTACCAGGGCTTTTCATTCTGTGGAATGAATATATGATTGTTATAATTGTACTTCAAGTATTTTTTCATAGTTATAATTACTTTCAATATTTTATAATTATAAGAGAATTTCAATATAATATTCTGAACATCTGCAGTTTTAGTTAGACGTTGAATATTTTCAAGTAAATTTTATGCTAAATTTCAGCTTTCCAACGCCTCCTTTTTAATAAATGTTTTCTCCTACAACATCAGAGTGCAGCGCCACATTAAATACGCACTACAATGACAATAGTTTAAAGCGATTTGAAGCATGTTTTATGGTTTGGGGGGGGGACAGAGCTTTGTGACGTCATATTTGAGGGGGTCTGACTTTTTGTGACGCCGTGTGATGAGGGGGGGAGGCGGGGTCAGAAATCGGCCAAACTCGCCTGACGTCATTTATGGACGGCCCCAATGACAATACCACTAACAACATCAATCATGTCAACAACATCAACGACACCAACAACACCAACAACAACACGACCAGCAACAAAAAAAAACATCATAAACAACAACATCAACACGATCAATAACAATATCACCAACAACAAACCCAGCTCAGTGGACATGCCGAAGACCGTACCCGCAATGTCAAGATCAGCCTCTCAGCTAAGTTCTTTAGTTTTCAGTATTTGTTTTCATTTGTAGCGACACCAGACACAGCAGTCTTCAACAAATAGGAGCCTTTGTTTATTCCAGCACGAGACGCGGGCTTCAAGGATTCCCTTCGCTCCAAGCGTCCCAAACGTTCTCACTTTCCCTTTATATATCCCTCAATCCCCTTTCCCGAAGGTTCCTTAATAATGATAATAATGCAATTTGTAACGCGCGCAAATTTGCGGACGGGACGGCCGCAACTCAGAGACGCGAAGCCAAGCTCAGAGTCACTCCAAAGTCAGGTTGTAGAGGTGAGTTTTTAACTGTCTCTTGAAAGAGAAAATGGAGGCGATGCTGCCAATTTGCAGAGGGATGGCGTCCCAGACTGTGGGGGCAGCCACCGAGAAGCGGCGCATAGCCGTGAACATCCTGGATCTTGGTATAAAGAGGAGGTCGTGAGTTGCACTGTGAAGGCATCTGCCGTGTGCTGAGCTGAAAGTCGTCATTAGTGAAGAGAGGTAAGGGGGGCAGGCATATGTGATAGGGAGCCTGTGGAGGGTGCGGAGAGAGGCGAGTGAGTCGAGACGGGGATGAGTGCGGCCAATGACGACGCGTGCCAGGTTGTTTTAAAGTCTTTGAAGTGTTTTGAGGTTGCCAGAGGAGGACCGGACCTGCTTTCTTTCCATCCAATCACCTTCCACTTTTCATGACGGATTCCAACCGTTTATCCTGTCAATCATCCTCCATTTCCCGCTGTTTCCATGTTGTATTTCTCCTCCCAATGCCTTCAATTCCCTGCCTCCAACGAATTGTTTTACTTCCTAACTGCCCGTGTCATACACGCCGTGTCCTTAACGTCGGGTGAGTATTTTCAGTTGTGATTGAACCACTACATCACCCCCCCCCCCCCCCTCTGAAGCCGTCCCGCTCATTCCAGAAGAAAGGAAAACAGCGAACAGCAACAACAATAATGAAAAGGCTCCAGGAGAATGCAATATTTTCCGAAAACGATGACATGACAATGTTGGCGCACCTTCGCAACATGAGGCCTGCCTATACACGGTGAAAACACAACAACCCAATAATCTGAACACAATGACTCCGTGTCTACATAAGTGATTGAGTGACTGCCTGGTCTCAGTGTGTGCGTCGGACTCCCTGCAGCACTCAGGTGTGTGCCGGCAGAAGTAAGGAGTGATGAAGACAAAACAAATCATGAAGTTATCTATATAGACAGCCTGGCACTGGCGAACATCGAAATTTACGTCCCCACGATTTATCAACAACAATGTACGAACAAGACCGCGGGCGTGGCGAGCTTGCACTGTTCTGGAGCAGCGCTCGCGCCACTGAGCGCATCGTGCACAGGTCCTCGTCAGCGTCGGCTGAAGAGGCTTGCGGCAGGCAGTCTCTTATTAAGCTCGTAGCTGGGGGCGGTACAGGAGCAGGCAAAGGTGAAACAGGCCCTGGAGACAGCTGCCGTGGCGTGTCGGACACCCCTGACCCCGGTGGAATAGGGCACAGAGATGAGGTGCATGCCTGGGGATTAACGTAAGGTTCAAGGAGGGAAAAGTGCACATAGCACCGATGGCATCCTGACTGCAGTCGAATTACCTCATTGAACAGGACTGGGCCTTGTCATGGGCGATGCAAATTGGGGGAGGTCCCTACTGGAACTTGTGGGCAATGCGGCCAAGCCTCATCACCCATAGTCCAAGGGAGTGTATAAACTACCTTTTAGTTATTTTGTTCGTTAGCCGCCTGCGTGTCAACAATTCAGAGACAGAGTATATAGGAGGCACTTTCTTTATTAATAGCTTTCACAGTCTCGTCCGCACCCTCTCCACAGTAGCTCAGCCCAGCCTGTACACAACACCGGCTGTCTAACACTGACTGTGCTGACTGAGATAGCCAACTACTATCCTTCATAGTGCAATATCTAGCGGAGACGTTTAGCGACGACGGCGACGAGACGACAGCAACGACGTGATGAGTCCATTCCCAGAACCGGCAACCTCAATCCCCCGCTCTCGGCTCATTTTATGCTCCCAGCGCGGCCTGGCACCGCCTGACCACGCCTCCCTTCTCAAACCCGCTAGCAGGTTCCAAGGGCCTCCAGACGGGGTCCTCTGTTACCCTTACCCTAGTTCCTCCCCTCTGCCCACACCATGCATGCCCTTACCGGCGTGTGTGCTGTCTGTCCACCACAGTTGCCGCTGCTGTCCACCAGCCAGCGCAATTACACTACATCAGCCACCCCCCCCCCCCTTTGTTTAAAAGAAACAGCCATCCCGGCTGATACACAGCAATGCAACCGCGTGGACAGGCAGAGCAACTCCCACAACCGAGGAACATCAAAACCCTTAAACCACAAAAAAAATCCAATACTCCCTGTGCATCCACAACCCAACACCTGCCCGCCCCCCGCTGCGAACCAACAACACTTGCCGTGACACGTGGTGCGCGGTGCAGGCAAAAAAAAACCCCCATCAACAACAACACCCACCAGCACAGGTACACGAGCCCTTTTCAGGGTTGCAGCTGTCCTCCACCCTGGGCGGGCTCTCGCACTTCTTGGGGCTCCGGGGATTTACACAAATGGCCTAAAGGGCGCGGCCCCTTCCTGGGATTGACAGCATAACTTTACCGGACTACGGCATCCGGTTCTTCGTATGGGGCAGTCCTGGAAGCTTCCGTGGGCATCAGAGGCTCAAATCCTGTGGACGGCACAACACAGTCCCTCTGAAGTGCAACTCTCGGGACCAGCTGCCCCAGCTTGTTGAACACATCAGACCCTGGCCGCAGGGGACTTGGGGATGGACAGTCTAGTCGGGGTTGCACATGTGGTTTGAGACACGACGGGTGAACGAACCAACGACGACGGCCCGCCTATATCCGCACGCACTGTGGTCGTTTCATTTCCCCAACCTCGACAGGCCCTCGCCATGGCCGATATAATTTTGGGGATGTACCCAGGGGTACCTGTGGGCAGCGTAGCCAAGCCCTGTCCCCGATTTTCAATGGGAGGATGTACTCCCGTCGGGCCGCGCTTCTTTCATTTGCGGCTTGCTTGTTAGCCGAATTTCTCCTCACGGCTTCTCGCGCTTCCGATAACCGCGCAAGCGTGACCTGCATGGATGCTGGCATAGCGGCTTTAGCTTTCCCTGAAGCCATGCCCAAGTGAGCGTCCAGGGGGGGTTAATTTTCCTGGCCATACATAAATAGAATGGGGAAAATCCCGTCGAGGCATGTGGGGCCATCCTATATGCCGCCAGGACCCCCGGGACGTCCAAATCCCAGTCCGTCTGTGTGTCGCTAACCGCCTGACAGAGCATGGAAGTCAACATCCTATGCAGACGTTGAACCATCCCATCCGTTTGAGGGTGGTACAGCGAGGTTGTGACCTTTTTGGTTCCCAATGCATCATATACCTGCCGCAACAATTTCGAACATAAATGATGGCCCTGATCCGTGAGAAGCTGCTCGGGTACCCCTTTAGCCATGACATAGCCGTGCAAAAATGCGTTGGCAATGGATGCGGCTGACTGGTCTGGTAGTGGCCAAGCCATTGGCCATTGTGAAAAATATTCCACACCGACCAGGAGGAATTTATTTCCTCTTTGGGTAGCTGGAAACGGCCCCAAATGTCGAGCGCGACCATCTCGTTAATTCGGGATACCGTAATGGACTGTAATGGTGGGCGAGCTTGCCTCATGGGGGCTTACGGTGCGCGCACTCGGTACAGCCTCTGACCAGGTGGTACCAATCGGCTGACATCCCCGGCCAGTAAAAGTCGCGCTGCAGCGTGAGCGTGGTTTTGCGGACGCCGAGGTGCTTTAACTTATTTTCCTGCACCACCCGCGTCACTTTACCCGCAGGGCGGTGGGAATGACGATACAATAGCACAGCAGCTCCGCATCCCACCACATCAGCAAGTCCTTCACGAAGGACCACGTGGGACACTCCTGCTCTGATGGAATTCGCGTCTTTCGCATCCGCGCGACGCTCACAACAACGAGCAGAGTGCCGGGCACAGGTGGTGCATCAGCCAGCCATCTCAGTCAGTCGCCCCGTGGCACCTGGGTCTGCCCCGTGACCTCCTGCCAGCGGGCGTTCGACACTTCACGTGGCCTCAAGGTGCACATAGCATGGCACAAGCGTCGTGAGTGCAGGTTGTGTGTTCTCTCCCCCTGTTCTACACACACAGAGTGAGTGCAGTTTGTGTGTTCTCTCCCCCTGTTCTACACACACAAAGTGAGAGCAGGTTGTGTGTTCACTCCCCCTGTTCTACACACACAGAGTGAGTGCAGGTTGTGTGTTCTCTCTCCCTGTTCTACACGCACAGAGTGAGTGCAGGTTGTGTGTTCTCTCCCCCTGTTCTACAGAGTGAGTGCAGGTTGTGTGTTCTCTCCCCCTGTTCTACACACAGAGTGAGTGCAGGTTGTGTGTTCTCTCCCCCTGTTCTACACACAGAGTGAGTGCAGGTTGTGTGTTCTCTCCCCCTGTTCTACACACAGAGTGAGTACATGTTGCGTGTTCCCTGCCTCTGTTCTGCGTGTATTTTCTCCGGGCTCTCCGGTTTCCTCCTCCCGTAGCTAAACCCCCAGGTGCTGAAACACGACCCTGCGACATGAGTCGCGCACAGCAGCAGCAGCCTCGCCCTTCCCCTGGTGTGGCACTGGGCAAAACCCTCCTCCTGCCCAGGCTCAGTGAGGCCTCTCCCGGGTAAACACGCAAAATAATATCGCCTAGTTGACACCACTGTACTCTGTGTGTTGATGTCCTCTAAATAAATACGACTGCAATAGATCTGCATCGCGAGGCAATTTAAAAAGGCAAATGTACGCGCGCATGCGCGCACGCGTGAGTGTGTGAGTGTGAGAGATAGTGTGTGAGTGTGAGAGTGTGTGTGTGTGAGTGTGAGAGTGTGTGAGTGTGAGAGTGTGTGAGTGTGAGAGTGTGTGAGTGTGAGAGTGTGTGAGTGTGAGAGTGTGTGTGTGTGAGTGTGAGAGTGTGTGTGTGTGAGTGTGAGAGAGTGTGTGTGTGTGAGTGTGAGAGAGTGGGGAGCGGAAGTGTAGCGGTTAGCGCTACGCTGCTCTATGAACCTGGCGACACAGGTTCGATTCCCGCTCACGGCCAACACCAGTTACGATTATCTGAATCGGTCCTGGGCCTCCCCTAGGTCGACTCAGCCTCAAATGAGTACCTGGTGCGGTGTGTAAACATCGCCACTGGGAAGACAAAGGCGTGGTGCTGGCCAACCTCACCCCCATCGTGTGCCGTTCGGACCTTCATAGGCGCTACACGCTAACAGCACTTGCCCCAACAGTCTGCTAAGACTACACGGGGGATATTTGTCTTTGTGTGAGTGAGTGTGGAGAGGCAGTGGGTAGCTGGCCAGGAACACGGAACAGCTCTGGGGACAGCCAAGAGAGTGGCACTGGGCCCTTGGGGCGATATGGCATGTCATAGGAACGTGGAATTTCCACCCGGATTCACTAGACTCTGAGCGAGCCGGTGACTTGAAAAGTAACAGCGGAGTTACAACCCTGCACGGTCAACATAATCAGCACCATCAGCAGCGTCAGAATCATCATCATCGTCATCAGCAGTAGCACCATCAGCAGCGTCAGCATCGACAGCAGCGTCGTCATCATGATGAGCAGCTTCGTGATGATCAGAATCAGCAGCGTCAGCACAAAGCAAAGCATAGAGATTGTATCGCGACACGGAAACAGCCAGGAACGAGGGCAATTATAATCACCTACACCACACACACACTCACCTACACCACACACACACTCACCTACACCACACACACACTCACCTACACCACACACGCACTCACCTATACCACACACACTCACCTACACCACACACAAACTCACCTACACCACACACACACCTACAGCACACACACTCCCCTACACCATACACGCACTCACCTACACCACCCACACACTCCCCTACACCACACACACTCCCCTACACCATACACGCACTCACCTACACCACCCACACACTCCCCTACACCACACACACTCCCCGACACCACACACACACTCATCTACACCACACACTCCCCTACACCACACACACACACTCACCTACACTACACACACACTCCCCTACACCACACACACACTCACCTACACCACACACACACTTACCTACACCACACACACACTCCCCTACACCACACACACTCATCTACACCACACACACTCACCTACACCACACACACACTCACCTACACCACACTCCCCTACACCACACACACACTCACCTACACCACACACACTCACCTACACCACACACACACTCACCTACACCACACACACACTCACCTACACCACACACACACTCACCTACACTATCCACACACTCCCCTACACCACACACACTCCCCTACACCACACACACACACTCACCTACACCACACACACTCACCTACACCACACACACACTCACCTACACCACACACACACACTCACCTACACCACACACACACTCCCCTACACCACACACACACTCACCTACACCACGCACACACTCACCTACACCACACACACACTCACTTACACCACACTCCCCTACACCACACACACACTCACCTACACCACACACACTCACCTACACCACACACACACTCACCTACAACACACACACACTCCCCTACACCACACACTCACATACACCACACACACACACTCACCTACACCACACACTCCCCTACACCACACACACTCACCTATACCACACACACACTCACCTACACCACACACACACTCCCCTACACCACAGTGGCAGGGAGAGTGGCAGGGTGAGTGGCAGGGTTAGTGGCAGGGTGAGTGGCAGGGTTAGTGGCATGGTGAGTGGCAGGGTTAGTGGCAGGGCTAGAGGGAGGGTTAGTGGCAGGGTGAGTGACAGGGTTAGTGGCAGGGAGAGTGGCAGGGTGAGTGGCAGGGTTAGTGGCAGGGCTAGAGGGAGGGTTAGTGGCAGGGTTAGTGGCAAGGCTAGAGGCAGGGTTAGTGGCAGGGTTAGTGGCAGGGTTAGTGGCAGGGAGAGTGACAGGGTTAGTGGCAGGGTTAGTGGCAAGGCTAGAGGCAGGGTTAGTGGCAGGGTTAGTGGCAGGGTGAGTGGCAGGGTGAGTGGCAGGGCTAGAGGCAGGGTGAGTGGCAGGGCTAGAGGCAGGGCTAGAGGCAGGGCTAGTGGCAGGGTTAGTGGCAGGGCTAGAGGCAGGGTGAGTGGCAGGGTGAGTGGCAGGGTGAGTGGCAGGGTGAGTGGCAGGGTGAGTGGCAGGGTTAGTGGCAGGGTGAGTGGCAGGGTGAGTGGCAGGGCTAGAGGCAGGGTTAGTGGCAGGGCTAGAGGCAGGGTTAGTGGCAGGGCTAGAGGCAGGGTTAGTGGCAGGGCTAGTGACAGGGTTAGTGGCAGGGTGAGTGGCAGGGTGAGTGGCAGGGTTAGTGGCAGGGTGAGTGACAGGGCTAGTGACAGGGTGAGTGGCAAGGTGAGTGACAGGGTTAGTGGCAGGGCTAGTGACAGGGCTAGTTACAGGGTGAGTGGCAGGGTGAGTGGCAGGGTGAGTGGCAGGGCTAGTGGCAGGGTTAGTGGCAGGGTGAGTGGCAGGGTGAGTGGCAGGGTGAGTGGCAGGGTTAGTGGCAGGGTGAGTGGCAGGGTGAGTGGCAGGGTTAGTGGCAGGGTTAGTGGCAGGGTTAGTTGCAGGGTTAGTGGCAGGGCTAGAGGCAGGGTTAGTGGCAGGGTGACTGGCAGGGTGAGTGGCAGGGTTAGTGGCAGGGCTAGAGGCAGGGCTATGGGTGAGTGGCAGGGTGAGTGGCAGGGCTAGAGGCAGGACTAGTGGCAGGGTGAGTGGCAGGGTTAGTGGCAGGGTGAGTGGCAGGGTTAGTGGCATTGTTAGTGGCATGGTTAGAGGCATGGTTAGTGGCATGGTTAGAGGCAGGGTTAGTGGCAAGGCTAGAGGTAGGGTTAGTGACAGGGTTTGTGGCAGGGTGAGTGGCAGGGTTAGTGGCAGGGCTAGAGGGAGGGTTAGTGGCTGGGTGAGTGGCAGGGTTAGTGGCTGGGCTAGAGGCAGGGTTAGTGGCAGGGTTAGTGGCAGGGTTAGTGGCAGGGTGAGTGGCAGGGTGAGTGGCAGGGTGAGTGGCAGGGTTAGTGGCAGGGTGAGTGGCAGGGTTAGTGGCAGGGCTAGAGGCAGGGTTAGTGGCAGGGTGAGTGGCAGGGTTAGTGGCTGGGCTAGAGGCAGGGTTAGTGGCAGGGTGAGTGGCAGGGTGAGTGGCAGGGTTAGAGACAGGGCTAGAGGCAGGGTTAGTGGCAGGGTTAGTGGCTGGGCTAGAGGCAGGGTTAGTGGCAGGGTGAGTTGCAGGGTGAGTGGCAGGGTGAGTGGCAGGGTTAGAGGCAGGGTGAGTGGCAGGGTGAGTGGCAGGGTTAGAGGCTGGGTTAATGGCAGGGTTAGTGGCAGGGTGAGTGGCAGGGTGAGTGGCAGGGTTAGTGGCTGGGCTAGAGGCAGGGTTAGTGGCAGGGTGAGTGGCAGGGTTAATGGCAGGGTTAGTGGCAGGGTTAGTGGCAGGGTGAGTGGCAGGGTGCGTGGCAGGGTTAGTGGCAGGGTTAGTGGCAGGGCTAGAGGCAGAGTTAGTGGCAGGGTTAGTGGCAGGGTTAGTGGCAGGGTTAGAGGGAGGGTTAGTGGCAGGGTGAGTGGCAGGGCTAGAGGGAGGGTTAGTGGCAGGGTGAGTGGCAGGGCTAGAGGCAGGGTTAGTGGCAGGATGAGTGGCAGGGCTAGAGGCAGGGCTAGAGACAGGGTTAGTGGCAGGGTTCGTGGCAGGGCTAGAGGGAGGGCTGGGCCAGCCTCTGACTGGGGCCAGGGGGTTCGTGTGAGAGCCCTGGCCACGCTCAAGTGCACAAATGTGACGACTGCTTATGAGTACCCGCATGACTCTGCGGAACGAACTGGTTCTGCTGTGCCGCGGACTCGATTATTCTGGTCTCTGCCGGTAAAACCAGTCCTGAACTGCAGACCCGCGTGTGTGTGTGTGGTGTGCGCCTGGTGAACTTCCATTCATTCGTGACTTAATGGGGCATGCAGCGCGTGTGTGTGAATTTGTGCGTGACCATGTGTGTGAAAGTGTGTGTGCATGCATACTTCTGTTTGGAGCGGAGCGGTGGTGTAGCGGTTAGCGCGCTGCGCTTAGAACCAGGTGTCCCGAGTTCGATTCCCGTTGAAGCGGTCCTGGGCCTCCCCTACATCGCCTCAAATGAGTACCTGGTGCGATGTGTGAACATCGCCAGTGGGGAGACAAAGGCGGCCGGGTGTGGTGTTGGCCACCCGCCAACTGGTATGCTGTGCCGGCCTTCGTAGGTGCTCGCTGACAGCACTTGCCCCAACAGTGTGTTCAGGCTATAAGGGGCATCTTTATATTTGCATGCATACTTCTGTTTGGCCGCATAGAGGGGTCTAAACGCGCACGACATGGGCTGAAGAAGAGATGGAGCTGATGTGGTACAAGAGGACTTGCCGGTGACTGGTACCGGCGGTGTCAAGATCGGTCTCTGTGGAGGAGGCTCGTGAAGGACGCTGCTACTGGGCATTTGGAGGTAGTCGCCCTCCAGCAACAACGGGGGGCATAGGAGCGACGCTCACAACAACGAGCTGAGCGCCTGGCGGATAAAACGCAGATAATTGGCACAGTAGAGAGCACAGGATCTGTCAGTGATCTCAGTCAGTCAACCCACGGCACCTGGGTCTGGACCATGACCCTTCAGCGAGCCTTCGACACTTCACGTGACCTCAAAGTGCACGTGGCTTGGCACCGCCACTTAGTGGTGAACGGCGGTTGGTGTAGTGCGTGGGCACGTGTGGAAGGGTGCGTGTGGTGTACAGAGAACGTGTGTCATGTTTGTGTCATGTGTGCGTAGCGTATGGTGTGTGCGCGCGCATACAGTGTGTGTGTCTAGTGCAGGGGTCGGCAACCTACGGCTCCGGAGCCGCATGCGGCTCTTTACGGGCTGCTTCTTGACGATATGTACGTGTACATAGATGCATTGCGGCTCTTGAAATACTGAATTTTGTACCGAATTGGAAAGAAATGGCTCTTCTTGTTATTGTGGTTGCCGACCCCTGGTCTAGTGTGTAGTGTGTGTAGTGAGCATATAGGAACGTGTATGTCGTGTGTGTGTGTACCTCGTGTATAGCCACGTGTATGTCGTGTGTGTTTAAATCATTTTCACGTCGCATCGCTCAATGCAAAACTGAATCTCACAAATTACATAAAAGCAATTAAAGAAACGGAGAATATTGCGCCTCTCAAGACAACAGCGCACCCAAACCAAGGTCAACTCAATAGTTTTTTAGTGGGTAATAATTGACGGAGAACTTCTTGTGAGGCAACAGGATATTTATTGGGTTCCTATTATACAAGGTCCCTAACACAAAGGGGTAGCGGCCCCTCTACCCGATACCTGGGGAGGTATGGCCTCCGGACTACACGGGCCCAGCACTGGGAACCCCGTTAACTTCCCGTCCTCCGGCTGGGGGTCTAGGGGAGACTCTGCTGACCCGACCGTGCCAGGGTCTTGGGTCCTGACCACTGGCCTCACTGAGCTCCGGCCCTTAGAAGGACGACGGAGCTTGCGGTCCAGGGTCCTAACTTCAGCCCAGGTCTTCAGTCTTCAGCTTGGAGAGGTCCGGCTTCTATACTGGTTCGTGGCTTGCTCCGCCCTAGCCACGCCTCCCTTCCAGAACTTTCTGGAATGTGTCCCAGGATCCGCTTCCCAGGGATTGTCATTGGCCCCTTTGGGCCATGGTCACTAACAGTGGCGTGATAGCGCTTCCGCCCCCTGTTGACCAGCCAACCGGATGGCGAGTGCCGATTAACACCCCTACAGTTTTAAAATGGGACTTACATTGTGGGAAGGGACTTAGTAGATCGGCGACTGTTTAGCGGGAAGTGCGTTCCACGCCATGGGAGTTGCGCATGAGAAGGCACGCAGACCCCAGAGTCTCGCCTTTTAGGTTCGACTCTTGAGTGAGCAGCTCCATGCCCGGATGAACCAAGCACCCTGGGATGGGTTGTGGGTTTCAATGAGGGAGCGGTGAGTAAATCTCAACTACATTTGTTTTATTTTACCTGGTCAGGCCCCACTGAGCGATGTAGCTATTTTTAGAAGCGAACCTGGCTATTATAAAATGATCGCTCAACGAAGTGGCTTATCACGTGGGAATTCAGATTCGCAGCCATATGATCTAAACGCACCACACAGAGACCCATAGACTCACGCAGAACCATAGATTAACACACAGAGATCCATAGACTCACCACACAGAGACCCATAGCCTCACCACACAGAGACCCATAGACTTACCATACAGAGACCCATAGACTCGCCACACAGAGACCCATAGACTTACTACACAGAGACCCATAGACTCACCACAGAGACCCATAGACTCACCACACAGAGACCCATAGACTCACAACAAAGGGACTCACAGACTCACCACACAGAGACCCATATACTGACCACACAGAGACCCATAGACTCGCCACACAGAGACCCATAGACTTACTACACAGAGACCCATAGACTCACCACAGAGACCCATAGACTCACCACACAGAGACCCATAGACTCACAACAAAGGGACTCACAGACTCACCACACAGAGACCCATATACTGACAACACAGAGACCCATAGACTCACCACACAGAGACTCATAAACTCACCACACAGGGACCCATAGACTAAAAGAAAACTAAAACTATACCAAACTCTTTTTTTTATTTTTACCAGGTAAGGCCCACTGAGCTGTCCATCACAATTGCTCAGCTCAACGAAGTAGCTTGCTCATCGCGTTTACATTTTTCACAGCCAAATAATCTAAAAGCACGTTTCTACATATGGATGCTTTTTTTTACTTTCCCCTAAATAGTTGGGACAGTGGCAAGTCCACACAAAGTGTGTGCAACACCATCAGTGCAATCTTTAAACCTGGTTCGTAATAATGCCAATGTGCAATATTTATTCTTATTCATGAGTTTAGCAAAGCTTCACATTTTAGTTGCAACCACAACGGATGTGCATTTAAACACAGTACATTATTGTGTTCCGACTTACAAACCGTTCGACGTAGGAACGTGTCTCAGGGAGGAACCCATTCGTTCGTAAGTCAGGGACTGCCCGTGTTTTACAATATGGTTAAACTTTAAGTGGCTAGGCATGACATGTTCAAGAATCTTAGGTGTGAAAGGGAGATTAGAAATAGGACGAACATTTGGACCTATTGGCGTTTCACCAGTGCAGCATAACACACCGGTCCTTCATAAAAAGTTCTAAAATCGAACATTTGAATCAGCAAATCTGTAATTGACCCTGTGAATCAAGTTTAATGTGATTCGAAGGTGTATTCAGTCTCCTGAGACTTGCAAAAAAAGGGGTCAATATTGACCGTTCATTTGGAGGTCCCGAATCGAGGCACAAATCGTCCGACCGAGTCTCAGGCACGAGTACAAATCTTGCCTTTGGAACAGAGAGCCAGCCAATCGTCATCACGGCTGGGTGCTGCTATACGGCAAACGACTGAAACTTCGTGTTGCAGCCCGCTCATATAAACGAAACTATATATTGTATTTGAGCAGGCAAGGCCGACCGAGCTGCGTAGCTATTTTTCAGAAGCGACCTGACCACAAATGACAGCTCAACGAAGTGGATTATTATCGTGTGGCAATTTACAGCAGTCAATGACTTTAAACGCGTGTTTCTAGTTGTGGAGGGAAAACCCGGAAGACCCGGAGAAAAATCCATGCGACCGCAGGAAGAACACGCAAACTCGAAATATACAGCAGCAGGCGTCAGGGTCAGAGTCGAACCCACAACCTTCTGTGTACCAGGCGAGGTAGTTAACATCTCCTCGCCACCGTGGTCCCCAAACGTTCTGTCTTCTGACCTCTTCGACATCACGAGAAACTGATTTTGACGCGCATCACCACACTGCAAGTTTTTCTGAATCGTGGGGAAATAAAGAAAATAAATAATTATTTTTGTGCAAAAATGTGATCCATTTTAATTAGACTGAGCACCACCGGTGTACCGCCAATACGTTCATTGGATGGATGAAGTGAGGGTGTTTTTCTTCCACCAGAATCGGGGTAACAGCGGCCGTCTTCAGTTAATTAGGGACAACTTTGGGAAGAAATGGACTCACGTATGACGTGGGTTGTGGACGGAGCAAGGGTGGATGGGCTCGGGGCCATGAATCAGGATGGTAAGAGGATGTGCAGTGACACGTCGATTGTACGTCGTGCCCCCATCTTAACGTCGTTTCGCACATCCGTCGTCGCTTTATTCTTATGATTGTTGTTACAAGACCACGACCTCGACCAGCGTCGCCTCAACCACCCCGCGTGCGCTCACGTCGCTGACGCCATCGTCCGTCCCTTCCTCGTTATCCGTCGCCTCTCAGCCCCTTCGCCTTCACGCAAAAAAACAGAATGTACTGTATTTCAGAGTAAAAGCTGTTATTTTACGTACAGTATTTTGGTGATAGTATAGTGTACTGTGTCTTATTGTTATGTACTTTCCAATGTAGATTAAAAACTAATTTCTTGAAAACTGCATGTGGTTGTGTTTCGTATGTTGTCCGCCCCCCTGCAAGGCATCAAATCTGCATTAAACACACGTACAGTACTTGTGTAATACACAACCTGAGCTATAAGGGCTCTGATACTTGCATTGTCTTTCTTACTGTTCGCCTTTTGGCATTCTCTGGTCTAATTCTGATGCAGGGACTAGGCCTAAATGAAGGCTGTCTCTGGTGTAGGCCAATCAGTTTCAAAGACAATGCGTACGTTATCAGAGCATGTTTGTTTGCATGGTTTATTTTTGCCACAAGTACCTGTGGTTAATGCAGACTCAATGCCTTGCAAAATATATCTATTCGGGGTATTGCTGTGCGTTTTATTGAGGTCACACGGATCAAAGATACGGTATTTATTTTCTCCCTTTTGTCATCAGGTCAATGGAGAGGAGGCAGACACCCTGATCAGCCAAAGATGGAACAATAGAAGCCCAAATAATATCCTGGATTACAATATACTGTATACACACACAAAGAAAAAATCTCACAAAGGGCTGCAGATGAAATTTCAAACGCGGTAAATTTGTTTGGCGATGATAAAAGAGAATTGTTTCATGGTTAGAATTTGTGTTTTAGTACAGTCTATGCTCTCCTATAACGTGGCAGTAGTAGTTGTGTTCCTTAAGAACACCGTGTTATAGAAAAATAGCGTTATAATAAATCAGAAATAACATAGGGGGTAAAGAACCATCCCCTGTTGGAAGTCAGGAGTGTGAAGGAGAGCCTACTGGGTCCCAAAGCCAAGATAAGACTTGGTAAACGAAATGTCCACACTATGTACTAGAGCAGGGGTCCTCAAACTACGGCCCGCGGGCCACATGCGGCCCACCGAGGGCATTTATCCGGCCCATGGTCACTAATTGGGCTGCGCTTGTGAGCACTCATTGGGCTGCGGTGGTGGGCACTGATTGGGCTGCGGTGGCGAGCACTGATTTGGCTGCGCTGGTGAGCATTGATTGAGCTGCGGCGGTGGGCAATGATTGAGCTGCGGCGGTGGGCACTCATTGGGCTGCGCTGGTGAATGGTTCAATGGGCCAATTGACTGGACTTGCCCCCCAGGCCTAAGGCTGCCAGCCCTCCCCTGGCTGTGCTTGACTGGCTCTCCCTCCCTCAGCTCCCTCACTTGCCCCTCGGCTCCACTCCCAGTGATATTCCTGTGTGCTGAGTAAATGATAGAGGGGTAATAACAGAGTGATCTCTGATCTCTGGAGGGGCTGCCTGCTGTTTTCCCGTGCTGGTCAGTGACAGACAGCCGAGGAGTAGGAAACCCAATTTAAATGACAGTAAGTGCATTTATATTCTGATTGCTATTCAATTATATGAGGTTATATGTTGTATGTTGTGTAAGCCCCGGTTCATACTGTTGCGATCTCTGAGCAGTGCGAGTTCAGCCATATGCTTGTATGGCTGAACTTGCATTAGATTCGGAAGAAAAAAGGCACATGTGCCTTCTTTTTTCCTGCAGTGGATCGCATGGGTCTTCTCCCCCATGCGATCAGATTCCTATGCGAGTTCGCAGATCGCACTGCGAGTTCGCAGATCGCACTGCGATCTGTGAACAAAACTGCAGGTGTAATTAACTTTTTAAAGGCACCTGCACCAGTGTGAGCCTGGGGTAAAAGCGGAGTTCCCCCAATCAGACTGCATTGATGGGCAGTGCAGTCTGTATGTCTCTGTGTGGGCAAAGTTATTGCTGGTATATTGTTTTTGTAGCGCTGTATATATATTGGTATTTTACTAATAGCAATTTTGACTCCCTAGGAAACAATGATGTCAAGAAAGAGAAAAATTGACTCGGAGTGTAGGATATTCAAAAAACAGTGGACTTATGATTACTTTGTCATGCAGTACAAGGAAAGAGCTGTGTGTCTGATATGCCAGAATATAGTGTCTGTGTTCAAAGAATACAATTTATGTCGACACTATGAAACTCAATATTAAGATAAATATGATTGTTTGGTCGGAGAAGTGAGAAAAGATAAAATATTAAAACTGAAAAATACATTAACAACTCAGCAAAATACTTTTGTGAAGCAGAAGCAGCTAAATATTTCATCACTGCGAGCAAGTTTTCAAGTTGCCAAGCTAATAGTGTGCACTGGCAGACCATTCGTTGAGGGAGAATTTGTTAAAGAATGCCTTCTTTCTGTAGCCAAAGAGATGTGTCCAGAGAAGGCCGATTTATTTATTACAGTGAGTCTTTCAGGACCAACAATTACACGGAGGATTGAAGAAATGGGAGACAATTTCCGTCAGCATTTGCAAAACTCCACAAAAAACTTTCCTATTTTTCCTTGGCACTCGACGAAAGCAATGATGTTCGTGATTCTGCACAACTTCTCATTTTTATTCGTGGGACGAATGACTATTTCGAAGTCACAGAAGAGCTTGCTGCACTGCAAAGCATCAAAGGAACAACTACAGTAGAGGATATCTATGAAAAGGTTTGCCAAACTGTGAATGGTTTGGAGCTGAACTGGGCTAAACTAGCCAGTGTGACAACTGATGGTGCTCCTAGCATGGTGGGGTCTAAGAAAGGAGTAATTGCTCGCATTAACCAAGAGATGGACAAACATAACCATTCTCATCCAATAGCCATACACTGCCTCATCCACCAACAGGCGCTGTGTAGTAAATCACTGAAGTGGGACTGTTAACTTCATTAGAGCTCATGCACTAAACCACAGACAATTTCAGGAATTTCTGTCTGAGCTAAATGTTGACTATGAAGATGTTCTGTACCACACAGAAGTCCGTTGGCTGAGTCGAGGGAGAGTTTTGAAACGTTTCTATGACTTACTTCCACAGATTACAGCTTTTCTGTTTTCAAAAAACAAAGAAGTACCAGAGCTCAATGATGCAGAATGGAAATGGCACCTTGCCTTTCTGACAGATGTAACAGAGCTACTCAACAGTTTCAATGTGCAACTTCAAGGAAAGGGGAAGCTCATCTGTGATATGCAATCACACGTCAAAGCATTTGAAGTAAAATTAGGCCTCCTCATCAAACAAGTGAAGGAGGAAAACTTCTGCCATCTCCCCACAACTCAAAATCTGTTAGCGGAAAAACCTTTGGTTGCATTCCCAAACAAAACATGTGTGGATTCACTGGAAAAATTGCAAAAGGAGTTCCAATTTAGATTTAAAGAGCTTCATCTCCTTGAACAGGACATACAGCTTTTCCGTAAACCATTTTCTATTGACATTGAAAATGTGGATACAATTTACCAAATGGAACTGGCTGAACTGCAGAATTGTGACTCTCTGAAAGACGCATTCATGTTAAGCAGCCTTCATAATTTCTATGCATTTCTCCCCTCTGAGACATATCCTCATCTCAGGAACCATGCACTCAAAATGGCAACCATCTTTGGCAGCGCTTATGTCTGTGAACAAACTTTTTCCAGAATGAAACATTTGAAATCTCCAACCAGATCTAGACTAACGGATGCACACTTGCATCACTTGTTACGACTAGCAGTGACAAATATGGAACCGGACATTGACCATCTCATTAGCCAAAAGCAGGCCCATAGTTCCCATTGAAATACTGGCAAGTTTGTTGATTTAACTTTACTTGTTCTTCATTTTAAATATTGTATTTGTTCCCGTTTTGTTTCTTCACTTCA
Organism: Lampetra fluviatilis; assembly: GCF_964198595.1. Classification (NCBI taxonomy): domain Eukaryota; kingdom Metazoa; phylum Chordata; class Hyperoartia; order Petromyzontiformes; family Petromyzontidae; genus Lampetra; species Lampetra fluviatilis. The sequence continues at coordinate 7,418,461 of NC_136335.1, forward strand.
AAATAAGATATATGCAGTGTGCATAGGAATTTGTTAATAGTTTTTTTTAACTATAGTCCGGCTCTCAAACGGTCTGAGGGACAGTGAACTGGCCCCCTGTTTAAAAAGTTTGAGGACCCCTGTACTAGAGTAACTAGACGTTAAAGACAGCCCAAATCCTTCATGAAATGAAGAGATTCAATCTAGACATTCTGGGGATAAGCGAGTGCCGATGGCCTGGTTCTGGACGCCAAGTGGCAGGCGATGGATCAGTCATCCTCTATTCGGGCCACAAAATGCCCACGCACGCACGGTGTAGCCATCATACTGTCGAACCAGAAAGTAAGTATGTTGCTGGAATAGGAACCAGTGAGTGAAAGGTTGATCAGAGTACGGCTCAACTCAAAATACTGCAAACTTTCTATTCTGCAGTGCTATGCACCAACAAATGACGTGGGAGAGGAAGATTAGGAAGATTGGCTCGAGCAGGTACAACTAGCTGTGTCCAAGCTACCCCAACATGACATGCTCCTCATTATCGGGGGCCTGTACTGGCTCATCCCCCCTCAACCAGCATATATACAGGGTAGTATCTCTTGGAATTTCTCATTTACTTGATACAGCAAGCGTGCTGTGACGGTTCCACCTGAAGACGGAAGCTTGTGTTGCCTCCGAAACGTCGTGATTTGTATTATTTTATTTATATTTTATTTTACTTTTATTAATTTTAATTTTTTACCTACGTGACTTTACCGAAAAAACCTAAGAATATGAATGCCAAAGTTGAATCTGACAACAACAACTTTGAGAAAGTAATGGGGGCCTACGGCTGTGGTTAAATCAATATCAATGGTGAATGCCTGGTTGACTTTTGCATGAACAACAACCGTATCGTTGGTGGTACCGTCTTCCCACACAAGACCATACACAAGCTCACCTGGAGGTCATCTGATGGTAAGACCATTAACCAGATCGACCACATCATCATTAATGGTAAATGGCGCAGGTCCCTACAGGATGTGAGAGCTTACCGTGGTGCAGACACCAACAGTGATCACTACCTCATTGCTGCTACCATCAAGCTCAAGCTCAAGAGCGCTATCCCACAATGCGAACACCGGAAACAGCTGGACATTGCCGAACTAAAATGTCCAAAGAAAAACAGGGAGTTTGTTGTGGAGCTGAACAACCGCTTCAATGCATTGAGCACTACATCTGACAATGAAAATGCCATGGATATAAACAAGTAGAATACAATCAAACCACGTACCTTGAAACAGCAAAAAAACCTGGGTTTCAAACATAAAGGGAACAAAAAATAGATAACATCAGACACACATGACAAAGAACAGAGGAAAGGAATAAACTGAACGCTAAGCTACTGAACACCAAGTCACAGAGGCTTCAGATACAGGTCTTGTTGGCCTACAAGAGCAAAAACAAGGAGGTATTGAGGGGCGCCAGGAGAGCCAAAGGGGCTTTTGTTCAGGATATGGTAAACTGAGAGAGCCGCAGCCATGGGCGATATGGGTACTGTGTAAAAAATGCGGCAAAAACACCAACTAATCAGCCCCTGTCGAAGACCAAAATGGAAATATTATCACTGCTGAGTGTGAACAAGCAGCAAGATCGGTCCAATATTTCAAAGAGGTACTCAACCGCCCTGGCCCAGAATAACCGGCTAACCCTATGACAACAGAAAATGTCCTCAATATCAACATCAACCCACCTAACATGGCTGAGGTCAGATTCACCATAAAAGCACTGAAGAATGGTAAGGCATCTTCCATAGACTCCTTCTATGCTGAGATGTTGAAGGCATACATCACCACTGCTACTCAAGTTCTGACGGACCTCTTCCAAAACATCTGGGTCAAAGACACCTTTCCTACGGACTGGTCCAAGGGCCTTATTGTCAAAATCCCCAAGAAAGGGGACTTCTCGAACGGTGACAACTGGCGAGGGATTGCCCGACTCTCTTTCCCAAGCAAGGTCTTTTGCAGAATCCTCCTCAAGAGGATGGAGTCAGCTATCGACACCACGCTAAGGCAAGAACAAGCAGGATTCAGAACAGGAAGAGGATGCATGGACCAAATATTTGCACTGCGTAACATCATTGAACAGTGTCTGGAATGGAACAGCCCGTGTTTATCAACTTCGTACATTTTAAGGCTTTGATAGTGGACATCGCGACACTCTCTGGAAGTTCATGGGATACTTTAGAATACCACCAAAGATCATCACAATCATCAAGAAATTTTACGACCACTTCAAATGCAGTGTCGCCGAGTAGTTTACTGTGCATTCTGGAGTCAAACAGGGGTGCATTATTTCACCCATCCTCTTCCTCATCACCGTCAACTGGATCATGACCAAACCCACATCAGACAAACCCTGTCGACCCTGTTCTCCCAGCTGGGAGATCTAGACTTTGCCGACGAGCTCCCTGTTCTCTCAACCAATCACTCTCACCTGCAGGAGAAAACTGACAGATTGTTAACTTTACCAAACAGACAGGCTTGAATATCAACACCTCCAAAACCCAAGTTACATCAATACTACCCCCTACCCCTATCGTTGCAAATGGCGACTCACTTGAGGTTGTGGATGATTTCACATACCTGGGAAGTCTCATTAGCAAAGAAAACGGGGTCTCCAAAGACACTTTTCCCAGCCTGGGAAAAGCTCACGGTGCATTTGCCCAACTCTGTCCCATTTGGAGGTCTAAACAGTACAGCCTCAAGACCAAGATCAAGATTTATAACAGCAACGTTAAATTGGTGCTGTTGTATGGCTCAGAGAGTTGGCATGGTGTCAAGACCGACATGAAGAGGATGGAGTCCTTTTATAACAGATGCCTCAGGAGAATCTGCTTCATCTTCTGGCCAACCAAAATCCACAACACCAAACTGTACAAGAAGACTGGTTGTCCTAATGTTACACAAGACATCAAGAGATGGCGACTCAGATGGCTTGGACATGTCCTAAAAATGGACCAGGACCGTCTACTAAAAATTGCCCGAAGATGGACACCACCCGGAAAAAAAACCTGGGAGATTCAAGAAAACATGGCACAAGACCATGAAGGACGAGCTGGTAGCAGCGATCAACCTCTCTTGGGGCGAGGCTCAACATGTTGCTAAGGACAGGAAGAGGTGGAGGGAACTCATGGCGACCTTATATCCCATAGGGAATGAGGATTAACTAACTAAACCACCTTCTGCGATAACACATGAGATGCGTAATGCAGGCTGAACAAAGACCGAGGCATGTGGGCAGCATCTAGGGACATCCAGCATCATCCCAATGCCTTGCGTGATGATGCTACGCTATACAACAGCTAATTCCTACTCACGTGACGTAGTTCTATTCACTCCATCGCGTTATATACAATTCGCATCCGCGTTATAAAAAGTGTTCTCTCGTACATTCATCGCGTTATATTCAATTCACATTTTGAAAACTACACGCAGTATTACAGGAGATCCGCCTGTGTTACAAGCGACCTCATTGACCAAATTAGCGTGTGAAGTAGATTCTGTGTGGTGCAGGCTTCTCGTCGTATGGCAACAGATGTAGATGCAGAGCAACAACTACCATTTCACATTCATGTGGTCAAGCCAGATATATTTTCATGGGCTGTGAAATGCTGTGTGGAAGCTACCTGATCTGTCACTCCACACAAACCTTCCGGTCTTCTCGACCAAAGTCATGCCCTCCCTTCTCTATGCTTGTGAAACACGGACCCCTCTAATGGAATATCTGCACCGCTTACACACATTCAGGCTAGCATGTCTATGATCCATCCTGGGTTTAACCAGGCTGGTCTGTGTGAGGAGCTCACAAATCCTTGAAAGATCTGGACACATTCCTCTCAGTGAGCTCCTCCGGCAGGCAAGGCTGCGTTGGCTGGGTCATGTAACCCGCATGCCTAGCCACCGCATGCCCAAGCAGCTTCTGTTTGGCCGCATAGAGGGGGCTAAACGGGAACGAGATGGGCTGGAGAAGAGATGGACTGATGCGGTTTTGGAGGATGTGGAGCTGAGTGGACTCGCCGATGACTGGTACAAGCGGTGTCAAGATCGGCCTCTATAGAGGAGGCTCATGAAGGACACGACTGGGCAGTTGGAGGCATTCGCTCTGCAGCAACAACGGAGGGCAGAAGAGTGACGGTCAAAACAACAACGAGCGGAGCGCCGGCGGCTAAAATTCAGCAAGTTGGCACAGTAAGGGGTACAGCTGGTGCATCTAGCGGTCATCTCAGTCAGCCAACCCATGGCACCTGCTGGGTCTGTCCCGTGACCTCCTGTCAGCGAGCCTTCGACACTTCACGTGGCCTCAAAGTGCACCTGGCCTGGCACAGGCCCCGTGGTGACGTCACCATCAATTAGTGGTGAATGGCAGGTATTGGTATAGTGTGTGGTGTTTGTGTATTGTCTAGTATATAGGTATATAGTGTGTGCTGTGAGGGTGGAGTGCGTGGTTTGAGGCTGAGGAATGTGGCTCTCCCAACATTCCTGAGAGCCCAGCACTGGGCTCCCAGCCCCTCCCCCCGACTCTCATGCCCGCATCTTTAAAACCGGACCAGGGACTCTGGACTCGGCCTCGGGGGTGCATAATGGCCGTCAGACTCGCAGAAAGAGACCCACAGACTCACACACAGAGATACCCACAGACTCACACAGAGAGACCCACAGACTCACTTAGAAACCCACAGACTCACTCAGAAACCTACAGACTCACTCAGAGAGAGAACCACACAGACTCACTCAGAGACCCACAGACTCACACAGAGAGACCCACAGACTTACTCAGAAACCCACAGACTCACACAGAGACCCACAGCCTCACACAAATAGAGACCCACAGACTCACTCAGAGACCCACAGACTCACTCAGAAACCCACGGATTCACTTAGAGACCTACGGACTCGCACAGAGACCAACGGACTTGCACAGAGACCCACGGACTCCTACAGAGAGACCCACGGACTCCCGCAGAGACCCACGGACTCGCACAGAGGGTCCCACATCCTCGCACATAGACCCATTGACTCACTACACAGATACCCTGAGTGAGTCTATGGGTCTCTATGTAAGTCTATGGGTCTCTGTGTGAGTATGGATCTCTGAGTGAGTCTATAGGTCTCTGTGTGAGACTATGGATCTCTGTGTGAGTCTATGGATCTCTGTGTGAGTCTGCGGGTCTCTATGTGTGTCTATGGGTCTCTATGTGAGTCTGTGGGTCTCTGTGTGAGTCTGAGACCATCAACTGACTGGTCTCAGTGAGTGCTGGCTCTTGAGTCTCCGAGCTCAAAGCTACAACCTGGATGCATCCACCGTCAACGCGCGCCCCGTCATCACCAGGTCATAGGCGACGTTTCGAGCAATGGCCCCTTTTCATGGCACAAAGGGAAACACATTTTCGTCGGGCAGATCGAAGCCACTGAGCCTTCAGTCACCACCACGCGTGGTGCTCCGCTTGCGATGGCTGTGATGACTACGGCTGTGGCAATGCGCGCAAATCTCAACGCACCAAAGATCCCCCCCCCACTCGTATAGCCTTAACAGACTATATTCTTAGGTTTTTTCGGTAAAATCACGTAGGTAAAAAAAAATAAAATTAATAAAAGTAAAATAAAAAAAAAATCACGACGTTTCGGAGGCACACAAGCTTCCGTCTTCAGGTGGAACCGTCACAGCCACGACAGCTGTATCAAGTAAATGAGAGATTACAAGAGCTACCACTCCGTATATATAATGGTTGAAGAGGGGTAGGGCCAAGTAAGGCACACTTTTTATTAATATGGTAAGGTGAGGCTTAAGACTAAGAATAGACTGCATAACAAAAGACTGAGCCGTTGTTATGGAGAGGTACGGTTTGTGACTACGCCTAGCCTACATAACAAAAGTGTGAAAAAAGAAAAAACTAAACCTGGTAAAACAAAACTGGCTGTCTATCAATAACCTGTAATAGTTGTCTGTCAAATAAGATGGTCCAAATAAGTGTAGTTAAATCTTTTTTGCATGGTTAATCACATCTTTCCAATGATTACTCAGTTTGTAACCATCATCACGGTTGAAATTATGTCTGTGTTTGTATATTTGTATGGCTTCGTGTACAAACCTTTGATGGTAGCCAGGAGGTTTGCAGAGCACCTTGGTCTCGGAAAAGACAATGGATGGTCCGAGCCTCGTCCAACGCGGGGCCAGTGGTGGTGGTTGTGGTGGTGGTTGTGGTCGTGTGTGGTGGTTGTGGTGGTGGGTGTGACGATGACCCGAGCTCTTGAAGGACGCTACTGGGCAGTTGGAGGCTAACGCAAGTGCTGTTCGCGAGTCGCACCTATGAACGGCACACAAGGGGGTGGGTGGCCAGCACCACGCCATGCCGCCTTTGTCTCCCCAGTGGCGATGCTTACTACACACCGCACCAGGTACTCCTTTGAGGTTGAGTCGACCTAGGGGAGGCACGGGACCGATTCAGATAAAAGGACACTGGGGGTTGATGGTCGTGAGCGGTAATCGATTTCCGGTCACCAGGTGCGTCACGGCAGCGCGCTAACTGCTGTGCCACCGCTCCCCACGCTACCGCTGTCAACGCACACACCACCACCAACAGCTGCCGTCATTAATCACTAAGTGGTGGTGGACGTCACCACGGCGTTTGTGCCAGACTAGGTGCTCTTTGAGGCCATGTGAAGTGTGGAAGGCTCACGGCTGGTAGGTCACGGGACAGACCAAGGTGGCATGGGTTGACTGACTGAGATCACTGGGAGATGCACCACCTGTGCACCCCACCTCGCTGCGTTTTATCCGCCTCGCGCTCCGCTCATTGTTGAGGGCATCGCTCCTCCAACAACAGCGGAGGGCGTTAGCCTCCAACTGCTCAGTAGCGTCCTTCAAGAGCTCCGGTCATCGTCACACCCACCACCACAACCACCACACACCACCACAACCACCACCACTGGCCCCGCGTTGGACGAGGCTCGGACCATCCAGCAGTGGACTGCTCATCAAGAGATGGCGACTAAAAATTGCCCGAAGATGGACACCACCCGGAAAAAAAACCTGGGAGATTCAAGAAAACATGGCACAAGACCATGAAGGACGAGCTGGTAGCAGCGATCAACCTCTCTTGGGGCGAGGCTCAACATGTTGCTAAGGACAGGAAGAGGTGGAGGGAACTCATGGCGACCTTATATCCCATAGGGAATGAGGATTAACTAACTAAACCACCTTCTGCGATAACACATGAGATGCGTAATGCAGGCTGAACAAAGACCGAGGCATGTGGGCAGCATCTAGGGACATCCAGCATCATCCCAATGCCTTGCGTGATGATGCTACGCTATACAACAGCTAATTCCTACTCACGTGACGTAGTTCTATTCACTCCATCGCGTTATATACAATTCGCATCCGCGTTATAAAAAGTGTTCTCTCGTACATTCATCGCGTTATATTCAATTCACATTTTGAAAACTACACGCAGTATTACAGGAGATCCGCCTGTGTTACAAGCGACCTCATTGACCAAATTAGCGTGTGAAGTAGATTCTGTGTGGTGCAGGCTTCTCGTCGTATGGCAACAGATGTAGATGCAGAGCAACAACTACCATTTCACATTCATGTGGTCAAGCCAGATATATTTTCATGGGCTGTGAAATGCTGTGTGGAAGCTACCTGATCTGTCACTCCACACAAACCTTCCGGTCTTCTCGACCAAAGTCATGCCCTCCCTTCTCTATGCTTGTGAAACACGGACCCCTCTAATGGAATATCTGCACCGCTTACACACATTCAGGCTAGCATGTCTATGATCCATCCTGGGTTTAACCAGGCTGGTCTGTGTGAGGAGCTCACAAATCCTTGAAAGATCTGGACACATTCCTCTCAGTGAGCTCCTCCGGCAGGCAAGGCTGCGTTGGCTGGGTCATGTAACCCGCATGCCTAGCCACCGCATGCCCAAGCAGCTTCTGTTTGGCCGCATAGAGGGGGCTAAACGGGAACGAGATGGGCTGGAGAAGAGATGGACTGATGCGGTTTTGGAGGATGTGGAGCTGAGTGGACTCGCCGATGACTGGTACAAGCGGTGTCAAGATCGGCCTCTATAGAGGAGGCTCATGAAGGACACGACTGGGCAGTTGGAGGCATTCGCTCTGCAGCAACAACGGAGGGCAGAAGAGTGACGGTCAAAACAACAACGAGCGGAGCGCCGGCGGCTAAAATTCAGCAAGTTGGCACAGTAAGGGGTACAGCTGGTGCATCTAGCGGTCATCTCAGTCAGCCAACCCATGGCACCTGCTGGGTCTGTCCCGTGACCTCCTGTCAGCGAGCCTTCGACACTTCACGTGGCCTCAAAGTGCACCTGGCCTGGCACAGGCCCCGTGGTGACGTCACCATCAATTAGTGGTGAATGGCAGGTATTGGTATAGTGTGTGGTGTTTGTGTATTGTCTAGTATATAGGTATATAGTGTGTGCTGTGAGGGTGGAGTGCGTGGTTTGAGGCTGAGGAATGTGGCTCTCCCAACATTCCTGAGAGCCCAGCACTGGGCTCCCAGCCCCTCCCCCCGACTCTCATGCCCGCATCTTTAAAACCGGACCAGGGACTCTGGACTCGGCCTCGGGGGTGCATAATGGCCGTCAGACTCGCAGAAAGAGACCCACAGACTCACACACAGAGATACCCACAGACTCACACAGAGAGACCCACAGACTCACTTAGAAACCCACAGACTCACTCAGAAACCTACAGACTCACTCAGAGAGAGAACCACACAGACTCACTCAGAGACCCACAGACTCACACAGAGAGACCCACAGACTTACTCAGAAACCCACAGACTCACACAGAGACCCACAGCCTCACACAAATAGAGACCCACAGACTCACTCAGAGACCCACAGACTCACTCAGAAACCCACGGATTCACTTAGAGACCTACGGACTCGCACAGAGACCAACGGACTTGCACAGAGACCCACGGACTCCTACAGAGAGACCCACGGACTCCCGCAGAGACCCACGGACTCGCACAGAGGGTCCCACATCCTCGCACATAGACCCATTGACTCACTACACAGATACCCTGAGTGAGTCTATGGGTCTCTATGTAAGTCTATGGGTCTCTGTGTGAGTATGGATCTCTGAGTGAGTCTATAGGTCTCTGTGTGAGACTATGGATCTCTGTGTGAGTCTATGGATCTCTGTGTGAGTCTGCGGGTCTCTATGTGTGTCTATGGGTCTCTATGTGAGTCTGTGGGTCTCTGTGTGAGTCTGAGACCATCAACTGACTGGTCTCAGTGAGTGCTGGCTCTTGAGTCTCCGAGCTCAAAGCTACAACCTGGATGCATCCACCGTCAACGCGCGCCCCGTCATCACCAGGTCATAGGCGACGTTTCGAGCAATGGCCCCTTTTCATGGCACAAAGGGAAACACATTTTCGTCGGGCAGATCGAAGCCACTGAGCCTTCAGTCACCACCACGCGTGGTGCTCCGCTTGCGATGGCTGTGATGACTACGGCTGTGGCAATGCGCGCAAATCTCAACGCACCAAAGATCCCCCCCCCACTCGTATAGCCTTAACAGACTATATTCTTAGGTTTTTTCGGTAAAATCACGTAGGTAAAAAAAAATAAAATTAATAAAAGTAAAATAAAAAAAAAATCACGACGTTTCGGAGGCACACAAGCTTCCGTCTTCAGGTGGAACCGTCACAGCCACGACAGCTGTATCAAGTAAATGAGAGATTACAAGAGCTACCACTCCGTATATATAATGGTTGAAGAGGGGTAGGGCCAAGTAAGGCACACTTTTTATTAATATGGTAAGGTGAGGCTTAAGACTAAGAATAGACTGCATAACAAAAGACTGAGCCGTTGTTATGGAGAGGTACGGTTTGTGACTACGCCTAGCCTACATAACAAAAGTGTGAAAAAAGAAAAAACTAAACCTGGTAAAACAAAACTGGCTGTCTATCAATAACCTGTAATAGTTGTCTGTCAAATAAGATGGTCCAAATAAGTGTAGTTAAATCTTTTTTGCATGGTTAATCACATCTTTCCAATGATTACTCAGTTTGTAACCATCATCACGGTTGAAATTATGTCTGTGTTTGTATATTTGTATGGCTTCGTGTACAAACCTTTGATGGTAGCCAGGAGGTTTGCAGAGCACCTTGGTCTCGGAAAAGACAATGGATGGTCCGAGCCTCGTCCAACGCGGGGCCAGTGGTGGTGGTTGTGGTGGTGGTTGTGGTCGTGTGTGGTGGTTGTGGTGGTGGGTGTGACGATGACCCGAGCTCTTGAAGGACGCTACTGGGCAGTTGGAGGCTAACGCAAGTGCTGTTCGCGAGTCGCACCTATGAACGGCACACAAGGGGGTGGGTGGCCAGCACCACGCCATGCCGCCTTTGTCTCCCCAGTGGCGATGCTTACTACACACCGCACCAGGTACTCCTTTGAGGTTGAGTCGACCTAGGGGAGGCACGGGACCGATTCAGATAAAAGGACACTGGGGGTTGATGGTCGTGAGCGGTAATCGATTTCCGGTCACCAGGTGCGTCACGGCAGCGCGCTAACTGCTGTGCCACCGCTCCCCACGCTACCGCTGTCAACGCACACACCACCACCAACAGCTGCCGTCATTAATCACTAAGTGGTGGTGGACGTCACCACGGCGTTTGTGCCAGACTAGGTGCTCTTTGAGGCCATGTGAAGTGTGGAAGGCTCACGGCTGGTAGGTCACGGGACAGACCAAGGTGGCATGGGTTGACTGACTGAGATCACTGGGAGATGCACCACCTGTGCACCCCACCTCGCTGCGTTTTATCCGCCTCGCGCTCCGCTCATTGTTGAGGGCATCGCTCCTCCAACAACAGCGGAGGGCGTTAGCCTCCAACTGCTCAGTAGCGTCCTTCAAGAGCTCCGGTCATCGTCACACCCACCACCACAACCACCACACACCACCACAACCACCACCACTGGCCCCGCGTTGGACGAGGCTCGGACCATCCAGCAGTGGACTGCTCTCTCGCTGGGAGAGGAGCCACAGTGCTGGACGGGTCGCACGGAGACCACGGGGAAATCGGGGTTGTGGACTCCTCGCGGTCTCACGGACTCGCGGTATGCGTCACCTCTCAAAAAGCGGGATGAACGCGGTGCGCCCAACCTCCGCACCCGGCACTCCACATCCAGTATTCTCTCTCTCTCGCTCCGAGCTGTGGACACCACCACAACTACTGCACTGCTCGTCACGTGCAACCTACTCCAGGTCTACCAGCTACTCGACTAATCTTTCCACTCCCGGCACCCCACATCCAACATTCTACCTCTTGCCGCGTCTCCACTCCCTTTGCAGGATAATGTTTCTTATGCAGACAGTCCTCGACTTTGGAACACCTATACACTTACGAACACCTGCACTTACAAACCAGCTTCCATGATATGTTTACATTGACTTGAAACGCGAACTCGCACTTGCAAACTGAACCACGGAACTATTTTGTTCAGCGAAGCGATCCTCCACGGGATGTAATGAGTCAGCCTCGTGCTAGGAGTGAGTGTGTGTGCGCGCGTGTGTGAAAGTGGGAGCGTGGCGAATGGTAGTGTAGTGGTGGTGTTGACGCGCGCCGACTGTGACAGTGATGGATCACGGGGCGGCACGGGGTGCGGGGTTGGGCACGCGTTGTGGGCGTGGTATGGACGCGCGCGCCGGGAGTGACGGATGACGGGGCGGCGCGGCGTGGGTGGTGAGGCACGCTGAGATGTGGGAAAACAGGATCGTAGCCAGCGCCCAGTGATTGGTCAAATAGGATGGGTGCTCTCAGCGACGTCCGCAGGTGGGGTATAAAAGGGGACGCGCGAGAGCACTCGGGGTTGTTAACCAGTTGAAGATCGAAGACGGAGTTGAAGACATAGTGCCCCGAGACCCCTAGTCCCGCTGTCCTTGTAGGGACCGGGGCCCTGTGTGGCTCGGAGGCGAGACTGTGGGACCCGTGGTTCGACGCCCACGTGGGTCGGGACTGGGGGACCCACAGTCGAGACGGACACCCCGGCAGGGTGTGTCCCGAGTAGCTCAGTGGGTGTTTGTCACCCGAGTAGCTCAGTGGGCGTTAGTCGCCAGAGTAGCTCAGTGGGCGTTAGTCGCCAGAGTAGCTCAGTGGGCGTTAGTCGCCAGAGTAGCTAAATGGGTGTTGGTCACCCGAGTAGCTCAGTGGGTGTTTGTCATCCGAGTAGCTCAGTGGGCGTTAGTCGCCAGAGTAGCTCAGTGGGCGTTAGTCGCCAGAGTAGCTAAGTGGGTGTTGGTCACCCGAGTAGCTCAGTGGGTGTTAGTCACCCGAGTAACTAAGTGGGTGTTAGTCACCCGAGTAACCAAGTGGGTGTTAGTCACCCGAGTAGCTAAGTGGGTGTTAGTCACCCGGGTAACCAAGTGGGTGTTAGTCACCCGAGTAACCAAGTGGGTGTTAGTCACCCGAGATACTACAGTGGGTGTTAGTCGCCTGTGAACCGAAGTTGGTGAAATAAAGAGTGTGCTACCCATGAAGTCGTCTCCCGCCGAGTTACTACATTACAACTGGCGTCAGAAGTAAACCTGTCTTCAAGAAGAATGGATACTAGGAAGACTACCCGTACCCACGAGCGAGATCGGGAAGACGACGGCGTACCGGAGACACCAACCTCGGGAGGAGAGGACGAGGAGTTGCCGCCGATGCAGCACTTCGCGGCGATGGCCGACGCTCAGCTCGCCTCCGAAACCAGCCTACAGGACGCGCACTCCCGCCTGGCGGAGTTGCTGCTCACCGCCGCTGCAGTTTTGGCGGAGATCTCCGTTCCAGCGGGCGGAGGGACGGCTGCGGGGTTGGAGGAGGCGGCGCGGCTGGAGGGTTCCCGCCAGAAGGCGCTTCGCGCCAAAAGTTTTGAGGTTGGCGCCGTTTTTGAGGGACCGCCATTGTTTGGCGGGAAGCGGGGACACCACGTGGCCGGAGATCTCCACTCAGCGCGGCCCGCGTCATCGGCGCGCGCCGGAGCTCTCCAGGGTGCGACTGCTGACAGAGCCGACATTTTGTACAACCACAGTGGCGCGGGGGAAAATCGTTCCGACGACGACGACGACCGAGTCCTCCAGCAACGATTGCCCGCGCTGTCGGCGTTCAAGGCAGACGGAGGCGACTTGGGAGCCTTCCACCGAAGGTTCCTCGCACATCAAGAAATGTCGGGGTGGTCCGACACCACTGCCCTGCGCGCTCTGCCAGCGATGCTCGACGACGACGCGCTTGCAGCCTTCACATCGGCCCCAAGGTCGTCTCGCTCAACGCTCCAGGCCGCGCTACACCTGATGGCTAAGGTGTTCGGCCCGCCCTCGACCTGCCGCCACCAATTCTACGATCGGCGGAAGGTGGTTGGGGAAACAACGCTCGCCTATCGCACGGCGCTGCTCGCCTTGGCGGACGCAGCTTTTCCCCGCATGGACAAGGAGGGGAAGGACGCCATGGTGACGGAGCAGCTGCTGGCGTTGGCCCACGAGTTGGGAGTCCCCATCAATGTGGCGGACGAAATGGATATCTGCTCCCTGGCGATCGCCACGAGTATTCACGCGTACGAGGTCCTCAAGCGCAAGCCGACGGTCGTCTGCAAATTGGCGGAGAACGCGGCACTGGCCGCCACGATCGCCGAGCCTCAGCCAGCTGCGGATCGGGAGTAGGCCTTCGCTGTATCGCGTCCGGGGGAGTGGAGAACGGGAGGTCGTTCACCCACACGTTCATCCCGCAAGCTGGAGCATCCGAAACCTACGACGTCCCTCGTCGTCTGCTACAACTGCGGCCTTCGGGGTCACGTCGCAGCCGGGTGCCGGGCCCCGCGTCAGCGCGCCACGGGACCACGTCGGGACGACGACCAGGCCCACAAGTCATCCCAACTAAACCCGGCAAGTCGCGGCACCTCACACGCCCGGTCCACATACGCGGCACGTTCGGGTCGCCGCTTGGCGGTGGGGGGTCCGCGGCTGGGTGCCGGGGGTTCACTTCGGCGGGGGGGGTCCGTACACGGCCCGCAAGCAGTCGAATGGTCCGAATTGGCCCACAGGATAGTGGCTGCGTCGGCCGGGTCGTCCGTGGTAACGGGGTTTATTGACGGGGTTGAGGTCCGGGTGCTTGTGGACACGGGTGTGTCGGCCACTATCATTTCGGACCTTATTTATAACATTCTTCCCGTCCAAAGTCGACCCCTTCTGCCTGTGGACGTGCCATTTTATGCGGCGAATGGGGGATCCCTGGGGATCATCGGCCAGATTCGGGCGACTATTTGCATTGGTGACATCAAATTGGCGGGCCCTATTTTTGTATCATCATCGCTGGCCGTTCCTTGTTTGCTAGGTACGGACTTTTTGTCCAAAATGCCCATCAAAATTCTCATAGATCAGGCCTGCATTGAGCTTCCGTCGGGACGGCGGGTTGCGTTCTTGACAAGCCCTACCAAAATACGCACGGTTTGTGCGACGGTGCAGGCGCTGGCAACTCAGACTGTACGGGTGCCCCCGGGATCGCAAATGTTGGTACCCCTTCGGTTGAGGAAACCACTCGGGGTGGGTGCGGGGGCACAGGGAGTACTGTTGGGGCCGTCTAACAGGGCCAAAAGAGGCCTCGACTTGGCGGTAGCTCAAACCATGGTGAGAGGGGACAGTGAGCCGTTCGTAATGGTCCTGAATACGGGGTCGCGGCCGGCCATAATTACGCAGGGAACGGTGCTGGCTCACGCCGCGCCGCTACCCGTTGAGGAACAGCTCGTTGCTCACGCCGATTTCAGTGTCGAGTCGCATCCTCCAAGTGATGAGGGGACAGAGTGGTTGGACTCGTTGTGTGCCGGGTCTGCTAACTTGTCCAAGGTGCAATTGGGAGCATTGAGGGGTTTGCTACTCGAGTTTGCTGACGTGTTCAGCAGACATAAGTACGATATCGGCTGCACAGACCTGTTGCGCCACCACATAGCTACGGGGGACGCGGCCCCTATTCAACAGAATCCCTTCCGGCTCAGCCCAGCCGAGAAGGAGCATGTGCAGTCGGCGGTTAATGATATGTTGGCGGCCGACATCATTTCGCCCTCTTCTAGTCCGTGGGGTGCTCCTATTGTCCTAGTTAAAAAACAGGACGGGTCTTTGCGGTTCTGTGTCGATTTCCGCCGCTTAAACAAAATCTCGATGGCGGATGCGTATCCGCTCCGCAGAATGGATGAGTCGCTGGATGCCTTGGCGGGAGCACAGTTTTTTTCCACACTCGATCTGCTTTCCGGATTTTGGCAATTGCCCCTCGATAACGAATCTAAACCTAAAACCGCTTTCCGGACACCTGGTGGCCTATTTGAATTCAACCGTTTGCCCATGGGCTTACATTCCGCTCCCGCCACGTTCCAGAGGCTCATGGAATTGGTTTTGTCGGGCCTCCAATGGGACACCTGTTTGATTTATCTCGACGATATCATCGTTTTCAGCCAGACTTTTGAGGAGCACCTCCAGCGACTGAGAGCGGTGTTCCTCAGGATGCGTTTCGCTAAGCTTAAATTTAAACCGGCTAAATGTTTTCTGCTTCGGGAATCGGTCAGGTATTTGGGCCATATCGTGAGCCGTTCAGGGATCTCGACACACCCTGCTAAGACGCACTGCGTCAGCTCATGGCCAACGCCAACCTCGGTCACGGAGGTTCGCAGCTTTATTGGATTCGCCTCCTATTACCGTCGTTTTGTCAAGCAGTTTGCCACCATAGCCAGGCCCCTGCACGCTTTGACGGCTAAGGGTGTGCGGTTTCACTGGGGGGCGGAAGAGGAGGCTGCGTTCTGCTCCCTTCGTGACGCCTTGGTGCAGGCTCCCCCCTTGTGTTACCCCGATTTCACACAACCGTTTTTGCTTGACACGAATGCCAGCAACACGGGTATCGGGGGAGTGCTCTCACAGGTGGTCGGGGGGGTTGAACGGGTGGTCGCCTACGGTAGTAGAGTTCTTTCCCCCGCCGAACAACGCTATTGCGTGACTCGCCGTGAATTGTTAGCGATTGTGTTTTTTACACAGCAATTCAGGCCGTATCTTTACGGCCGTCATTTTACGGTTCGTACGGACCATGCGGCTCTCCAATACGCTATGCGGGTGGCGCAGCCATCGGGCCAATTGTCCCGATGGTTGGAGGTCCTTCAGGACTACCAATTCACGACGATTTACCGCAAGGGATTACGACACTCAAATGCGGACGCCTTGTCGCGGTTGCCACCGCGCACGGACTGCGCATGTTTGCTGGGATCGGCGCGGTGTAAACCCCCGGTCGCCGACACCGCAGGAGTTGCGCTCGCCGCCACTGACACCCCGGGTGTCGACGCTCCCACGGGGAGGGACTCGCTGTTATCGTTGCCCCTCATTGAGTGGGGCCATCTCCAAATGTCCGACAGCTCCCTGCTTACGCTACGTCGAAAAGTTGACGCTCCCGAGGTAGGGGATGCGCGGGTCGGTTCCTGGGTGTGCAGACAGGGCCTCTTGATGAAGTGGGACAACATGTCCCGGCGTCATGTGCTTGTTGTGCCTTTTGCTATGCGGGGTAGGGTCGTTCTGGCTGCTCATGAACGACTCATGCATCTGGGTTTTCACAAAACGCTCGCCCTAATCCAGCGAGACTATTATTGGCCGGGGATGGGTAACGACGTGGCGAACATTCTTAAGGGATGCGTAGGGTGCGCCCGAAGAAAACCGCCACCATTGGCGGCTAATCCACCGCTGCAATCCATTCAAGTTTCGCGCACAAACGAATTGGTTGCGTTAGACATCTTGGGGCCCTTTCCTGCTACGCCGAGGGGAAATAGGTTCCTGCTGGTTGGCGTAGAGTACTTCACCCGATGGCCCATGGCATGGCCACTCGCCAACCAGTCGGCTGCAGCGGTTGCGGACGCCTTCGTCCAGGGTTATGTTTTGGACAAGGAAATAATTTTTCGAGCGTTTTGTTGCGCGAGGTGTGCGACCTGTTGGGTACAAAGAAAGTGCGGACTTCCCCGTACCACCCGCAGACTGACGGGATGGTTGAGCGTCTGAACAGGACGATTACGTCTATGCTGTGCCAACAGGTCTGCGACGATCAGGTTGATTGGGACTTACAGGTGCCGGGGGTACTCGCGGCCTATCGAATGGCCCCTCATGCGGCGACGGGGTTTTCCCCATTTTTTCTTATGTATGGGCGGGAGGCCAATCCGGCCATGGACGTCCAACTGGGGATTTCCCAGCCACGTGCAAAATCAAAATTGGCAGACCACATCAAATTTAATATCGCCAAATTGGCTGAAGCGCGGGAGGCGGCGAGATTGAATTCGCGGTCTCGGCAAATCGCGAACGAGAGATTGCATGGACGGAGGGTGCATACGCATGATTGGAAACCAGGCGATAAGGCCTGGCTGCATTGTCCACATGCACCGTTGGCTACGTCCCCTAAATTGTTGAGACCTTGGAGGGGACCGGTGGAAATTGTGCGGGTTGCACGACCCCAGAGTATACAGATTAAATGGGGAAAACGCCGTTGGTACGTGCACCCCTCCCGACTGAAGCCCTATGCGGCACCGTGTGACCCGTTCTGTGCCGTAACGACCGGGCGTGTGATGTGACCGTCGACTCGGGGAGGGATGTGTCGCAGGCTGATCCTCACGTGTCTCCACCTGACCCTCCCCCAGGTGTCTCGGGCCTGACGGCTGCTGATCGTCGGGAACCGGAACCCCGCGGCACGCGCGGGTCCCCGATGCCTGGCCCGTGCCTTCCTGAACTGCCGGCACCGCCGGACGGTCAACCGCGTCTGGTGCCGTACGACGGACCGGCAAGGCGGACTCGGGCTAGGGCACAACACTTTTCATGAAGACATTTTTCAACACCGAGCTCGCCCGGTGTTCCCCCTCTGCCGGGGTAATGTCCCGTTCTAGGGACGCTCGGAAAGAATGGGACGCTGCACGAGTCGGAAGAAAAAAAAAAAAAAATGGGAATTTTTTTTTTTTCTGCATACACATTTGGTATTGTCACTCGCCGGATTGTATATATTGTTCTGTTGTTGTGTAGTGGCATTGGTTGATGGTTGCGGATGGCAGTGTTCGCGTTGTGTTGTGTTGTTACGTTGGTTGTTGTTCTTGTTGTTGTGTTACGGGGCACACTGGGGGGAGGGGGTGTTGTATATTTTTATAGCAGCCGGGTCGGCTGCGAGCTATGTGGTAGGGGGTGATGTAGTGGTGGTGTTGACGCGCGCCGACTGTGACAGTGATGGATCACGGGGCGGCACGGGGTGCGGGGTTGGGCACGCGTTGTGGGCGTGGTATGGACGCGCGCGCCGGGAGTGACGGATGACGGGGCGGCGCGGCGTGGGTGGTGAGGCACGCTGAGATGTGGGAAAACAGGATCGTAGCCAGCGCCCAGTGATTGGTCAAATAGGATGGGTGCTCTCAGCGACGTCCGCAGGTGGGGTATAAAGGGGGATGCGCGAGAGCACTCGGGGTTGTTAACCAGTTGAAGATCGAAGACGGAGTTGAAGACATAGTGCCCCGAGACCCCTAGTCCCGCTGTCCTTGTAGGGACCGGGGCCCTGTGTGGCTCGGAGGCGAGACTGTGGGACCCGTGGTTCGACGCCCACGTGGGTCGGGACTGGGGGACCCACAGTCGAGACGGACACCCCGGCAGGGTGTGTCCCGAGTAGCTCAGTGGGTGTTTGTCACCCGAGTAGCTCAGTGGGCGTTAGTCGCCAGAGTAGCTCAGTGGGCGTTAGTCGCCAGAGTAGCTCAGTGGGCGTTAGTCGCCAGAGTAGCTAAGTGGGTGTTGGTCACCCGAGTAGCTCAGTGGGTGTTTGTCACCCGAGTAGCTCAGTGGGCGTTAGTCGCCAGAGTAGCTCAGTGGGCGTTAGTCGCCAGAGTAGCTCAGTGGGCGTTAGTCGCCAGAGTAGCTAAGTGGGTGTTGGTCACCCGAGTAGCTCAGTGGGTGTTAGTCACCCGAGTAGCTAAGTGGGTGTTAGTCACCCGAGTAACCAAGTGGGTGTTAGTCACCCGAGATACTACAGTGGGTGTTAGTCGCCTGTGAACCGAAGTTGGTGAAATAAAGAGTGTGCTACCCGTGAAGTCGTCTCCCGCCGAGTTACTACATTACAGTAGTGTAGCAGTTAATGCGCTGCGCTACGAACCTGGCCACCCGAGTTCCATTCCCGCTCACGGCCAACACCAGTGACGATTATCTGAACCGGTCCTGGGCCTCCTCTAGGGCGACTCAGCCTCAAATGAGTACCTGGTGAAATGTGTACAAAGCGCCACTGGGGAGACAAAGGCGGCCGGGCGTGGTGTTGGCCACCCACCCCATCGTGTGCCGTGCCTGTCTTCATAGGCGCTCACTTAACATCACTTGCCCCGACAGTCTGTTAAGGCTACACGGGGGATCTTTGTCTTTGATTGTGTGTGTGAAAGTGAGTACAGTATATGGGGAGGCACTGCTCACTAACAGCACTTGCCCCAACAGTCTGTTAAGGCTACACGGGGGATATTTTTCGTTAGAGTGTGTGCCTTTGTTTTTATCTGTGTCTGTCTTTGTGTGTCTTATTCTTTTGTGGGGACTCATTGCGGCCCTTCCAACACCAGCATCAAGACTCAAGGTAAGTGAAAATAAAACATTTCTTCTATTTGTTACTTAATTTCATGTTTTATTTACTATACAATAATTATGTTACAATGTTAAATGCAAATATGTACAATATTTCCCTTTTTTGCTGAACCGTAACACATTTCAAAACACTGACCGTATGGGCATTTAAATACAGCAGTGTATTGTAGTGTTCGACTTACGAACCGTCCGACTTACGAACCCCGGAAGGAATTATGTTCGCAAGTCGGGGACTGCCGGTACTTTTTAAATAACGCTTATTGACTTGCTGACCTTTCCCCTCCTTTGCACTTCTATCGCTGTTAGAGTTGTTTCTTGGTGTAACGTTCTAACCCCGTGCCCCTACTGAATATCTATGAACAAGAGATTCATAGCTCATCGGATTCCTCCTCCAGGATATGTAAATAAATACAAGTTTCTGCTGCTCTGCGATGTCTGCCCGTGACATCCATGAGTGACGAGAAAACCCAGCACGCTTGAGGAGGTGGAGTGGGGGGATAACGCTCAGAACTCCACAGATGGATTTGCAATGGCTATACTCGTGAGCATGGCAGATAACAACGCAAGTTACGCACAATGCAAACCACGTAGTCCGTGACACACAAATAGCTGCAGCGACACGACCACAGGAACAGCAACAAAGACACAGCTCTCCGTGTAGCCTCAATAGGCTGCAGGGGCAAGTGCTGTTAGCGAGTAGCACCTATGAAGGCCAGCACTGTGGCACAGGAGGGGGTGGGTGGCCAGCACCACGCCTGGCCGCTTTTGTCTCCCCCAGAGTGGCGACATTTATTACACACCACTAGGCACTCATTTGAGGCTGGCTCGACCGAGCCTCACGCACGCTCCCAGCAGGGTACGGTTCATACATTTAGTGCGGATTCAAGCATCGCAGTTGAAAAGCAATCTTCCCAAAGTGCTCCTTTTCTCTCCGTGCGCATCGCAATAAACCGCGGCACGGCTACCTCTCGTTTCTACGTGGGGGTTGTGTTCTTGAAAAAGCGCGTAAGTTAAAAATTATCCCCATAAGAAATTTAGATGTTTGGGGTTAGGGAGAGCATGCTATCGAACCTCATTCTTACGTCTACACATTTCACCGGTTACAGCCCATATATGTACAATACTATAAAATATGTATTAATGATAGTGACAGCCTCTTTTTCAACGGTTTTACTTCACTTGACTCCTGTGTCGTGGTCAAATCTTGTAATCAAAATTTAGTCTACTTCCGGTTGTCCAATCAATTCCAAATTTTGCACACACACTCAGATCCGGTGACAATGCATGTCTGTATTAACATCGACATCAATTCATCAATGAATTGCCTCCTTTCAAGCAATTATACATTTTGCATGGACGGCTTATTAATGTTATATATTTGTGTAAGTGAAAAACGCCGCGGTCCCTAAACTGTGGAATCGGCTCGCACAAGAAGCAGGCGCCGCGTGTCTCTTGTAATCAAGATGTCGTCCACTTCCCGTTGTGCAATCGAGTTATTTACTTTTTAGTGCACTTTAAAATAAAACCGTTGTTTTAAAAAAAACTTTCTTAAAGGAGTTTATTTATTTTACCAGGTAAGGCCCACAGCTATATAGATCTTTTTCAGAAGCAACCTGACCACAAATAACAGCTCAATGAAGTGGCTTTTCACATAGTAAAGTTATTGCAGCCAAGTTCTACAGGGTGTTCCAAAATGATTGACCCAATTTCAAAGCAGTATATTTCACGATGGCAACATGTTACAATTACACAAAAAGTTACAAACGGTTTAATGAGTTATCAAGTTTTACGAACAATTTTATAAATGCTCTGTGCCCTCCACCTGCTGAACGGACAACACGATAGTTGAATTCGTCTCAAACGCCTCTCTTCTCACGTTTTCCTCTGAGGTGCGTGGTCGCCCTGTGCTCTTCCCCTTACATCAACAGCCTGTTTTCTCAAATTGTCGGTACCAACGACGAATGCTCTTTGACATTGGCAGATCAATGCCAAAACGCCGTTGAAACGCACGCTGCACCGCAATTACGGATTCAGTCTTGCAGAACGCAAAACGCCTTGTGTTGCGGGGTCACCGTCTTGCGAATGACTGAGGATAGGGGCTGTTTGTGCGCTGGAAGAGGCATCTAGCGGTAATAATTTAAAACTCTATGCCCCACCCTTTCAAGTGGTAAGGGTTTCATCCATGGGCGGTTTGTGGTTGCAGAGATATAGCGATTCAAATCGAGTCCATATTTTTTTTAACACCCTGTATAAATGCATGTTTCTAAATGCGGAGGGAGAACCCGAAGAAAATTTCACCCGACTATGGGAAGAACATGCAAACTCCAAATATACAGACGTCAGGGCCGGGATCGAACCCATGACCTCGCTTATAAAAGACGAGGCAGTTAACATCTTGCCACCATGGCACTCCACCTATAATCTTTTTCACAAGTGACCTAGTTACAAATACTAGGTCAACGAAGTGGCTTATCACGTAAACATTTATTGCAGTCAAATCCTTTAAAACGCGTGTTGATTCTAAATGCGGAGGGAAAACCCGTTTATTTTAATACACACAATGGACAGGAAGGACAAGATCAAAGGCTCGCATAATGCATATGCATAACTCATTAACCGCCCCCCCCCCCCACTTTACCCAAGAGCGGAAAAGTGTGGTCACCACATCTACGCCTCTATATAAGGAACGAAACAGGTGGACTTCTCCACAAATCTGGCTGTCGCCTGACGAAGCTAGCTGTAATTACTGGCGAAACGTCGTACTCAGATTGTAAATGTTGTGGCTTGACTCTCCAACACACCGGTGTGCTGTACTAGTGAGGAATTGGCACGTTCTGTTTACGTGACAACCCTTACAAGTTGGCTGTGTCGGGTGGTGGTGGGTTTTAATGACACATTTATATATTTACGTGATCTAACTCCCAAAAAAACCCTCTATTATGGATGATATTGGTCGCGAAAGTCTACGTGTAAAACAAACCCGAAGGAATCAGAGGAAAATCGACGTGACCACGGGAGAAGATGCAAACTCCAAATATACAGGCTTCAGGGTCGGGATTGAATTGATTACTTCCTGTATTCTGGGCGAGGTAGTTAACATCTCAACACTTATCTGACTCACCCACCCACTCACACACTAACTCACCCCCCTCAACCTCCCACACTAACTTACCCACCCACCAGTCACCCAACCATTTATCCAACCACCCTCTCACCTTACCACCCACCCGTTCACCTACTCACTCTTTCACAACACTTGCCAATTCGTTACTAGTACAGCACACCGGTGTGCTGGAGAGTAAACCCACTACAGCATTTACATAGAATCGCTCCTCCATGGGGCAATCCCACGGACGAGCGATCCCATGGAGCGATCCCATGGAGCCGTGCAATGGTCAAGAGCCACACGGCAGTGATGACGTCCTCCTACGTGGCGTGGATCAGGGCCACGTATGTACTTACATACGTGTGTAAGTATGTACATATGCATTAGGCAGGGTGCACGTTTCGCGAGCGTAGAGAAGGGAGGGAGTTCATGACTGTGGCCGAGAAGACCAAAATCTTCGTGTGGAGCGACAGGTCAGGTAGCTTCCACACAACGGCGTGAAGCAGCTGATCACAAGATAATGCCGCTCGGCTGATTCGGACTGAGACCTTTGCTGTGAAACCGGAGCTGGCATAAGCGCACTGTATGTACATGTATATATGTTGAACTTTTCACACCGTGCATAGCCAACCGTGCTCGGACAAGAACAAAGTAAGAAAATTGTCGCGGGCTCTCCGACACAGCCATTATGAACCCACACAGATAGAGAGAGGCAGGGTCCAGGGCTCGAACCCAGTTGTCAGGAGTGCTGCCCAAAGCCTTCTCAATTCCTCCTTTGGCCCAGGAGGAGTCCGTGAGGAGTCTACGAGGCCATTAGCAGTCCGTAAAGAGCCCGTTAGGAGTCTGTAAGGATTCCGTAAGGAGTTCGTGAGGAGTCCATGATTCTGTATGGTGTGTGTGTGTCAATGGGGAGCGGTAGCGTAGTGGTGAGCGCGCTACGCTTTGAACCAGGCGACCCAAGTTTGATTTCCGCTCACGGCCAACACCAGTGACGATCATTTCAACTGATCTTGGGCCTCCCCTAGGTCGACTCAGCCTCAAATGAGTACCTGGTGTGGTGTATAAACATTGCCACTAGGGAGACAAAGGCGGCCGGGTGTAGGGCTGGTGATCACCCACCCCCCATGTAGTGTTCCAGCCTTCATAGTTGCTACTCGCTAACAGCACTTGCTATATGGTGGTTCTTTGTCTTTGTGTCTGTTGGTGTGTGTGAGTGTTTGGTCTCAGTGTAAATCTATGGGTCACTGTAAGAATATATGGTTCTCTATATTGATCTATTAGTCTAAGTTTATGGCTCTCTATGGTAGCCTCTAGGCATCTATATAAATGAGTCTCTATGTTAGTATTTGGTTCTCTATGCAAGTCTGTGTGTAGTGAGTCTATGGGTCTCTGTGGCGAGTCCATGGGTCTCTGGGTCTCTACTTTTTGGCCATGATGTACGGCACCACCACCATGGCAACGACGCCAGAGAAGACAATGACGATGATGATGGCGCAGATCTTCTTGAAGAAGCGCTCGTGGCACGTGCGCTTGAGGAACGACTCGCTCACCACGGGGATGTCGAAAGCCACCGAGATTCCGCCAGCGCCGACAGAGTCACCACCCAGGAGGTGCTCCGGCTGCCCCGGCCAAAACCGTGGCGGCCCCGCGGGACCGGAGTCGGCCACCCTCCACTGCGGTGGTGGCGGAGCCAGCGCGAGCGGGTCCAGCTGGATCTCCATCTCGGCCGCGTGGGCCGCCCGACGCCTCCCGCCGGCGCCCGCAGCGGGCAGCGGGAGCGCCGGCAGCGGCGACGGTCCCGAGAAGGCGCCGTTCAAGCATCCTGCCGGCACTCCGGATCGTGAGCCAGGCGCCGTCTCCGAGCACGGCTCCTCCGGTTCCAGCGCGAGGTTTACGTAGAACAGCGGCGCCGGCGGAGAGGGGGACGGCGCCACCGGCGGGGATGGCGCCGGCGAGCTCACGTAGATGCCCGAGTCGGCGGCCGACACGTTGGAGACGTCCGAGAAGCTGCCGTCACCAGCGCCGGCACGGCCCGCGGCCGCGGCAATGGCGGCGGCCGCCTTGACGCCATCACGCGTCGGCGCCCAGGGCCCCGGGTCGGAGAAGGTGCGTGGTTTCCATGCGCGCCGGCGCGCAGTTGGGCCCTCACGGGGGTTCGGCGCCGGCTCGCCGAGGAGGAGGAGGCGGGCCGTGCCTGTGACGGTGCCGGCCGATCGGTCGTCAGTGCCGGTGCCGGCCGAAGGAGGAGGTGGAGGAGGAGGCGGTGGCAGCAGAGACGGCTCTTGCATGAGGGCCACATCGGCACTGGCGTAGTGCGGGAGCATGGTGCTCGGTGAAGGATCGCGTGGCACCTGCGCGGAACCAGAGGCACGTGAGCGTCGTCACGTGGACGTCACCACGTAGATGTCGCCACATAGACGTCGCCACATAGACGTCGCATAGATGCTGGGTAACTCGTCGTCTGGCGTGCAACATTGACAGCGCACTACTAGTCACATCCAACCTACTCCAGTTGCCCGGCATCTATGCGATGTCTATGTGGCGACGTGCACCAATACCTCGGCCGTGGCTGATCATTGTTTTAACGCTGTGGGCACACGCAAAATTATTTTTTCCAAGACGAAGGTACTCTGCAAACCCACTGGCTATCAGCAAAGATTCGTTCATGAAGCCATCCATATATCTCAACACAGACACAACTTCAACCGAGAAAATGGGTACAAACTGAGCAATCATTGGAAGGACGTTATTAACCAGTTTAAGTCATACCTGGCTCTGACGTTTCCATCCTAGCTGCCGATGTTAGCAGACTCTCTGAGTTGCATTGCCAGGTTGGGGGTCTTTGTCTTTTACAGGCTGTATGTCTTAGTGTATGTATGTTGAACTTCGTTCATGCACCTTACATAGTCAAACGTGCTAATGGTAAGCGCAGTGTTGAGTCTCTGGGCAGTGTTGAATCTGGAGAACTCGGGGAAAATTCATGCGACCCAGGGAAATAGACATGCAAACTCCCAATATACAGCAGGGGTCAGGGTTGGAATCGAACCCACGAACTCCTGCATACCAGGCGAGTGAGATAACATCTCGCCACCATGGCGCCCCATAGAGTGTAAATATATCACACACAATCTGCGTCACTGTAGAGCGGTCGGCCATCGTGTACCAGATGGCTTCCGACTTTTGCTAACTATAAAAATGACTCCGCAAATCATTCCACTGGCTCACTCACCCACCTATTTACTCACCCAGCCTAGCAGGTAGGCTATGTATGATGCGAGGAAGAAGTTCAACATACACATATACAACCCCATGGCCACCAGCACTTGCACCAAATATCAAGCAGCTAAAATTCCGTATCTGACCCCACAATGGGCAGATTCGATGTTGTATCTCTCCGTACACAACACTGCCCAATGCAAAATTTTATAATGCAGTGCAGATCTTAACCAGAACTCTAAACTACTTTTTTTTACCAGGTAAGGCCCACTGCGCTATGCAGCTATTTTTCAGAAGGAACCTGGCTATCACAACGGATAGTTCAATGGAGTGGCAAAG
The DNA here is from genome assembly GCF_964198595.1 of Lampetra fluviatilis. Classification (NCBI taxonomy): domain Eukaryota; kingdom Metazoa; phylum Chordata; class Hyperoartia; order Petromyzontiformes; family Petromyzontidae; genus Lampetra; species Lampetra fluviatilis. The sequence goes on from NC_136335.1 coordinate 7,444,744, forward strand.
GATCACCACGTGGACATTTACAGCAGCCATATACTCTAAACGTGTGGCATTGATTCTAAATGTGGAGGCAAAAACCGGAGGACCCGAAGAAAAGTCCACGCGACCACGGGGAGAGGAGAGAGAGACACGGAAACTCGAAATATACAACAGGTGTCAGTCAGGGTCGGGATCGAACCCATGGCCTCCTGTGAACTGAAACTGTTTTTATTTTGCCAGGTAAGGCCCACTGAGCTATAAACCTTTTTTTCAGAAGCGACCTGGACACAAATGACAGCTCAACAAGCTGAGTGCGTGACGGGTTTCTCCATAACCCCCTATACCGTTCCCGTGTTGCTGCTGGAATGTGCACTGATGCACTACTTTATGGAGGGCAATTTTGGCGCACCAAATAAAGATTAATTGATAAAGACTCCCCCTGATATAGCCTTTAACAGACTGTTTGGGCAAGTGCTTTTAGCGAGCAGCGCCTATGAAAACTAAATTCAACTATTTTTATTGTACCAGGGTAAGGCCCCACTGAGCTATGTAGTTGTTTTTCAAAGGTAACCTGGCCACACGTCATGAAAGCTCAACTAAGTTGGCGGCTTATCATCACGTGGAATTTATATCAGCCAAATACTCGAAAAGCGTGACATTTATTCTAAATGTGGAGGGGAAAAACTGGAGGACGCTGAGAAAAATCCAAGGGAACACGGGGAGAGAGACACACAAACTCCAAAAATACACGGGTGGTGAAAACATTAACCCAGAGAGATACGTTGAGATAGACTCAGAGACCCATAGCGATACGTAGGAATACAAAAAATACATAAGCCAGAGTGGTGCAATTGTAGCCAAGCAACCCACACTATGGACCACGTGGTGAACCCATCGACACTTACATATACGGAGACACGTAGAGACACACAGTTACATTCAAGGCACAAACCAAACTATGAACCGTAGTCGACCCATAGGGACTCATAGATACACACGAAGACAAATACAAAGATCCCCCGTAGAGCCTTTACAGACTGTTGGGGAAAGTGCTGTTAGCGAGCACCTATGAAGGCTGGCACGGTACACGAGAGGGTGGGTCGACAACAACCATGCCCGACCACCTTTGTCTCCCCAGTGGCGATGTTTAAACATTGCACAGGTACTTATTTGAGGCTGAGTCGACCTAGGGGAGGCCCAGGTCCAGTTTAGATGATTATCACTGGTTTTGGCCGTGAGCGGGAATCAAACTCAGGTCGCCAAATGTGTAGCGCAGGGTGCTAACCGCTACACTACCGCTCCTTAGAGACCCATTGAGATACATCGAGGCTCATAGAGATACATAGAGACTCAGAGATACAGAGACCCATAGAGAAACACAGAGACGCATAGAGATACATAGAGACTCATAAAGATACATAGGGATACAGAGACCGAGATACATAGGGACTCACAGAGATATATTGATTTGAAGCTTTCGTGACTGCAGGAATCCATACTCTTTGGTTCTTTCGGTAGTCACGTAGGTATAAAATAAATCACGACGTTTCGGGCGCAACACAAGCGTCCATCATCAGGTGGGAAAGCATGATGATCTTTTTCAAAGATGTCTAGGAGGGGCACGGGGTTACATCTTTAAATAAATGCCCAATTCAGCGTGAGGACCCTCGTGATAGAGTCCCAGGACTCCCGGATGACTCCGTAAAACATCGCCATAACATCACTCGAACCATCACCAAAGGCAACCATCCCTCGTATAGATTTGCCAGGCTGTTGGGGCAAGTGCTGTATACCCGTCAACCCATACGGTTTACCCGGATTCCTGAACAAGGTAATTGAGTTTTCAGGTCCAAACGGCGTCCATCCGTTTCAATACGGGCAAATACTAATTTTTTGTAACGTAATTTTGTGTCTATTTGTTTGTGTTTCTCCCTTGTGATGGGACTTTGTAGGATGCACGTTGAGATTTCTATGGGCATGGGGTGACCAATAAGGTCTAAATAGGTCTGTAATAAGCTAGGCACTGATCATTATAATTATTATAAGGGGTTGGCAGGTATGGCGCTGTTAGCGAGTAGCACCTATGAAGGCCGAAACGTCACACGACATGGTGGGTGGCCAGCACCACGCCCGGCCGCCTTTGTATTCCCAGTGGCGATGTTTGCTACACACCGCACCAGGCACTCATTTGAGGCTCAGCCGACCTAGGCGAGGCCCAGGACCGGTTCAGATAATCGTAACCGGTGTTGGCGGCCGTGAGCTGGAATCGAACTTGAGTCGTGCTAACTGCTGCGCCACCGCTCCACTATTACTCACAATAGCGTCGCTAATAACCATCGCCGCACGACATCACACACTCACCACCACCACCGCTCCACTATTACAATAGCATCGCTAATAACCATCGCCACACGACATCACACACTCACCACCACCACCGTTCCACTATTACAATAGCATCGCTAATAACCATCGCCACACGACATCACACACTCACCACCACCACCGCTCCACTATTACTCACAATGGCATCGCTAATAACCATCGCCACACGACATCACACACTCACCACCACCATCACCACCACCACCACCATCGCTCCCATCACCCCAGGAGCCCAGCGTGCTGCCGACTGAGACGCTCCGGAAAGTAAGACGCACCCGTGTCCCGAAGCCAATAAAGTTATACAAATCTTACATATCAACAGAGGAATTTAGCATATGGCAAATGCAGATATGCATTTGTCATCAATATGCACGTGCCTCTGTTGATATGTAAACTCCTTTGTCAAGGCTCTCTCCTCCTCCCATCCAGCTTAAATACGCTGCCAAGCTTAGCGGTGTTCATTAGGACGCTGTCTTTCCGACAGCTCTGTTTCTTCACCTGAGGACGGCTGCTTGCGTTGTGGCCGAAACGTCGTGAGAATTTTATTGTATTATGGTTTCTTTTTATTATTTCCCTTCGACGTGACTTTACCGAAAGAACCAAGAAGATGAATCCCTGCAGTCACGAAAGCTTTAAATCGAAATTTATATAAATCTGGCCACGTACACCGGATTATAAGACGCACCCTATAAAAGTTACACAAATCTGGGCAAACTGTTTGGTTCTTTCGGCAAACTCACGTAGTTAGAAATACAATAAAACAAATCACGACGTTTCGATTGCAACACAAGCAATCATCATCAGGTGGGACAACCACAGCAAGAAAAGATTGCTGAAGAGAGAGAGAGAGCTGCCGTGGCAAGAGGTGATATCGTTAAGGGGGGATGATTAGACGCAATCGAACCCCGAGCTCTTGCTCCGAACGGCAAGACGCACTGGGGGTTGAAGAAGGCGCATCTCGTAACGCGGAGGAGCTAAAGAAGGCGGCGAGTCGCACCTCGACTGTTGGAGCGGCGGCTGTGGACGCAGCGGCGGCGGATTCACCTCCGTGGCGGTGAAAGTGCAGGGCAGAGGCGGGGACACACAGAGACACACACACAGACACGCGAATACACACACACAGACACGTGTACACACGCGAATACACACAGATACCACACACACAGCGACCACCACACACAGCGACGACCACCACACACAGCGACCACCACACACACAGCGACCACCACACACACAGCGACCACCACACACACAGCGACCACCACACACACAGCGACCACCACACACACACAGCGACCACCACACACACACAGCGACCACCACACACACAGCGACTACCACACACAGCGACTACCACACACAGCGACGACCACCACACACAGCGACCACCACACACAGCGACCACCACACACACAGCGACTACCACACACACACAGCGACCACCACACACACACAGCGACCACCACACACAGCGACCACCACACACACAGCGACCACCACACAAAGGCGGCGTAGGCGACTTTAGAGCACGCGCAGCGGCGGCACTCAACACACGCAGATTGACGCCCCGCCCCAAGCCCCGCCTACCACTGACGTCATTCAGGTGAGTCCTAGCCCCGCCCCCACAATCACACCGAGCCGCCAGGCGGACGTATCGGCGGGCTTTCACAACGGCCGAGTATTTGTGTGTGTGGATGTTACGTTTTTAAGAGAAGACAAGTTTTGAAACATATTTGTCCCCCGGGCAAGTCCGGGTACGTCCTGCTAGTAGTCTACATAAAAACAATGGGGCCGTCCATAAATGACGTCACACGGCGCTGCACTCTGATGTTGTAGGAGAAAACATTTATTAAAAAGTCTAATTAAGTAGAACGTGTTGTCTATATTTATTTAAAGATGCGCATTTTGATGTGACGTCACATTTCTCAACCCCCCCCCCCCCCCCTTGTCACAACGTTTGGGGGCCACGGTGGCTCGGAGATGTGAACTACCTCGTCTGGTATACAGGAGGTCGTGACCCTGCCGCCTGCTGGATATTTGGAGTTTGCGTGCTCTCCCCATGGTCGCGTGGATTTTCATCCGGGTTTCTGGCTTTTTCTTCCACATTTGGAATCAATGTCACGCGTTTAGGCCGATTCTGCCGCTCCGTCTCCGCTGCAGGCGGTACCGGGGGGGGTGGGGGCGTCTTCTTGGGGCGCCACGGTGGCTAGGAGATGCTATCGCCCTCGCTGGGTACGCGGGAGGTTGTGGGTTTAATCGCGACCTTGATGCCTGTTTGTATATTTGGAGTCTGCTGCGTGTTCTCTCTGCATCTCTCTTCCCGTGGTGGTCGCGTGGATTTTTTTCGACGCGTCCTCCGGTTTTTTATTCCACATTTTAAATCAACGTCACGCGTTTAGAGTATTTAGCTGTACTCTTTGATTCTATCGGTAAAGTCACGTAGGTATAAATTTAATTAAATCACGACGTTTCGGGCGCAACACAAGCAGCGTCCGTCATCAGGTGGACGCTTGTGTTGCGCTCGCAACGTCGTGATTTATTTTATTTTCTACCTACGTGCCTTTACTGAAAGAACCAACGAGTATGGATCCCTGCAGTCACGAAAACTTCCCACGTGATAAGCCACTTCGGTCCCTCGTAAAACTATTTTTTATTTTACCAGGTAAGGCCCAGAGCTACGTAGCTCTTATTGAGAAGCGACCTTGCCACAAATGATACCTCAGCGACGTGGTTTATCGCGTGTGAATGTATTGCAGCAGGCAAATACTCTAAACGCGTGACGTTGATTCTGTGGAGGAAAAAACCGGAGGACACCGGAGGAAAATCCACACGACCATGGGCAGAAAGCGAGAGAGACGCAAACTACAAATATACAGCGACAGGCGTCAGGGTCAGGATCGAACCCACGACCTCCTGTGTACCAGGCGAGGCAGTTAACATCTCGCCACCGTGGCGCCACATTTAATATTCCGCGAGATTACCCAGGACAGCCGTCACTGAGTCCCAGGACTCACTTCCAAGAGGGTCCTGCCCAGTTACGCAGTCGGGGGGTGATGCTGCTGCTTGCTGCTGTGTGTGATCCCTGTCGAGTGATCTGCAGGTTCATGTTTCAGCACATGGGGGATGTGCTTTTGGCTCGGTACCAGTTCCCCTCTGGGTGGGGGTTTAACTACGGGAGAAGGAAACCGGAGAGCCCGGAGGGAATCCACGCAGAACACGGGGAGAGAACACAGCCTGCACTCACTCTGTGTGTAGAACAGGGGGAGAGAACACACAACCTGCACTCACTCTGTGTGTAGAACAGGGGGAGAGAACACACAACCTGCACTCACTCTGTAGAACAGGGGGAGAGAACACACAACCTGCACTCACTCTGTGTGTGCAGAACAGGGGGAGAGAACATACAACCTGGAATCATTCTGTGTGTAGAACAGGGGGAGAGAACACAACCTGCACTCACTCTGTGTGTAGAACAGGGGGAGAGAACACACAACCTGCACTCACTCTGTAGAACAGGGGGAGAGAACACACAACCTGCACTCACTCTGTGTGCAGAACAGGGGGAGAGAACACACAACATGCACTCACTCTGTGTGTGTAGAACAGGGGGGGAGAACACACAACTTGCACTCACTCTGTGTGTAGAACAGGGGGAGAGAACACACAACATGCACTCACTCTGTGTGTGTAGAACAGGGGGGGAGAACACACAACCTGCACTCACTGTGTGTGTAGAGCAGGGGGGGAGAACACACAACCTGCACTCACTCTGTGTGTAGAACAGGGGGAGAGAACACACAACCTGCACTCACTCTGTGTGTAGAACAGGGGGAGAGAACACACAACCTGCACTCACTCTGTGTGTGTAGAACAGGCGGAGAGAACACACAACCTGCACTCACTCTGTGTGTGTAGAACAGGGGGAGAGAACACAGAACCTGCACTCACTCTGTGTGTAGAACACAGGGGGAGAGAACACACAACCTGCACTCACTCTGTGTGTAGAACAGGGAGAGAGAACACACAACCTGCACTCACTCTGTGTGTAGAACAGGGGGAGAGAACACACAACCTGCACTCACTCTGTGTGTGTAGAACAGGGGGAGAGAACACACAACCTGCACTCACTCTGTGTGTGTAGAACAGGGGGAGAGAACACACAACCTGCACTCACTCTGTGTGTGTAGAACAGGGGGAGAGAACACACAACCTGCACTCACACTGTGTGCAGGACAGGGGGAGAGAACACACAACATGCACTCACTCTGTGTGTGTAGAACATGGGGAGAGAACACACAACCTGCACTCACTCTGTGTGTGTAGAACAGGGGGAGAGAACACACAACCTGCACTCACTGTGTGCAGGACAGGGGGAGAGAACACACAACCTGCACTCACTCTGTGTGTGTAGAACAGGGGGAGAGAACACACAACCTGCACTCACTCTGTGTGTAGAACAGGGAGAGAGAACACACAACCTGCACTCACTGTGTGTAGAACAGAGAGAGAGCACACACAACCTGCACTCACTGTGTGTAGAACAGGGGGAGAGAACACACAACCTGCACTCACTCTGTGTGTAGAACAGGGAGAGAGAACACACAACCTGCACTCACTGTGTGTAGAACAGGGAGAGAGAACACACAACCTGCACTCACTCTGTGTGCAGAACAGGGAGAGAGAACACACAACCTGCACTCACTCTGTGTGTGTAGAACAGGGGGAGAGAACACACAACCTGCACTCACTGTGTGTAGAACAGGGAGAGAGAACACACAACCTGCACTCACTGTGTGTAGAACAGGGAGAGAGAACACACAACCTGCACTCTCTCGGTGTGTGTAGAACAGGGAGAGAGAACACACAACCTGCACTCACTGTGTGTAGAACAGGGAGAGAGAACACACAACCTGCACTCACTGTGTGTAGAACAGGGAGAGAGAACACACAACCTGCACTCTCTCGGTGTACAAGAGGGGGAGAGAGCACACAATCTCCACTCACTCACTGTAGAACAGGGGGAGAGAACAAACAACATCCACTCACTCTCTCTCGAACAGGGGGAGAAATCATGTATGTTGAACTTCTTTCACACCGTACATAGCCAACTATGCTCATCAGATGTGCGGGGAAGGACAACTAAACACAAATAGTAATTCTAAAGAAATTAGTTTTCAATCTAGATGTAAAAGTGCATAGCTACAGTGGCTTCTTAATATTGGAAGGAAGAGGGTTCCAGACGGCCACAGAAGCGCATCTAAAAGCGCGTGATGCGGTAACCGTCTTTGTTCCACGGTTCGCCAAACGCCGCTACAAGGATGATCGGAGTTTGCGTGATGGCGTATTCTCATTGACAAGATCAGCAAAGTATCGTGATTCATTTGTGGCAATCACTTTGTGTGTAATGAGTGCGACCTTAGAATGCCGTGGTTCTTATCCTGGGATGCACGCTGCACCCTCTGTGGGTGCGAGATCCAGATTTTTTTTTATATCAGGTAAATCATCGAAACATAAATTCAGCACGGGCACTTAAATACAACTTTGTTTCACCAAATATATGTACTGTTTAACAGTGTACATTTTCGAACGATTGAGAACCAAAGGGATGCAACGCTGCAGTAAAGGTTAAGGAAGCACTGGTATAACGAATTCGTTCGGTAACCAGAAGCCAATGCAGCTCGGCGAGCACAGGACGGACATGGTCGGATCTTGCAGTACCCGTCACGACACATGCCAGAGCATTTTGTACACGCTGCAGATTCATATTCTTGGTTCTTTCGGTAAAGTCACGTAGAAGGGAAGTAATAAAATAATAAAAATAAAACATAATAAAATAATTCTCAGGACGTTTCGGCCACAACACAAGCAGCCGTCCTCAGGTGAAGACCAGGTCTGTCGAGGCGACAGCGTCTAAAAGAAAACACCACCACGCTTGGAGCGTCTATTTAAGCTGGTTTGGAAGGGGGGGGGGATGCGCATTGACAAAATAATCTGCATATCAAGAGGAATTAAATACAAGAACCAAGAAGATGAATCCCTGCAGTCACGCTGCAGATTGTTAAAGTTTTTGCCAGACGTCTCAAAAAGTAGTAATTTGCATTAATCGAGCCTTGTAGATGTTACGCTACATGCCACCATGTTGGCTATGTCACGACTCAATTGTAGTCGAATGTGTTGCAGAGCCCTGATATGAAAATTGCAGGACTCGACTACATTTTGCACGTGGTGATCAAACGACATTCTGGTCGAGTATGATGCCAAGGCTCTTGTGATGAATAAAACACTGAATCCCGGAATCTGTTACCACCACAACTGATCCTCCCACGTATGTTTTCGCCTTGACCTGAGTGCCAATCATCAGAACCTCCGCATTTCATTTCGTGCAAACCACACTTGCACCGCTTGCATGCAATCTTCGAGGTCGCCGAGGCTCTGCATGTCTAACTTTGACTTCACTGCATTGAACAATTGTGTATCATAAGCATATTGATGTAACTTGATGTTCTGTGATGAGATGACATCAACGATCGGACTATGTTGGAAATAGGAATGGCCCGAGGACGGACCCCTGCGATACGCCGACTCGGCATGGCATCGGCGATGGCTGTTCATCACCAAGCTTGACGAACTGTGATCGACCATGTAGCCATGACTCAATCAACCTCAATTCCATAACCGATACACCGAACCTTGACCTTAACTGCCTGATCAATATTTCATAGTCGATGGTGTCGAAGGCAGCTGAGAGATCGAGGCCAGCCAATGCTGCTGCGCACCGGTCATTCGTGATCTAAGAGACGTTATCAGTGATCGTTAGTAGAGCCGTCTCAGTGCTGTGCGACTTCCGGTACGCCAACTGCAACAGCTTGAATCTGCTCGTCGCAGCGACATGGGGAAGAAATTGCTTCAGACACAGGAGCTCTATGACCTTTAAACTCACACTCAGGTTGCAGATCGGGCGATAGTTTGCAGTCACTGTGGCTCAAGCCAACTTTTTCAGGAGCGGTGTTACTTGCGCCATTTAGAACTGGTCTGTGAAACAGCCCCTCGCTGAACGAAAGTTTTGCCAGATGAACAACCAGCAGCACAAGCACGCCCAAGCACGATTTGAGAATCGACGTGTGGATGTAGTCGAGCGGCGATGTCCGATTTGGCAGCGGTGCGATGAACATCGACACCTCTGCCACCAACGTTAGTGCCAGGGTCTTGCATTGGTTCCAGGTTGATGAAACTCTGATGGCAGATGGGGAGAATGAGTTGCATTCAAGTTATAAACTGCCGTATTGATCGTCATAATTTTATTGGCGAAGAACGTCACAAGTACTGTGCAGACCGGGTTGACGAGTTGATGGGTGGTTGGAGTGCAGCAGACCCTTCACGACGCACCACAGAGCAGAGCACAGAACTCAATAATAACACTATGTAACACAATTTTAGTTCATGGCTACTAAGTGTTATTTCGTAATTGCTTATGCCTAAAAAGTATAGAAAATGGCGATTATTCCCCACAAACTTTACTTGTGACCAGGCCAGTGATATTTTGAAATGTATCTACTTTCAATGAGAAAACTGGCGAATTTGTGTCTTTTCGTTCACATAAAGTCAGAAAAAAACAACATATGAATCTAAATTAACATGTATTTATACTAAAGGAAATAGATGTATAAATAACTCGTCCAGGAATACAGAATCTTGACAAGATTTGGAATTGATTAACTATGCCTTGGTTTGTTATGCACTATTGACGCACTCCGCACAAGGACACGAACCAACTGGCGGATAATAAGTTCTCAACAACCAAGCACAGCCAACTCTTCAAAATCCCAAACATCTACACAGCACCCCCACGTGTCGACAAAGGCAGACGACCGAGGACACACAACTCTCAGAGCTCTCGGCAACATTCACAGCGCACATGAGCACAGCGCCCACTCTCGTCAACAATCACAGAACACCGTGGCGACAAAACAGATGCAGGAAAACGCGACGACTGTTCGTACCAACCCCTTATGCACGATCCACTCTTGGGTGATGAAACAACGCAGCAGAAGTCCAGGGTACACAACGGCAGTGTCAGGACTTGGCTGACGTCTTCAACAGCGCCCTGAGCAACTAAACACAGTTGCAGTATCAGGACTTGGTTGGCCTCTCCAACAAACCCCTGAACAACTCGACACGGCTGCTGTCTTGGTCACGGAGTCTGCGTTCTCGATAGCTTTCTGAGAGACTCCACGTGCCTACAGTCTCGGGGGACTTGGCTGGCGCCTCCAACCGCACGTTGAACAACTCAACGCAGTGACTTCACACGGTGACAGTCTTGAGACTTGGCTGGCGTCTTCAAGAGCGCCCCGACCAACACAACGTAGCTGCAAACTTGGTCACCGAGCCGTCCGCCCTGCAGTAGCAGCCGGTCTTCTCCAGCAGGAGTCCTGATAGCGGCGAGCATCGATTTTCTGTCCTTCCCTGGGCGAACGCCGACTGCCCTGGCGAATGCCAAATACACTGCGGACCACAACCTCTGGCCCCGGCGAACCCCGACCACCCCGCCGCCTCGGACACACCTGCCACCAATGACGCATTGCCCCATCGACTGCTCCCTCACCACACGCCACCTGGCCTGTCATGAGAGGCCACTTTGTGTCTTGCCCCCAATTAAGGCCAGACTGAGTGGCGCAGTTGCTTCCAAAGGTGGGTGTTTGTTAGGGAATTTCCACCCCCGCACTCCCCTTACCTCATGTAACCTCAGCCACCTTGGCTCACCCCGGCACGACAGTACTTGCCCACACCTTTGCAGCAGCGTGCATTTAGCGAGGCTGCCCTGGACCCTTCACCTCGTGGATCCCATCACTCGGGACTACCCTGGGCCTTTTCCCTCCTCTCCCCCCACACTCCAGGCCCTCCGCTCGGCCAAGCTCCCACGAGGGCCCTCCCTCGCTGTGCCTGCTGTGTCCGCAAACATGCACAGAGGATCTGTAACATCGTTATGGTCCTTTTTGGGGGGTTTCTGGTAATTAAATGGGGTTTGTATGTCAACAGGAATTCAACATGCGTATTGTTAAACAAATTAGTTTTCTTTAAAGCAATTTTCCCTTTGGAATCTGGAAGCTGCAGTTATCACACACGAGATTCGGGTCCTTTAATGATTTTACACTTATCTTAACGTAATTTATATAGCACCTTAACAGAGGGGAGTATAACCAACCTCAGTTTAACACATGCCTACTGAACTGGTAACAAATTGGCATGCTTTGTTTACGTGACAACCCTTACTAATTGGCTGTCGGGTGGTCGCGGGTTTAAAACACGTTTATATTTACACGCTCTCAGCCAAAAAAACCTCTATTATGGATATAACCAACCCCATGAGGGGAAACCTGGGGGATGAGTGGTGGAGGGTTCTCAACGAAATTATTTTAACCGAACACCAAAAATCGATTCGTGAACCGAGCCCGACTCGGCTGCTGATGAGGCCCAATAAAGTTGAACCCCGGTCAGTGTGCCGGAGAGAACGCACGATGCCTGCCTGCCTTGCCTGCCTCGCTGGGGGACAATGCTGGTGTAGAGGGGGCGAGTGAGAATGGCGTTGCTCGTGGAGGCACAGTCCCACTCAGAACACCCCCCCCCCCTCCCCCATACGAATGTATTCCCTACAGGGAGAGTCGCTCATCCCCTTGGGGGACAAAACCCGCAGACCGCACCCCCACCAAGCCGTTCTCTGAACATCGGTTCAATAAAAGTCGTAGTAGTAGTAATAATAAAACAGATGGCGCCTAGGGGACTGCCCAGCGGCAGCCCCGCCCCCTTTCTCCTCGCGCCTCATCGCAGGCTGCGTGCAGGCCGATTCCGCTGCTCTGTCTCCACTGCAGGAGTGGGGGCGGCGTCTTTTTGAGGTGCTGCGGCGGCTAGGAGATGTCATCTCCCTCGCCGGGTAAGCGGCAGTTTGTGGGTTCGATCTCAACCCTGACGATGCATGTTTGTATACTTGGAGTATGCGTATCTCTCTCCCCATGGTCGCGTAGCAAGGAAATGTTTTATCCCTCGTTGGGTATGCAGGAGCTTGTCGGCTCGATCCCAACCCCGATGATGCCTCTGTATATTTGGAGTCTCCCACGTGTTCTATCTCTCTCCCCGTGGTGATCGCGTGGCATTTTTTCTCAAAGTCCTCCGGTTATTCCCCTCCGAATTTAGACTCAATGTCGCGCTTTAAAGTAATTGGCTGCTGGTATAAATTCCCACTTGATGAGAAGCCACTTCGTTGATCGATCATTTGTGGCGAGATCGCTTCTGAAAAAGAGCTACACAGCTCAGTGGGCCTTACCTGGTAAATATATTTTTTAATAGTTTTAGTTTACAGGAGACTGTGGGTTCGATCCCAACCCTGCCATCTGCTGTATATTTGGAATTTGCGCGTCTCTCTCTCCGTGGTCGCCTGGATTTTTGTCCGGGTCCTCTGGTTTTTCCCTTCCACGTTAAGAATCAATGTCATGCGTTTAAGAGTATTTGGCTGCTATACATTTCCACATGATGATGATGATGATAAGCAGAATCAGAATCAGAATATGTATTTATACTGGAGGAATCCGATGAGATATACAGTTGTTATTTTTGTACAGATATATCCAGTAGTCAGGTAGAAACGTTACAACAATACAAAAATACGATAGGAGTGCAACGTATAGGACCGGTACTGAAATTGCTTTAAAAATATACATAAGCAGCCTGGCCACAAATGATAGCTCAACAAAGTGGCTAGCCACGCAGACATTTACAGCAGAAAAATTATCTAAATCAAAATGCATGTTTCTAAATACACACCAACACCAAGGGTCGTGATCGAACCCCCGACCTTCTGCATACCAGACGAGGAAGCTAATATTACACCGCCGCGGCGCCCTTTTAATAAATGAATAAAGTATATATAATAAAGTTTATATAATAAAGTATATAAGTTCAAATTGCATTGGTACATTAATTCACAACCTTGGGAAAGGCAGTAAAACAACAACAAAAACAGTCCTAGACCAACCAAGACACCACACATTCCTAGACCAACCAAGACACACCACAGTCCCAGACCACACCAAAACAACAGAGTAGTCCCTCCATAAAATTGTACATTAAATTCAAACTATCAATTACATTGTTAAGAATCATTTGTGGCCAGGTCGCTTTTGAAAAATGAGCTACATAGCTCAGTGGGCTTAGTTTCACTTTTAGTTTAGTCTATGCGTCTCTGTGTGGTGAGTCTATGGGTCTCTGTGTGGTGAGTCTGTGGGTCTCTGTGTGATGAGTCTATGGTTCTCTGTGTGGTGCGTCTATGGGTTTCTGTGTGGTGAGTCTGTGGGTCTCTGTGTGATGAGTCTATGGTTCTCTGTGTGGTGCGTCTATGGGTTTCTGTGTGGTGAGTCTAATCGTCTGTGTTGTGTGTCTATGGGTCTCTGTGTGGTGAGTCTATGGGTTTCTGTGTGGTGAGTTTAGCTTACGTGGCTGCTAGTATACATTCCTACACGCGATAATCCACTACGTTGAGCGATCATTCGTGATAGCCAAGTCACTTCTGAAAAAGAGCTACATAACTCAGTGGGCCTTACCTGGTAGAATAAAAAAGATAGTTTAGTTTTCGTCATCATCGTGATCCATGGGCAGATAGCCCCTCCGTGTCCACTACACATTTCGTCATTAATTTCCACTTTCTTCTCTATCTTGTAGTGCCATTATGCTCAAGTAGTGCCACATCTTTCTGGCACCAATCTCTTACGATGTCGTCGTCAAGCCATTCTCTGTTCAGTCTTCCTCTCTTTCTGGTGTCTTCAATTTCTCCGAAAAACACACGGCACCACGGTGGCTAGGAGATGTTAACTACCTCGCTGGTATACAGGAGGTCGTGGGTTAAATCCCAACCCTGACACCCGCTGTAAATTTGGAGTTTGCATGCCTATCTCTCTCCCTGCGGTTGCGTGGATTTTTCTCTGGTTCCTCCGGTTTTTCCTTCCATTCCTAGAATCAGCGTTACATGTTTAGAGAATTTGGCTGCTATAAATGTCCATGAGATGATAAGTCACTTCGTGGAGTTATCATTTGTGACAGCCAGGTCACTGCTGAAAAAGAGCTACATTAGCTCAGTGGGACCTTACCGGGTAAAAAATAAATAGTAAATAGTACTTCGTTTTAGTTGTCTCAAATCGGCATCACTCCCTCCGGAAGTCCTCCTCCTCCTCCCCCTCCCCCTCCTCGCCCTCCTCCCGCTTCACCACTGTGCCCAGGGCTGTGCGCACCGCCAGGCCGCCGGCTCGCGCAGCCGCCAGCACGGGCAGCAGGTGCCAGCGGGCGGGCGCCAGCGCGTGGGCCAGCGCCAGGGGGCCGTCGCGCACGCGGCGCACCAGGTGGGCGGCGCCGGCGCAGCGCAGCTCCCGGCCCACGTCGTGGACGCAGCGGCGCAGCGCCAGCTGAGAGCCCTGGGGCGTGCACTGCACCTCTACGCACACGCGCAGACACGCACGCGCAGAGAGACACTCACACACTGCACCTCTACGCACACGCGCAGACACCAACGCGCAGAGAGACACTCACACACTGCACCTCTACGCACACGCGCAGACACGCACGCGCAGAGAGACACTTGCACACTACACCTCTACGCACACGCGCAGACACGCACGCGCAGAGAGTCACTCACACTGCACCTCTACGCACACGC
Organism: Lampetra fluviatilis; assembly: GCF_964198595.1. NCBI lineage: Eukaryota > Metazoa > Chordata > Hyperoartia > Petromyzontiformes > Petromyzontidae > Lampetra > Lampetra fluviatilis. The sequence continues at coordinate 7,459,802 of NC_136335.1, forward strand.
GCAGACACGGACGCGCAGAGAGACACTCACACACTGCACCTCTACGCACACGCGCAGACACGCACGCGCAGAGAGACACTCACACACTGCACCTCTACGCATGCACACGGATACTAAGATCCACATGTAGCCTTGGCAGACTGTTGGGGGCAAATGCTCTTAACCCCTTCCCTCCCATGTGAGTAGTGGTACAGTCCCATTAGTAGTGGTGGAGTTTGTTAACCCCTCCCCATGTGAGTAGTGGTACAGTCCCATTAGTAGTGGTGGAGTTTGTTAAGCCCCCCATGAGTATTGGTAGTCCCATTAGTAGTGGTGGAGTTTGTTAACCCCTCCCCATGTGAGTAGTGGTACAGTCCCATTAGTAGTGGTGGAGTTTGTTAAGCCCCCCATGAGTATTGGTAGTCCCATTAGTAGTGGTGGAGTTTGTTAACCCCTCCCCATGTGAGTAGTGGTACAGTCCCATTAGTAGTGGTGGAGTTGGTGTTAAGCCCCCACTGGATGGGAGAGCCCAACCGAGCGTGAAGGCGGGGGGGTTGAAGTCGGCGAGCCGCACGGCGGTGATGAGGGCCGGCGTCTTGTGCCGTGATGGGAGGAGGCAGCCAGAAACGGCGCGCAGGTATCCCTCGTGGCTCCCCACGTCCACGTCAGAGTGCCTGCACACACACGTGACACACACGTGACACACACGTGACACACACGTGACACACACGTGACACACACGTGACACACACGTGACACACACGTGACACACACGTGACACACACGACAGATCCCCCAGGTAGCCTTAACAGACAGTCGGGGCAAATGCTGTTAGCGAGTAGCACCTATGAAGGTCCCGGGACACCATACGAAGAGGGGGTGGGTGGCCTGTACCACGCCCGGCCGCCTTTGTCTCCCCAGTGGCACTGCTGACTACATACCGCACCGAGTACTCATTTGTATGCGTGAGTGTGTGTGTGCGTGCGTGAGTGCGTGCGTGCGTGAGTGCGTGTCTCACAGGAGCAGAGCCTTCTGGGCAGCGCCGTGCATCATCGCGACGGCTCTCTCCATCAGATCTCTCGTCACGTGCTCTGTGCGGAACACCACGGTGAACACCCCATGGTGAACAACCCATAGTGAACACCCCATGGTGAACACCACAATGACCACATGGCATAGCACACACCGCACCACAGCATAGAGAACAGAGTATAAGTTACACAACCAACAACAATCGACGTTCACCACGAAGCGGCAATGACATCACCACGGTGCTTGTGCAAGGCGAGGTGCATTGAGGCCACGTGAAGTGTCGAAGGCCCGCTGGCAGGTCACAGGAAAGACCCAGGGTGGTGCCATGGGTTGACTGAGATGATTGGCAGATGCACCACCTGTGCTCCCTTCTGTAGCAACTTGCTGTGTTTTAGTCATCCTGCAATCCGCTCGTTATTGTGAGCGTCGCTCCTCTGCCCTCCGTTGTTGCTGCAGGGTGTCTGCTTCCAACTGCCCAGGAGCATCCTTCATGAGCCTCCTACACAGAGGTCAATCTTGATACCGCTGGTACCAGTCAACAGCAAATCCACTCGGCTCCATATTCTCTCGTACCACATTATTCCATCTCTTATCTATTCTGTGCCGTGCCCGTTTAGCCTCCTCTATCTGGCCAAACAAAAGCTGTTACGCTGTTTGGGCATTCGGTGGTTGGGCATGCAGGCTACATGGCCCTGCCAACGCAGCCTCACTTGGTTGGAGGAGCTCACTGATGAGTCCAGATCTTTCAGGGATCCGTGAGCTCCTCACACAATCCAGCCTGGTTAATCCCAGGATGGATCATCGGCAGGCCAGCATAAATGTTTTAAACCAGCGCAAATGTTCCACCAGAGGGGTCCACGTTTCACAAGCACAGAGAAGGGAGGGCATGACTGTGGCCAAGAAGACCTAAGGCTTTGTGTGGAGCAACAGACCAGGTCACTTCCACACAGCGTTATGCAGCCGATGAAAATATATTGCCGCTCGACTGATTGGGAGCGACACCTTTGCTGACAAACTAGTGTTGGTCAGAAGCACACTGTCCAACTATGGAAACTTCCCCATTCTCTCTACAACTGCCCCATTACTCGTGCCAAGTAGAGGGACGGGAACATTCCATGATATAAAATATCCAGGCAAGTGCTTAATTTTGGATATGTATGTTGAACTTCTTTCACACTGTATGTAGCCAACCATCCTAATCGGAGGTGCGGGGGAAGACCAAACTAAATGCACACAAAAAAATAAAGCAGTGATGTAAGTCCCCCGTTTAAATTCCCTACGCCTCTGTTGTAAGAGACTAACAGAGAACGTGGTGTCTGTGCAGGACCACCCCAGTCTAAAACCACAACGGAGCTTTGCAAGCCTCTCCCCTAAGCGTGCCTGGCAAAGTGGTTGGGCTAATGGTAAGGCGCCATCTCTCAGTAGCATGCTCCAGGTTCAGCAGTAGGGTCTATAACTCCTCAGAGTGGGTAGTAATTATCAGATCATCTGCAGGCATGGTTGATCGATAGGTGGAAATTCCTTGATTGCACCCGGGCATTGATCAGCCTCTCGTTGTATCTGTACCTGATGGAAATTCCTCTGGTACAGCTGTAGAAAGCATCACAAACTACGTTGTCAAAAAATGTTAAATAGTGTAAGGGCCAGAAGACATCCCCTGGGCCTATCCACCATCATGGGGCACCACGGTGGTGAGATGTTAACTACCTCACCTGGTATACAGGTGGTCGTAGGTTCAATTCTGACCTATATATTTGGAATTAGCATGTCTCTCTCCTCGTGACCGCATGGATTTTCTCTGAGTTCTCTGGTTTTCCCCTGCACATTTAGAATCAACATCACGCATTTAGAGTATGTGGCTGCTTTAAATTCCCACATGATGATAAGACACTTCGTTGAGCTATCGTTTGTGATTGCCAGATTGCTTCTGAAAAATAACTATATAGCTCAGTGGGGCCTTACCTGGTAAAATACAAGTATTCTTGGTTCTTTCAGAACCAATAATATGAATCCCTGCAGTCACGAAAGCTTTGAATAAAAAATAAAAGTAGTTTAGTTTTAGCATAGTGCAGCCTTTAGCGTGCTGCGCTGTGAACCCCGTGACCTGATTTGATTCCCGTTCACGGCCAACACAAGTGATGAACGTCTGAATCGGTCCTGGGCCTTCCCTAGGTCGACTCAGCCTCAAATGAGTACCTAGTCAGCCCCGCCCTCATGTGCCGTGCAGGCCTTCATAGGTGCCCATTCCTCTGGTAGCCCTGCCCACCACTCTGATATGTATGGATACGTATGTTGAACTTCTTTCACACTGTATGTAGCCAACCATCCTAATCGAGGGTGCGGGGGAAAAACAAACTAAACACACACAAAAAAAATAAAGCAGTGATTTAAGTCCCCCGTTTAAATTCCCTACGCCTCTGTTGTAAGAGACTAACAGAGAATATGGTGTCTGTGCAGGACCGCCCCAGTCTAAAACCACAACGGGGCTCCGCAAGCCTCTCCCCTAAGCGTGCCTGGCAAAGTGAAGTTTATTCATTCTTGCCCGGACCTTTTCTGACACGCTGAGAAGTGAAATTGCTGGTAGTTGTTACCATCAGTAGTCACCCTTCTTCAAGAGGGGGACCACCAGGTCATACTTACAATCCTACGGAAACCCGTCCTGTGGTCCAGACGGTTGTGATGAAGTCATATCGGGCAGTCTGCACACAGATGCCACCCTGCGTCAGCAGTTTGCTTCAGAGATCGTCTCTACCCGGCGCTTCACCTGGTCTCAAACTCCAGATTGCCCGTCGCACTTCTTCAAAAGACGGAATGAGCGTCAAACCACTCGGAAGGATTGGCTACTTCTTTCAATATTTTGGGGAACTCCATCTCCAGCAGGGTCATCCCCACCTTGCCCCATGATGATCTTTGAGCTGAGGGGTTTTCCCCTCCACAGAAATACTCAGCAAAATTGTGCGAAACCTATTCTCGTGGGTTCGAAGACCGGATCACCGTTTTTTCCCTTCAGGATGTTATTAGGCATGGCGCTTCAAGGTATTTGTGATCGCGTGCTACCGACGCAGTTTCCATTTTCTCAGCAACCTGCGACCACCACTCATCCTTGCAGCACCCCACAGCTTTCCAACCTCCGATGTTGGATATTGTAGACGACGGGAGTGGACCTGTCGCTTTTTCTCAACCATCCAGAACACCTACTCCATCAGCCAGGGTCTCTCAGGAGGTTTGGACCGTATCCCCAATGCAGCCATTGCAGCTGCATGAACCACAGTCCTAAACCTCGCCCATTTTCCCTCAACATCAGGAGGAGTGGGGGGCGATGCCAACCCCAGTCACAAGCGATGATGAAATGCTCTTTTACAACTTTCATCAGCTAGATGAGACCAGGCCCACTGTGGGTTTGAATGGGGTCCCAGATGAACGATTGCCACCACAGTGAAGACATGGCAGGTGCATCTTACAGATGACAAGCCGATGGTCAATAGGCAGATCAGCTCCACAGTAGGTCCGGGTGTCAAGGACATAGGCCTGCATTTGCTGTTCTGTCACTATATAGTCCATCAGATGTTCTTGCTTGGACCCAGCATGCATCCATGATCAGAATTAGAATCTCTATTACGACTGCAGCAATTAAATGAGCGATGAATCTCTTTTTCACAGATGTTGAAACAGCTTGCTGGTGATTATAAGCTCATGGGCTTAACAGGAATCGAGCAGCCTCGTACCATAATTATTGAGCTGATCTGGACCATGCTTTCAAATCACTCTGGCTCTGGTGTCTGTGTTAGGACCCACTCGGACATTAAAGTCACCCAATAGGATGACAGGAGGCACTTTAGCTGGCACCTCGGGCCGTAGAAGGAATCTGACTCATCAGCCTTGTCTACATCCCTCCACTTATAATAACCTTCTGTGGGTGCATAAGCAGCCACCGCCATTAACACCATTTCTCACCTTCCGTTGATGTGGAGGCGAGTCCACAACCACATGGGCACTCACACACATTCTCAAACGTTGCCTCCATGCTCCCTTCAATTCTTTTGTTTTGGAAGAAGAGCCACTCCCTGTTGTTTGGCAGTTTCCTGCCCCGAATGGAGGATGAACAGTCCTCCATTGTGAGATAATCAGTCCATCAGACCCTCCTGTATATCACAGCGGTCCAAGCGGTTACCTGTCCATCTCCGGACAGAGGAATGGAAGCCTCTCCTCCGAAGCGAGCATTCGAACATTCCACGTGGCCACTCGCAGCGGTTTCTTTGCCATTTCTGGAGGAACTCCGAGGGTGCGGGTTCAGCCTCTTGGCTCCGACAAATTGGGTTTGGCCAGGAAACGTCAAAACGCCTGTCCCCCCCGAGGCCTCCGGCACAAGCTTAGTTTGGCATCTTATTCGTGTTTTTTTCATGAATTTAGTTGAAGGTAGAGGGGTTACAAGCCTCTTGTACCCGTCCAGAGCCCCCGTTGACCACTATGGGGGCTACAAGCGCCATGAGGGAGTTATAGACACCCGTCCCCCCCTGGGGCCTCTGACACAAGATTATTTTGATATTTCATTAATGGTTTAGTGGTAAATTAATTTAATGTGGAGGGATTACCAGCTGCTCACACCCATCCAGAGCCCCCACTGGCCGCTGTGGGACCAGCTGATTGGAATTGGCCCTCCCCACATGGTACATCCACCACAGCGTTACTGTCTAGCACCACTGTGAAGGTATAGGGGGTTGTTTTTGCTGGCATAACCACGACAGGCAACATAACCACCGCACATGACATAACCACGACACGCGGCATAACCACCGCACACAACATAACCACGACACGCGGCATAACCACCTCGCACGGCACAACCACCACACACGGCATAGCCACCACACGGCATAACCACTGATGATGATGTATTAGGCCTTCATCCAGCAGTGGATTGACCATGCCTGAATGAGGATGATGATGATGTGTCTGGCCTTATGGAACCTTTATCAGAATCTCTATTTAGAATGGAGAAATCTGATGAGCTCTTAAGCTATTTTTCATCAGGTGGGTTTTAGGGGCGAGGGGTCGTTGTACCGTAGGTCACCGTCTCGATGACCCGGCCCTGGGTGGAGAAGTCCTCAGTGGCGATGCCCAGACGGCCGTGCAAGGTGTAGGCCTGCAGCATCACCACCCGGTCACAGCCAGTGTCACAACCCACGTCACCACCCACAACAGAGACAAAGATCCCCCGTGTAGCCTTACCAGACTGTTGGGGCAAAGTGCTGTTGGCGAGCACCTATGAAGGCCAGTATAGCACATGAAGGGGTGGGTGGCCAACACCATGCCTGACCACCTTTGTCTCCATAGTGACGATGTTTACACACGACACCAGTTACTCATTTGAGGCCAAGTCGACCTAGGGGAGGTCCAGAACTGGTTCAGATAATCGTCACTGGTGTTGGCCGAGAGAGGGAATCGAACTCGGGTCGCTGGGTTCGTAGTGCAACCACTACACCACCGCTCTCCCACACAACCCACAACACAACCTGCGTCACAACCCACACCAACAACAACAGCTGCTGTTTGCCACTAAGTGGCGGCGACGTCACTACGACACTTGTGCCAGGCCAGATGCACTCTGAGGCCACGTGAAGTGTGGAAGGTCTGCCGGCAGGAGGTTACGGAACAGACCCAGGTGCCATGGGTTGATGACTGGCAGATGCACCAGCTAACCAACAAAGGAGCATTGCGACAAACGTGCAACCTCTTGTGGCAGCATTCACATAAACTGCTCTTGGCTGCCACTACTCGTAGTACTAGAAGTAGGTTCTACTCCTAGAGATGGGACTGTCCCCCACGTTACGACGGTGGATCGTCACGTGGGACAGAACCTCAACAGAAGATGCTCGGTCACCCATTGCGCATCTGTACTATACTAAAAGTAAGTGTATATTTCTGATATATTACCTTGTCTGTTGTACTACATGTATTGTTGTTTATTGTTTATCATGTAAAAATAGTTTACACTTGTATACAAATAGTCCATAATCGAGTTTTTTTTTGGGTTAGATCTCGTAAATATAAACATGTCGCACAAACCGGCACCACCCGACACAGCCAATTAGCAAGGTTTGTCACTTAAACAGAACGTGGCAATTAGTTACCAGTACAGCACACCGGTGTGTTGGAGAGTAAACCCACAACATTTACAATTCGAGTTTAACAACACGTTGATATTTACGCTATCTAACCCAAAAAAACCTCTATTATGGAAAAACATTGGTCGTGACAGCTTCCCACGTGCAATAAAAAGTCGCCATGAATATGGAAAACAAAAGTATTCATAGAGTACACACGAAAGAGACGATAGCCAGTCAGGGACGCTAACGCTCGGGGCACCGTCTGGTAGCCAAACGTTTGCCGTGCAACGTGAACGGCGCTCTGGGCCTCAGCGGTGATGTTGGCAGATTTCGAGCACGTGGTGGGCTAAGGTGCACGGCCTGTACAAAGCGGGACTGGGTATCAACGAGTTGAGTACGTTAGAGAAAGTACTTGGAGCGGGAGGGGGGCGTACATCGGGGTGTTGCCACCGTGTATTTAGGCAGCCGTAACCGAGCCACGGAAAAAGTAGAGCCGGGATGCTTGGCGGAATCCAGAAGGGGGGAATATTTGGGCGGCAAACAAGATGAAGCAGATGGAGGAGATGTAGGAGAATGAGGGGTGTAGATGAACTTGAGGGAAAGTTCCAGAGGATGGTAGTGGAGAGAGACGGTGGGCTGGGGGTCAGGAGAGAAGGCACCACAACCACTACCCAGGTGGTGTGTCGCGGTTGTGGTGGTTGTGCCGCAGTTGTTGGTGGTTGTGCAGCGGTTGTGGTGGTTGTGTCGCGGTTGTGGTGGTTGTGCTGCGTTTGTGGTGGTTGTGCCGCGGTTGTGGTGGTTGTGCCGCGGTTGTGGTGGTTGTGCCGCGGTTGTGGTGGTTGTGCCGCATCTGTTAGTGGTTGTGCCGCAGTTGTGGTGGTTGTGCCGCGGTTGTGGTGGTTGTGCCGCACCTGAGTGACGGGCGACTTCCTTAGCTCGTCCAGCAGTCGTCTTCCTGAACCCACGGCGAAAACTGGTCGCGTGCCGGTGGTCGGGCGGTCAGAAATTTGGGGGTAGGGCAGGTCAAGGAGCGAGAGGGTTCACACACGTGCGCACGGCACACGTTCACACCACAGTAAATGCACATGTGCGCATACACGGGAGTGTGTGTGTACGTGTGGGGAGCGGTGGCGCAGAGGTTAGAGCGATGCCACGCTATGAATCCAGCGACCCGAGTTCGATTTCTGCTCAGAGCCAGTCCTGGGCCTCCCCAAGGTGAATACCTGGTGCGATGTGGCTTCTCGGCCACAGTCATGCCCTCCCTTTTATATGCTTGTGAAACTAGGCCTCGGCAAGGTAAGGTAAAAGTTAAAAGGTAAAAACAACGAGCCTACCTTTACCTTACCACAATACAATCACTCTACCCTATTTTTACCCTTTAGCAGGTAAGGTAAAAGGTAAGAGGTAAAAAGCAACGAGCCTACCTTTTACCCTACCTTTTACCCTTACCCCATACATATTACCCGATTACAGGGTAATTACTGGGGTACTACTACACATGAAAAAGTATTATAACGGTAAATGCTAGGTAGAGCGCTATCTATATATATAAAATCGCAAATCTGTCTGTCTGTCTGTGTGTCGCTGGACCATACGCAGTTTCATTGGACGGCGGTTGCCCATGGCAACGGGTAGCGACGCATTCGCTGCGGGGTGGACGCCATTTTTAATTCCCGTTAAAAATATGCGCACGCATTAACACGCGACTCTGAGGTAAATTCATCAAAGTTTCACGTCCTCTTCACTCCCCCCCCCACCACAATGTGTGCAATTACTATTATAGGGTCGGTAGATTATAAAATTATAGCGATTAGACAGTATTATTGTAGCGCGGGGGGGGGTAACGGCCCCTGTACCCAGCCTCAGCCGAGTGGGCAATTTAGGCGAGGCCGGAGGCTCTGCACGGTACTAGGCCTCGACACCCCACCACACTATAGGCCGTACATATTACTGCACAGCGGCCCAGGAGATCGTGGCTGGGGGGGGGGGCAGGGGTAGCAGCCCATCTGTGTATATATGTAAGGTTATTAAGAAATATATTTTTCACCCGGGCAACGCCGGGTACTTATGCTAGTATTCATATAGAATACTCTCGATTATTCCAATTTTACACGCTTTCTTTGAACTCACTCTGTTGTTATCATTGTTGTTGTCGTTGTCGTCATTGTTGTATCCTCAAATCTTCTAACTCAATTTTGACCCACTTCCTAATGTGGTATCGACTGCAAACTTGGTATACTTATGTCATACTGATGAAATATATAATATCATAAAAAAATTATATATTTGTAAACATTATTTTGTATATGTTATGTTTCGGCTTGGCTCTAATTGTCCATGCTCAACTGACGTTGGCTGTAAATCACCACGGCCCCACACATTATGGCAAGCTTCGGGGCCACTTCCTGGAGTCGTGGAGTTCTGCCATTACTAGTAACATTTAATAAAAGCATGTTTAAAAAAAACTTTTTTAAGATATTACTTATTAAATGGAGGCCACGGACTGCGCCACGGAGCTTTTAGCGGTCAACAAGGTACCGTATTTACCGGGTAATACTTCGCGCTTGCTTTACCCTACCGGGTAATTCTTCCGAGCTACCTTTACCCTACCCTTTACCTTACCCCATGGCATGTCGACACCTTTACCCTTTACCTTTACCCTTTTACCCGGTAAAAAGGGTAAATTACCTTACCTTGCCGAGGCCTATGTGAAACGTGGACCCCCCTGGTGGAACATCTGTGCCGGTTAGAAACATTCAGGCTGGCCTGCCTATAATCCAGCGTGGGTTTAACCAGGCTTGGATTGTGTGAGGGGCTCATAAATCCTTGAAATATTTGGACACATTCACATCAGTGAGCTCCTCCAGCAGGCAAGGTTGCATTGGCTGGGTCATGTAGCCCGCATGCCCAGCCACCGCATGCCCAAGCAGCTTCTGCTTCACCACATAGAGGGGGCTAAATGGGTACAACATGGGTGGGAAAAGAGATGGACTGATGCGGTATTGGAGAATGTGGAGCTGAGTGGACTTGCCGAAGACTGGTACCAGCGGTGTCAAGATCAGCCTCTGTGGAGGAGGCTCGTGAAGGAAGTTGCTACTTGGGCAGTTGGAGGCAGTCGCCCTCCAACAACAAAGGGAGGGCAGAGGAGCTACATTCACAAGAACGAGCGGAGCGCCGGGCGGCTAAAATGCAGCAAGTTAGCACAGTAGGGGGTACAGCTGATGCATCTACCGGTCATCTCGGTCAGCCAACCCATGGCACCTGGGTCTGTCTCGTGACCCCCTGTCAGCGAGCCTTCGACACTTCACGTGGCCTCAAAGTGCACATGGCCTGGAAGAGGCACCGTGGTGATATCACCGTCATTTATTAGCGAATGGCGGGTATTGGTATTGGTGTATGCGTGCGTGTGTGTGTGTGCGTGTTTACCCAGCACTCCGGATGCGCTTGTGTCCAGGCCGTGTCCGACCGCCAACCCGAGCGAACGGTAGCGCGGCCCCCTCACTGCCTCCGGCCAATCACAGCGTAGGACACAAACACACGTGCAGCCAATGGGAAGAAACATTACTGCTCACCCATCCTGTCGTCATGGCTACGGGAAAATTGCTCCCCCGCTTGCTTGACTACCACCACTCGCTCGACCCATTGGTGTTGTGACGGCAGTGATGCTGGTTATTGTTGTAGTTGTTCTGGTGGTTGCTGTGGCTGTTGTAGTGACAATTCATGTGATTGTTGAAGTAGTTGTTGTGATAGGTTACGTGGTTTTGATCAGGTGGTTGTTGTGGTTCTTCCTGTGATTGTTGTGATGGCTGGAGTGGAAGAAGTTGTGGTTGTGGTTACATCTGTTCTGTGGTCGTCGTGGTTGTTGGGTTGTTGTACCGAGTGGGTGATCCGCCAGGCTGGGAACCAGGGAAACGGCGAGACTCTGCTCCTCTCCTCTTTCCGTTGCCGTGGTGAAAGTCTCCACTTTCACCAGTTGCCGGGCACCTGGCTGCTTCAGAGCATTGAGCTCTGTCACCATGACAACAACCGTGCGACGGAAACCAAGGCAACACGCCGTCAGAATTCAATTACTTTACCGATTATCGGTTCAATTACTTGGCTATTCGCGTAACATGAACAGAGACCTGGGAGACAGTGAGACATATGGAGACGCTGTGAGACACGCGGAGATACGGGGAGGCACGGGGAAACTCGTAGAGACACGGGGGGACACCGAGACACAAAGAAACAACACTGTGAGATACTGTAGGACAGAGACATGGGGATACAAAGAGACTGAGACACACGATATGACACTCGGAGACACGGAGATTCCTCGGGAGTCACGTGGAGACACGATGAGACATGGTGAGAGACACAGGAAGTCACGAAGAGACACAGGGAGACACGGGAGACACGAGAAGACATGGGGAGACACGGGGAGACACGGAGAGACACAGAGAGACACGGGGAGACACGGGGAGATACGGAGAGACACAAGGAGATACGGAGAGACAAGGGGAGACACGGGGAGATATGGGGAGACACGGGGAGACACAGAGACACAAGTAGATACGGGGAGACACAAGGAGACACGGGGAGACACGGGGAGACACGGAGAGACGCGGGGAAATGCGGGGAGACACGGAGAGACACAAGAAGACAAGCAGAGACACGGAGAGACGCGGAGAATCGCGGGGAGGCGCTCACCCTGCAGGAGCCGGCTCTCCAGGGTGGAGCGCACCTGGCGCCACGTCACCGCCGCCGGTTTGTAGACGGCGAACACCCCGTGCAGCTCACGCAGCACGCGTGGCCCAGACATCGCGCACAGTCTGCACAGACAACATGCACAGACAGCATTCACACAGCCAACACACAGCACGTATACAGCCTGTACACACAGCACACAAACAGTCTGTACACACAGCACGCACACAGCCTGTACACACAGCACGCACACAACCTGTACACACAGCACACACACAGCCTGTACACACAGCACGCACACAGCCTGTACACACAGCACGCACACAGCCTGTACACACAGCACGCACACAGTCTGTACACACAGCACGCACACATTCTGTAGACACAGCACGCAGACAGCCTGTACACACAGCACGCACACAGCCTGTACACACAGCACGCACACAGCCTGTACACACAGCACACACACAGCCTGTACACACAGCACACACACAGCCTGTACACACAGCACACACAGCCTGTACACACAGCCTGTACACACAGCACGCACACAGCCTGTACACACAGCACGCACACAGCCTGTACACACAGCACGCACACAGCCTGTACACACAGCACGCACACAGCCTGTACACACAGCACGCACAGTCTGTACACACAGCACGCACACAGTCTGTACACACAGCACGCACACAGCCTGTACACGCAGCACACACACAGCACACACACACAGCACACACAGTCTGTACACACAGCACACACACAGCCTGTACACACAGCCTGTACACACAGAACGCACACAGCCTGTACACACAGCACGCACACAGCCTGTACACACAGCACGCACACAGCCTGTACACACAGCACGCACACAGCCTGTACACACAGCACGCACACATTCTGTACACACAGCACGCACACAGTCTGTACACACAGCACGCACACATTCTGTAGACACAGCACGCACACAGCCTGTACACACAGCACGCACAGAGCCTGTACACACAGCACGCACACAGCCTGTACACACAGCACGCACACAGCCTGTACACACAGCACGCACACAGTCTGTACACACAGCACACACACAGCCTGTACACACAGCCTGTACACACAGCACACACACAGCCTGTACACACAGCACACACACAGTCTGTACACACAGCACACACACAGTATGTACACACAGCACACACACAGCCTGTACACACAGCACACACACAGCCTGTATACACCGCACACACACAGCCTGTACACACCGCACACACACAGCCTGTACACACAGCACACACACAGTCTGTACACACAGCACACACACAGCCTGTATACACAGCACACACACAGCCTGTACACACAGCACACACACAGCCTGTACACACAGCACACACACAGCCTGTACACACAGCACACACACAGCCTGTACACACAGCACACACACATCCTGTACACACAGCACACACACAGCCTGTACACACAGCCTGTACACACAGCACGCACACAGCCTGTACACACAGCACGCACACAGCCTGTACACACAGCACGCACACAGCCTGTACACACAGCACGCACACAGCCTGTACACACAGCACGCACAGTCTGTACACACAGCACGCACACAGTCTGTACACACAGCACGCACACAGCCTGTACACGCAGCACACACACAGCACACACACACAGCACACACAGTCTGTACACACAGCACACACACAGCCTGTACACACAGCCTGTACACACAGAACGCACACAGCCTGTACACACAGCACGCACACAGCCTGTACACACAGCACGCACACAGCCTGTACACACAGCACGCACACAGCCTGTACACACAGCACGCACACATTCTGTACACACAGCACGCACACAGTCTGTACACACAGCACGCACACATTCTGTAGACACAGCACGCACACAGCCTGTACACACAGCACGCACAGAGCCTGTACACACAGCACGCACACAGCCTGTACACACAGCACGCACACAGCCTGTACACACAGCACGCACACAGTCTGTACACACAGCACACACACAGCCTGTACACACAGCCTGTACACACAGCACACACACAGCCTGTACACACAGCACACACACAGTCTGTACACACAGCACACACACAGTATGTACACACAGCACACACACAGCCTGTACACACAGCACACACACAGCCTGTATACACCGCACACACACAGCCTGTACACACCGCACACACACAGCCTGTACACACAGCACACACACAGTCTGTACACACAGCACACACAGTCTGTACACACAGCACACACACAGCCTGTATACACAGCACACACACAGCCTGTACACACAGCACACACACAGCCTGTACACACAGCACACACACAGCCTGTACACACAGCACACACACAGCCTGTACACACAGCACACACACAGCCTGTACACACAGCACACACACAGCCTGTACACACAGCACACACACAGCCTGTACAAACAACACATACACAGCCTGTACACACAGCACACACACAGCCTGTACAAACAACACATACACAGCCTGTACACACAGCACACACACAGCCTGTACACACAACACACACACAGCCTGTACACACAGCACACACACAGCCTGCACAGACAGCACACACACAGCCTGTACACACAGCAGTCTGTACACACAGCACGCACACAGCCTGTACACACAGCACACACACAGCCTGTACAGACAGCACGCAGCCAACACACCGCCTGTAAAGACAGCATGCACACACATGTACAGCCAACACGTACCCTGTACACAGCCAACACGCACCCTGCACTATTACACAGCGCGCGTTGCTGGGATCTACACCGCTCAAGGGGCCGTCCCTTGCAAGCTTCACGCTCGCGCGCGGGGAAGAAAGACGACGGGACGGCGGGAGACAGCGCGGGGGTGGGGACGGCGGGAGACAGCGGGGGCGGGACCGCGGGAGGGGGACCGCGGGGGGAACCGCGAGGGAGACTGCGGTGGGGACAGCAGAGTGGCGTGCAACGCGGGGGCCACGTGCGCAACGGGCGCAGCCATCTTACCCCGGAAGCGAATGTCGGGTCGCCGCGTTGTGGTGACGTCACCCGCCGGTACTCATTAGCCGAGTCGCGTTAACGACGTCGCGTCCGGCTCGGGTAATTTGACAAGCGATTGCGTCATGGCATACCTCGCGGTGACGTCATACTCTCATAACTTGTGATGACGTTCCCACCGGGCATGGTAGAGGTGGGACCCGCGGTCTCGCTTAATATCGATGCCATTCACGATCATCGCGTGTGAAGGAATATTCCGATTAAAGGCGTGCGTATGGGTTCCACGTGGCCACAGCAGCCACCAGAGGCCGATATATATAGCTGGTAAAGTAAAAAAGTTTGTTTTTATTTGTATTTAAAAAAAAAGTTAATTGTTTACCTTTCCTAAACTTTGCACTGTGATCGTTTTTTATTGTTTGTTGATGTCACATGTGAAAAAGAGATGTATAGCTAATCGGATTCCTTCTCCTGTGGTGGCGAGATGTTTTCTCCCTCGCCTGGTATGCAGGAGGTCGTGGGTTCCATCACGACCCGGACGCCTGCTGCTGCTGCTGTATATTTGGAGTTTCTAAGTTCTCCCCATGGTCGCGTGGATTTTGGAAATTGCATAGCTGCTGCTATACATTTCCACGTGATGACAAGCCACTAAGTTGAGCTATTATTTGTGGCCAGGTCTCTTGTGAAAAAATAAGCTAAGAGCTCAGTTGGCTTTACCTGGTAAAATGAATTCAAGTAACCATTCATTTTTACAATGTTATGAAAGTTAAACGATTATTTTAAACCAACCCGAATCGCGATAGTTGCGGTAACAATGTCAAATGTAACATTGTCTAATGCCGTCCGGTTCTGATGTTACTCTGCACCGACGTTGGCAGTGAGCGGGAATCAAACCCGGAGTGGCCAGGTTCGTAGCCGTGTGCTGTCCACCGCGCCACAACTCCTCGTCTAAACCCCATACCAATTAAAACAGAGGAACACCAATTACAGGGCGTCCTCGATTTACGAACATTATTCGTCCCTGGGACCCGTTCGTAAGTCGTACGGCTCGTAAATCGGAAAACAATGTAGTGTAAAATTTTAATTTAATTTTACCAGGTTAAGCCCACTGAGCAATTTCGCTCTTTTTTTATATGCGACAAATGATAGCTCAATGATTCGCATATCATCATATGTAAATTTTAGCAGCCAAATACTCTAAGCGCATGTGAAGGGAAAAAGTGGAGAGCCCGGAGAAAAATCCATGCGACTCCAGGGATAACATGCAAACTCCAAATATACAGGTGTCAGGGTCGGGATCAAATCCACGACCTCCTGTATACTGGGCGAGGTAGTTAACATCTCACTACCACGGTGCCTATTTAAATTCCCACATTCCCTCCCAGCGTGAGGCCGTCTCATTTACATTTTGTGAAGGATCGCTCAGCTGAACAAAATAGTTCCACGGTTGAATTCGCAAGTGCGTTTTAAGTCGACGTAAAAAATTATTAATATTTCATGGAATGCTGGTTCACAAGTGCGGGTGATCCCAAGTGCGGGTGAGCGTAAGTCGAGGACTGCATGCATCTCATCAGTGAACAAATTATTTGGTCTTGCTAACCCTCCGTGTCAATACCACGGTGGCCTTAAAATTTATATGTAACAGGTGACATTTCAGGCAATGGCCCTTCTTCACAGTCCATGCATTCTTCTGCTCTTCCAGTTCGCGAGAGCAGCAACTCTCAACCTTTTC
The DNA here is from genome assembly GCF_964198595.1 of Lampetra fluviatilis. Taxonomy (NCBI): domain Eukaryota; kingdom Metazoa; phylum Chordata; class Hyperoartia; order Petromyzontiformes; family Petromyzontidae; genus Lampetra; species Lampetra fluviatilis. The sequence goes on from NC_136335.1 coordinate 7,476,368, forward strand.
TGGCTACTGTGTAACCCCCTTGTTGAATTTAGTTTCAATCGAGTACTGTAACTCCTTGCCTGACCCAACACGGTTCTGAGAAATAAGTATATAAATTAACGTCAATATTTTAAACACCTGTCCATTTAGTTAAGTATCCTAACTAGCTAAATAACGGGCGCTCTGCATGCGTGAAGTAATTTGTTCACGCTCGCCGGTTACTCTTGGAAACCAACATTGTTTACGATAATTGAGTTTAGAAAGGTCCTTTGATATCGATCTAGGTTACCATATTGATTGAAACTGTTATTTTTATATTGGCAGATTCATCATACGTGATTATTCACCAATGACTCTCACGTACAATATAATTTCACACATTTATAAATAACCTAATGGTAACCTTCAGTGATCCGCATAACCCTCGGTTGAGAACCATTGAGTTCGACCACCCAACACCTGTTAATGATGTGCGCAGGGTTAAAATCACTCATCTCCACATGCGGTGGGGTCTTGTAGTTTTCTCTTTATTTAAGAAATTACAAACCATTCGACGAAGAAATCCGTCCCGCAGCACCTACAAACTGCGTCATCAGTACAGTCGCCCATCCTGCACGTGTCCCACCCATCACCACCTGCTCTTCCTGATGGCACATCATTATGGAATGTAGTGCTTAAGAAGTAAGATATGCAAGTCACTGGAATTGGAATGATTCGCTCCCCCCTGAACCCGACCTGACAACAAGATGAATTGTCACACTTCAAGAGTTGCTGTTGCCGTGTTGGTCGTAGCAACGCAGCAGCAAATGGCAGCGCCTCGAGTGGCCCCGGCCGTTCGGGTTGAACCCCAACGCAACGTACGGCGATTGTGAATCAAACATGTCCCGTCCATCAATTGGCAGCGCGGGAAAGTGGGATTGAATCGGCATTTCCGGAGATGCCGGGGACCGCTGGCTCCAACTCGTGGCTATGGTGAGCCACTCTACCAACGCTCAAGTGCAGCGTCCTGACCCATCATCGTACACCCAGCAAGGGCTACATTAGACACAAAGCAACGCAAAGTGGTGTACGTGCTCGCCCCCTCTGCCACCACCCCCGCGGAACGTGTGCAAGAGTTAAGGCGAATAACGTGTATATGTTAAAAAAAAATCTTCAGCTATTAAAAAAAACCCACCACAAACAGATTCTCGAACGCACGCACAGCAGCCTCGCCGGGGAAAGCGCCAGCACCCATAGAAATTGATCCTGGTATTTCTTCAGGAATTTCTCCCGGTATTTCTTCAGGAATTTCTCCAGGGAATTAGTCCGCGAATTTCTCAGGGAAATTTCTCCACGTATTACTCCCACTCGAAGCCAACCTCTCAAACGCCAACGGAATTCACGTGCCGAACATACTGACGCAGCGGCAGCAGCATCCTTCCCCGCATAACAGTCTTGAGACTGGGTGAGATTTGCCGAGATGACAAGTGTATTATTATTATAGCAAAAGCTTCTGTTTATCCGGCACTTTTACTATCTGGAATGTTTCTATTAACCGGCATCGGTTCCCATAGAAACGACAAGACAAATCTTCCTTCGCCGTATCCGGAAAATTTTTCCGACAGCCATCCGACTTCTTGTAGATCCGTCGTTGTTGCGAACGGGAGCTTCAGGACCCTGCCAGTCTGTATGTACGGTACAGTACTACTTTACTACGATGCTCTAAACTGCCCCACTGCTTTCTCTACAATCAACTTAGAATGCTCTGTACAACTGCCTGCTAAGTACCTGATGTGAAAACAGTGTATATCTTATATCACAGTTTAACAAATATGTAGGCTTAAAATTCTCTCTTGAAAGTTTGTATCTGCTTGGAAAACTTTGGTGAACCGTGAGTGCAACTCTCAGAGACCCGGCATATTTTATTAACCGGAACGTTTGCTGTGCTACTTTTGTTGTTGTTGATGATGTTATTTACACCGCCACTGTCGTTAGTTTTTAACCGCCATGCCCTGCCATGCCACACCACCCTCTCTCAACGGTCCACCCATTCTCCCGGTCGTCTCTCAAACAGCAGCCACCGTGCACCTCACTCTGCGTGCTTTTCCCCCCAACCGCTTGTCCCCTGTTTCGCATCCCGTGCTACGTGCATCTCAATCAGGGGGGGGGGGGGGCACCAACTTCTCAAGAGGGCAAAGGTTGGCCGCATTGCTTTTCATTCACAACTTCCAGTTTTTCCCAAAAAAACACTCCACAATCGTCTGTGTGTACAGGAATCGTCTTGTTAATACAATACTTTTGGAAAAAAAATACACTCGACCCTGCCCCATTCATTTAATCACTTTCACCCCCGTGCCACCCTGGGTTCACGCACTCCGCCGAGTCCCTTCCAACAGGCGCCCCTCCTCCTTTCCTCTCGTTCAACCGTTAAAGCTACCTGCGGCATCATCAAGAATAGATTCGCCAACTCGTAATTCGGTGCATTCACCGCCAAGCATTGAGAATTAGTCTGTCAATCCATTAATCGTAACGAGCTCGGTTGTTGCCTTGTGAGAGGGAAACCGGAGTTAACCTGTGCTCTATTAAACTTTTAAGTAATGCTCTTGAGCCATTGCAACCCCTGCGCAGCACTGCCATCTGCTGCTCTCTCTGCAGCTCTGCATGTTGCTGTCTACCGAGTGTACTCTGTGTGTGCGGTGCAATGTGTTGCCAGTTGAGTAACATTGCCTGTGTGCTGTGTTAACTATGAGCGCGGCTCCGCAATCCGTGCGCACTAGGTTATATTGACTATGCTGGTTGTGTTGGCTGTGTGTGTGTATTGCTGTACGTGGCTATGTAGGTTGTATCGGTTTTGCTGGTTGGGTTGGCGGTGTGTGTGTGCTGCATCCAGTACATGTGCGTGTGTGTGCTGTTTCCAGTGTGTCACTGTATATGGCCGTGTCGGCTACTCGCTACGCCGGTGCCGAGCTGGGTCCCGGAGCCTCGCGACTCCCCATCAGAGGTCGTCCCTCCAGGTCATGACCTTGTCGTACTCCTGGATGCGCTGCTTGATGTGCGCCAGCTTGGCCTTGAGGTACTCGCACCGCTCCTTCTTCTCCAGGAACGCCGGGTCCTGCGGGAGAAGGACCCAAGCGACACGTGAATGACAACACCACCTCATTGGATTGTTATTAGTATGTGAATCTGGATTAAGCCATTATATAAATCGCTCATCAGGAAATTAAAGCACTGTCAGTAACGCATCTCCATTGGAAGCGTGTTATAGTGGCCTCCTACAGCGCTCCATTTACCAAGAACGCATGCTGAGCGCTATGGGAGGACTGCCTGTATAGATCGACGACTCAGGGACCCAGAACCAAACCTTGCGGAACACCGATATTGCACCACTCACCTCGGTGTGGTGCAATGCAGTGAAAACTAAAAATATTTTTTATTTTACTTTACCAGGTAAAGCCCCACTGAGCTATATAGCTCTTTGTCAGAAGTGACCCAGCTATCACAAATGATTGCCTTACAAATTGGTTTCAGTGGAAATTTATATCAGCAGCAAATAATCGAAATGCAAGTTTCTCCACACTCAGAGACCACCTATCGACCCATACAGACCCATACTCAAAGAGATCCATAGAGACCCACAGAGATCCAGAGACTCATATAGAACCACAGAGACCCACAGAAACCCACAGAGACTCATAGATGCCCCATGCTCATCGAGACCCATATGAAAACTAAACTATTTGATCTTCTTGGTTCTTTCGGTAAAGTCACGTAGAATGGAAATAATTAAAGAATAAAAATAAAACATAATAAAATAATTCTCACGATGTTTTATTTTTATTATTTTATTATTTCCATTCTACGTGACTTTACCGAAAGAACCAAGAAGATGAATCCCTGCAGTCACGAAAGCTTTAAATCGAAATTTAAACGATTTGATTTAACAGGTAAAGCCCACTGAGCTATTAAGCTATTAGCTCTTTTTCAGAAGCGACCTGGCGACAAGTGACAGCCCAATGAAGTGGCTTATATTCAAGTGGAAATTTACATCAGCCAAATACTCTGAATGCATGACGTTGATTCTAAATGTGGAACGAAAAACCGGAGAATCTGGAGAAAAATCCACACGACCACGGGGAGAGAGACACCGCAAAAGCCAAATATACAGCAGGCATCGTCAGGGTCAGGAATGAACCCACAACCTCCTGCATACCAGGCGAGGTAGTCAACATCTCCTCGGCACCGTGGTGCCCCTTTGTGGGTGTGGCACAGCAGATAATGTATTGCAAGCGTCTGTACAGGACGTAGTGTCAAGAGTGGTAGTGCGTCTAGTGCATACAGTGCGCGCACTTACATTCTTTTTCTTCTCGTACTCCTGGAACACGTTCGCCACTCGCTCCATCTCCTACAGGGACATGACAGGCAGGGTCAGCAGACAGCTCACCACCTCCTCACCCTCCTCCTCTACAGCTCACCACCTTCTCATCCCCCTCTAAAAACTACACGACCATCTCACTATCTTCTATAGTCCGTGGGTCTATGCGAGTCGATGTATCTCTATGCGAGCCTGCGTGTCTCTGTGTGAGTCTATGAGCATGTCTTTACGAGTCTTTTTATGCGAGTCTGTGACCTTCTCTGTATGAGTCTGTGAACCTCTCTGTAGAAGTCTGTAAACCCCTGTGTGAATCTGAGTCTCTATACGAGTCACTAAGCCTCTCTGGATGAATCTATGAGCCTCTCTCTGTGAATCTGTTGGTCTCCCTGTATGAGTATGACTCTCTCTGTGCGAGTCTTGAGTCTTAAGTGCGAGTCTATGATCCTCTGCGAGTCTGTGGGTCTCCGTGTGAATCTGTATGTCTGTAGGTCTCTGTGCGAGTCTTTGGGCCTCTCTGTGGGCCTCTCTGTGGGCCTCCCTGTGGGCCTCCCTGTGGGCCTCCCTGTGGGCCTCCCTGTGGGCCTCCCTGTGGGCCTCCCTGTGGGCCTCTCTGTGGGCCTCTCTGTGGGCCTCTCTGTGGGCCTCTCTGTGGGCCTCTCTGTGGGCCTCTCTGTGGGCCTCTCTGTGGGCCTCTCTGTGGGCCTCTCTGTGGGCCTCTCTGTGGGCCTCTCTGTGGGCCTCTCTGTGGGCCTCTCTGTGGGCCTCTCTGTGGGCCTCTCTGTGGGCCTCCCTGTGCGCCCTTCCACTCCACCTGCTGGCTGTGCGACTCGGTAGGCAGCCGCTTGATGAGCCCCTCTAACTGGGTGAAGCGGCGCGCCACGGCATGCAGCTCGGCGCTCAGCTCCCGGTATTCGGCGTACTGGTCGGTGAACACCGCCTTGTAGCGGTCGCGCTCCTCGTCAGAGCCGATTGGCGGGTACTTCCTGAACACAGCCAGCACGACAATTGCGATCGGTTATAGTACAGGGTGCGGGGGCGGTCCCTCGGTTAAAAAAACTTTGCGTGAGCGCGATTGACGATCGTTGAAACGTTCCGACTGACAAAATCACATTTTTAGCGTTAACGAAATTTCACGTGGCACGAGTCGTCAGACACGGGGACTTCCTGAGCGCAGCCAGTCACCACAATCGCAATTGGTTATAACACACAAGGGGGTTCTCCTCAGTTCACGAACGAATGCTCGGTTTATGAACGAACGTTTGCTTTACGTTAATTTCGAATAATTGCAAATGGCAAATCGTGGACACTTTCCGATTTCCGAAATCGAATTCCGCAACGAAATGTCACAGCACGAGCCGCGAGGTCATCAAATGAGAATCCACCGGGGAAGCTGCGTCATGCGTCCGCTACTTTACATCTGAGACAAATCGCTTCAAAGCTCATCAGACTCCTCCGTCAATCTAAATAAAGATTCTGATTGTGAACCGTGACAGCGTCACGGTATCAGCAGATCTTTTGGTGAGTTCCCCCTTAAAAGATTTTTTTTTAAATTCATTATCATTCAATCCTTTTCAATTTTATGCGCTTTATTATTATTTTTGCATGGTAAAAAGTGATGTGTGTGTGTGTATTATAGTTTTAGGTTAGGAGTAGAGTTGGAATCACTGTCCGAAACGCATCCCAAATGTTTTAGTTTTCAATTAACGGGAAAGCGGATATACGAAAATTCGTTTCACCCACGTTGTTTGAAGAACGCACCCCTTGCATAAACTAAAACTAGTTTTTATTTTACATAACACAGATTTTTTGGGTTCGATCGCGTAAATATATGTCCTTAAACTTGCCACCACCCGACACAGCCAATTAGCCAGGTTTCTCACGTAAACAGAACATGCCAATTCATCACTAGTACAACACACCGTTGTGTTGGAGGCAAGCCACAACATTTACAATATGAATTTGACATTTCTCCAGTAATTACAACTAGCTTCATCAGGCGACAGCCAGATTTGTGGATAAGTCCTGCTGTTTCGTTCTTTAAATAGAGGGGTAGATATGATGACAACAATTGTGTGCCCTTCTTAAAAACTATTGCAAGTAGCAATAGTTATATTTTACCAGGTAAGGCCCCACTGAGCTATGTAGCTCTTTTTCAGAAGCGACCTGGCCATCACAAATGATAATTCAACGAAGTGGCTCATCATCTCTATCATCACTTGGAAATTTATAGCAGCCAAATACTCTCAACGAGTGACGTTGCTTCTAAATGTGGAGGGGAAAAACAAGAGGGCCCAGAGAAAAATCAACACGACCACTTGGAGAGGGAGAGAGAGACGCAAACTTCAAATATAACGCAGGCGTCAAAGTCGGGATCGAACCCACAACCTCCTGTGTACCAGGCGAGGTAGTTAACATCTCCTAGCCACCACGGCACTGGTATCGTAAATCTCGGGATAACTGAATAATATGATAATAATAATGTACTTATTTATCCAGTAGAGCCACACTGAGTCCGAGAACCCTCAAACAGGAGGGGTCCTGCCACTGCATTGGATTTTTATTTCAAGATGTGACCCCATGTCCGTATTGGACATCTGTGAGAAAGAGCTTTATAGATCATCAGATTCCTCCAGTATAAGTAAATATTTTGATTCTCATGTATAAATATTCTAAATTCATGACGAATGGTGTTTATTATAACCCCACGGGGGGAGGACACCGGAGCACCCAGCAGAACCTAACACCTTACGTGAGGGGGCAACGCTCTATCCCCCACGTACAGTTGGAAATAGACAGATGGAAATTATTTACAAGAGGTTTTTTTTTGGGTTAGAGCGCGTAAATATATAAGTGTGTCATTAAATCCACCTTGAAAGGAAAACAACACACACACATATAAAAACAGTCCTCTCGGTTATCTGCACTGAGGGGGAGGACAACCGCGGATAATTCAAAATCGCGTATAATCCATAAATATCCGTTTTCTGCGGATCTCTATGGCAAAAAACACGAATATAGATACACATTATGTTAAAATTAAGAAAATTTAGTTGCTCAGTGATAACACTTTCCTGCTTTGGCGCAGAAGACTCGGCCCACTAAGTGGACAGCAGAGCCATGCCAATCAACATAAATCAAACTCCACCCACTGTTGTAAAGATATGCAACTACTGTACTGTACAGACGATCGCATGGATTTCGGGTTAACCGGAACAATATATTTTTTCGGTTTAAACACGTGACTTTTAATACAAATTTACAAGAATAACAATGAATAACTGCTTTTAGATTATTAATTTGAGCTTAAGGGGAAAATCCATGAGTTATTACTTGATGTCAAAATCTCAGGTGCATGGTTAATCCACAAATCGGATAAACCACTTGCGGATAATCGAGAGTCTACTGTAATTGTAAATGCTGTTGTGGGTAACTAATTCGCACGTTTTGTTTAGGTGACAAACCTTACTAATTGGCTGTGTCGGGTGGTGGCGGCGGCAGGATTAACGACACACATTTATATTTACGCGATCTAACCCAAAAAAAACCGGTATTATGGATAAGATATTTTCAGCCAATTATTGACAAGTTGTGTTTATTATCGCGCACGTGGGAAGAGCAAACCGGAGTACTTGGAGAAAACCGGCGCTTTGCGCAAAGGGGGGGACCGCTCTATCCCCCACGTCCAGATGACATTAAACGGATGGAAATTATCCATGAAGTATTTTTTGGGTTATATCGTGTAAATATAAATGTCGTTAAACCCACCACCACCCGACATCCAATTAGTAAGGTTTGTCACGTAAACAAAACGCGTGAATTAGTTACTAGTTCAGCACTAACCGGTGTTTTTATTAACCAGTTAAACGGTGCTGAGACTAACAGATGAACAAATTAATCTCAATATCAACCACATGCGTGAGTGCATGTCACTATGTGTTCATCGTGTGTGCCATTACAATCGCCAAGTGCCATCGAGGGTTGGCGGCAGCAGCAGAAAACAGGCGAAACTCACGCGACGTAGTCCGGCACCACCAGAGGCTTGGGGATGTGCCCCGATGGGATGTGACCATTCCGGATCTCAGGCCTCCGCTTGGGAGCTGGGCTGTGGTCCAACTCCACAGCCCCACCCTGTGCAAGCGCACAGGCCAAAGCATTTCCCCCAGTACATCATCATCGTCACTAGCTTCATCTGGGATTCCTATAGGTTGAGTACAATGATCGTCCGCAGACAGCAGTCCATGGAGTTTGCTTGTGCGGTCATCATCGCAGCAGCAGTGGCTTTTGGCTCAGCCTTCGAACAAAGACGGTCACCGCATTGCTCGGCGCTTATATGGCCGTCTGGAGCATTCTGCCATCCGATATTCAGAAGCTATTGGGAGCTATGCAATTTTAAATCATCTAGATTGACAAACCAATTTCCTTTAGAACTGCTTCTTGTTGTGTTTAGTTTGTTGTCCTTCCCCCACACCTCCGATTAGCACGGTTGGCTACGTACAATGTGGAAGAAATTCAACATACCTACATAAATGATGACACCAATTTTCGATACATGCAGTTTCAGTAGAATGAACTTTGGATGTATTACCATTATTTTTATGGTTACAAAATACAAGTTAAAATAATAAATTCACAGAAATAAATGCTATCTATCTATAGTGCTGCATAAATAAAAATACAAGCTTTTTTGCCTGTCCAAAGACGGGTGTATATTGCAGTAAATCTGAAATATTCAATCGAGAAATTGTTCAGCTCATGATTATTAATGAGGGTAGGGTTGCGACATGTGGAGTGCGCGACCTTCTTGTGCGTTAGTGTAATTTCGACACGGGCATGAATATTAATTAATTGGGGGGCCTTTTTTGCAGTGACGTCACGCACGGATGTAGCACTGTGCTGCGAATATTTATTTTTTACCGTCACTTTCTGTAAAGAAACATCATATTTGAAGCGACTTTGCGTAATAAATTATTGAATTCAACTCAACCTACCTCTGCGTTAGTGTAAAAATCCACCCACTCATGAATATTAATGGCGGGGGTGGGCCTTATGTGGAGTGACGTCACACGTGGGACGGACAGATATATCTGGGAGATTATAGTAGGCGATTATAATAAGATACGGCACACCTTGGCTAACCCCAGTGGGATAAGTCTGCCTGAAGGTGGGCCAACAACTCATCCGCAAGCGGCTGTGACATCACGGAGTTTAGCCACTCGCCCCTCTACACCGACTCACCCCTATACCCACCCCGGTTGACCCTGCCAGAGGCCGGAAGCTTTGGATGGTACAGCCTGATGGATTCGTAGGGAATTGTGTTGCTAACCGTGAGGTCCCGTATACGTTTTTTTCGTGACGGCCTGGCATGGCGCACGAGGGGGGTTGGTCATGTGGCCAGCACCATGACCCAATGCTGATGTTTTTCTACACCACAACAGGGACTCATTAAGGCTGGGCCGACCTAGGCGAGGCCCAGGACCGGTTCAGATATTCGTCAATGATGTTGGCCCCCAGCGAGAACCGAATCCGGTTCGCCGGGTTCAATAGCACAGCACGCTAACCACTGCGCTACCACTCCCGATACACATAAATCCCCCGTATATCCTTTAAGAGACTGTTGGGGCAAGTGCTGTTAGCGAGTAACACCTATGAAGTCCGGCACGGCACACGAGGGGGTGGGTGGCCAACACCACGCCCGGCCGCCTTTGTCTCCCTAGTGACGATGTTTACACACCACACCAGGTACTCAATTGAGGCTGAGTCGACCTAGGGGAGGCCCGGGACTGGTTCAGTTAATCGTCACTGGTGTTGGCCGTGAGCGGGAACCCGTGTCGCCAGGTTCAAACGCAGCGCGCTAACCATTAAACTACCGCTCCCCTCACACACACAGACAGGCACACACACACACAGAAGCATACACGCACACAGACACACACATGCACAGACACAAAGACACACATACATACAGTGCGCCAATCACTACACTACAGCTCCCCAAGGAGACACACGTAGACATGCACAGGTACAAACATACACATGGATATAGACACACACATGAATACACCCATGGGCACCAACATAAAGACCAATGACAAAGTCATGGCTCTGTGACAACAAAGATCACCTGTGTAGCCTTAGCAAAATATGGGGACAAGTGCTGGCAGCGGGTAGCACCTATAAAGGCCAGGCACAGGGCGCGAGGAGGTGGGTGGTCAGCACCACACCTCCCCCCACCCCATCCCGTGCCGGTGTTTACTACACACCCTTCAATGTACGTATATACGATACGTACATTGAGTTTCTTCTGTCGTACTGTACGTAGCCAACTGTGAGGTGAGGGGGAAGGACAACAAACTAAACACAAAAAGCGGGTTTAAAGAAATTAGTTTGTCAATATAGATGATTTGAAAGTGCATAACTCCAGTGGCTTTCTAATATCGGATGAAAGAACGCTTCAGACGGCCGCACAAGTGCAACATGATGCGGTGACTGTCTTTGTTCGATGGCTAGCCAAAAGCCACCGCTGCGAGGATGACCAGGGTTCGCGTGATGATGGTTTATGTTCCTTGCCGAGATCAGCAAGGTATTCTGGTTAATTTGTGGCAAACACTTTGTGTGTAATAAGCGCGGCCTCATAATGTATTCGTTCGGCAACCATAAGTCAATACAGCGCAGTGAACACTGGACGGACACGGTGTCGGATCTTGCAGGACCCGTCACAACACGTGCTAAAGAATTGTGTACATGCTGCAGCTTGGTAATGTTTTTGGCAGCGCCGGAGGGGGGGGGGGAGTTGAGTCACTGCCGCCCACTCACCCTGTGGATGCGGTCGCTGCGATTGTCTGGCCGAGCATCGTAGCTGTGCATCTGCGGAAGGCAGCAAGGGAGACACATAACAAAGGTTGTGCATGTGTGCGATGGGACACGTGCGTACACACACACAAAGATAAGGACCCCCGTATAACCTTTAACAGACTGTTGGGGCAAGTGCTGTTAGCGAGTAGAACCTATGAAGGCCAGCACGGCACACGTGGAGGTGGATTGGCCAGCACCATGCCCGACTGCCTTTGTCTCCCAAGTGCCAATATTTAAACACCACACCAGGTACTCATTTTGAGGCCGAATCGATCTAGGGGAGGCCCAGTACTGGTTTAGATAATCGTCACTGGTGTTGGCTATGAGTGGGAATCTAACTTGGGTCGCCAGATTCAGTAGTGCTCACACCACCATGGCCCACACACACACACATAGCCTGCCCCACTTACATGCACAGCCTCTAACCACCAAGTACCAAGGCCTACACACACACACAACCTGTAACACACTCACACACTCACTTGTCACACTCCCGACCTGAAGCACCAAGTACCAAGACCTACACACACTCACACAAAGCCTGTAGCACAAAGTATCAAAGCCTACACACACAAACAACATGTAACACACTCACAACGTATGCCACACACACACAAGCACAACCTGTAGACCCAAGTACCAAGGCCTATACACTCACACAAAGCCTGTAGCACAAAGTACCAAGGTCTACACACACACGCAACCTGTACCATACTCACGCACACTCACACACAACCTGTACCGCACTTAAGCACACTCACATGAGCTCACATCATCATCGGCAATCACTCGGGTTCGAGTATGGATTGTCCTCCTGGTGGGTCCTGTTTGTGGATCTTCAGATGGCTCAAGAGGCCGATCCAACACCCGCAGATTCTGCTGCAGTGTGGGCAAGGGTTACACGATGGTGGTGATGGACGATGGTTGGGCCTTCTTGGTGGGGAGTATCTCCTTATGTTGTTGCCCCTGCCCTCTGCAGCCCACGTATACAGTGGGGTGGGAAGAACTACGGCTTTGTAGACGAGGAGTTTAGAATTGACCTGGATATTATGATCTTCAAAGACTCTTTTCCTCAGTCTGGCAAAGGCTCCACTGCCAGCTCAGGCGGTGGTGGAAATCTGCGTCAATGTCGGCTTTGGAGGAGAGAAGGCTGACAAGGTAAGGAACGTGATCCCATTTTCGATGGTGGTATGTATTCCTGGGGCCGGTGTTGTCTTGTCACGTGGTGGTTAGGATATGCATCTTTTTATGTTAAGTGCCAGACCGAGGAGCTTATATGCCTTTGTGAAGGCATCCAGGATGCACTGCAGGTCTTCTTCCGAGTGGGCAGTGAAGGCATTGGAATCTGAATACTGGAGCACCATGATGGAAGTGGTGGAGACTTTGCTCTTTGCCTTGAATCTCTTGAGGTTGAAGAGTCGGCTGATGTACTCAGAGGCAGATTTTGGCTTGTGAGCTGCAAGATAGCAGCAATGAAGATTGCAAATAGGATGGGCACAATGATGCAGCCCTGTTTAACTCCAGTTTACACCTTGAAGAGTTCCATTTGAGCACCACTGTTACTGAGCAATATTGCTGACATGTCACGCAGCAGTCGCAGTACCCTAGTGAATTTGTCAGGGGCAGCCCATTTTTGACAGACTTAGCAAGAGGGCATGACGGTTCACAAGACTCAAAGGCTTTTGTAAGAACTATGAAGACCGGAATTTCTCTTGCAGTTTATCGTATAGTGGAAATCACACCTGCTGCGCCTCTGGATGGTCGAAAGCCACATTGTGATTCTGGGAGGATTTCTTCAGACAGGGGGTAGGAGCCGGGTTTGCCAGTATGTGGGTAGAATATTTTCCCGGTGGTGGACAAAAGGGTGGTGCTTCTGTAGTTTACACAATATGCCGTTCACCTTTTTCAACGGTTTAACTTAACTTTACTCCTATGTTTGTCGTGGTCAAATCTTGTAATCAAAATTTAGTCGACTTCCTGTTGTCTAATAAATTCCAAATTTTGATTATGATCCCGTGAAAATGCATGCCTGTATCAAAATCGGCATCAATTCATATATTAATTCACTACTTTAAAGCAATTAACATTTTGTATGGACGCCTTATTATTTATATTTTTATCTGTGTAGGTGAAAAATGCCACGGTCCAAGCAGAAGGTGCCACGTGTCTCAGGCACGCCTGCTCCATGTGAACGAGTTACGGAAGTAATTAATTCAAGTAAGCGTTGATGTAGGAGCAGGCGCCGCATCATTGACGTACTTCTCGACCGTGAGGTAAACGAAGTTGTTCATAAAACTGTTGTTTTTTAAAACTTTTTTTAAGGAGTTTATTAAATATGGTAACAATCAGTGGGTATCCCCGAGTTCTGTGTGGGATTTCCTACTTGTGCCAGATCTTCAAGAGCAGGAACATGTATGTGGGTGGTGTAAGAGCTCTGACCTGCCTTACTTTAAGGTTTCCGCTAAAATCCCATCAGGACCAACGGCCTTGTTATTTATCATCTTCCCGACGGCATCTTGTACCTCCTATCTGTTGGGTGGTTCTTCCATGTCCTCCTTTATGAGTCGCTAAGGGATTTGGTCGATGACCTCCATCTCATCGAGCAGTACTTCAGTTGAGTTCTAAAGAAGTGTTCTCTCCACCAGGCATTTGATTGATACATCATCCTTCAGCAGCTTTTGTCTATCTTTCGAGCCAAGGGAGTTTAGGCCGTGGTAACTGGGTCCGTATGCTGCCTTTGTGGCATTGAAAAAGACTCTGGTATTTCCGGAGTCTGTCAGCTGCTGGATCTCCAGGGCTTCTTTGCCTGTCCATCTGCCTTCGCTTCTGGCGTGAGCCTCACTTTTCGCCTTGTAGTTTGTGTCATTCTGCAGGTGCAAAAGGTTCTTCATTTTGTGTCGATGAGCTGTTCACATCATAACAACCATTGGCTCGGACAATGACAGTCAATGAGATGCCAGAGTTTGGAGTGGGGATGCATCCACGATGGTTTGAATTCGTTTTTCTGATAGTAGAGTGTGTTGGTGATGATGAGGTCACATTCCGCACATTTGGCTCGATGAACTCCATTTGAGTCGGTATTGCCAACACCTTCCTTTCCAATCGTGCCTCTCCAAAGGTTGTGGTCCCGGCTGACCCTGGCATTAAAATACCCAAGAAGAATGATCTTGTCTTCCTGAGAGTATTATGTCCAAGTTGGCATGGAAGGTCTCCCTTACCTCCTCATTTGGGTCCATGGTTGGGGTATAGGCACTCACATCTGTGGCCAATTGGTTGTTTACAAGCTTCAGACGGATGGTCATGAGGCGTTCATCTATGCCCACAGGGATTTCATAGAGGTGGTTGACGAGTCTGTTCTTAATAGCGAAACCAACTCCATGGTTGCCTGGGTCCATCAGCTGGTTTAACCTTTCCAGAAGAAGGTGTAGCTGCCTTTCTCCTCCTTCAGTTTCCCTTCACCTGCCGGTTGGGTTGTGGAGAGCGCAGCAAGGCCAATCCGAAATCTTCTCAGTTCTCTTGCTATGATCGCAGTTCTTCTCTCAGGTCGACTACTGGTTGCACTGTCCATTAGGGTTCACACGTTCCAGGCTCCAAATTAAATGTTTATTTGTTTCTGACCGTAAAAAGGTGATCCCACTGGATGTGGTAAACTAGTTATGAGTTCTAGATTTGAAGCTTTCGTGACTGCAATGATTCATATTCTCAGGTTTTTTCGGTAAAGTCACGTAGGTAAAAACATTAAAATTAATGAAAGTAAAATAAAACAAAACAAAATAAAATTCACGACGTTTCGGAGGCAACACAAGTCTCCGTCATCAGGTGGGACCGTCACAGCCGAATTAGCTGCATCAAGTGAAGCAATGATTCAAGATGTAATCCCTTATAAGCATATCTTCACCTCCCTTCAACTTGCTTATAAGGGATTACATCTTGAATCATTGCTTCACTTGATGCAGCTAATTCGGCTGTGACGGTCCCACCTGATGACGGAGACTTGTGTTGCCTCCGAAACGTCGTGAATTTTATTTTGTTTTGTTTTATTTTACTTTCATTAATTTTAATGTTTTTACCTACGTGACTTTACCGAAAAAACCTGAGAATAGTTATGAGTTATGAGGCAGGCTATTTTAGGGCACATATTCCAGCCCCTTCCCCTACTGGGGTGAGCAGAGCAGATCTAAAAAGGGCTGCTCAGTAATGGGTGTAGCTGCCGAAAAGCTCCATGTGCCTCTGTCCACGAGCCAGACGACCGAATTAAACACCCACCACCATTCGCTGAACGCCAGAGGGCTTGAAATCTGGGATGTGCAAGAGTTTGTTCCCTTTCAAGAGGATGCTTGCGCATGACATCTTAACTTGGGGAGACCGATGCACAGGCAGCCACCACCACACGGTCCTTGACAGAGGGATCGGGGTCCTATGGCATGGAGGCCACGACAATTGGCGACCTCTCTCTGCTGCAACCTTCCTCCGCCTTCACAAGTGTTGCGACTTGCCGTCATCTTCTGCCTAAATCTAGATTTTAAGTTTTCGTGACTGCAGGGATCCATACTCTTTGGTTCTTTCGGTAAAGTCACGTAGGTATAAAATAAAATAAATTAAATCACGACGTTTCGATTGCAACACAAGCAATCATCATCAGGTGGGAAAACCACAACAAGAACATTTTCCGAGACTAAGGTGCTCTGCAAACCTTCGGGCTACTATCAAAGGTTTGTTCATGAAGCCATACAGATATATAAACAGACATAACTTCAACCGAGAAGATTCGTCAAAGGAAGTGGCACTACGGACGCCATATTCGCGGCGAGGCTCCTGCTGGAGAGGCACAGAGAGAAGAACAAAGCTGTGCACGTGTCGTTCCTCGACCTTGAAAAGGCATTTGACAGGGTCCCCCACGACCTCATCTGGCACTCGCTTCGATCCCATGGAGTCCCTGAAACCTACGTGCATTGGGTGCAACTCCTATACAAGAACATCACCAGTGCAGTCAGGTGTGCAGTGGGCATATCACCGCCATTTCCCATCAGCGTTGGAGTGCACCAAGGATCGGCCCTGTCACCACTCATGTTTATCCTGTGCATGGACACGATCACTGCCGACCTGCACACGCCCCTGCCATGGTCAATTCTCTACGCGGATGACGTCCTCCTCTCAGATGAAGAGAAGTGGAAAGACAAACGCGCCTGTGGAAGGAACGTTTGGACGAAAACAGGATGAGGTTCAACATCAAAAAGACGGAGTATATGGAGTGTGGCCCCCAAACCGACGGCACCATCAGCATTGACGGAGAAGATCTGAAGAAAGTGACGGACTTTAAGTACCTGGACTCCACCATCAGCTCAGATGGTAGCATCACGACTGATGTGAGGTCACGAGTCAATGCGGCATGGATGAAGTGGAGGCAAGTCACCGGAGTCCTCTGTGATCGGAAAATGCCGGATAGGCTGAAGGGAAAAATTTACAAGACCATCGTCCGACTGGTGGCACTCTATGGATCCGAGTGCTGGCCAGCCACAACTGTACACGAACAAGCTCTCCACACCATGGAGATGAGGATGCTCAGATGGAGCCTCGGACTCACTCGATGGGATCGTGTCATGAACGAAGACGTTCAGAAGCGACTTGGTGTGGCCCCCATTGCGGACAAGATGCTTGAGGCAAGGCTTCGGTGGTACGGCCATGTGATGCGAAGTGATGAGTCATCAGTGGCCAAGACTGCCATGCGTATTGAGCCAGAGGGCCGCCGTCCACGCGGACGTCCGAAGAAGCGATGGATGGATCGAATAGAGGAAGACATGAAGACGGTCAACGCATCCCCTGAAGATGCCCTGGACCGAGCCAAATGGAGAAGACAATGCCGAAAAGCGGACCCTGCGCCACAGCGGGAACAACGCTAGGAAGAAGAAGAACTTCAACCGAGAAGATGGATACAAATTGAGCAATCATTGGAAGGATGTTATTAACCACGTAAAACCTTAAATGCTTAATGGTTGTTCCATCATATTTGCCAGGCATTGCTGCTGCAGTGGCATTGTTGGCTTCATTGGCATTGTTGCTGCAGTGTTGTTGTTGTTGCATCCTCCTCCCCACGCATCCCCAGCTCTCTCAGCCTCCCACTTCCAGCCCCGCCCACTTCCCCCCCCCCCCGTCCAGCTTCACGTCCCTTTCCCTGTCTTAGCATCCATGCAACGCCCCCTCCCTACCCCCCTCCCTTGCCCCCTCCCCTCTCTTACCTATATAACCTCTCACCACAGCATCTCTCTCCCACTTCAGAAAAACATTTTCTTGCTGTGATTTTCCCACCTGATGATGATTGTTTGTTTTACAATTAAAACGTCGTGATTTAATATATTTGATTTTATACCTACGTGACTTTACCGAAAGAACCAAAGAGTATCTTCTGCCTGCTCCGCCGTTGAGGTCGTTGTTGGATCGTGCTTTGTTTGGAAGCTTCCCCCCCTTGACCTTATCCGAGTGGCTAAGCTGCAGATGGTATCACTCTTGGGAACACACAAAAGCTTCTCCACCACGGCAAGGCGGCGATCCTCACACACACAAACACACATTCTCACCTCCGAATCCTCCACGCCCGCCCGCTCCCGCCTCTTGCGAGCGTTCTCGTGTCGCCACATCTTGAGCCCGACAGCCGTACTCGCCAGGTAGGCGATGGTGTTGCAGAACAGGAAGATGGTGGCCCCAACCTGTCCGCCCTCCTGCCTGCAGAACACCCCGCTCAACGGGTTGTTGTACGACTGGAAGGAGCACAACCCGCCCCGGTTCAGGTCGTTCACGTACACAATAGCTGCCGACAGGTACAGCAGGAATAGCGCCCCGTTGATGGCCGCCTCTGTCACCGGCCACCAGTCCGCGTCGAGCAGGACGGCCCGATAGTACATGGTCATGCCCACGCCCAGCAGGATGACGGTAACCAGCCAGGCCAGGCCGGCCACCACCAGCACGAAAGGCGTCTTGGGGCCGTCGTAGTTGTAGTTGCCGTAGTAGGAGCCTGCCCCGCCGGCGATGCCGAGCGAGCCCGAGGGGCGCCCATAGCCGTAGAAGTTGTACCACTCATTGTCCTTGTAGATGTAGGCGCAGACGCAGGCGAACACAATGGCGCCCAGCAGCAGCTGCACTGCCCCCAGCAGGCGCAGGAGGCCTGGCCACGACTTCATGTAGGCGTAGCGCACGCGGTACTCATCCTCGCGCTGGCTGTACGTCTGGAACGTGCTCGTGGGGATCCCGGACAGCGAGGGCCCCTCCCAGATGCCATCGTAGTGGGCGCCGTCGGGCAGCAGCCCTTCCTTCTCCCGCCGGGTGCCGTAGCTAAACCCAGAGGCCTTCCCGCTGCTGCTGGCGCCGCCAATGCCGACGCCGTCGACCCCGCCGCTGCTGGCACCGCCGACGTGCCACCTGTCGTCGTCGGCCATGTCGCCGCCACCGCCGACACGCTTGCTGGGGTAGTAGTCGGAGGATGAAGCGAGCACTGGCGCCAGCGACCTCGAACCATCGTCAGTGCCGGCATCGTCATCGTGGTGACCCCGATGGCCCTGCGACCGACCGCGCCGGCTGAAGAACGTTTTGACCGAGTCGGGGATGAAGCGGTGCACCGGTTTGATGTCGGGTAGTGATGGCGCTGGCGCCGGCTCGGAGGAGCAGCTGAAGACGTCGCCTACGGGCGGCTGCAGAGGCAGTGGAGGTGGAGGCAGAGGGTCAGCGCTGGTGGCGATATCCAAGTAGCGGAGGTCGGAGATGGCGCGCGGGGGAGATGGTGGGGGAGACGGTGCCGTGCGGAGGTTGTTGCGCACGGTATCCGGGGGAGGGGCGCGGGATGGCATGGCTGCGGTAGCGCGGGGATTCCGGGTGCGTGAACGTGTGCGTGTACGTGTTTTGTACAGTCTGTTTAGGCTATACGGGGGATCTTTGTTTTTGTACGTGTGTTTGGGGAGCGGGCGTGCAACGGTTAGCGCTACGCTGTGCAACGAACCCAGCAACCTGAGTTCGGTCCCACTCACAGCCACCAACACCAGTGACGATTATCCGAACTGGACCTGGGCCTCCCGTAGGTCGACTCGGTCTCAAATGAGTACCTGGTGTGGTGTGTAAACGTCACCACTTGGGAGACAAAGGCAGCTGGGCGTGGTGTTGGCCACCCAGCCACTCGTGTGCAACTGTGCCGGCCTTAAAAAAGGTGCTGCTACTCGCTACAGCACTTGCCTCGACAGTCTGCTCGGGTTACACGGGGGGGGGATCTTTGTCTCTGCTGTGTCTAACCTCGTCCTCTTGACTTCACCACTCGTATGCCGGTACCCGCGTTTCACCTTGTGTCCCTGTTGTCTGTCACCAATGGACTTAGTCTGTCACCACCTATGTACTGTTTGCGTCCCGTCTGTCTGAGGAGTCTCAGGGCATGGGACCGACGGCTCTCACTGATGGCTCCGTGCTCCTCCAAGCGGCATCATCTGCAGCAGGGATGCAGCTCCCACAGAACCTGGGTAGAGGGTCGGGGACAGGAAGGTAAAAGGTGCAGCCTTGCGATTGCTTGCGCACACCACCACTGGTAGCACTGCCTCCACTTATCGAGGGTTCTGGATAACAACCAGATCCTACGACTTCTACAGTCGTTCTGATTAAACTGCAGTAGACTCTCGATTATCCGCACTAATGACAGGGAGGACAGGCCGCAGATCATTCAAAATCATGGATAATCCAAAAATATTAATTTTCCATGGATCTCTATGCAAAAAATCACTAATATAGGTAAAAATTATGTTCAAGCTAAGAACATGTAGTTTGTTAATGAACAAAACAAAACATTTGCAGCAGAGAATTGACCGATCGATGTGCGTGCTCAGCAAGAACACTTTCCTGCTCCTGCTCAGAAGACTCGGCCCACTAAGTGGACAGCAGAGCCACGCCAATAAACATCAAACTCCACCCACATTTAAAGATATGCAACTACTGTACTGTTGAGGCGATCACATGGATTTCGGATTAACTCAAGGAATATATTTTTTAGGTTTAAGCACTTGAATTGTAATAAACATTTTCAAAAATAACAATGTATCACTTTTTTATTAATAATGTGGGCTTAAGGTAAAATCCATGATCTATTAATTTATGTCAAAATCTCAGGAGCGTGGTTAATCCACAAATCGGATAAACCGCACTCAGATAATCGAGTCCACTGTAGTTTAGTTTACTATCACCACACCACCACAACCACGACAGCCGCCGTTTACCATTAAGTGGCAGTGATCTTACCACGGCGCTTGTGCCATGCCAAGTGCACTTTGAGGCCATCTGAAGTGTGACAGGCTCGCTGACAGGATGTTACGGACAGACCCAGGCCCCATGAGTTGATTGACTGGGCTGACTCTCGCCACAATCACCATATCACATCACCATAGGCGTGCCCCGTCGTTCCCCACTCACAATGGAAAATCACCCAGCTGTTGGCCATGCCCTGGCTCTCGTACGGCTCAAGAGGAGATGGAACAACAACAAACGCCGCATGAGTGCAGAGATGGCGAGAGGGGTCATGTGACTCATGACAGCTCGCCCTTGAGAGGGCAGAAAATATAAATAATTCTGTACATTTTAAAGTATTGGCAGTACACTGGTGGTGCGCAGTATATATATATATTTTTTTAATGCACACTAATTATTTATTTTCCTGCGATTTGTAAACCCCGGTCAGAAAATCCTTGCGGGGATGGTGATTCCTCAAAATCAGTTTCTTGTGATGTCGAAGCAGTCAGAAGACAGAACACGAAGCTTCAGTCAGTCTGTTGACATATAGCAGCACCCAGCCGTGATGACGATTGCCGGCTCTGCGTTCCAATAATTTGTACTCTGCCCTAGACTCGGTCGGACGGTTGTTCCTCGATTCAATGGGACCCAACTCAATGGTCAATATTGACCACATTTTTTTCCAAATCTCAATAGACTGAATAAACTTTCTAATCGCGTCAAACTTAGTGACAGGGTCAATTAAAGACTGACAAAACAGATTTGCTGATCCAAACTCAGATTTTAGAACTGTTTTAAGAGGGACCGGTGTGTTATGCTGCACTGGTGAAACGCCAATAGGGTTAATTTGGTATTAGTGCAATCATTCTAATGTGAAAATTGTTATTATTATAATTATGTTGTGAAATGCCCTTCCCATGGGCATCAAGGGGGTACCATACCCTTAGCTCGTCAGGAGGCAGTACGACAAGTAGGACCAATAGCCGTCCATTTACAACTTTACCGGGATAAAGCATTTCCCCCTTACACAATACATTTTCTTCTCCCGCTGCTCCAGGGTCCCCCTCCCACGCAGTATAATAAATGCCACTCATCGTTAACAAGTGCTTGCTACACATGAACCACTACACCTTGCTGATCTCATCAATTAAACATAAAGCGTCACTCCGTTCATCCTCGCCAAGGTGTTCACCGCATCGCGCGCTTTCAGATGTGCTCTTGCGGCCGTCTGGAACGCTCTTCCTTTCGATATTAGGAAGCCACTGGGATCTATGCCCTTTTAAATCACCTAGATTGAAAACTCATTTCTTTGCAACTGCTTGTGTGTGTTTAGTTTGTAGTTCTTCCCCCGAACACTATACATAGCGTACGATATAGAGTCGTCAACTGTAGGTTCCTCCTTGACATTATCCTTCTACAAGCCATCACTCACTCTGCTGCGCTACACCACTCAGATAACATGAGCCTCTACAACCATCACTCACTCTGCTGTGCTACACCACCCAGCTAACATCCCTCTACAAGCTAACAGGAGCACAGTAATTACTCTTTTTGTTTTTTCGGTAAAGTCACGTAGGTAAAACATTTTTTACCTACGTGACTTTACCGAAAAAACCAAAGAGTATGGACCCTTGCAGTCACGAAAACTTCAAATCTAGCACAGTAATTGCCTGGTTTCCGTTGGGAATGTGTTTCTGAAATGTGCGACGATGAATATCAAAACGACATCAATGAAAGCGATTTGTTCACGAGAGCAAATAAAAGATCATGGAGGGTATGGTGAAGCGGTCTGTTAATGTGTGCAATCTTCACCATCGACGTACTAGCAACGTTACATCATAGTAGTAAAATTACTGCACTGAACACTAGTGTACCAGCAGTAAACTTAAACACAAATTATACAGGGTACAATAATATACACTATACGATCAAAAAAAAACCCACCAAAATACCGTACATAAAACATATTGTACGCTGCAGTACGGGACATCTTCTTCATGCGCGACGCAAAGTGGTTTGTATACCAGGGGAGGTGGTGGTGGCGGCGAAGGGGCTGAGAGGCGACGAATAACGAGGAAGGGACGGACTGGACGATGCCGTCAGCGACGTGAGCACAAGCGCCGTGGTTAAGGCGACGCTGGTCGAGGTCGTGGTGTTATACTAACAACAATCATAAGTCTTCTTGGTTCTTTCGGTAAAGTCACGTAGAAGGGAAGTAATAAAATAATAAAAATAAAACATAACATTAGCATATAAATATGCTAAATGCCTCTTGATATGCATATTCTTTTGTCAAGGCGCTCTTTTCCCCCCTTCCAACCCAGCTTATATATATGCTCCAAGCACGTGTGCTGTTTCATTCAGACGCTGTCACCTCGACAGACCTGGTTTTCACCTGAGGACGGCTGCTTGCGTTGTGGCCGAAACGTCGTGAGAATTGTTTTATTATGCTTTATTGTATTACTTCCATTCTACGTGACTTTACCGAAAGAACCAAGAAGATGAATCCCTGCAGTCACGAAAGCTTTAAATCGAAACAATCATAAGGCTAATTCGGATTATGATTCTCGAGGCGTGCAGTCACGTGGCTTTTCATCACCTGTCATGGAGCAGCCTGTTTCACCACATCACTACCCTCATTTCTTCCTCCACTTCCCAGCGACAGTATAATAAAAAAAAAATTATGTTTCCAAGTAAGGCCCACCGAGCTGCATCGCTCTTTTGGCAGAAGCGACCTGGCTATCACAAATGAAAGGCCAAGAAAGTGGCTGATATCATGTGGACATTTTTTAGCAGCAGCCAAATACTCTAAACGCGTGACGCTGATTGTAAATATGGAGAGAAAACCCGGAGGACGCGGATAAAAATTAATGCGACCACGGGGAGAACATGCACACTCCAAATACTGTATACAGCAGGGCTCGGGATCCAACCCATAACTCCTTCATACCGGGCGAGCGAGTTAACATCTCGCCACCGCGATCTCTCCAGTAGCGGCACGGTGTAAGAACGTTACAACAACAAACAATAGTGCAGAGTACAGGAAGGGGCAAACAAATCACCCACAAACATACGAAAACAACGAAACCATCCCCATCCTACCAGGCGAAGCCCACTGAGGTATTCACTTATTTTTAAATCCTTTATATTAAGTTCGCTTGCTTGCTTGCGTGCTTGCTTACGACCGTGCAAATCTTTCGGTCGTTTTTTAACCCACTTCCCGTGATCCAATCGAGCTGACATTTTCCACACATACTCATTGTGCGTGACAATTAATGTTCGTGAAAAAAAATTCCCAAAATTTTACACTTTTTAGGCAAAAAAAAATATTTTACATATATTCAAATAGAACTCATTCATGGCTTTGGCTGAACGTCACAGTATAAGAGCCCAGAGCGTAACCCCTCCACAGGCTGTGGCGGAGTAGCGCAGTTGGTAGCGCCCTCGTTTCCCATGCCAAAGGTCGCGGGATCGATCCCCGCGTCCTCCACAGGCGAATATATTTTTAAATCCTTTATATTACGTTCGCTGCCACGCATATAAAGGATTTATAGTGAAAAACTTTGTTTTTACGGGTTATACTTATTCACCCACCAGTCCCGTTTGCAGCGCCGTTTCGCGCTCTGTGGGCTCTCTGTCGTGCTATCCGCGCGTCCATTCTCTCCTCTCCTCTGCATTCGTGCGAGGGACAAGCGGATGGATCCCGACATCGCAACAAACGTGTGCTTCACAATTGTCCGCGAGTTTATCTCCCGTCCAAATTGACCCGGGGTAGCATTCTGTCAGAAGCTGCGTCATTCATTCCATCATCTCCGCTCAAACGCGGCTTAAGAAGAGTAACTCTGAATCGGTAGCATATTCATCTTGTTATTCTGTCTTTAGTTTACCGTCTTTCCACCCCGCAACTTCGACTGGCACGGTTGGCTACGAACGGTACGATAGAAGTTCAACATACATCCACTACACTATGCACTAATACTACACTATACACTAATACTACACTATACACTACGCTACCCACTACACTATGCACTACTATACTACATTTTAACTAATTTATTTCGAACTGCTTTTTTGTGTTAAGTTTATTTTCCTTACCCCCGCACCTCTGATTAGCACGGTTGGCTACGTACGATGCAAAATATGTTCAACATACATCCACTACACTATACACTAATACTACACTATACACTACCCTATACACTAATACTTTACTATACACTATGCTACCCACTACACTAAACACTACGCTACCCACTGCACTATATGATACACTAATACTACACTATACACTACACTAATTCTTTACTATACACTACGCTACCCACTACACTACCCACTACACTATACCTACCCACTACACTGTACACTAATACTACACGAGACACTACGCTACCCACTACACGATACACTACACGATACACTACACACATGTTACGTTTCTCGAGGCGCACCATGTCAAGACGTTTGCTTCCCATCAGACACTCCGCAGCCTGCTCCGCAGCCCGACTCCCCGAACGGCCCCCGAGGGGAGTCCCGCTCAGCCGCCGTCATCGTGCGGAGCGTTTCCGTGTTGACACAGCCGCGTCTGCCCTGTGGAGCTCGTGCCGCCACGCGTGCCCCTGTCACCGTGGGGAGCGGTGGCGCAGCGCTGCCGCTACGAACCCGGCGAGCCCGAGTTCGATTACCGCTCACGGGGAACATCAACTCCGGTGAGCATTATCTGAACCGGTTCTGGCCTCCCCCTAGATCGGCTCAGCCTTAGCCGAGTACCCGGTGCGGTGTGCAGGAAACATCGCCACTGGGGAGACAAAGGCGGCCGGGCGCGGTGCTAGCCACCCACCCATCGTGTGCCGTGTCGGCCTTCAAAGGTGCGGCTCGCTTACTTGGTGCAGCTTGCCCCAAGTCTATTTTAGAGCTACACGGGGTATCTTTGTCGTTGCGCTGCGCTACGAACCCGGCGACGCGAGTTCGAGTCTCGCTCCCGGCCGCCAACACCGCCGGTGACGATTATCCGAATCAGTCCTGGGTCTCCCCTAGGTCCACTCGGCCTCAATTAAGTACCCAGTGCCATGTGTGGTCTGTTAAAGGCTCCACGGGGGATCTTTGTCTTTGTGGGACACAACACGCAACGTTAGAACAGAGCGGAGTAGAGGCGAGGCGGGCGATTTAATGACCGCAGCGATATAGAAGAAGACCGTAGCGTCGTGATGATTACAATCAGAGCTTCACACGGTAGCAGGGAGCGGGATCCCCGTGTCCTCACCTCTGAGGCTGCTGCTGCTGGCGACTGAGCTGGTGGTGGTTGTTGTTACTGCTGCTAGTTGAAGTAGTGCTGGTTGTGGCTGGTAGTAGTAGTGGTGGGTAGTAGTAGTGGTGGTTGTTGTTAGTAGTAGTGGTGGTGGTTGTTGTTACTGCTGCTAGTTGAAATAGTGCTGGTTGTGGATGGTAGTAGTAGTGGTGGGTAGTAGTAGTGGTGGTTGATAATAGTGGTGGTGGTTGTTAGTAGTCGTGGTGGTGGTGGTAGTAGTAGTGGTTGGTGGTAGTAGTGGTAATGGTGGTAGTAGTTAGTAGTAGTAGTGGTTGGTGGTGGATGGTGGTTTGTAGTTGTTAGTACTAGTTAGTAGTTGTAGTAGTGGTGGTGGTAGTAGCAGTGGTGGTTGGTAGTCGTGGTGGTTAGTGGTGGTTGTTAGTGGCGGTGGTGGTTGTTGTTGTTGCCCTACAACTTGTAAATCTCCTCAGGCGCGCCGCCTTCGTTCCCGCGCCTCACATCCGGCCAAGAATGGCGGACGACTGCGATGACGTCACCTCCATAACCCACCTGTGTGACGTCATCTCCCCTCCCACCACCTGAGTGACCTCATCGCTGTCGCCGTCGGTGTGTGTGAGCCATATGTTGACGTCATCCCTACAACGCGCGCGAGCAAAGACCCGATGCTACTGGTGACGCCATTTTTCGGCTCCAGAGTGACGTCATCGCGACTGTCGACACAGAGAGAGATGGAGGGGAGTGACATCCCGGGAGGTCATCATCCGAACGCCCCGAGCAACATCTCCCTCCGAGCGCCAGTGACGCAATCGCAACGACAGGAACGCTGAGTGACGTCATCCCGCCAAGACAGCGACAGTGTAAAGATGACGTCACGTCGTTGCAACGACAACATGAGGAATCGGCGTTGCTCGATTGAAATCAATCTCCCTCCTCATCTTGTTGAATGGGCTCGCTGATGTAGGATCGTGAGGTCCACTGAGCAATGTAGATTTTTTTTAGAAGCGACCTGGCCAACGAAGTGGCTTATCAGCGTGGGGAAATGTATAGGAGCCGTCCATAAATGACGTCACGCGATTTTGGACGATTTTTACCCCCCCCCCCTTCGTCACACGGCGTCACAAAAAGTCAGACCCCCCCCCTCAAAAATGACGTCACAAAGCTCTGCCCCCCCCCCCCCCCCAAAATAAAACATGCTTCAAATCGCTTTCAACTATTGTCATTGTAGTGCGTAATTAATGTGGCGCTGCACTCTGATGTCGGAGAAACATTTATTAAAAAGTCTATTTAATTAAGTAGAACGTGTTGTCTATATTTATTTAAAGTTGCGTATTTTGATGTGACGTCACATTTCTCAAACACCCCCCCCCCCCCCATCGTCACACATCGTCACAAATGTCTGACCCTTCCCCCCCTAGGTGTGTGACGTTGTTTATGGACGGTCCCATAGCAGTAGCCAAATACGTTAAACGCGTGATGTTGATTCTAAATGTGGAGGCGAAACCTGGAGAAAAATCCACGCGTCCACTGGGAGACCGTGCAAACTCCAAATAGACAGCAGGCGTCAGGGTCGGGATCGAACCCAGGCCCTCCTCCTCCTTCTGCATATCAGTCGAGGAAGTTAACATCTCCTCGCCACCACGTCAACCCGATTCAAGAGCCGAATGGCTCACAGGGCTATACCCAGAGCCGGCCCAGCCACTAAGCGACCCTTGCAATTGCAAAGGGCCCCGTGGCCAGCAGAGGGCCCCCCTAGAGTCACTGCGAGCTAGTGGGTGAAAAAAATCATACATCAAAGGGGCCTCCAACCAAATTTTGCTTAGGGCCCCCAAAGGTCTAGGGCCGGTTCTGGCTATACCTAATAAATGAACTTGAAACTTGAACTAGCAGCGGAGTGTGTTCATCGCTGCGGTGTCTCCTTCAGTATTTGTGGATCGGGGACATCATTGCGTGGTCGGTTATACTTTGTACTACGCTACGGGTATCTTGTTCTGGATGACCACAGGTAGAGCCACCACGACTGGATCATGTTTTTTTTCCCTTCAATTTGTGGATCAGGTATCCGCATCTGCTGCTGTCATGGGCTTGTGCAGAGGTTGCGGTTTTCAGGATGTAACTTCTTTCGAAATGGTGCTAATCGTAGGTGCGGGGGTAGGACAACAAGCTGAACATAACGACAAGCGGTTCTATAGAAGAAAGAATCTGAGAAAAACGCAGTTCTAAAGGTTATGATGGATGCAAGTAATCATAGCAAATCATTGGGCCACTGCAGCGTCACCTAACCTGTAGGCGCAGGCAGCCTGCAGGCACTGCTCACATGCAGGTGTTCTGTTAATATCGAGTGATCTGACACCAGCGCATCCAAGATTTGTCCAGCTAGGGGCCGTCCATAAATGACGTCACGCGATTTTGGACAATTTTTGGCCCCCACCCCCTTCTTCACACGGCGTCCCAAAAGTCAGACCCCCCCTCAAAGCTCTGCCCCCCCCCCCCAAAATAAAACACGCTTCAAATCGCTTTAAACTATTGTCATTGTAGTGCGTATTTAATGTGGCGCTGCACTCTGATGTTGTAGGAGAAAACATGTATTAAAAAGTATATTTAATTAAGTAGAACGTGTTGTCGATATTTATTTAAAGTTGCGCATTTTGAGGTGACGTCACATTTCTCAACCCCCCCCCCCCCCTCGTCACACATCGTCACAAATGTCTGACCCCCCCCTATGTGCGTGACGTCATTTATGGACGGCCCCTTAATACAATTAGTTACAATCATCATCACGATCCATGGGGCAGATATGTCCGTAGTTGGAGCGCCAAGGTGGTGATTGCCTGGTATACAGGAGGGACGTCGGTTCAATCCCGACCCCTGACGCCTGCTGTCTATTTGGAGTTTGCACGGACTCCCTGTGGACGCGTGGATTTTTCTCCAGGTTTTGCCTCCACATTTAGAATCGACATCCGTTTCGAGTTTTTGGCCACTGCTATAAAATAATGTCCACATGATAAGCCACTTCGTTGAGCTGTCATTTGTGATAGGCTGTGGTCGCTTCTGAAAACAAGCTACAGAGCTCAGTGGGCCTTACCTGGTAACATTTTTAAAAATGCTTTACAGATAGATGGTCCACTGCACATTTCATAATTCGTTGTTTCCACTTTCCTTTCTCTGTCTTGTAGTGCCAATATGCTCAAGTAGCGCGCCACACATTTCTGGCAACCAACCTTTTATGATCTTGTCGTCTCTGTTAGGTCTTCCCTCTCTTTCCCAGTTCCTTACATTTTTAAATCCTTTATTTAAATCCTTTATATTAAGTTCACTTGCTTGCTTGCTTGCGCGCTTACGACCGTGCAAATCTTTCGGTCGTTTTTTAACCCACTTCCCGTGATCCAATCGAGCTGACATTTTGCACACAGACTCGTTGTGCGTGACAATTTATTTTCGTGAAAATGTTTTTCCTAAATTTTACACTTTATAGGAAAAAATAAATTATATTTCATTACCAATTGCTTAATGGTGGTAGGCAATCATCTGACCCATAGGTGGCAGCCATCTCAAGCCAGATGACGAGAGGACTCTAGCCGCCACGCATATTAAGGATTTATAGTGAAAAACTTTGTTTTTACGGGTTCATTTTTATTAAGTTCACTTGCTTGCTTGCTTGCGCGCTTACGACCGTGCAAATCTTTCGGTCGTTTTTTAACCCACTTCCCGTGATCCAATCGAGCTGACATTTTGCACACATACTCATTGTGCGTGACAATTTATCTTCGTGAAATTTTTTTTTGAAAATTTCCCACTTTTTAGGAAAAAAAAATGTCATATTTAATTTAAAATACCAATGTGATAAAAATGAAACTCTTACTCAAGAAAAACAGAAATGAATAATAAAATAAAACCGATGCCACGCATATGAAGGATTTATAGTAAAAAACTTTGTTTTTACGGGTTAATTTTTTCCGAACTACTGCAACAACCACACCACTTTGAATTTGTTTCATGTTGTTGTCCATCCTACACGCACGTTCGTGCACGTTCGTGCGTGTGTCCAACATTGGCGTATCTCGCGTTATGACAGCGTCTAACGCTGTCGCCTCGACAGACCTGGTTTCACCTGAGGACGGCTGCTTGCGTTGTGGCCGAAACGTCGTGAGAATTATTTTATTATGTTTTATTTTTATTATTTTATTACTTCCCTTCTACGTGACTTTACCGAAAGAACCAAGAGGATGAATCCCTGCAGTCACGAAAGCTTTAAATCGAAAAGCAAACACATTCTTTCGCAAATCTGATCTGTAACGGTGATCATTTTACCCGTGTCGTAGTCGTGTCGATCGTACAAGGCGAATGTGGAATGCAATTTGAGAGACTGCTGCTGTGTTGATGCCTTGCCACCAAACTTGGGAACTGATGGATCTATGCAATTTGTACTTAATATACTTTTATGTATATACTGGACGTAATGTGAAAAATAGCTTTATATCTCATCGGATTCCTCCGGTATAAATACGTATTACCTATTCTATGTTTTTTTGTTATGTATTGAAGTTATTTCGATTTTTTTCTGCATATAAATGTCTAAATAATGGGCTACTTTGATGAGCGATCATTTGTGGGCATGTCGATTCTGAAAAACAAGTTCATCCTCGGTGGGCTTTGCCTGGTAGGGTAG
This sequence comes from Lampetra fluviatilis, assembly GCF_964198595.1. NCBI lineage: Eukaryota > Metazoa > Chordata > Hyperoartia > Petromyzontiformes > Petromyzontidae > Lampetra > Lampetra fluviatilis. The sequence continues at coordinate 7,506,740 of NC_136335.1, forward strand.
GGATGGTTTAGGGTTGTATTTGGATGTGTTTGGGTGATTTTGTTACCTTGGATTTTTGCATTAATGTCATGTTTTTGTATTTGTTGTTGTAATGTTCTTACCCTGTGCCTCTCCTGAACTTGTGTGAAAAAGAGCTTTATAGCTCATCGGATTTCTGCAGAATAAATACATATTAATTATTCCATGTATTTTGCATTTATATATTGCAATGTGCTTAACTTTCCCCTATACAGTGCTCTGCACTCCCATTGTTCTGTCTTTGCTGTTGGGACTTTCTGACCATCCCCGCGTGCCTCCTGGACATCTGTGGGGGGGAAAGAGCTTCATAGCTAATCGGATTTCTTCTTCCTGCTGCAGTCTGCACAATCACAGGTCACCGATGCTTCCGGAAATACCAAAAATAAATAATCCATCAACCCGGCTCCAACCGTTGCGCAATCGTTAATCGTTTCTCAACGTCAAGAGCACGTTCGATTCTTTAAAATAACGAGCACATTCGATTCCCACGGTTCCGGATATAGGTTTAGAGGGGGAATCGATACGGCAGGAGTCGTAGAGTAGTGGCGATTAGGTCGGGAATCGATCCTGCCAGTGGACAGGAAGATTCAATGGCGGCTGCGTTGCTTCTTCGCTGCGTGCTGGGCCCGCGACTCTATCGCCTCCACTGCCGCGGCGAGGGATCGGTGAGGTCCACCACCACCCCTCACCGAAGGGGATAGATTGGACCCCCTTGCTTACACCACGGCGTAATCCGCCCGCGTCGGAACTCGAACCGGAGTGGTCACCGCTCTCGGGCAACGCCGCTCCTCACTGGGGGTCCCCCGTACCTTCCCCATCGCTGACCCTGACGCCTTAACCCTCTATCCCAACTCTGACCCTGCCTAGCGCCCAACTCTTAACCCGCAGCCTCCCAGGAGAATCACCACCATAACCAGAGCCTCAGCTGTTTACTACCTCGCCAGGTGTACAGGAGGTCGTGGGTTCGATCCCGACCCTGACGCCTGCTGCTGTATATTTGGAGTTTGCGTATCTCATCATCATCACGGTGGCTAGGAGATGTTAACTACCTCGCCTGGTGTACAGGAGGTCGTGGGTTTGATCCCGACCCTGACGCCTGCTGCTGCTGTATATTTGGAGTTTGCAGTCTCTCTTACCCTTGATCGCGTGGATTTTCTCCGGCTCCTGCACATTTAGAATCGTCACGCATTTAGAGCATTTGGCTGCTGTTATACATTTCCCACGATGACAAGCCTCTTCGTTGAGTTATAATTTATGATAGCTAGTCGCTCTGAAATAGAGCTTTATAGCTAAATGGGGCTTATACCTGGTAAAACATGAATAAGTAATATTAAAAAAAAACTTTTTTTAAAACACGCTTTAAAGACATTCCTGCGGAGGGAGCTGGTAGGAACGTTGGGTTGCTCGGTCAATGGCCAGGGTCAACGGCGGCGTGGTGTATTCCGCCCGACTGTCAGGGCGGGCACAAGCCGGCGTGAGTAGGTTAAACGTTGAGTTTTATAAGGGCACCACGGGGTGACCAGCCCCTCCCCACCCAGCCCCACCCCTCCCACCCAGCCCCTCCCCACTCAGCCCCTCCCCACTCAGCCCCTCCCCACCCTCCCCACCTAGCCCCTCCCCACCCAGCCCCCCCCCTTCCACCCAGCCCCTCCCCACCCAGCCCCACCCAGCCCCCCCTTCCACCCAGCCCCTCCCCACCCAGCCCCTCCCCATTCAGCCCCTCCCTGCACGACGGACGGACGGACACAATAATCCCCTGTGGGCTGGTGTAACCAGGAGGTTCCTACCAGTATGAAATGTACCGTACTAGTAATGGAAGAACTCCACGACTCCAGGAAGTGGCCCTGAAGCTTGCCATAACGTAAGAGACCGTGGTGATTTACAGCCAACGTTAGTTGAGCGTGGACAATTAGACCCAAGGCGAAACATAACATGTAAAAAAGATCGTTTTAAAATGTATGTTTTTATTTTTTATTATAGAATATAGTATTGTCATCAGTATGACATAAGTATACCAAGTTTGTAGTCGATACCACATTGGGAAGTGGGTTAATGTTGAGTTACAAGATTTGAGGATACAACGACAGAGTGAGTTAATAGAGAGCGTGTAGTAGTAATAAATAAAATAGTATGACTCAACCCTCCAGGGGCAGGGAGCTGAAATGGGAACAGCAACTCCAGCGACTTGCCTGTGCTGAAATCCTGCTTGGTGGGGTTACCCAACCCCATCAACAATTCCGGGAGAGTCGATAAAATACAGTACCATTTTGTGGAGAACACAGCACAAGTCTGGAACAGGGTGGTGTCGGCAAACCAAAATAACGAGACATTTTTTATTTTTTTACAATTTTGGTGTAAAACAAAATCAATCCAGTTGATCATCGATTTTCCGGCTGCCTCCAACATCCGGCGATCAGCACCTTTTGCGTGACAATGAAGTTAGCTACGCTTGATATCAGTGTCAATCAAATATATACGGTACATTATACACTGCATACAAACAACTTACTGAAAATACTGCATAACATTTTTTTTACCGCGACTAATAACTTCAGAAATAAAAACAGAAAATATACACCGATCCGGTGACAAGTGCGTTGTGTGATTCGGTGTTCGTATCATTCCGGCGATAGTTAAACACGTGGTCGTGGTGAGACAAGAGCTACCGTACATCAACCCCGTGATGCAGTCATCGAGATTTGAGTGTGTGTAAGTACGGTACAGTAAATACTTTAACGTTTAACAGTAGGATATGTCTCTTTTTATTTATGCCAATTTCATATAGTAAACACATTTAAATCACAAAACACCTATATACAACACCTACAAACAAAATGTTACGCTATGTGCAAAAATAAGCTATTTTAAATCATGGCTAGTGATTATCCGGCGTTTATGAAATCCGGCGCTCCCAAAGCCGCCGGATAATCAATAATCTACTGGAGTAGGCTTTCACGACGAATATCCATAATAGAGGTGGTTTTGTGGTGGGTTAGTGTCAACGTATAAATATGTCGTTACACTTGCCACCATCACCGCTCGACATGGCCAATCAGTAATGTTTGTGTCACGTAAAACAAAACGTGCCAATTTTTTTATGACTTGGTTCAGCACTCACCGGTTGTGTGTTGGAGAGTAATACACATCAACATTTACCATTAGAGTACCCGCCACGTTTCGCCTGGTAATTACAACCAGCCTCATCTTTAGGATGGTGAGAGCAGCAGCAGAAGCACTCCTACGGATCTGGGTGAGAGTCTAGGATGGTCAGTTTAACATGTAGACCTTCGCGACCAATTTCCATAATAGAGTTAATTGGGGTAGATCGCGTAAATATATAAATGTGTCCTTAAACCTGCCACTACTCGACACAGCCAATTCTTAAACTTTGTCACGTAAAAAAAACCTGACACTTAGTTACCTAGTTCAGCACTCACCGGTTTTTGTGTTGGAGAGTACTTTAACGTTTCTCCGGTAATTACAACAACCGGCTTCATGAGCCGGCAACCTATAAAAACCACCATAATAGCTGCATTTTATTTAAAATGTATGTTCTGGCAATATGAATCGCTTAGTATCACTGGCATTTAGAGAGAGAGAGAAGTGATTGCTATTTGTGGGAATCAGAATATGTATTTATACTGGAGTAATCCGATGAGCCATCCATAAATAACGTCACGTGATTTAGGATGATTTTTGACCCCGCCCCCATCCTCACACGGCGTCACAAAAAGTCAGACCCCCCCTCAAATATGACGTCATAAAGCTCTGCCCCCCCCCCCAAAAAAAAATATAAAACATGCTTCAAATCGCTTTCAACTATTGTCATTGTAGTGCGTATTTAATGTGGCGCTGCACTCTGATGTTGTAGGAGAAAACATTTATTTAAAAGTCTATTTAATTAAGTAGAACGTGTTGTCTATTTAAAGTTGCGCATTTTGATGTGACGTCACATTTCTCAAAACCCCCCCCCTTGTCACACATCGTCACAAATGTCTGACCCCCCCTAGGTGCGTGACGTCATTTATGGGCGGCCCTTGAGCTATAAATCTAATTTTCACAGATGTCCAGTCGGGGTGTGTAAGAACGTTACAGCAACAAACAATACAAAAACATGATAGTACAAAGTACAAGAAAGGTAAACAAATCACCCAAACACATACAAATTTAACTAAACCATCCCCACCCTACCAAGCAAAGCCCACTGAGGTATTCATTTATTTTTCAGAAGCGACCTGGCCACAAATGATAGCTCGATTCCCCGCTCATGGCCTTCACAAGCGACGATTGTCTGAATCGGTCTTGGGCCTCGCTTAGGTCGACTCAGCCTCAAATGAGTACCTGGCCACCCACCTACACCCTCGTGTGCCACTGTGCCGAGCTGCTATACGCTAACAGCCCTTTCCCCAGCAGTCTGCTAAGACTACACGGGGGATCTTTGTCTTGTATTACAGGGCCATGACTACCAGCCCAGCGCGCTGGAGCGACGGTCAGACGCACTGCTGCAGTGGGTGAGATGCGCATCATTCACCACACTGCCCTCACCAGCAGCCCTCACCACACCTCACTCACCACAGTCGGCATGACTACCAGCCGAGCGTGCTAGAGCGATGTGTCAGACGACACACATCGCCACACTCACCACCACACTCATTACCACACTCATTACCACACTCATTACCACACTCACCGCCACACTCACCGCCGCACTCACCGCCGCACTCACCGCCGCACTCACCGCCGCACTCACCACCACACTCGATACCACACTCGCTACTACACTCACCACCACACTCACAACCACACTCACCACCGCAAATAACTAGGAACATTACATCACACTCGCCACCACACTAACCCTCGCCACCACCATTACCAAACTCCCAACACTCACCACAATACAAGTCCATGCCAATCACACACTCATCTTGTATACCACTCAACAAATACTACAACCCCACAATCACCTTACCCAGCACCACCTCACTGCAATTCATAGTGCACGACACTTAGACTCACCACACACACTCACCGCACTCATCACGATCACCTTACCACCATCACACCACAGAAAATCAGAGTGCACCACACTCACTCACCACACTCACCACACTCACTACACTCACTCGCAACACTCACCACCACATTCACCAAAAACAATACTCACCACACTCAACACGATAACGTTACCATCACCACACCATTACAAATCATAGTGACCACACTTAGCACACTCAGCACATTTGCCATCACACTCACACTTGCCAAACCACGATCACCTTACTATCACCACAGCACTGCAAATCGGTGCACCTCACTCACTCGCCACACTCGCTCACTCACCATACTTGCCACCACCACATTCACCACACTCACACTTACCACACTCACAAGTTTCTACAACACTCACCACTGACCCTCACCGTGCTCTCCACCGCACTTCCCATGCTCACCACTTTGCGTGGTTGTTACATGGATATGATGGCGATTGTGTGATTGTAGTGTGAGTGGTTGTAGTTGTGGTTGTAGTGGTTGTGGAAGTTGTGGTTATAGTGTTTGCCATTATGGTTGTGGTGATTGATTGTTGTGGTTTTAGAGGTTGTAGGTGAAGTGGTTGTGGTGTCGTAACGGTGATGTTTTGTTTCTAGGCCTCCTGGGCATGGAGTTTTACATTTTACTCCTCTCCCCTCCTCGTGGGCTTCATGTACCGCAGAGGTACCACCACAACCACCACCACCACCACAACCAACACACAGCCACGATGACATCCACCAACACCACCACGACATCCACCAACACCACCACATCCACCAACACCACCACCACCATGACATCCACCACAACCACCACCAAAACCACCATGAAATCCACCACAACCACCACGACATCCACCACAACCACCACACAACCACAATCACCATGACCTCCACCACCAGTAACACCGCCACAACAACCACAACATCCAACACAGTCATACCTCCACCACCACGGCTACCGCCACAATAACCACAACATCCACCACAATCACACCACAACCACTACGACATCCACCACAACCACCACCACAACCAACACGACATCCACCATCACAACCACCCCGAAATTCACCACAACCACAACCCCATGTGTGTCCACGTGGTTCCCCATGTGTCCCAGGTCTCTTACACTGGGACCGCACGGCCTCCTTCACCCAGATCCTGGGCTCCGTCATTCTGCTGCTGCTGGGGGTGACCTGCCTACGTGGTGTGCAGAGCTTAAAACCACAACAACCACAACAACCACAACAAACCCAACAACCACACACAGCTGTATCACTACACAGCCACACTACAGCATAGCTACACAACCACACTGTACAGTAACCACCACAACACAACGACACAACCACTGCATCGCTACAAAAACAAAGACAAACATTCCCTCGTATGGGTGGGTGGCCAGCACCACACCCGGCCGTCTTTTATCTCCCTTTGTGGCGATGTTTACACATCGAGCACCAGATACTAATTTGAGGCCGAGTTCACCTAGGGGAGGCTCAGTACCAGTTCAGGTAATCGTCATTGGTGTTGGCTGTGAGCGGGAATCAAACTTGGGTCGGCGGGTTCGTAGCGCAGCGCACTGACCGATGCACCTACTGCTCCCAACTTCATAACTACACAACATTACACACGCCGTTATAACTACACAACCAACGCAACAACTGGCGAGATGTTAACTACCTCGTCTGGTATGCAGGAGGTCGTCGGTTCCATCCCGACCCTGACACCTGTACATTTGGCCTATACGGTCTGCGTATTCTCGCTCTCTTTCCGTGGTTAGGTGGATTTTTCTCCGGGTCCTCCGATTTTTTCCCCTTCACAATAGAACAACACTCGTTTAGAGTATTTGGCTGCTATACATTGCCACGTGATGATAAGCCACTTCATTGAGCTATCATTTGTGATAGCCAGGTTGCTTCTGAAAAGGAGCTAGAAACTCCGTGGGCCTTCCGTGGTTAATTTTTAAAAAAATAGTTCTAGATACACAAATATATAACTACATCACCAATAACAGACGACTACATAAGCATTACACAAAAACACAGCAGCAGCCGTTGGCTGGATAACGTTTCCAAGTGGTCTGGTAGAAAACACAATCATGACAACAACAACTACAACAATGACCACAGCTACTGCCACACAACAGTGAGCATTCACAACAAGTTCACAACACTCTGACTGCACAGCAAAACAACTACACAACCTGATTACAACAGGAAATGCTACTGTCTGAGTACGTCTGTCTATGTGTGTGTGGTCTTTATAGGTGCTACTTTCTCACAGCATTTACCCTAACAGTCTTGTAAGGCTATACGGGGGATCTTTGTCTTTTTGTTTATGCACACGTGCGAGTGTGCGTGTGTACTTCTGTGTGTGTCTGTGCACCACTAAACGACGGAAAAATATAAACGATGGAATAAATATATATCAAACCAAGCTTGTGGCTGAGGCCCCAGGGGGACAGGCGTCTATCAGGTCTCCTGGCCAAACCCCATTTGGCGTAGCCAGGAGATTGAATCCTTACCCTTGGGGTTCCTCTAGAAACAGCAAAAAGCCACTTCGGGTGGCCATGTGGAATGTTCAAATGCTCACTGCGGAGGAGAAGCTGCCACTCCTGTTGAGAGCTGGATTATTACTGCCTGGATCTCTGGTATTCAGGAGGTACGGTGGACCGGCTCTGGCTCCTGCCACCATGAGGGGTGGACAGTCCTCTACTCGGGGCAGGAGACTGCCAAACAACAGGGAGTGGCTCTTCTGAACAAAAGAAAGTAGGTGGTATGGGAGCGTGGCGGTGAGGTGTGGGAAGTTGTAAGCCCCAGGCTACTTTGGGCTCGCCTTCCCATCAACCAGAGGCAAGGAGTGGTGGTCGTGGATACTTATGCCCCCACTGAAGACGAACATCCGTGGAGGGATGCAGGCAAGGCCGATGAGTCAGTTGCCTTATATGACCTGCTGCAGGTGCTAGCTAAAGTGGCCCCTCGGGATAGTCATCTTAGAAGGTGTGAGTGCCCAGGTTGTTGTGGACTCACCTCCACATCAATGGAAGGTGAGAAATGGTGTTAGTGGTGGTGGCTGCTTATGCACCCACAGAAGATTATCATAAGTGGAGGGATGTAGACAAGGCTGATGAGTCAGATTCCTTCTACGGCCTCCTGTCCCAGGTGCTAGCTAAAGTGTCTCCTATCATCCTGTTGGGTGACTTTAATGCCAAGTTGGTAATGATGCTGGCACCTGGTCTGGAGTGATTGGAAGGCATGGACCAGATCAGCTCAATAACAATGGTAGGAGGCTGCTAGATTTTTGTGCAGCCCATGGGCTTGTAATTTCCAACGCGCTGTTCCGGCATCGGTGCATCCATACAACATCATGGATGCATGTCGGGTCCAAGCAATAACATCTGCTGGACTATATAGTGACGGAACAGCGGATGCGGGCCCATGTCCTTAACACTAGGCCCTACCGTGGAGCTGATCTGTCCACTGACCATCGACTTGTCATCTGTAAGATGCGCCTGCCATTCTTCCACTCCGGTAGTGGGTGTACACCCAGGACTCCATTCAAACCCATAGTGTTTGGCATCGCCCCCCAATCCTCATGTTGAGGGGAAGTGGGCGAGGTTTAGGACTGTGGCTCATGCAGCTGCAATGGTTGCCTTGGGTACATGGTCCAGACCTCCCCAGAGACCCTGGCTGACAGAGGTGTTCAGGCTGGCTGAGAAAAAGTGACAGCCCACTCTCATCGTCTACAGCATCCCATATCAGAGAATGAGGAGGCTTACCGCAGCCTTCGCTCGGAGGTTCGGAGAGCCGTGAGGCACTGCAAGAATTGGGTGGTGGTCGAGGGTTGCTGAGGAGATGGAATCTGCCTCAGAGGCCCGCGATCACAAATCGCTCTTTAATTACATCAAAAAAGTAACTTGCAGTGCCACACCTATTGCCATCGTTAGGGGAAAGAACAGTGAAGGCGATCCATAGTCTAGCGACCAGGAAAGGCACCGGGCAGAGATGATTTCCCAAGTGAAATGCTGAGGGAGGGTAGTGTTTTTGCACATACTGCCCTACATCACATCATAACAACAGTCTGGACCACTGGATGGGTTCCAAAGGACTGTAAGGATTCCCTGGTTGTCTCCCTCTTTAAGAAGGGGGACTGCACAGACTTGAACAACTACAGGAGCATCTTGTTCCTCAGTGTGTCGGGAAAGGTCCTGGCAAGGATTATGCATCATTGCCTTGGCAGACACGCTGAGGAGAGGTTTGCGGAGCCCCAATGTGGTTTCAGGAAAGGGCGGTCCTGCACGGATGCCATATTTTCTGTCCATCTGCTACAGCAGAGGTGTTCTTCGTGCTTTTGGAGTCTCTGATTCTTTGTTCACAATCATTAAGGACCTTCATGATGGTGAGCGGGCCCAGGTAAAACTACGTGGCTGGGAGTCGGAGCCATTCCCTGTACACCTTGGGGTGCGACAAGGATGTCCTTTGGTGCCCACATTATTTAATATCTATTTCAACCACGTAGGTCGTGCAGCCTTCGATGGCTGTAACGGAGCAATTTCTATTTGGTACAGATACAATGGGAGGTTGATCGGTGCGGTCAAGGGATAGCTTCCTATTGCTCAACTATGACTTGTATGCTGATAATCTGGTCATTGCTGCTCACTCAGAGGAGGAGTTGGAGGTGCTGCTTCTAAACCTGGCACGTGCCACTAATCATCAGCCCCACCAAAACTAAGCACCTGCCTGGGTATTTTGTACCATCAGACACTCCACCCCCACAACTCCCAATTGGTGATTTGGCAGTTGTGGAGAGAGTGGAGAGTTTCCCCATACCTGGGCAGTGTGCTCATGATCGGCTCCGGTTTGACAGCAGAGGTCTCCGAATTAGTTGAGTGGCATATTTCCATCGGTTGCGTAACACTGTGTGGGAGCTACCTGGTTTGTCGCTTCACACGAAGCTTTAGGTCTTCTCGGCCACAGTCATGCCCTCCCTTCTCTACACTTGCGAAACGTGGACCCCCCTAATGGAACACATTTGCCGGTTAGAAACATTTAGGCTGGCCTGCCTGCGATCTATCCTGGCATCAACCAGGCTGGATTATGTGAGGAGCTCACAAATCCTTGAAAGATCTGGACATAGTCCCATCGGTGAGCTCCTCCGGAAGGCAAGACTGCGTTGGCTGGGTCATGTAACCCGCATGCCCAGCCACCGCATGCCTAAACAGCTTTTGTTTGGCCGGATAGAGGGGGCTAAATGGGCACGTCACGGGCTCGAGAAGAGATGGAGTGATGTGGTACAAGAGGATGTGGAGCTGAATGGACTTGCCGATGACTGGTGTCAGCGGTGCCAAGATCAGCCTCTGTGGAGGAGGCTCGTGAAGGACGCTACTGGGCAGTTGGAGGCAGTCACCCTCCAACAACAATGGAGGGCAGAGGAGCGACGCTCACAACAACGAGCGGAGCGCCGGGTAGCTAAAGCACAGCAATTTGGCACAGTAGGGGGCACAGGTGGTGCATCGGCCAGTCAGCTCAGTCAGTCGACCTGTGACACTTGGTCTGCTCCGTAACCTCATGCCAGCGGGCATTCGACACTTCACGTGCCTCAACGTGCACATAGGCTGGCACAAGCACCATAGTGATGTCACCGCACTTAGTGGTGAATGGCGGTTGTTGTATGGTGTGAGTGGTGAGGCCGAGGTGAGGCTGAGTATGAGCTGGGGGTTTATAATACTGTGTGTAGCGAGATTGTAGGAGCAAGTGTTGTTAGCGAGTAGCAGCACCTACGAAGGCCGGCATGGCACAAGAGGGTGGTGGGTGGCCAGCACCATACCCGATCACTATTGTCCTACAGTCTGTTAAGATTACACGGGGAATCTTTGTCGCGAGATTAGTGCTTAAGGGACTGGTAACCCCACTGACTTGGCACTTTCTACCAAATACTACGGTGGAAATGCCCAACTCAGCTGATGCTGGAGGCTCCAGGGGTGCAGGCATATTTATGATGCGTTTTTGGTGGAGCCAGACGGAACACCCTACCCCTCTCCCCTCGAGGTTCCTCCAGAAAGGAAACCACTGTGTATAAATGTCTGATATGCGCTCTGTGCAATGCAAGAGGGTCCGGTGGACCATTTCTGACTCTCATTCATGCTGCGGGTGGAAAGTCCTCCACTCTGGACTAGGAAAATAGGGAGTGGCTCTTGTTCTGAACAAGAGAATGAAGGGGGTGTGTGGGAGAGTGAAGGTGAGGGTGTTGGAAGCTGCTATTTGTCCCAGGCTATTGTGGGCTCTCCTCCCCATCAACAGGAGGAGAGGGATGGTGGTAGTGGTGGCGGCTTATATCCCCACTGAAGATGACATCATTGGAGGGATTAAAGTAAGGCCGATGAGCCGGATGCCTTCTATGAACTCTTGTCCCACGTGCCAGCTAAAGTGGCCTCTCGGGATAGAGGTATCCTCTTGGGTGACCTTCAGGCCCGAGTGGGTCGCGATGCAGACAGCCTGGTCTTGAGTGATTGGAAAGCATGGGCGAGATCAGCTCAATAACTACGATAGGAGGGGGAGTTGGAAGGCAATTGCCCACCAGCGACAACGGAGGGCAGAGAAGTGACTCTCACAACAACCGGCAGTGCGCCGGGCAGCTAAAAGTTGGCATGGTTGGTGCATCTGCCAGTCATCTTAGTCAGTCAACCCATGGCACCTGGGTCTGTCCCGTGACCTCCTGCCAGCAGCGAGCCTTCCACACTTTACGTGATGGCCTCAAAGTGCACCTAGCCTGGCGCAAAGCGCCTGGTGACGCCCAGCGCCACCTGGTGGTGAGCGGCAGTTGTCATCTGTGTGTTCAGGTCTTGGTCGGTGGCAGAACCCGGAGTACCTGCAGTTCATCACCGTGCTGGAGCAGACCAAGCAGAGGAATGCCTTCGACAACAAGGTGATGGGCGCTCTCGCTCGCTCATCAAGAAGGGCCGTTGCCCGAATCGTCACCCGTTGTATTTAGTCCGTGTTCTATAACGTGGCGGTCGTGGTTGCCACGTTGGCGAGATGTCAACTACCTCGCCTGGTATACAGGAGGTAGCGGGTTCGATCCTGATCCTGACGCCTGCTTATTATTTTGAGTTTGCGTGTTCTCCCCGTGGTCGCGTGGATTTTACTCCAGGTCCTCCGGTTTTTCCCTTCCACATTTAGAATTAACGTGCATTTAGAGTATTTGGCTGCTATACTTTTCCACATGGTAAGCAGCTTCGTTGAGCCATCATTTGTGGCCAGGTCGCTTCTAAAAAAGAGCTGTAGAGCTCAATGGACCTTAACCTGGTAAAATATTTATTTATAGTTTATGGAAAAAATGGCATTATAATAGGTAATATTGGGTGTAAAGCACAGTCCGCGATAACGCGCGAGATGCCGAACAAAGACTGAGGCACGTGAGTACCATCTAGAAGCATCCAGCAGCATCCCAATGCTTTGTGTGATGATGCTACGCTGAGGTAGCCGTATATTACGACCGCTTATTTCTACTCATGCGGCGTAGTTCGCTCAATCTCGTTATATGTATGTATGTTAAACTTATTTTGCACCGTACGTAGCCAACCGTGCTAATCAGAGGTGTGGGGGAAGGACAACAAACCAAAGACAAAGAGCAGTTGTAAATAAATTAGTTTATCAATTTAGATGATGATTCAAAAGTGCACAGCTCCCAGTGGGTTCCTAATATCGAGAGGAAGAGCGTTCCAGACGGCCGCAGAAGCGCATCTGAAAATGCCGCGCGATGCTGTCTTTGTTCGACGGCTAGCCAGGAGCCACTGTTGCTGCGAGAATGACCGGAGTTTGCGTCATAATGATTTATGCTCCTTGACGAGATCAGCAAAACCTCTTCTTGGTTCTTTCGGTAAAGTCACGTAGAAGGGAAGTAATAAAATAATAAAAACAAAACATAATAAAATATTATATTATATTATTTTATTATGTTTTATTATTATTATTTTATTACTTCCCTTCTACGTGACGTTACCGAAAGAACCAAGAAGATGAATCCCTGCAGTCACGAAAGCTTTAAATCGAGATCAGCAAATATATATTAAATTCGCATCCACGTTATAAAAAAAATGCGTGTTCCCCGTAATACACAGTTGCATTTTAGCAAATTCGCATTGTTGAAAACCACACGCTGGTGTTGCAGCCACATGCCCGTGGGTTTTTGGCGAGCACGTGGAGTTGTGTTGTTTGTGCGCCAATGCAGCAGCGGTAGCAGTGGCAGCATCACCGCATGATACGGCGGAAGCTCCGTTATCCGGCATCCACGGGGATTGGAGGGGGTTGCCGGTTCATCAAATATGCCGGTTTTCTGAGAGTTATCAACTATAAACTAAAAGATTTTTTTTATTTTTCCAGGTAAGGCCCGCTGAGCTATATAGCTCTTTCGGAAGCGACCTGGCCACTAATGATAACTCAACGAAGTGGCTTACGTGGCGGTCGCCCTCCAGCAACAACAACGGAGGGCAGAGGAGGTGTTGACGATGGTGTGTGATGATGGTGACCATTAGGATGATGTTGATGGTATTTTGTAAAACAGTTGTTGAGTGTTGGACCAAAGGGCCCAAAACATCCAGCGACCTGCAACAAACATCACTGTCAGCGTTGTGATGGAAAGCCGTGTGTGTGTCTGATGCTGCAGAAACTGCTGGCGCGCTACGATTTTGAGTTCTCCGCTTGGCCCGTCGACTTCTCCTGGAACGAGGGCAGCGAAAAGTGAGTGGCACGCACACAGAGATTCCCCGTGTAGCCTTCAACAAGCTACACACAGAGCCACACACACGGCTACATACACACAACTACACACAGCTACACAGAGATACACACAGAGCTACATAAAGCTCCACACACGGCTATACACATGGATACACATATAGCGACACAGATACACACAGCTACACACATGGATACACACACAGATACACTGAGATACGCAAGGGTATACAGTAGAACCTCTGGTCACGAATGCTTCTGACCACGACCAAATCGGGTTCAGACCAAATATTTTTTTTTTATCTGGTCACGAACACATACTCGGGTGGCGATCAAACCCGGCCGTGGCCGATTTCCCCTTCCGCGCCATTTTTTTTGTAAGCGCCAAATTTCCTGTTGTGTGTTTACAAACAACAGCGACCCACGTGTGGCCGCTTGCTCAGTCAGTCTCGCTTAGTAATCAGTCTCGGTCAGACGTGCGCTCATTCGCTGTGAACTTAATTTTGTGAGTGTAGTCATACCCCTCCCCCCTCATTCAAGCCGTAATTTAGAGAGCGAAAGCGCTGAGTATGTTAACATGAATTGCTCATACGAATAGTCTCTCTCTCAGAATCGACCGACTGATGTAGCAGACGAAACAATCATCTTGTTGAACGATTATAAACCTTGACACGGCAATGTTAGTTTTTTCTGTTGTTCAAGGTTTTCTCAGTGTTATTCAATGTTTTTACATTTAGTTTACTATTACACTGTGAATTAAATGGCATAATTAACTATTTTTCTGCTAAAAATGTTTAAAAAACTAAATTTATATACAGTGCGGCATGTGGAGGGACATCACGCACGTGACACACATTTCTGGGCTATTATAGTAGTAATTCACTTCCAAGCAGCAATAAGCCTGTAGCTATACGAATGGTTAAAACATTTTATATCTCTCAAATTCGATAGATTCTCGAATTAGTCTTGGGCAGTAGTAACTAGTTTTGCACAGAACTTCAACATTGTAAAAATAAATTGAGTATCCTTTTTGGCACGGTGTGTTCTGCCACTGCTGACATTTGTATTTGGGAGTATTTCATATTTCTTTGGTGTTCTTTTAGTCTCATGCTGATCATTTGTCCTGTCTGCCAAACATCGCATTTGCCACGAGCAATTAACCCGGTACGTGCATTCTGTTGATAGCTTCGGTAATGCATCTTTAGTACCAGATATTCGTTTTTGTATTTCATGTCCTGTGCCAAATCTGACTCGAATGTTTTGTTTTTCAAAAATCTGTCTCGTTTGTCAGTTACTCCTGCAGTGTACGGTATTTTAATATGATGTTGGTGATGTGTTAAGTGTTGTTGGTGATGTTGTTGGCGATGTTGATGTTGGGGGAATCGAACCCTGGCCACCCGGGTTCGATTCCCCCTCACGGCCAACACCAGTGACCATTATCTGAACCGGTCCTGGGCCTCCCCTAGGTCGACTCAGCCTAAAATGAGTACCTGGTGCGATGGGTAAACATCGCCACTGGGGAGACAAAGGTGGCCGGGCGTGGTGTTGGCCACCCACCCCCTCATGTGCTGTGCCGGCCTTTATAGGTGCTCACTAACCGCACTTGCCCCTACAGTCTGTTAAGGCTATTTGGGGGATCTTTGTCCTTGGTGTTGTTGTTGATAATGTTGGTGGCGGTGTTGTTGTTTTTGGTGATGGTGTTGTTGGTGTAGATGATGGTGGAGATGTTGGTGGTAGTGATGTTCATAATAACAGCCTACGTGTTAAACTGGGTAGTGATGTTGTTGGTGATTTTTATGGTGGTGTTGATGGTGGTGATGTTGTTTTTGTTGTTGGTGGTGGTGTTGTTAACGTTGTTAGTGGTGACGTTTTCGGTGGTGACGTTGTTGGTGATGTTATTGGTGTGGGGAGTGGTGGTGTAGCGGTTAGCGCGCTGCGCTTTGAACCTGGCGATCCGAATTCGATTCCCACTCACGGCCACTAACACCAGTGACGATTATCTGAAACAGTCCTGGGCCTACCCTAGGTCGACTCAGCCTCAAATGAGTACCCAATGCGATTTGTAAATATCGCCACTGGGGGAGACAAAAGCGGCCAGGCGTGGTGCTGGCCACCCACCCCCTCGTGTGCCGTGCCGGCCTTCATAGGTGCTCGCTAACAGCACTTGCCCCTACAGTCTGTTAAGGCAATGCGAGGGATCTTTGTTGCGTGTGTGTAGGGGTGCCACGCGTGGGCCCGGGGCTCCACTCCTCAGCTCCGCCGATGCACCGCGTCCACGCGGAGGCCTGGCCTGGATACGCATGCTGCCCTGCCAGATGATCAGGTGACAGTGAGGCCTGTGTGTGTGTGTGTAGCTGTGTATGTCGCTTTGTGTGTAGCTGTGTGTGTAGCTGTGTGTAGGTTTGTGTGTGTAGTTGTATACAGCTACACACACACAGATACACACACGGTGGGCAGGCACCTCCTGTTCCCGGGCTGTGTGTTTGTAGCTGTATGTGTAGCTGTATGTGTAGCTGTGTGTGTGTGTGTGTAGCTGCGCATGTAGCATGTGTGTCTCCTTGTCCTCGTGTGTAGCTACATGCTGGCACACACGTTGGGCCGGCGCCTCGTGTTCCCGGGCTCCGTGTCGCTGCTGCAGAAGATGGTGGCACCCCAGCTGCTGCAGGGACGAGCCAAGCTCATAGAGGAGGTGACTCTCACACGCACACGTGTGCACACAGACACGCACAACAACCGCCATTCGCCACTAAGTGGCGGTGACATCACCATGGCGCTTGTGCCAGGCTATATGCACTTTACGGTCACGTGAAGTGTTGAACACCCTCTGGCAGGAGGTCACGGGATAGACCCAGGCCCATGGGTTGACTGTCAGACTGAGATGACTCGCCACTGCACCACCTGTGCCCCCCTACTATGCTAACTTGCTGTGTTTTAGCCGCTCGGCGCTCCGCATGTTGTTGAGCATCGTTCCTCTGCCCTTCGTTGTTGTTGGAGGGAATCTGCCTCCAACTGCCCAGTAGCGTCCTTCACAAGCCTCCTCTACCAAGGCCAATCTTGACACTGCTGGTACCAGTCATCGGCAAGTCCACTCAGCTCCACGTCCTCCTGTACCACATCACTCCAATTTAATTTTTTTTTACCTACGTGACTTTACCGAAAAAACCTAAGAATATCACTCCATCTCTTCTTTAGCCCATGCCGAGCTCGTTTAGCCCGCTCTACCCGGCCGAACCAAAGCTGTTTAGGTATATGTTGGCTGGGCATGCAGGTTACATGACCCAGCCAACGCAGCCTTGCCTGCCAGAGGAGCTCACCGATGGGAATTTGTCCAGATCTTTTGAGGATTTGTGAGCTCCTCACACAATCCAGCCTGATTAAACCCAGGATGGATCGTAGGCAAGCCATCCTGAATGTTTCTATCCAGCACAGATGTTCCATTAGTGGGGTCCACGTTTCGCAAGCATAGAGAAGGTTGGGCATGACTGTGGCCGAGAAGACCCGAAGCTTCTTGTGGAGTGACAGACCAGGTAATTCCCACACAGCTGACGACAATATAATGCCGCTTGACTGATTCGGAGTGAGACCTCTCCTGTCAAACTGGAGCTGGTCATAAGGGGACACTACCCAGGTATGGAACACTTTCCACTCTCTCCACAACTGCCCCATCACCAATGGCGAGTTGAGGGGGTGGAGTGTTTGATGGCACAAAATACCCAGGCAGGTGCTTAGTTTTGGTGGTGCTGATGGGAAGGCCACATTGCTTAGTGGCATGTTCTTCCTCTTAGTAAGCAGCAATCGCCAGATCATCAGCATATATTACATGGTTGACCAAGAGAGAGCCATCCCTCGACCGTACCCGGGCACCGATCAGCCTCACATTGTCCCCATACCAGATGTAGATTCCACCAGTACAGACATGGAAGGCTTCTCAAACTGTGTGGTCAAAGATGATGTTAAATAATGTGGGAGCCAGAGGACATCCCTATCGCACCGTAAGGTGAACAAGGAATGGCTGTAATTCCCGGCCATGTAGCTTTACCCAGGCCCGCCCACCATCCATGAAGGTCCTTAATGATTGTGAGCATAGAGTCGGGGACTCCAAAAGCATGAAGAACACAACCCACAGCCCAGGTCGGTTCAGATAATCGTCACGGGTGTTGAATGTGAGCGGGAATCGAACTCTGATCACCAGGTTCGTAGCGCTGTGCGCTTACCGCTGCACGACCCCTCCCCCACACACTCACGCACATGTTCACACACACGCACAGACTTGCGCTTGCTGTATTGCAATCCCTCTTGACCGCTGCCCTGTGACCCCACGACCCGGCGTGTGTGTGTTCAGCACCAGGGCCAGCGCGCGTGTCTCCTGGCCCAGGACGGGAATCGCATCGACACGGTGTTCATTGACCGTCGCAGGCAGGGCAGCAATCACGCTCGCACGCTGGTGAGGGCTGCCCCCTCTCACTCACTCACAGGGCAGCAGCCACGCTCACACGCTGGTGAGTGCTGCCCCCTCTCTCTCACTCACAGGGCAGCAGCCACGCTCACACGCTGGTGAGTGCTGCCCCCTATCTCTCACTCACAGGGCAGCAGCCACGCTCACATGCTGGTGAGTGCTGCCCTCCTCTCTCTCACTCACTCACAGGGCAGCAGCCACACTCACTCGCTGGTGAGTGCTGCCCCTTCACTCACTCACAGGGCAGCAGCCACGCTCACACGCTGGTGAGTGCTGCCCCCTCTCACTCACTGACAGGGCAGCAGCCACGCTCACACGCTGGTGAGTGCTGCCCCCTCTCACTCACTCACAGGACAGCAACCACGCTCACACGCTGGTGAGTGCTGCCCCATCTCTCACTCACTCACAGGGCAGCAGCTACACTCGCTGATAAGTGCTGTCCTCCCTCTCACTCACAGGCGGCTGGGCGTGGTGCCGGCCACCCACCCCCTTGTGTGTCACAGTTCCCCCCTTCATAGGCACTGTTACTACTCGCAGCACGTGCCCCAACAGTCAGTTGAAGGTTACACGGGTAATCTTTGTCTCTGCGGGTGTGTGTGTGTGTCTGCTCAGGTCGTCTGCAGCGAAGGGAACGCTGGATTCTACGAGCTGGGAGTCATGGCTACGCCACTGGAAGGTGTTGTAACACGCAGTCGAACAAACGCAGAAGCATGCCAACACAGCAAGATTCCACGGCAATAACTCCACACTGCCAGCACGCACACCGCCCGCACAGCTTCGACACACGGGTGGCCTGCGTTAAACTTGTATTGAGTGTCGAAAAGTCGGACTTGTATCCAGCAAAAAGCTCCGTTGTCCGCCTCGCATAGACAAAGATGCCCCATGTAGCCTTAACACACTGTTGCGGAAAGTGCTGTCTCTATGCTGTGTAAACTCAACATTAGAAAGGCGCCCAGGGTCAGGATTCGAACCTGCACGTCCGCCGCTTGCTGTGCAAGGCCACGAGTGACTCCACTGCGCCCCTCTCCAGAATTGAACAAATCGCAGCAAAAAGCTCCCCGGTTTTATCCGGTACTTTGACCATCCGGAATGTTTCCGTTAACCGGCATCGGTCCCCATAGAGACGGCAAGACACATTTTTCCTTCGCTGTAACCGGAAAAATAAATTCGCAGCCACTCGGAATCTTGCTGTGCCGTGCGCTTCTCCTAGATCCGTCGTTGTTGTCGTTGTTGTTAACGGGAGCTTCAGGAAGCTGGCAGTGTATACGTACAGTATCGTACTACTGTACTCTAAACTGCCCTGCTGCGTTTTCTACAATCAACTTAGAATTCTGTCTACAACTGGCTGGTCAGTACCTGCTGTAAAATAGTTTCTTATTTCTTATATCATAGTTAAAAATGTAGACTTTTTTTCTTTAAAAGTTGTACGTACAGTTTGTTCTCCTATAACACGTGTTTTCATAATGCGAATTTGATACAACTCGATGAATGTACTAAGGAATACGGTTTTTATCATACGAATGCGAATTGTATATAACGCGATTGAGTGCGTGAGTATTAATAAGCAGTTGTACGGCTGCCTCGGCATAGCATCATCACCCAAGGCGGGATGCTGCTGGATGCTTGTTGATGCTACCCACATTCCTTCAGCTTTTATTTTGCTTACGTACGCATCTCACGTGTTATCACGGACGGTGATTTTTTTTCCATAACGTGGTGTAAATATTCTTTGGGTCTTTCTGTAAAGTCACGTAGATAGGTTCAAAGAAAGTAGTCGTTTTTTTGTTGTTTTCTTCGAACCTATTGACGTGACTTTACCAAAAGACGCAAGGAATATGAATTCCTGCAGTCTCGAAAGATTTAATTCAACGTGGTGTACTTCAGGTACACAACTACTACCGTGTAAGACTCTCAGATCACCGGGATATTTGATGAACCGGAACCCTCCATTCCCCATGGATGCCCGGATAACAAACCTTTTGTTCTACTTTTTATTTCATGACGTGCTTACCTTTTTTGGGGTGCCACAGTGGTGAGTTGTTAACGCCTTCGCCTGGTATGCAGGAGGTCATGGGTTCGATCCCGACCCTGACGCCTGCTGCTGTATATTTGGAGTTTGGGTGTCTTTCTCTCCCCATGGTTGCGTGGATTTTTCTCTGGGTCCTCCGTTTTTCCCCTCCACATTTAGAATCAACGTCAATGCGTTTAGAGAGTATTTGGCTACTGCTATAAATTTCCACACGATGATGATAAGCCACTATCATTACGTGTGGCCAGGTCGCTTCTGAAAAAAAAATAGTTTAAGTAGCTTATAGTTTATCTCTGTTTTACACCGCTACTAGACATCTGTGAGAGCTCATCGGATGCCTCCTCCAGTCAAAATAAAGATTCTTGATTCCGATCCGTAAAGATTCTAATCCTGAAACGTAACGGAAACAGTTCAAAACGGCCCTAGGCCAGTAGTGGAAATTAAAATGAAACTAATATTGTACCAGGCAAGGCCCACTGAGTTATATAGCTCTTTTTCAGAAGCGAACTTGCCACATGTAATAACAGCTCAACGAAGCGGCTTACCACGTGGAAAAGTATAGCAGCCAAATACTCTAAATGCACGTTAATTCTCAATGTGGAAGGGAAAAACCGGATTACCTGGAGTAAAATCCACACGCCCACGGGGAGAGAGAGAGACAAGAGAACACTCAGACTCCAAATAGGGCCGGGCCCGAACCCACGACCTCCTGTATACCAGGCGAGGGAGTTAACATCTCTGAGCCACCGTGGCGCCCCCACTTTCATTCATACGGCAGGGACGAGTCATCCTGTAGCAACAAAACCGCTGCTGTTGGTGTTGGTGTCAGCCCATGTGGAGGATCCCCTCTTTGTTTTGCAGCCGGATACTCCGTGCTGGGGTGGAACCACCCCGGATTCGCAGGCAGCACGGTGAGCCGAGCAGTCCCCCTGAACTCCCACCCCTCTTGACTCCACACACCCCTCTGTCCCCTTTTCCCGTCTCAGCATCCTCGTAGTAGTGATGGTGGTGGCGGCGGTGGTGGCGGTGGTGGTGGCGGTGATGGTGGGTGTGCTAATGTAGATGGTGGGGAGCGCTGGCGTAGTGATTAGCGCGCTGCGCTATGAACCCGGCGACCCAGGTTTTATTCTCGCTCAAGGCCAACATCAGTGACGAATATCTGAACTGGGCCCGGGCTTCCCCCAGATCGATGCAGCCAGAAATGAGCACCTGGTGCGATGTGTAAACATCGTCACTTGGGAGACAAAGGCGGCCGGGTGTGGTGTTGGCCACCCTCCCTCTCGCGTGTCCTGCCGGCCTTCATAGGTGTCGTTAGTGATACTCACTAACAGGACTGTTACAGGCTATACGGGGGATATTTGTCGTTGGTGGTGTTGGTGGTGGTGGCGGCGATGGTGTTGGTGGTGGTGTTGGTGGTGGTGTTGGTACTGGTGGTGGTGCTGGTGGTGGTGTTGGTGGTGATGGTGGTTTTAGGGGTGTTAGTGGTGCTCCTGGTGGTGGGTGCTGTTGGTGGTGGTGCTGCTGGTGTTGTTGGTGGTGGTGATGATGTTGGTGGTAGTGATGATGATGATGGTGGCGGCGGCGGCGGTGGCCGTGGTGGTGACGGTGGTGTGGGTGCTGCTGTTGGTGTTGCTGCTGGCGGTAGCGGTGGTGTTGGTGGCGGTGGTGTTAGCGGTGGTGTTAGCGGTGCTGGTGGTGGTGTTAGTGGTGCTGGTGGTGGTGTCAGTGGCGGTTGTGTTAGTGGCGCTGGTAGTCCTAGTGGTGTTGCTGGCCTGGCACAGGGGCCGTGGGGATGTCACCGTCACTTAGTGGCGAATGGCGGGTATTGGTATTGGTGGTGTTGCTGGCGGTAATGATAGTGGCGTTAGTGGTGCTGGTGGTGTTGGTGGCGGTGTTGATTGTGGTGTTAGTGGTTCTGGTGGTGTTAGTGCTGGTGGTGATGGTCTCATGCGGTGGTGTTGCCACGTGGCGCGGTGTAGGGCGTTCCGTTCCCGCAGGCCGAAGCCAACGCAATGGACGTGGTGATGCAGTACGCGACGGAGCGCCTCGGCTTCCAGCCAACACAGATCGTACTCTACGCCTGGTCCATCGGAGGCTTCCCTGGTCAGCACACAGACGCACATACGCACAGACACATACACACAGACCGACAAAGATTCCCCGTATAGCCTTAACAGACTTGTGGGGCAAGTGCTAGCGAAGGCTGGCGCGGCACACGAGAGGGGGTAGGTGGCCAGCACCACGCCCGGCCGCCTTTGTCTCCCCAGAGGCAATATTTTTGCACATTGCATCAGGTACTCATTTGAGGCTGAATCGATCTAGAGGAGGCCCAGGAACCGGTTCAGATAATCGTCACTCGTGTTGGCCTTGAGCGGGAATCGATCTCGGGTCCCCAGGTTCGTTGCGCAGCGCGCAAACCGCTACACTACCTCTCCCTGGTCAGCACAGACACGCACACACAGACATGTACACAAAGACACACAGACACACAAACACACAGACACACATACCAATACTAATACAGTAAGTCCCTAGTTTGCGGAAGACCCGACTTACGGAAATCCAACCTTACGGAAATGCTCCCATGAATCCTGAAATGTCAATTTGCGGAAATGTTTGGATTAGTTATGGAAGTGAAAATCGTGCAGTGCGGTGAGGAATACCGCGCAGCGAAGCGTAAGGCGGGCCAGCATCTTTCCCAATGCGGTGGTGTATAGCCACTCTGCATTGCATAATTTTTTGTTTTCTACGCTTATAATTACATTTTTTTCCCATATTTTTATTGCTATTTTTCTTAATTTTAAGTTTATTTCATTAGTTATTCACTTTATGTACTTTATTTGACACTTCGATTGCTTATGGTCTCAGCTAACAGAGATTGGAGAAGTCTAGGCCTAGCCTAATGCACAGTAAACAAACATTCGGAAGCGACTGCTTTCTGTTAACAGTTAATATAAAAATGTTTTGTGGTATTCATAAACCATTTGATACAGTACATGTTCCATTAGTTTAATTATGGGTAGTGTTAGGGTGATATTCGATTAAATTAAATAATCGTAGGAAGTGCAGAGCGTATAGTACAGTGATACGATACAGTACGAGATAGCAACAGCGCAATATGGTACTGAGAGAAAGCCAACGAGTAACTGGGTAGGGGAGGCACAAATATTTCTGGCTATGAGATTTCATCTTGATTTTGGGGGAAAAATTGTTCAATGTCCTACATACGGAAAATTCGGGTTACGGATCGTTCTCGGGAACCCGCAACACTGCCGTAGCTTGGGGACTACCTGTGACGTCACCACGACGCCTGTGCCAGGCCAGGTGCGCTTTGAGGCCATGTGAAGTGTCGAAGGCTTGCTGACAGAAGGTCACGGGACAGACGCGGGTTCCGTGGGTTCGCTGACTGAGATGACTGGCAGATGCACCAGCTGTACACTCTTTTGTGCCAACTTTTTGTATTTTAAGCCACCCGACGCACAGACAGACAGACAGACACACACACAGACAGACACACACAGACAAAGATCCCCCAGTACAGTCATAGTACCTTTATTAATGTTATTTTAATCCGTTCCACGAAACCTGCCATTTACCAAATTGACTGTTAATTGAATATATGCACACACATAAGCACACAGAAGCACACATAAGCACACAGAAGCACACACAAGCATACAGATGCACACACACAAGCATACAGAAGCACACACACAAGCACACACACAACCACACAGACGCGCACACATACACACACAGACGCACACATACGCACACACACTCACAAGCAAACATAAGCACACACAAGTACACATACTCACACAGACACGCGCACACGTATGTATAGACACAGACGCGCACAAATGCCGTGCCAGCCTTCGTAGGCGCCGCAGCTCGCTGCTGAAGGCTCCACGGGGGATCTTTGTCTTTGCTGTGCCCACCACCACCCCCCTCTCCTCTGCAGCCACCTGGGCAGCCATGTCTTACCCAGAAGTCAGTGGGCTTGTGCTGGATGCCTCGTTTGATGACATCGTGCCCCTGGCCACCAAGGTCATGCCCAGCAGCTGGGGTGAGTCTCCGCACCTCACAACACCTCGTCACACCTCGTCACACCTCGTCACAGCTCCCAGTACCTCGTCACACCTCTCAGTACCTCATCACACCACGTCACACCTCGTCACAGCTCCCAGTACCTCGTCACACCTCGTCACACCTCGTGACAACCTCGTCACACCTCACAGTACCTCATCACACCACGTCACACCTCGTCACAGCTCCCAGTACCTCGTCACACCTCGTCACACCTCGTGACAACCTCGTCACACCTCACAGTACCTCATCACACCACGTCACACCTCGTCACACCTCACAGTACCTCGTCACACCTCGTCACACCTTGTCACAGCTCGTCACACCTCGTCACAGCTCCCAGTACCTCGTCACACCTCGTCACACCTCGTCACACCTCACAGTACCTCATCACACCACGTCACACCTCGTCACACCTCACAGTACCTCGTCACACCTCGTCACACCTTGTCACAGCTCGTCACACCTCGTCACACCTCACAGTACCTCGTCACACCTCGTCACACCTCGTCACAGCTCCCAGTACCTCGTCACAGCTCCCAGTACCTCGTCACACCTCGTCACACCTCCCAGTACCTCGTCACACCTCGTCACACCTCGTCACAGCTCTCAGTACCTCGTCACAGCTCCCAGTACCTCGTCACACCTCGTCACAGCTCCCAGTACCTCGTCACAGCTCACAGTACCTCGTCACACCTCGTCACAGCTCCCAGTACCTCGTCACACCTCGTCACAGCTCCCAGTACCTCGTCACACCTCGTCGCATCTCGTCACAGCTCACAGTACCTCGTCTGATATTTGCTTACCTCATCGCACCTTTAAAAAATAAAAGCATCTCTTACCGCATCTACTCACATCCACTGTTACGTCATGACCTGTGTGTGGGTGTTAGTGTGTGAGTGTGTGAATGTGTGGGTGTTAGTGTGTGAGTGTGTGAATGTGTGGGTATTAGTGTGTGAGTGTGTGAATGTGTGGGTGTTAGTGTGAGTGAATGTGTGGGTGTTAGTGTGTGAGCGTGTGTGGGTTTGAGTGTGTGAATGTGAGTGTGTGAGTGTGAGCGTGTGTGGGTGAATGTGGGTGAGAGTGTGTGGGTGTGAGTGTGTGAATGTGAGCGTGTGAGTGTGAGCATGTGTGGGTGAGAGTGTGTGTGAGCGTGTGTGGGTGTGAGTGTGAGCGTGTGTGTGTGAATATGGGTGTTAGTGTGTGAGTCTGAGCGTGTGTGGGTGTGTGAGTGTATGTGTATGAGTGTGAGCGTGTGTGGGTGAATGTGTGAGTGTGAGCGTGTGTAGGTGTTAGTGTGTGAATGTGTAGGTGTTAGTGTGTGAGCGTGTGTGGGTGTGGGTGTGTGAATGTGAGCATGTGTGTGTGAGCGTGTGTGGGTGTGAGCGTGTGTGGGTGTGAGTGGGTGTGAGCGTGTGTGGGCGTGAGTGTCATTGTGAGCGTGTGTTGGTGTTAGTGTGTGTGTAGGTGTGAGTGTGAGCAGGTGTGGGTGTTAGTGTGTGAACGTGTGTGGGTGTGAGTGTGTGTGGGTGTGAGTGTGTGAATGTGAGCGTGTGTGGGTGTTAGTGTGTGATTGTGAGCGTGTGTGAATGTGAGCGTGTGTGTGAGCGTGAGCGTGTGTGGGTGAATGTGGGTGAGAGTGTGTGTGAGCATGTGTGAGTGTGAGCGTGTGTGGGTGTGAGTGTGAGCGTGTGTGTGTGAATGTGGGTGTTAGTGTGTGAGTGTGAGCGTGTGTGGGTGTGAGTGTGTGAGTGTGAGCGTGTGTGGGTGAATGTGTAAAGGTGTGAGCGTGAGCGTGTGTAGGTGTTAGTGTGTGAATGTATAGGTGTTAGTGTGTGAGCGTGTGTGGGTGTGTGAATGTGAGCATGTGTGTGTGAGTGTGAGCGTGTGTGGGTGAATGTGGGCGAGTGTGAGCGTGTGTGGGTGTGAGTGTGTGAGCGTGTGTGTGTGTGAGCGTGTGTGGGTGAATGTGTGAGTGTGAGCGTGAGCGTGTGTAGGTGTTAGTGTGTGAATGTGTAGGTGTTAGTGTGTGAGCGTGTGTGGGTGTGTGAATGTGAGCATGTGTGTGTGAGCGTGTGTGGGTGAATGTGGGTGAGTGTGAGTGTGAGCTTGTGTGGGTGTAAGTGTGTGAGTGTGAGCGTGTGTGTGTGAGTCTGAGCGTGTGTGGGTGTGAGTGTGTGAATGTGAGCGTGTGAGTGTGAGCATGTGTGGGTGAATGTGGGTGAGAGTGTGTGTGAGCGTGTGTGAGCGTGAGTGTGAGCGTGTGTGTGTGAATGTGGGTGTTAGTGTGTGAGTGTGAGCGTGTGTGGGTGTTAGTGTGTGAGTATGAGTGTGTGAATGTGAGCGTGTTATTGTGTGATTGTGAGCGAGTGTGTGTGGGGAGCAGGTTCGATTCCCGCTCCCGGCCAAAACCAGTGACGATTATCTGAACTGGTCCTGGGCCTCCTCTAGGTCGACTCAGCCTCAAATGAGTACCTGATGCAATGTGTAAACACCGACGCTCGGGAGACAAAGTCGGCCGGGCGTGGTGCTGGCCACCCATCCCCTCGTGTGCTGTGCCGACCTTCATAGGTGCTACTCGCTAACAGCACTTGCCCCAACAGTCGGAAGTCTGCCCACTTCAGCATTTGTTTCTTGCTGTGGTTGTCCCACCTGATGACGGACGCTTGTGTTGCGCCCGAAACGTCGTGATTTATTATTTTATTTCTATTATTATTCTTTTATTAATATTATTTCTTTTTACCTACGTGACTTTACCGAAAAAACCTAAGAGTATGAATCCTTGCAGTCACGAAAGCTTCAAATCTAGAATGTATGTGTACCCCTGTGTTGGTGTAAGTGATTATTGGTGGTGGTGTTGCTGCTGCGTGTGTGCGTCCGTGCGTGTGCCAGGCTCGTTGGTGGTGCGCACCGTCCGTGACTACCTGAACCTCAACAACGCAGATCAGCTGTGCAGGTAGCCATGTCCCTATCACACCGTGGCTCTCGTGCAGCCGTTGAGCGACAGCGGCAGGCAGGGCTGTGCATGCTCTACACACGAGCAAGCTGTTGTGTTCTTAGCATGAACAGCTTGACAGCCGTAGTAGCATGTGTGGACGTGTGCCGTTGCCGGCCTTCATAGGTGCTACTCGCAAACAGCACTTGCCCCCAACAGTGTTAAGGCTCTACGGGGGGTCTTTGTGTTTGTGTTTTTGCACGTGTGTACACGTCTGTGCACGTGTGTGCACGTGTGTTATGTGTATATACACACACACTCACGGACATACACACATACTTATACGAAGACACATACACACGTGTGCACATGTACATACGCGCACGACCGTACACACGTATGTATGTATGTACGTACGTGTGTGTACACGTTCATATGTTATTCTCTCACATTAACATAGCCACTTCTGTGCCCTCGTCGAGAAGGCCGCTCTCCTTGTATCTTACAGTTACATGCTAATTTCTCACATTAACATCACTAGCCCCAGCCACTTCTTTATGACCGTTGGGCTACACCCATTTCAAACCTTTCAAAACAGTCTACCTCAGCAGCAGACCACGCTTTCCCACCTGATGATGGACACTTGTGTTGCGCCCGAAACGTCGTGATTTATTTAATTTTATACCTACGTGACTTCACCGAAAGAACCAAAGAGTATGTTCATATGTGTATGTATGTGTAGATGTGTATGTATGTGTAGATGTGTATGTATGTGTAGATGTGTATGTATGTGTAGATGTGTATGTATGTGTAGATGTGTATGTATGTGTAGATGTGTATGTATGTGTAGATGTGTATGTATGTGTAGATGTGTATGTATGTGTATATGTGTATGTATGTGTATATGTGCGTTGCGAACCCGGCGACATGAGTTCAGTTCCCCCTCACGGCCAACACCGGCGATGATTATCTGAACTGATCCTGGGCCTCCTGGGCCTCCCCTCGGTCAACTCAGCCTTGCTGACAACACTTGCCCTTGTCTCTATGTTGTCTTTGCCTTCGCCGTATTGGGACATGTCCCCACATGACCCCGGGTGTCCCCGCGTGTCCCCAGGTACCCGGGCCCCGTGATTCTCATTCGGAGAACGCGTGACGAGATCATCTCCACCACGTGAGTGACTTCCTCACGCTCACCGCACTGACTCTCGCCACAATCACCTCTCGCTCACCCCCACATCTCACTCACCCCCACCTCTCACTCACCCTCACCTCACACTCACCTCTCACTCACCCTCACCTCTCACTCACCCCCACATCTCTTTCTGCGTAAAGGTCCTGAGCGACTAGTTAACAATCGCGTCATTCGAGCTGTTGCTGCTGCTTGTAAAAATAAGGAAGCGGCATGCAGTGGCTCACGATCGCTGTCATCTATTGACCGCTGTTGGAAATCTTTTGCCAGCTTTCTGGTCTGATAGGCTGCGTGGATCAACTTTGCTACATCACCTGTGGTGACCTGAACTGTCCCGGACCGTGCCGGTTCTCGTGGCAAAATCAACGGAGATCTCGCACCGAGATTATCGTACAATCACAGTTTAACCCCGCAGCAACGTTAGCTGTGCGGCATGTCGCTCGGGAAATATACCGGATCACGCTTATTCTGTAACCATGACCTACGTTGTTAATGAAGACGTAGGGTATTGCAGATCGCAGCCTCTTGACGTGTGAAGTGGCAATAACCATTACAGTCGTCTGGCATATTACGTGCGTTTACGTAACGCGATTTAAGAAACGGCGCGTTAGATTAACTGACACTTATTTTTGTTACGCGCACACTATTATTGAAATAACGCGCTCCAGCGCGTTGGTTCACGGTGTTACGGAATGTGCTGCGAGCTCATCCGTTAGTCGGGGCAGCAAAGTTGAACAGCTCTGCTGCCTGAGGTGCAGCAGCAGTACGGCAACCACCACAAGCGCGGGCAGCATCAGCGTCTCCTTCTCGCTCGCCATTCTGAAGATCTTGTCCGTTTGAACTTTGTCTTGTGCACACATTTGCCTACCAATGTCTGGTAAGGTTCTCACTGCGTAAAATACCTTTGTGTTTGACTTTATTTTTGTATTTTGTTTCTTTAAATAGGCTGCTACTATCTGTAATACGCATATGCTAGTATAAATATAATATATGTTACTCTAACCAGTGAAATATGTAAACGTAAGAATGAGGTTCGATAGCGTGCTCTCCCTAACCTCAACCACTTCCTTTATTTCTTATGGGAAAATGTTTTCTTAATTAAGGCTATTACGAGTTATGCGCCGTTTTTCAAGAACACAACCCCCGCTTAAAACGAGAGGTAGCCGTACTCGCCCACCCTTCACAACGATATCGTGCAGAGGCTGGAAACGACCGGACCACGATGCTTTCCGTCAGAAGTTCCGGTCATCATCGGCATGTCGAAAACCTGCATCCAACGGTCGATTCGTTTGCAGCTCAATGAGCAAATGGCATCGCCGCTGTTCTTGATGGACACGTGCCTCATCCGAACAACAAGCGCGAAGAAAAGGGGAAAGTGCGCAGAAACCGGCTGTCACCGGAGTCGATGGCTGCGAAGCAGACATGGGGAGGAGGCTGGGAGCGTCTTTGGAAGAAAACTGGTTTTGAAACTGTCCAAAAACTCGCTTGCAGAGCTGCCTGCAGATCTGCCAACCGACTCATTATTGAGTCTCGCAGATCGTTCTATGCTCTGCAAGTCAATGAGTCGGCTCACAACCCCAGTGCTCTGTGGTGCGTCGTGAAAGTTCTGCTGCACTCCAACCACCCATCAACTAGTCAACTGATCTGTGCATAGCACTTGACACGTTTTTTTTCCAATAAAATAGTAACGATCAATACGGCAGTTTCTAACTTGAAGGCATCACATTCTCATGGTCTGATCAACCTGGAGTTTGATCAACCTGG
This sequence comes from Lampetra fluviatilis, assembly GCF_964198595.1. Lineage (NCBI taxonomy): Eukaryota > Metazoa > Chordata > Hyperoartia > Petromyzontiformes > Petromyzontidae > Lampetra > Lampetra fluviatilis. Next base: position 7,536,994 of record NC_136335.1, read on the forward strand.
AACCAATGCAAAACTCGAGACCCTGATACCAACTTCGGTGGCAGAGGTGTCTGTTCATCGCACGGCTGCCAAATAAGACATCATCACTCGACTACATCGATTCTCAAATCATGCTCGGACGTGCTTGCGTCGCCGATTGTCCACCTGGCAAATATTTTATTCAGTGAGGGGCTGTTTCCCACACTGGTTCAAAATGGTGCAGGTAATACCACGGCTACCTCGCAAACTATCGCCCGATCTCAAACCTGAGTACGATTTCAAAGGTCATAGAGCGCCTGTGTCTGAAGCGGTTACTTCCATACGTCGCTGCGATGGGCAGATTCAACCCATTGCAGTCGGCGTACTGGAAGTTCACGCCACTGAGACAGCTCTACTAAAGACCACTGATGACATCTGCAAGATTATGGATGACCGGTGCACCACAGCGTTGATTGGCCCACGACACCATCGACCATGAAATACTCATCAGGCAGCCGAGGTCAAGGTTCGGTGTATCGGGTACGGCACTGTGGTGGGTTGAGTCATGCCTACGTGGTCGATCACAGTTCGGCAAGCTGGGCAATAAACAGTCATCGCCTACGCCGTGCCTAGTTGGAGTGCCACAGGGTTCCATCCTCGGGCCATTCCTGTTTTCAACAAACGTCTCTCCGATCGCCCATGTCATCTCATCGCATGACATCAAGTGCCATCAATATGCTGATGATACAAACTTGTACACCACGGTGAAGTCAAAGTTAGATATATAGAGCCTCGGTAACCTCGAATATTACACGCGACCGGTGCACGTGCGGTTTACACGAAAGGTTTCCAGGCATGCTGCTCGCCAACAGCACTTTGCCCCAACATTCTCTTTTAGCGATTCTGCAATCTATGTGTGTGTCTGAATGTGTAGTGGGGAATGGTAGTGTAGCTGTTAGCGTGCTGCGCTGCGAACCCGGCGACCCACGGCCGGGTGTGGTGCTGGCCACCGCACATTGCCGGCCTTCATGGGTGCTGCTCGCCAACAGCACTTGCCCGGACAGTCCGTCAAGGCTACACGGGGGATCTTTGTCTTTTGGTGGCGCAGTGATGAGCGCACTCCACTACGAACCCAGCAACTTGAGTTCGATTCCAGCACACGCCCAACACCGGTGACGATTATCTGAATCGGTCCTGGGCCTCCCCTAGGTCGACTCGGCCTCAAAAAAGAGTACCTGGTGCGGTGTGTAGTAAACATCGCCATTGGGGAGACAAAGGTGGCCGGGCATGGTGCTGCTGGCCACCCACCCCCTCGTGTGCCGTGACGACCTTCGTAGATGCTCGTTAACAGCACTTGGCCAGAGGTGCTCGCTAACAGCACCTGCCCCAACAATCTGTTCAGGCTATACGGGGGACATTTGTCTTTGTGAATGTGTATGTATCTTCCAGTTTGTTTAGGTCTGTGTGTGTTTGTATACGTGTGCATCAGTGCGTGGCTAATTGTGTGTGCATGCATGTGTAAGATTGTGTGTTTAAATGTGCGTCCGTGCAATTGTCCGTGTGTGGGCCTGTGCGTGTGTGTGTCATCGGCCTATGTAGAGGAGGAGGCTCATGAAGGATGCTGCTGGGCAGTTGGAGGCAGTCACCCTCCAGCAACAGCGGAAGGCAGAGGAGCGATGCTCACAACAACGAGCAGAGCACCAGGCGGATAAAACACAAAGTTGGCAAAGTAGGCACTGGCGGAGCCAGTGGGGTGTGGGGTGGCACGTGCCCCCTCAATGATCCGATCGAAATCGTCACCGGTGGTGGCCGTGAGCGGGAATCGAACTCAGGTCGCCGGGTTCGTAGTGCAGCGTAGCGCTACCCGCTACACTACAATGCGTTACGCTTCCACATGACAGATGTGACGTCACAGCTCACTTGCCGTGCAAAAAAATATGCATTATTGAGCTCCCCCCCCAAAAAAAACACAAAAGTGTATTTTTATCATTTTTGCCTGGTGTACAGTGGAAAATTTCAAGTTTGTTGCATGTCGGGAAGTACGCTAAACATTTTGAACAGACACACATAATCACAAATTACCCTTTTATATATATAGAGATAAATCGGCATTTTACAACCCCAACTGCCACTGTGTAGCATATTATTACGTGCCAGGGACTCTATGAGATGATAGGACAATAGCCTGAGTCCATAATTGGCAATAAGTAACGGCAAAGCGGTTATAAGCGACTCAGAATTGTGCGCAGTTGCGTTTACAGCACACGACTTCCCTGAAGGCAAATACCTTCAGCGAGCGCAATGCCGATCACACACGGTTCGAATTTGACCCTCGATCGATGGCTGAGCCATCGCCGCACACTTGTCGAATAAAAAGCAAGGGGCAAGTCCTTACTTACTCACAACTCCTATCATTTGTCATTGCTGGAGGGGTTGCCCCCCCTACCTGAAAATCCTTTCTCCGCCATTGACAGTAGGGGGCACAGGTGGTGCATCAGCCAGTCATCTCAGTCAGTCAACCCATGGCACCTGGGGGTCTATCCTGTTAACTGATAGTGGGACTTTGACACTTCACGTGGCCTCAAAGTGCACAAAACTTGGCACAGGTGCCGTGGTGACATCACCGCCACTTAATGGTGAATAGCGGAGCGGTAGTGTAGCGGCTAGTATGCTCCGCTACGAACCCGGCGACCCGAATTCGATTCTCGCTCATGGCCAGCACAAGTGACGATTTTTTTAATCAGTCCTGGGTCTCCCTTAGGTTGACTCGGCCTTAATTAAGTACCCAGTGCGATGTCTAGTAAACGTCGCCACAAAGGGAGACAAAGGTGGCCAGGCGTGGTGCTGGCCACACCACCCCCTCGTGTGGCGTGTCAATCTTCATAGGTGCTGCTCGCTAACTGCACTTGCCCCAACATCCTGGTAAAGGCTATATGGGCGATCTTTGTTTTTGCGGCTTTTAAAATGAATTGGGGCTCATCTCCCATTCTCAGTCTTGAATCATTGGTGGAAATTCCACATCCCTATGGCGGGGACAAGTCTATCCATAGGACAACTGCTGTTTGATCTGCCGCAAAGTGGTACCCATTTTATCAACGCCAAAAGGATGATGGGGCGGAGCCAAACCTCAACCTGCATTTGAACTCGCGACATTCTCATTGCGAGCCGCTCACTTTGCAACTGGGTGGCCGCGCGTGCGTGAGGGGTCACCCGCACCGGTGACGATTATCTGAAACGGTCCTGGGCCCTCCCCTAGGTCGACTCGGCCTCATGTTGAGTACCTGGTGCGGTGTGTAGTAAACATCGCCACTGGGGAGACAAAGGCGGTTGGGCGTGGTGCTGGCCACCCACCCTCTTGTGTGCCAAAGTGCCGGCCTTCATAGGTTCTACTCGCTAACAGCACTTGTCCCAACAGTCTGTTAAGGCTACACGGGGGATCGTTGTCTTTAGTACGTACAGTGTAGGTTACGCGCCACTGCCCGTCCATTCATGTGCAAAGCAGTGTGGCATTCTCACGTGAACAGCCGCCAATGCATTCCTTCCCCCACCGCCTTCGCAACCACCACCTCCCAGAGGCTGCCTGGTCTATAACTGATTACCTACAACACCCCCTCTGGGGGAACCACCGGCCACGCCACGCAGCTGCGGTTCGATTCCCGCCTGGGGGGAGGTTTGCGCTCGCCCTCCTGTTCTGCGGGAATGTGTGCGAGGGGGCGAGCAGTGGGTGGGGTGCTGGGAGTGATGGCGCAGCGATTAGCGCACTGCTGCTCCAAACCACTCTCTATGTTGACTCAGCCTTAGAGTATGGTGTTTAAACAGCACTGGGGAGACAAAGGCGGCTGGGTATGGTGCTGGCCACCCCACCCCCTTGGTTGCTGTGCCGGCCTTAATAGGTGCTCGCTAACAGCACTTTCCCCAACAGCCTGTTGAAGGTTACATGGGTGACCTTTGTCTGAGTGACAGTGAGTGGAGGTTGCATGTTCTCTGCTCCTGTTTTACAGAGTGAGTGAGTGGAGGTTGTATGTCTCTGCCCCTGTTCTACAGAGTGAGTGAGTGGAGTGTGTGTGATCTCCCCCTGTTCTACAGAGTGAGTGAGTGGAGGTTGTATGTCTCTGCTCCTGTTCTACAGAGCTACAGAGTGAGTGAGTGGAGGTTGCATGTTCTCTGCTCCTGTTCTACAGAGTGAGTGAGTGGAGGTTGTATGTTCTCTGCCCCTGTTCTACAGAGTGAGTGAGTGGAGGTTGTATGTCTCTGCCCCTGTTCTACAGAGTGAGTGAGTGGAGGTTGCATGTTCTCTCCTCATGCTACCCACCAATGCTCGACATTGCTCACCGACTTGGTGCTAAGGGCTTGTCGGTTTTTGTCTCCCTGCCCCCCTCCTCCCTCTGGCACAGCCCCGAGGATCCGTCCACCAACCGTGGAAATGAGTTACTCCGCCAGCTTCTCAAGCACCGGTGCGTGAGGCCACGGGGGGCATGCGGGGCACTCTGACACAAAACACACAACACACAACAACAAAAGCAGCCACTGTTTTGCTAATAAGTGGCGGTAATGTCTCCACAGCGCTTGTGCTAGGCTAGATGCACTTTTAAGCCATGTGAAGTGCCGAAAGCTCAGTGGCAGGAGGTTACGGGACCGAGCCAGCTGGTGCCATGGGTTGACTGACTGTGAATGAGATGACTGGCAGATGCACCACCTGTGCCCCCTACTGTGACAACTCGCTGCGTTTTAGCCACCTGGCGCTCCGCTTGTTGTGAGCGTTGCTTCTCTGTTCTCCGTTGTTGTTGGTGGAGGGCGACTGCCTCCAACTGCCCAGTTACGTCCTTCTCAACGAAGGTTGATTTTGACAAGGCTGGTTCCAGTCATCGGCAAGTCAACTCTGCTGCACATCCTCACCGCATCATTCCATCTCTTCTCCAGTCCTTGTCATGTCCATTTAGCACCCTCTATCTGGCCAAACAGAAGCTACTTGGGCATCCGGTGGCTGGGCGTGTAGGCTACATGACCCAGCCAACGCAGTCTTGTCTCCTGGAGGAGCTCGCCAATGGGATGGTGGCGAGATGTGAACTACCTCGCCTGGTATACAAGAGGTCGTGAGTTCGATCCCGAGTCTGACAACCTGTTTAGAGTTTGCATTTTCTCCCCGTGGTCGTGTGGACTTTTCTCCGGGGCCTCTGGTATTTCCCTCCGCATTTAGAAATGCATTTAGAGTTTTTAGCTGCTTTACATTTCCACGTAATAAGCCACTTCGTTGAGCTATCATTTGTGAAAGGCAGGGCGTAACTGTGGCCAAGAAGACCCGGAGCTTCATGTGGTACGACAGACCAAGTAGTTTCCATACAGTCTTATGCAGCTGATGAAAAGATAATGCCGCTCGATTGATTCGGAGTGAGACCTCTGCTATCAAACCGGAGCTGGTCACAAGCACACTGCCCAGGTATGGAAACTCCTCCACTCTCTCCACAACCGCCCCATCACTCATGGTTTTTGGAGTGTGTGATGGCATACCAAACCCAGGCAGGTGTTTCGCTTTTGTGGGACTGATAGTAACGTCCCCCCACCTCTTAGTGGCATGCTCCAGGTTCAATAAAAGAGTTTCCAACTTCTCAGTGGGCAGCAATTATCAGATTATCAGCGTACATAACATGTTTGACCAAATAGAGAGCCATCCCTCCATCGCACCCGGGCATCGATCAGCCTCCCATTGTATCTGTTCCAAATGGAGATTCCTCCAGTACAGCCATGGAAGGCTTCTCGAACTGCGTGGTCAAAACGATGTTAAATAATGTGGGAGCCAGAGGATATCTCTCTCGCACCCAAAGGTGAACGAGGAATGGCTCCGAATCCTGGCCAAGCAGCTTTACCCGGGCTTGCTTACCACCATCATAAAGGCCCACAATGCTTGTGAGCAGAGAGGGTCAGTGACCCCAAAAGCATGAAGAATAACCCAGAGCCCTGGCCTATTGATGGTATCATAGGCATTGACCAGGTCAATAAAGCAGATATATAGGTCCTGTTGAAATACTCTACACGTCTGGCAAAAAGGGGATATTGAATAATCTTTTCCAGGACCTTGTATGGCCTCCCGCTGGAGGGAATCCTGCACACAAATGCCACCTTTGCCGGATTTCATACTTTGGATCGCTCTCCATGCTTGCTAAATAGATGGCACATCAGCCAGCCACTCACAGGAGTTGGCTGCTTCCTCCAATATTTGAGGGATATCCCCTCCCCCTAAAATGAGGACACAGCGACATGGGGACACACAGAGAAGTAGAGACACAGGGACATGAAGACACTGGGACGTGGAGACACACAGAAATGGGAACGCACACGCAAGTGAGGACACACTCAGACATGGGGTAAGAGGGACATGGGGACGCAGACACATTGCGACTCACTGAGACATGGGGACACAGGGACATAGGGACATGCGGATACACGGACATGGCGACGCACTGAGAAGTGGGGACATGGGGACACAGTCAAGGGGACACAATGACATGCATAAAAGTGGGGACACAGACCTCGGGACAGAGGAAAATGGGGACATACTGAGACATGGGGACACAGGAAAATGGGGACAGAGGGACATGGGGACAGAGGGACCTGGGGACAGAGGGACCAGAGGAAACAGAGACATGGGGACACACTGCGATATTGGGAGACACTGAGACATCGAGAGACAGGGACGTGGGGACACACTGAGACACGGGGGGACACACGGAAGAGATGCCCAGCGAAGCGTGAGACATCACAGTGCGAACCCGCGAGCGTGAACATTCGGCTGCCGCGTCACCGCCTGCAGCCCGCTCTCCCGTCCGTTCAATTAGCGCAGCCCGCCCCATCGAGCGCCGCTAATTGGGAGCGATGGCCACCGGCAGCGCCGCACCCCACCGGGGACAAAGAGGGCGCTTGTGGCGGCCCGTGGGAGGGACGGTGGTGCAGGGAGGGTTCAGCGTGGCCGTGGCCGGGATCCCCCGAGCCAGTTCTGCCCGTGATTCTTAGCTAGCTGCAAGCGCTCGGCGCCGAGTGTGGGTTTTTAAATGTTTACTATACTAGGAACGGCTTTGACGACGACGACATCATGAGAGATCAGGTTGCCAGAAATACGTGGCCACTGCTTGAGGACATATTGGCACTGCAAGACAGAGAGAGGAAAGTGTCAACAACGAAATGTGCAGTGGACACCGCCGCCTACTACTACAGGGCTACCTGCCCCATGGATCATGATGCTGATGCACTACACTACTATACACTACACTATATACTACACTATTATACACTACATTACACACTACGTTATACACTACGCTATACACTACACTATTATACACTACATTACACACTACACTGTACACTACACTACGTTATACACTACGCTATACACTACACTATTATACACTACATTACACACTACACTGTACACTACACTACGTTATATACTACGCTATACACTACACTATTATACACTACATTACACACTACGCTATACACTACACTATTATACACTACACTATTATACACTACATTACACACTACGCTATACACTAAGCTGTACACTACACTATTATACACTACACACTACACTGTACACTACACTACTATACATTACATTACACACTACACTATACACTACACTATTATACACTACATTACACACTACGCTGTAAACTACACTATTATACACTACATTACACACTACGCTATACACTACACTATTATACACTACATTACACACTACGCTGTACACTACACTATTATACACTACATTACACACTATGCTATACACTACACTATTATACACTACATTACACACTACACTGTGCACTACACTACGTTATATACTACGCTATACACTACACTATTATACACTACATTACACACTACACTGTACACTACACTATTATACACTACATTACACACTACACTGTACACTACACTATTATACACTACATTACACACTACACTGTACACTACACTATTATACACTACATTACACACTACGCTATACACTACACTATTATACACTACATTACACACTACGCTATACACTACACTGTACACTACACTACGTTATACACTACACTATTATACACTACGCTGTACACTACACTACTATACACTACATTACACACTACTCTGTACACTACACTATTATACACTACATTACACACTACACTATACACTACACTATTATACACTACATTACACACTACGCTATACACTACGCTGTATACTACACTATTATACACTACTTTACACACTACACTGTACACTACACTACTATACACTACATTACACACTACACTATACACTACACTATTATACACTACATTACACACTACGCTGTACACTACACTATTATACACTACATTACACACTACGCTATTATACACTACACTATTATACACTACATTACACACTACGATGTACACTACACTATTATACACTACGTTACACACTACACTGTACACTACACTACATTATACACTACTACCATGATGAAGATGATGAAGGCCCAATGAGCAATATAGCTCTTCTTTGTTCTTTCGGTAAAGTCACGTAGAAGGAAAATAATGAAATAATACATTTTAATTAAACATTAAATAAAAATTCTTACGACGTTTCGGCCACAACACAAACAGCCGTCCTCAGGTGAAGAGAAACAGAGCTGTCGGATTGGGACGCTGTCTTTCCGACAGCTCTGTTTCTTCACCTGAGGACGGCTGCTTGTGTTGTGGCCGATACGTCGTGAGAATTTTTATTTTATGTTTTATTTAAATGGTATTATTTTATTATTTTCCTTCTACATGACTTTACCGAAAGAACCAAGAAGATAAATCCCTGCAGTCACGAAAGCTTTAAATAGCAATATAGCTCTTCTTTTAGAAGCAACCTGGCGCTATCACAATCGATAAGCTCAACAAAGTGGCTTACCATCACGTGGAAGTTTATAGCAGCCAAATGCTCTTAATGATTAGTGGGTTTACATTGGTCAGCGTGCTGTGAACGGGACTTTAAGCCCTGGATCTGGGTCTCCCAGGACCCTGGTTGTGTGCGTGGGTCTCCCAGCACTCTGGTATCCCTCGGTTTACAAAAGGGATGCCGTTCTTCAAGCAGCTGGCGTAAAACAAAATTTATAAAAAATGGGAATGGCTTATCTCATTCATTTAGTACAAAAAATGATTGCGATGTGTTTCGAACAGTCATTACAACTCTACTCCGAACCTAAAAATATAATACACTTACATCACTTTTCGCAAAACGAAAAGAATTATGATAATAAATAAGAAACTATATGGTAATACCCAATTTTACATCGGGGATGCGTTCCTGAAATGTGCGACGACGAATATCGAAACGACGTGAATCAGAGTGATTTGTCTACGAGAGTGAATCATAGGCAACGGAGGGCATGGTGAAGCTGTCTGTTAATGCGTGCAATCGTCAACCTCGACATACCAGCAATGTTATTCATTACACACAAATGAACCACCAATACCTTGCTGATCTCGTCAAATAAACATAAACCATCACCGTGCGAACTCCGGTCACCCTTGCAGCGTCGGGTTTTGGCTAGCCGTCGAACAAAGACTCTCACTGTTTTCGGATGCGCTTCTGCGGTCGTCTGGAACGCTCTCCCCTTCCAATATTAGGAAGCCACTGGAGCTATACACTTTACATCATCTCGATTGACAAAACTCAAATCTTTAAGACTGCCTTTTGTTGTGTTTAGTTTGTTGTCCTTCCCCTGAACCTCCGATTAGCCCCGTTGGCTACTTAGGGTGCCAAGAAGGTTCAACATTTACGACACTATGCACCACGTACGACACTATACACTGCGCTACCCACTATACTATACACTACTATACACTATGCGACTATATTAAGCTGAAAACTCATTTCTTTAGAACTGCTTCTTGTTGTGTTTTGTTTGTTGTCCTTCCCCCGCGCATCCGACTAGCACGGTTGGCTACGTACGGTGTGAAAGAAGTTCTACTTACGTTACGTTAAATTACAAAAAATACTGTACTCAACACTGTGTGTACAGCAGTAAACTTTTAACACAAATTATACAGAGTACAGTAAGGTACAGTAAGGTACAGCAAGGAGACCCTTGAATATCGCGAGGGGTGACGTTCTTGGAAAGTGACACAACAGCCAAAAGCGCGACATTCAACACTTCCACCTTGCCTGAATAAGGGGCTCAGGCACACGGTAACCAACAAAAGACACCACAATTGAAATCCGTACTGTACAGTATGCCAAATAGACTAAAAATATCCATAAAATAGTTTTTTTTGGGTTAGATCCGTGTAAATATATAAATGTGTCGTTAAACCCGCCACTACCCGAATACAGCCAATTAGTAAGGTTTGCCATTTAAACAGAACATGCCAATTCGTTACAAGTAACAGCACCACCGGTGTGTTGGAGAGCAAAGCCACAACATTTACAATCCGAGTACGACGTTTCGCCAGTAATTACAACGAGCTTCATCAGGCGGCAGCCAGATTTGTGGATAGAGAGATAGCTGTGATGACGTCACTTTTGAGCCCTTCACGTGCGAAGGGGGGAGGGGATTAATGAATGCATATAAATTACAATGAGTATCCATTGCTGGTTGTGTTATTCATATGGTAATCAACGTACATTATGCATGCACATTGTTCTTGTATCTCCTGTCGTTTGCGTGCACTAAAATAGCAGTACCTATGATTGTTTGCGTACAGGTAATCCCCATTGACGTATGGTGATCTGTATACGTGATCTAACTAAAAAAAACTACATTATGGATGATATGGGTCGCGAAAGCCTACGTGTTAAACTAAAAAAATTGTAATTGAAATAAACACACCCTCTGCCAAAAATATTCTTCGACAATAAATAGGAGTATACATACTGAATAAATACCTTAGTTGTCAATAATGATGGTCCAAAGTGGGTGTGTGTTTGTGTGCGAGTGGGGAGCGGTTGTGCAGCAGTTAGTGCGACGCACTACGAACCCGGCCAAGTAAGTTCGATTCCCGCTCACTTCCAACACCAGTGACGATTATCTGAATCAGTCCTGGGCCTCCCCTAGGTCGACTCAGCCTTTAATGAGTACCTGGTGCGGTGTGTCAACATCAGCACTTGGGAAGATAAAGCAGCCGGGAGTGGTGCTGGCCGCTCACCCCCTCGTGTGCTGTGCCGGCCTTCATACTCGCGAACAGCACTTGCCCCAAAAGTCTCTTTAGGCTATAGGGGGGGGATCTTTATCTTCATGTGCGTGTAGCTGTGTGTGCCTCTGTGTATGTGCAGCTGTGTATAGCTGTGTGTGTAGCTGGGGAGACAGGCGGCAGGGCGTGGAGGCTGGCAACACCAACCCTCAGCGCTGGCCTTCATCGGTGCTCACCATCTATGGTCTGTTGATCGATCGGTGATATTTGTCTTCAATGTGCAGATATCCCAAATTGGTGACCAAGCAAAGCATGGAGTCTCTGAGGCAGTGGCTGGCTGTGGGAGACCCAGTGAACGAAGGTAAGCCGTCTCCTCCTACCATCCCCAATCGGCGCCTCCCATCGCCATCTCCTAGCACCAACCAATAACAATCTCACAACTGCAGTCTGTTCCCCTGTAACGCCGTGTGTTTTCATCGTAATGCAAATTTAATGTAACGCGATGAATGTATTAGGGAACACGTTTTTTTATGTATAACGCGGATGCGAATTGGATATAATGCGATGGAGCAAACGGAACTCCGTGGCGCGAGAAGGAATAAGTGGTCGTACAGCTGCCTTGGCGCCACATCACACGAGGATGCTGCCGGATGCTTGTAGATGCTACCCACAGCTCCTCGGTCTTTGTTCAGCCCTGTGTACGCATCCCACGTGTTATCGCGGACTGTGCTTTACCCCCTGTATTGTATATATTATTTATTTATAACGCGATTTTCCCATTTAACGCGGTGTTTCTCAGGAACGCAACTACCAGCACGTTATAGGAGAACGCAGACTGCACATCTCTCACCGCAGTGCCATTGAATCTCTCGGCTTCGTGGGTCTCTGCCCTCTTGGAACGCCCCGGCCACCTTCACAAAAATATTTTCACTTTTCAAACTCTGTCTGCGATTTGCTGCGTAAATAACTATTTTTACTTTAGCAGCTATGTAGCTCTCTTTCATAAGCGACCTGGCTATCACAAATGATAGTTCAACGAAGTGGCTTATCATGTGGAAATTTGTAGCAGCCAAATACTCTGAACACGTTACATTGATTATAAATGTGGAGGGAAAAAACCGGAGGACACTGAGAAAAATCAACGCGGCCACGGGGAGAGAGACTCGCACACTCCAAATATACAAGCATTGTCAGGGTCGGGATCAAACCCACGACCTCATGTATACCAGGTGGGGTAATTAACATCTGGCCATCATGGCGCCCCACGTTACCAGTCTGTGGTCCAGGAGCTCGCACACTGAACTCGATGCACAGTTAAACAATGCAATGCTCATCATGCCGGCCACTCTTGAGACCAACACCAATCCCCGTCTCGGTGTTCTTCCGGTCGTGTGCGTGGGTCTTCTGGTTACGCACGGGTCCCCTGGTCGTGTCTGTGGGTCTCCCAGTACCGGTATCCCTCGGTTTACAAAAGGTGTGCCGTTCTTGAGACAACGCGCGTGAAACGAAATTTCGTGAATCGGAACGGCTTTTCCCATTAATTTAGGGATGCGTTTTGAACATTCCAACTAGTAACCTAAAAATATACACCTATTTCAATTTTCCCAAAACGAAAATAATAATTCAATAATTTCAATATTAAAACGATTTCATAATAATTAATTAAAAACTTCGTAGCCTTTTAAGGGAACTCGCCAAAAGTGATGTGGAGGTGTTACTGTTGCACTGTAGGGGCACCGTGGTCCTGTCATGGATCAGAATCTTTATGTACCCTGGAGGAGGAATCTGATGAGCTACGAAGCTTTATTTTCGCAGTAGCAGACGGATGATGCAGCCTCCCAGGTGGCTTCTCGTTTGGTGATTCCGTGGCACGTGCCGGAGTGAAATTTTGTGAACCCGGAAGGAAATTCAATTTTATTTTACCAAAAATTGTCTCTAATTTGTGATTTGCGCTCATGCGAAATGAACGTAAACCGAACGTACGTTCATAAACCAAGGGTCTCCCAGCACCACGGTCACTCTGCTGGTGACTTGTTGGGAGTTTGTTTTCGACAGACATGTGTATGGTGTGTGTGTGTGTAACTCTGTGTGTGGTGGGTGTATAACTCTGTGTGTAGCTCTGTGTGTGTGTGGTGCGTGTGTGTGTGGTGCGTGTGTGGAGCGGTTGTATTGTGGTTAGTGCGCTGCGCTACGAACCCGTCGACCCGAGTTCGATTCCTGCTCATGGCCAACACCAACATTGGTGACGATTTTTTGTGAACTGGTGCTAGGCCTCCCCTGGGTCGACTCGGCCTCAAATGAACACCTGGTGTGGTGTGTTGTTACATCGCCACTGGGGAGACGAAGGCAGCCGGGCATGGTGCTGGCCACCCACCCCCTTTGTGTGTTTTGCCGACCTTTCATAGGTGCTGCTGCTCGCTAATAGCACTTGCCCCAACAGTCTCCTGAGGCTATACAGGGGGTCTTTGCCTTTGTCAGTGACTGTCTACAGTGCATACCGCGTGGATGAGGAGTGGTGTGCGTCGCTTCTCAAGTCCTACGCCCACGATCATCCTGCCGGCTACCCCTGGTCCATCGGTAACTCCTGCACACGCACACAGACAAAGATATCCCCCCTGCGTAGCCTTAACAGACTGTTGGGGCAAGTGCTGTTAGCGAGTAGTAGCACCTATGAAGGTCGGAACGGCACACGGTGGGTGGGTGGCCAGCACCACAGCACGGCCGCCTTTGTGTCCCCAGTCCTACAGAAGGCCCAGGACCTGCTCAACTGTTCGCCATTGATGTTTTTTGTGCGGGCGGGAATGGAACTCGAAGTCGGCGCCAGGGCGCTAACCGCTGCGCCACCGCTCCCCCACACTTGTCGGCGATTCATCAAATTGGCCAATTTCGACCGCGACACCGGCGGGCACGCGAACAAGAGTGGCAACGCTCCTCTTTCCAAACGATGTCACAGAATCTGTAACGTTCACCGCGAAGCGGATGGCAGGGAGAATCGTAATTCACGTTTCCGCCACCGCACCGCCGAATGGCCTGACGACAACGACATCATGAGAGATGGGGTTGCCAGAAAGACGTGGCCTCTGCCTGAGCACAAGACAGGGAGAGGAAAGTGGGAAACAACTAGCGACGAAATGTGCAGGGGACACCACCTACTACTATGGGGCTACCTGCCCGTGGATCGTGATCATGACGCTGATGATGACCGCACCGTGGTAATGACCGGGACGGCCTGCCGGAATTGAACTGCGAACCCCTTGCAATGAGCGGTGAGCGTGCCGCCACCGCCCGGCGAGTCCTCGGGGTCTTGGGGTCTCAGGGTGCCAGGGGGTCTCGGGGGTCCCGTGAGTCTCTGGCCGCCTCCCCCGTGACCGTGCTGTGTGTCTCTGTGCCACAGGGGAGGAGCTGTCAGAACAGCAGAAGACGCAGCTGGTCATGTACCTGGTGAGAGAGCGCACGGGGCACACACAGCACGCACACAGCACGCACACAGCACGCACACACAGCACGCACATAGCACGCACAGCACGCACACAGCACGCAGACAGCACACACAGCACGCACAGCATGCACACAGCACGCACACACAGCACGCACACACAGCACGCACACACAGCACACAGACAGCATGCACACACAGCGCACACACAGCGCACACACAGCACGCACGCAGCGCGCACACATAGCACACACACAGCACGCACACACAGCGCGCACACAGCAAGCACGCACACACACACAGCACGCGCACACAGCACGCGCACGCAGCACGCACACACAGCACGTGCACACAGCATGCACACAGCACGCACACACACACTGCAAGTGGGGTACATGCACACAGCAAGCACACAGCACGCACACACAGCATGCACACAGCACACACACACACTGCAAGTGGGGTACATGCACACAGCATGCACACAGCACGCACACACAGCATGCACACAGCACACACACACACTGCAAGTGGGGTACATGCACACAGCATGCACACAGCAGAGACCCGCTATATGTGAGATATGACCATGTCTCTCTGGTGCTCGACAAGCTACATTGGCTTCTGGTTGCCGAAGGAAGAAGGTGGCACTCATTACACACAAAGTGTTTGCCACAATGAGCCCCACAACACCCTGCTCATCTCGTCAAGGAACATAAACCATCCCTCGAATGCCAGCAGTCCTCGAAGCAGCGACTTTTGGCTAGCCACCGAACAAACACGGTCACCACATCATGCGCTTTCAGATGCGCTTCTGCGGCCGTCTGGAACGTTCTTCCTTCCGATATTAGGAAGCCACTGGGTGCTATGCACTTTTAAATATTCGAGATTGAAAACGAATTTCTTTAGAACTGCTTTTTGTTGTGGTTAGTTTGTTGTCCTTCCCCCAGTGTGGTGCTGGCCACCCCCCACCCCCTCGTGTGGCAGCCTTCATAGGTGCTCACTAAAAACACTCGCCCTCACAGTCTGTAAAGGCTGTACGGGGGATCTTTGTCTTTGTACCCTTGTGGGGGGCGGTAGCGCGCTACGAACCTGGCAACCAGAGTTGGATTCCCGTTTAAGACCAACCCCGGCGAAGATTATTATCTGAACCGTTCCTTGGCCTCCCCAATGTCGACTCAGCCTCAAAGGCTGCTGGGTGTGGGTGCTGGCCACCCACCCCTCTCGTGTGCCACAGTGCCGGCCTTCATAGGCCCTGCTACTCGCTCACAACACTTTGCCCCAACAAGTCTGTTAATGGCTACATGGGGGGATCTTTGTTGTGTGTATCGTGTACATGTCGTGTGTGTCGTGTGAGTCTGTGTTATATGTGTCATGTGTGTTGTATAAGGTTGTGTATGTGTCGTTTGTGTGTGTGCGTGCAGGCTCGTAAGTACATGAAGAACGTGGAGATGACGCACTGCTCTCCGCTACCCGCCAGCGAATTCACGTTGCCCTGGGTTCCCTGAGCCTGCTGCCCCTCGTCACCCCAACTGCCCCCGTCCCAGCTGCCCTCGCCTGCCCCGTCAATGCGTTTGAGATTCCAGCGACATCGCTGCTCCCGTCCGCCCGGACACAAGACGAGCAGCAGCCCGTGACTACTGCTGATGAGTCGGGGTTAGGGGATAGGGTTAGAGTGAATGGAATAGGGGATAAGAGTATGGGCAGAGTGAGGGGATTTGGGGATGGGGTTAGCGGTAGAGAGTGAGGAGGTTAGGGACTGGGCAAAGGTGATTGGGTTGGACACACGGCTAATGCAAGGCATCGGGTTTTGGTTGAAGATGGGGTTTTGCAATTGAATTTCAAGATGTAGGATCAGAGGCAAGGTTAGGGATACGCATTCGTGAGGAATATATAAATAGTGTCAGCATTCGGGATCGGGGTATTGCTATGGACAGCGATGGAGATAGGAGCTTTGCTTACGTACAAATCTGTTGATGTGATGCAGTTCGGGATAGCATCCGAGGTACGCCTTGACATCTGGGGTTGTGGTTGAGGTTGGAGATGGGGTTCGGAGTTCTGGCTGTGCATGATCACTATCCCCTGTAACTACAACTGCCACCTCTGCCAACAACAGCACAACTGCCACCACAGCCACCAAAAGACAAAGGTCCTCTGTGTCGCCTGAACAAGACTGTTGGGGAAAGTGCTGTTAGCAAGTAGCAGCGCCTATGAAGGCCAGCACAGCACACGATGGGGTGGGTGGACAGCAGCACGCCCGACCGCCTTTGTCTCTATAGTTGGCGATGTTTACTAGACACGGCATCAGGTACTGGTTTGGGAGGTCATCGGGTTGGGAGGCCGTGAGCGGGAATCAAACTCTGTCGGGTTCATAGCGCAACGCACTAACCACTGCGCCGCGGCTCCCCACACCATCACCACCACAAACACCACCATCACCAAACACCACAACAGCTACCACCACTACAATCACCACCATCACCAAACACCACCACAATCACCACCACAACTACCACCGACGCCGCTTTGTGTGCGAAAGAAGTTCAACACATTATTACATCGGTCTCCGTTGCAACGTGCCCAAAGTGAATTTCCACGTGAACGGGGAAAAAAATAATTATCTTTTCGTGTTTTACATTAATAATTTATTCGTCAATTGCGTTAACGCGAAATGGTGCGAGGCGGGGAACGTTCGTTGGTAGATCGAGGGGCGACCCTCGCGTCGTTTGTAGAATGTGCAGGCATTGGTGTCCGTCTCGACCCTCCGATGAGGTCTCTCTGTGGGTTGGAGATAAAACCCGGAGTGGAACCCCCAGGCTCTGGGAACTCTCTAGGGGACAACTGCTCGGCTGCTGACTTCCCCGCGACTTCCTGTTTTGCATTCTCGCGTATTGCATTTTGGGTAACGGATCATTGCAAGAATCAAATGTTCAAATTATTACTATCGCAGCAAAAATCTCCGGCATCCAATGGAGGGTTTGCTGGTTCATTTAATATGCCGGTTATCTGAGAGTTATATATACATACTTATGATTCAGAAAATTGTCCAAGTACATACAATACACCTTTTCAAGAAATAAACGTAAGCCTACATTTTTTTTGTAACTGTGATATAAGAAGTTATATCTTTTTTTTTACATCGGGTACTGACAAGCCACACTAAGTTGATTGGGGCCGTTTAGAGTGTACAGGATAGAGTAGTACTGTACTGTATGTTGAACTTCTTTGGCACCGTACGTAGCCAACCATTGTTCATCGGAGGTGTGGAGAAGGACAACAAACTAAACGCAACAGCCAATTGTACATAAATTAGTTTTCAATTTAGTAGCTTATAGTGTAGTTAGCATAATGTGTAGTGTATGTATGTTGAACTTTAGTTTTCAATGTATTAATAGTGTATAGTGTATTATGTAGTGTATAGTGTAGTGTATGTTGAACTTCTCTCGCACTGTACGTTAGCCAATCGTTGCTAATCAGAAGTTGCGTACAGACTGCCATGAGCGACAGCTCCCTGGCAAAACGGATCTGACGTGAAGCGCACGCACTGCAAGATGCCCGATGGCTGTCGGGAATTTATTTTTTCCGGATACAGATGAAGTAAGATTCGTCTTAGATTTGTCTAAAACTAATTTAATTGTTTTTTTTTTCCATTTTGCCAGGTAAAGCCCACTGAGCGATGTAGTTATTTTCCAGAAGCGACCTGGCCACAAATGATAATAGCTCAACGAAGTGGCTTATCATCATGTGGACATTGATAGCAGCCCAAATCACCTAAAGGCACGCTTTTAAATGTGTAGGGGAAAACCGGAGGATCCGGAGAAAAATTCACGCGACCACGGGGAGAGTGAGACGCACAACTCGTGAATACACAACGGGCGTCAGGCTGGGGATTAACCCCCCACCACCTTTTGTATTCCAGGCGGGAGAGTTAAGGAGCCGTCCATAAATGACGTCACGCACCTGGGGGGGGGGTTGAGAAATGTGACGTCACATCAAAATGCGCAACTTTAAATAAATATAGACAACACGTTCTACTTAATTAAATAGACTTTCTTGTAATTTTTTCTCCTTAAACAAGAGTGCAGCGCCACATTAAATACGCACTACAATGACAATAGTTTAAAGCGATTTGAAGCATGTTTTATTTGGGGGGGGCAGAGCTTTTGAACGTCATATTTGAGGGGGGGGGGGTCTGACTTTGTGACGACGAGGGGGGCGGTCAAAAATCGTCCAAAATCGCGTGACGTCATTTATGGACGGCCCATAACGTCTCGCCACCATCCCAATGGCGAGCTCCTCTGGCAGGCAAGACATCTCCGAGCCACCGTGGCGCCATAAGATTTGTCTATGGGGACCGATGCCGGTTAATAGAAACATTCCGGATGGTTA
Organism: Lampetra fluviatilis; assembly: GCF_964198595.1. Classification (NCBI taxonomy): domain Eukaryota; kingdom Metazoa; phylum Chordata; class Hyperoartia; order Petromyzontiformes; family Petromyzontidae; genus Lampetra; species Lampetra fluviatilis. The sequence continues at coordinate 7,555,939 of NC_136335.1, forward strand.
AAGTGCCAGATACAATGGGGGGGGGGGGGCTGCTTTTGCTATCATTTGTTTTAACTCTGGAGGAGACGAACACAAACGACGCTGCAAAGACAGCGCCAAGTGAGGTCACTCGTGTTCACGCACAGACTGCCGCGTCAGTACGGGTTCGAATCCTGACCCAGAGTTTATACCGCAAAGGGGCCGTCCATAAATGACGTCACGCGATTTTGGACGATTTTTGACCCCTCGTCACACGGCGTCACAAAAAGTCACCCCCCAAATATGACGTCACAAAGCTGCCCCTCCCCCCCCCAAAAATCCATTTTTTTAAATAAAACATGCTTCAAATCGCTTTAAACTCATGTAATTGTAGTGCGTATTTAATGCGGCGCTGCACTCTGATGTTGTACGAGAAAACATGTATTTGAAGATAAAAAGGAGGCGTAGGAAAGCTTAAATTTTGCATAAAATTCACTTGAAAATATTATATTGAAATTATCTTATAATTATAAATTATTGAAAGTAATTATAACTATAAAAAAAATACTTTAAACTTTGTAGTAGAACGAAGCAAAATTGAGAGTACAATTATAACGATCATATTCATTCCACAATGAAAAGACCTGGTAGATCATTAAAAACATTTTGAAAATGTATGCTTCTCCATTCTCCCATGGAGAAGCAACATGCTCCTTCATGGAATAAATAAAAGGTGGCCTTAGTAAATTTAAATAATCAAATAGTGACTGAAAATGAATAAAAATTAGTGTTATAACAATTCAATATTTATTTCAAGTTGTGCATTTTGATGTGACGTCACATTTCTCACCCCCCCCCCTTCGTCACATCATCACAAATGGCTCACCCTCCCCCCCCCTAGGTGCGTGACGTAATTTATGGACGGCCCCATATAGACGGACTTGCCCTAACAGTATGAGGCTATACGGGGGAGCTTTGGCGGCGATGGTGGTAATTGTGGCGGTGGTTATTAGGGGTAGTGGCTAAGCGCAGCCATAACCCCGAACCCCATCACCCTCCAGCCCTTTGGGGGGGTGGGGGCACCAGCGCAGCAAACTCGTCGTGTGCATGTACCTGGCCGGCCGACTTTGCGGTGGGGTAAAGTTGGTATTCCCACCCTCCATGCAAGACATTCGACCAGCGTAGGAAGAGTAGGCCAAATCCCCGCCAGTCTCTGCAGGGCCGCCCCACCCCCTTGAGAATTCCCTTTGCCTGTGAGTGATGGTGGTGGGGAGTGGTGGTGCGGCGGTTTGCGCGCTGCGCTCACGGTCAACATCAGTGTCGATTATCTGAACGGGTCCTGAGGCTCCCCTAGGTAGACTCGGCCTCAAGTGAGTACCTCGTGCGGTGTGTAAAAATATTACTATTGGAAAGACAAAGGCGGCCGGGCGTGGTGCTGGCCACCCACCCCCTCGTGTGCCGTTCCGGCCTTCATAAGTGCTGCTACTCGCTAGCAGCACTTGCCCCATACAGTCTGTTAATGCTATACGGGGGATCTTTGTATGTTGTGTACCCTTGTGGGGAGCGGTGGTGCAGCGGTTTGCGCTCCGCTGCCCCCGTTCCAAGCCCGGCCATCACCAACCACAAGTTGACGATCATCTGAAACGGCCTCCCAAATGAGTACCTGGTGCGGTGTGCAGTGAACACCACCACCTGCGGGAGAGACAAAGGCGGCCCGGGCTTGGTTTTGGCCACCCACCCGCCGGCTTTCATAGATGCTGCTCCCCTAAACGCCACCTGGAAATCATCAGAATACATACGCCGGAGGTATCCGATGAGCTGTAAAGCACTTCGCGTGGCAGGCTCCACGGGGGGGGGGGGGGGGGCGATGTTTGTCTGTTGCTGCGTTGGGGCGGGCGGCTTCACAATAAAATAGACGTCTCGTCGTGTGCCGAGTCCTGCCCACGACTCACTGCTGGAGTGAATGGGGTCGCCAAACTGGTAACCGCCTCTCGCAATCGGTTACCGGTTCCGAGAGTCGGGAGAGTCTGGGAGCCGGTAACCGATTGCGGCAGAACGTTGGCAGGGAGACGGAGGGGGAGAGAGGAGGGCGGTGGATGGCGCAGAGGGCGCAATGGGAGCGGGGAGGAGAGAGGGTGGGGGGGAGATGGTGAGGGAGGTTGATGGGGGCAGGGAGATGGGGAGGGAAAGGAGATGGGGAGATGGAGGAGGTTGATGGGGGGGAGGGGAGTTGGGGAGGGGGGAGATGGGGGGGGAAGTTGATGGTGGGGAGGGAGATGGGGAGAGGTTGATGGGGGGGGGGAGTTGGGGGGGGGGTGATGGGCAGGAGGCGAGATGGGAAGATGCGGAGGGAGGTTGAGGGGGAGGGAGGGAGTTGGGGGGGGGTGGAGGTTGATGGGCAGGAGGGGGGAGGGAGATAATGGGGAGGAGGGGGGATGCGGAAGGAGGTTGATGGGGGGGGTTGATGGGGGGGGGGGTTGATGGGGGGGGGGAGATGGGGGGGGGTTGATAGGGGGGGGAGATGGGGGGAGGGAGATGAGGGGGGAAGGGTGGGGGGTTAGGATGTAATGTGAGCGGGGAGAGGGAGGGCGAACGAGGGAGGGAGAGATAGAGGCGGGATGCGAAGAGGGGAGGTGGTGGTGGTGGGGGGCACGGCGGTGCAGCAGTGCGCGTGTGCAGGAGGCTGAGCCCATCACCGCCACCTCCGCTGCAGCAGTGCGCATTGTCGGCACCATCACCACCATAGTCACCGCCGTTATCGCATCGGCATCATCATCACCGCCGTCATCGCATCGGCATCATCACCACCGTCACCATCATCACCGTCATCGCATCGGCACCATCATCGCCACCGTCGATTCAACAGGAGCATTGCACTACCAGCTTCGTCGCCACCGTCTATTCCACGCAGTCATCGCCTCTTCTAACGTCGCCGTCTCGTCAGTCGGCATCGGCACAGGCATCGGCACAGGCGCTGCTGCGTCTCGCCCGTGCAGGTGACGGAGTCGGAGTTGGGCTCACGCAGCGGGCTGCGAGGTGAGCGCTACGCAAAGGCAAAGATCCCCCCCACCCCCGTGTAGCCTTGACAGACTGTTGGGGCAAGTGCTGTTAGCGAGTAGCGCCAATGAAGGCCGGCACTGTGGTACACGAGGGAGTGGGCGGCCAGCACCACGCCCGGCCGCCTTTGTCTCTCCCCCCCCCGCCCAGTGGCGATGTTTTAACGCATCGCATCAGGCGCTCATTCAGGGCCAAGTCGGCCTCGGATGATGGAGGCCCCAGGAGCGGTTCCGACGATGATCCTCACTTGGTGACGCTGGTGGTGGCACCGCGAGCGGGAGTCCAACTCGGGCACGCCGCGTTCGGAGCGCGGCGGCGCAGCGCCACCGCTCCCCTGGGGCGCTCACGGCGCACACGAAGTGCTGTCAGCGAGCAGTGATGAAGGCCAACACCATGCCGGGCCACCTTTGTCTTTCTGATTCCGATCGTAGCAGAGACTTATTTAAGGCCGAGTAGACCTAGGTGAAGCCCGGGACCGGTTCAGATATTCGCCGTCAACGGTCGCTGGGGGAATCCAACTCGGGATCGATGGGTTTGGAGCGCAGCGCTAACCGCAGCGCCACCGCTCCCCACACCCACAACGCCCCGTGTGTGTGTGTGGGTACACAACGCCCCGTGTGTGTGTGTGTGAGTACACAACGCCCCGTGTGCGTGGGTACACAACGCCCCGTGTGTGTGTGGGTACACAACGCCCCGTGTGTGTGTGAGACACAACGCCACGTGTGTGTGTGTACACAACGCGCCGTGTGTGTGTGTGAGACACAACGCCCCGTGTGTGTGTGGGTACACAACGCCCCGTGTGTTTGTGAGTACACAACGCCCCGTGTGTGTGGGTACACAACGCCCCGTGTGTGTGTGAGTACACAACGCCCCGTGTGTGTGTGAGTACACAACGCCCCGTGTGTGTGTGAGACACAACGCACCTTGAGTGTGGGTACACAACGCCCCGTGTGTGTGTGTACACAACGCCCCTTGTGTGTGTGAGACACAACGCCCCGTGAGTGTGTGAGACACAAAGCCCGTGTGTGTGTGAGACACAACGCGCCGTGTGTGTGTGTGTGAGTACACAACGCCCCGTGTGTGTGTGGGTACACAACGCCCCGTGTGTGTGTGAGACACAACGCCCCGTGAGTGTGTGAGACACAACGCCCCGTGTGTGTGTGTGAGACACAACGCGCCGTGTGTGTGTGAGTACACAACGCCCCGTGTGTGTGTGGGTACACAACGCCCCGTGTGTGTGTGAGACACAACGCCCCGTGAGTGTGTGAGACACAACGCCCCGTGTGTGTGAGACACAACGCGCCGTGTGTGTGGGTACACAACGCCCCGTGTGTGTGTGTGAGTACACAACGCCCCGTGAGTGTGTGAGACACAACGCGCCGTGTGTGTGTGTGAGACACAACGCCCCGTGAGTGTGTGAGACACAACGCGCCGTGTGTGTGTGTGAGACAACGCCCCGTGTGTGTGGGTACACAACGCCCCGTGCGGGTACACAACGCGCCGTGTGTGTGTGTGTACACAACGCCCCGTGTGTGTGTGGGTACACGACGCCCCGTGTGGGTACACAACGCGCCGTGTGTGTGTGTACACAACGCCCCGTGTGTGTGTGGGTACACAACGCGCCGTGTGTGTGTGTGGGTACACAACGCCCCGTGTGTGAGTGAGTACACAACGCCCCGTGTGTGTGTGGGTACACAACGCCTCGTGAGTGAGTGAGTACACAACACCCCGTGTGTGTGTGGGTACACAACGCCCCGTGTGTGTGTGTGGGTACACAACGCGCCGTGTGTGTGTGTGGGTACACAACGCCCCGTGTGTGTGGGTACACAACGCCCCGTGTGTGTGTGAGACACAACGCGCCGTGTGTGTGTGTGTGTGTACACACCGCGCCGTGTGTTTGTGAGTACACAACGCCCCGCGTGTGTGGGTACACAACGCGCCGTGTGTGAGTGAGTACACAACGCCCCGTGTGTGTGTGTACACAACGCCCCGTGTGTGTGTGAGTACACAACGCCCCGTGTGTGTGTGTGAGTACACAACGCGGCGTGTGTGTGTGAGTACACAACGCGCCGTGTGTGTGTGTACACAACGCCCCGTGTGTGTGTGAGTACACAACGCGCCGTGTGTGTGTGTGAGTACACAACCCGCCGTGTGTGTGTGAGTACACAACGCCCCGTGTGTGTGTGAGACACAACGCGCCGTGCGTGTGTGGGTACACAACGCGCCCCGTGTGTGAGTGTGTGTGAGTACACAACGCCCCGTGTGTGTGTGGGTACACAACGCGCCGTGTGTGTGTGTGTGGGTACACAACGCCCCGTGTGTGAGTGAGTACACAACGCCCCGTGTGTGTGTGGGTACACAACGCCTCGTGAGTGAGTGAGTACACAACACCCCGTGTGTGTGTGGGTACACAACGCCCCGTGTGTGTGTGTGTGGGTACACAACGTGCCGTGTGTGTGTGTGGGTACACAACGCCCCGTGTGTGTGGGTACACAACGCCCCGTGTGTGTGTGAGACACAACGCGCCGTGTGTGTGTGTGTGTACACACCGCGCCGTGTGTTTGTGAGTACACAACGCCCCGCGTGTGTGGGTACACAACGCGCCGTGTGTGAGTGAGTACACAACGCCCCGTGTGTGTGTACACAACGCCCCGTGTGTGTGTGAGTACACAACGCCCCGTGTGTGTGTGTGAGTACACAACGCGGCGTGTGTGTGTGAGTACACAACGCGCCGTGTGTGTGTGTACACAACGCTCCGTGTGTGTGTGAGTACACAACGCGCCGTGTGTGTGTGTGAGTACACAACCCGCCGTGCGTGTGTGAGTACACAACGCCCCGTGTGTGTGTGAGACACAACGCCCCGTGAGTGTGTGAGACACAACGCCCCGTGTGTGAGTGTGTGTGAGTACACAACGCGCCGTGTGTGTGTGAGACACAACGCCCCGTGTGTGTGTGGGTACACAACGCGCCCCGTGTGTGTGGGTACACAACGCGCCCCGTGTGTGTGGGTACACAACGCGCCGTGTGTGTGTGAGTACACAACGCGCCCCGTGTGTGTGGGTACACAACGCGCCGTGTGTGAGTGAATACACAACGCGCCGTGTGTGAGTGGGTACACAACGCGCCCCGTGTGTGTGGGTACACAACGCGCTCCGTGTGTGAGTGAGTACACAACGCGCCCCGTTCGTGTGGGTACACAACGCGCCGTGTGTGAGTGAGTACACAACGCGCCCCGTGTGTGAGTGAGTACACAACGCCCCGTGTGTGTGGGTACACAACGCCCCGTGTGTGTGTGGGTACACAACGCCCCGTGTGTGTGTGAGACACAACGCCACGTGTGTGTGTGTACACAACGCGCCGTGTGTGTGTGTGAGACACAACGCCCCGTGTGTGTGTGGGTACACAACGCCCCGTGTGTTTGTGAGTACACAACGCCCCGTGTGTGTGGGTACACAACGCCCCGTGTGTGTGTGAGTACACAACGCCCCGTGTGTGTGTGAGTACACAACGCCCCGTGTGTGTGTGAGACACAACGCACCTTGAGTGTGGGTACACAACGCCCCGTGTGTGTGTGTACACAACGCCCCTTGTGTGTGTGAGACACAACGCCCCGTGAGTGTGTGAGACACAAAGCCCGTGTGTGTGTGAGACACAACGCGCCGTGTGTGTGTGTGTGAGTACACAACGCCCCGTGTGTGTGTGGGTACACAACGCCCCGTGTGTGTGTGAGACACAACGCCCCGTGAGTGTGTGAGACACAACGCCCCGTGTGTGTGTGTGTGTGAGACACAACGCGCCGTGTGTGTGTGAGTACACAACGCCCCGTGTGTGTGTGGGTACACAACGCCCCGTGTGTGTGTGAGACACAACGCCCCGTGAGTGTGTGAGACACAACGCCCCGTGTGTGTGAGACACAATGCGCCGTGTGTGTGGGTACACAACGCCCCGTGTGTGTGTGTGAGTACACAACGCCCCGTGTGTGTGAGACACAACGCCCCGTGAGTGTGTGAGACACAACGCGCCGTGTGTGTGTGAGACACAACGCGCCGTGTGTGTGTGTGAGACACAACGCCCCGTGTGTGTGAGACACAACGCCCCGTGAGTGTGTGAGACACAACGCGCCGTGTGTGTGTGTGAGACACAACGCCCCGTGTGTGTGAGACACAACGCCCCGTGAGTGTGTGAGACACAACGCGCCGTGTGTGTGTGTGAGACACAACGCCCCGTGTGTGTGAGACACAACGCCCCGTGAGTGTGTGAGACACAACGCGCCGTGTGTGTGTGTGAGACAACGCCCCGTGTGTGTGGGTACACAACGCCCCGTGCGGGTACACAACGCGCCGTGTGTGTGTGTGTACACAACGCCCCGTGTGTGTGTGGGTACACGACGCCCCGTGTGGGTACACAACGCGCCGTGTGTGTGTGTACACAACGCCCCGTGTGTGTGTGGGTACACAACGCGCCGTGTGTGTGTGTGGGTACACAACGCCCCGTGTGTGAGTGAGTACACAACGCCCCGTGTGTGTGTGGGTACACAACGCCTCGTGAGTGAGTGAGTACACAACACCCCGTGTGTGTGTGGGTACACAACGCCCCGTGTGTGTGTGTGGGTACACAACGCGCCGTGTGTGTGTGTGGGTACACAACGCCCCGTGTGTGTGGGTACACAACGCCCCGTGTGTGTGTGAGACACAACGCGCCGTGTGTGTGTGTGTGTGTACACACCGCGCCGTGTGTTTGTGAGTACACAACGCCCCGCGTGTGTGGGTACACAACGCGCCGTGTGTGAGTGAGTACACAACGCCCCGTGTGTGTGTGTACACAACGCCCCGTGTGTGTGTGAGTACACAACGCCCCGTGTGTGTGTGTGAGTACACAACGCGGCGTGTGTGTGTGAGTACACAACGCGCCGTGTGTGTGTGTACACAACGCCCCGTGTGTGTGTGAGTACACAACGCGCCGTGTGTGTGTGTGAGTACACAACCCGCCGTGTGTGTGTGAGTACACAACGCCCCGTGTGTGTGTGAGACACAACGCGCCGTGCGTGTGTGGGTACACAACGCGCCCCGTGTGTGAGTGTGTGTGAGTACACAACGCCCCGTGTGTGTGTGGGTACACAACGCGCCGTGTGTGTGTGGGTACACAACGCCCCGTGTGTGAGTGAGTACACAACGCCCCGTGTGTTTGTGGGTACACAACGCCTCGTGAGTGAGTGAGTACACAACACCCCGTGTGTGTGTGGGTACACAACGCCCCGTGTGTGTGTGTGTGGGTACACAACGTGCCGTGTGTGTGTGTGGGTACACAACGCCCCGTGTGTGTGGGTACACAACGCCCCGTGTGTGTGTGAGACACAACGCGCCGTGTGTGTGTGTGTGTACACACCGCGCCGTGTGTTTGTGAGTACACAACGCCCCGCGTGTGTGGGTACACAACGCGCCGTGTGTGAGTGAGTACACAACGCCCCGTGTGTGTGTACACAACGCCCCGTGTGTGTGTGAGTACACAACGCCCCGTGTGTGTGTGTGAGTACACAACGCGGCGTGTGTGTGTGAGTACACAACGCGCCGTGTGTGTGTGTACACAACGCTCCGTGTGTGTGTGAGTACACAACGCGCCGTGTGTGTGTGTGAGTACACAACCCGCCGTGCGTGTGTGAGTACACAACGCCCCGTGTGTGTGTGAGACACAACGCCCCGTGAGTGTGTGAGACACAACGCCCCGTGTGTGAGTGTGTGTGAGTACACAACGCGCCGTGTGTGTGTGAGACACAACGCCCCGTGTGTGTGTGGGTACACAACGCGCCCCGTGTGTGTGGGTACACAACGCGCCCCGTGTGTGTGGGTACACAACGCGCCGTGTGTGTGTGAGTACACAACGCGCCCCGTGTGTGTGGGTACACAACGCGCCGTGTGTGAGTGAATACACAACGCGCCGTGTGTGAGTGGGTACACAACGCGCCCCGTGTGTGTGGGTACACAACGCGCTCCGTGTGTGAGTGAGTACACAACGCGCCCCGTTCGTGTGGGTACACAACGCGCCGTGTGTGAGTGAGTACACAACGCGCCCCGTGTGTGAGTGAGTACACAACGCGCCGTGTGTGAGTGGGTACACAACGCGCCCCGTGTGTGTGGGTACACAACGCGCCGTGTGTGAGTGCCTGCCGCTATGAATCCCCACGTGATGGCTCCGTTGAGCTGTCACTTGTGGCCAGGTGGCTTCTGAAAGAGAGCTACGTAGCTTATCGGGCCTTACCTGATACAACAACAATAATAATAATTAAACAAAGAATAATATCCTAGATGTCATTGATCATGACATCTGAGTGGGTGGGTGAGTGGGTGGGTGGGTGAGTGGAGTCTGTATGTTCTCCCCCTGTTCTGCAGAGTGAGTGCGTAGAGTGTGTATGTCCTCCCCCTGTTCTGCAGAGTGAGTGGAGTCTGAATGTTCTCCCCCTGTTCTACAGAGTGAGTGCGTGGAGTGTGTATGTCCTCCCCCTGTTCTACAAAGTGAGTGTGTGGAGTCTGTATGTTCTCCCCCTGTTCTACAGAGTGAGTGTGTGGAGTCTGTATGTTCTCCCCCTGTTCTACAAAGTGAGTGTGTGGAGTCTGAATGTCCTCCGCCTGTTCTGCAGAGTGAGTGTGTGGAGTTTGAATGTCCTCCCCCTGTTCTGCAGAGTGAGTGTGTGGAGTCTGAATGTCCTCCCCCTGTTCTACAGAGTGAGTGTGTGGAGTGTGTATGTCCTCCGCCTGTTCTACAGAGTGAGTGTGTGGAGTCTGAATGTTCTCCCCCTGTTCTACAGAGTGAGTGCGTGGAGTGTGTATGGCCTCCCCCTGTTCTACAAAGTGAGTGTGTGGAGTCTGAATGTTTCCCCCCTGTTCTACAGAGTGAGTGCGTGGAGTGTGTATGTCCTCCCCCTGTTCTAGAAAGTGAGTGTGTGGAGTCTGAATGTTTTCCCCCTGTTCTACAGAGTGAGTGTGTGGAGTCTGAATGTTCTCCCCCTGTTCTACAGAGTGAGTGAGTGGAGTCTGAATGTCCTCCCCCTGTTCTACAGAGTGAGTGTGTGGAGTCTGAATGTTCTCCCCCTGTTCTATAACGTGAGTGGGTGAGTAAATGTGTGGCACCTACATTATTTAACATGTTTTTTTTCGACCACTTAGTTCGAGAAGTATTTCATGGCTGTACCGGGTAAATCTCCATCTGGTACAGATACAATGGGAGACTGATCGATGCCCGGGAACGGTCGAGGGATGGCTCCCTCCTGGTTAACCATGTTAAGTATGCTGATGATCTTGTGATTGCTGCTCATTCAGAGCAGGAGTTGGAGGCATTTCTGCTTGACCTGGAGCATGCTACTAATATGTGGGGCCTAACCATCAGCCCCTCCAAAACTAAGCACCTGCCTGAGTATTTTGTTTCATCAAACACTCCGCCCCCTCAACTCTCCATTAGCGGGGCAGTTGTGGAGGGAGTGGAGAGGTTTCCGTACCTGGGCAGTGTGCTTATGATCAGCTCCAGTTTGACAACAGAGTTCTCACTGAATCAGTCGAGCGGCATTATCTTTTCATCAGCCGCTTAACGCTGTGTGGAAGCTACCTGGCCTGTCACTCCACACGAAGCTTCAGTTCTTCTCGGCCATAATCATCTTAGACTTTTATAAACATTCAAGCTGGCCTGCCTACAATCCATCCTGGGTTTATCCAGGCTGGATTGTGTGAGGAGCTCACGCATGCTTGAAAGATCTGGACAAAGTCCCATCAGTGAGCTCCTCCGGCAGGCAAGGCTGCATTGGCTGGGTCATGGAGACCGCATGCCAAGCGATCGCATGCCTAAACAGCTTTTGTTCGGCTGGATAAAGGGGTCTAAATGGGCACGGCATGGGCTAGAGAATAGGTGGAATGATGCGGTACAGGATGATGTGGAGCTGAGTGGATTTTCCGACGACTGGCACCAGCGGTGTCAAGATCGGCCTCTGCAGAGAAGGCTCGTGAAGGACGCTGCTGGGCAGTTGGAGGCAGTCGCCCTCCAACAACAACGGGAGGCGGAGGAGCGACGTTCACAATAATAAGCGAAGTGCCAGGTGGCTAAAGCACAGCACACGGTAAAGTCACCTACGAGTCACCTACGTGACATTACCGAAAGAACCAACGATTATGGATCCGTGCAGTCACGAAAACTTCAAATTTAGATTAAAGCACAGCAAGTTGGCACAGTAGGGGGCACAGGTGGTGCATCTGCCAGTCATCTCAGTCAACCCATGGCACCTGGGTCTGTCCCGTCACCTGCCAGTGAGCCTTCGACACTTCACGTGGCCTTAAAGTGCACTTGGCCTGGCACAAGCGCTGTGGTGACGTCACTGCCACTTAGTGGCGAATGACGATTGTTATTGGAGTCTGTTCTCCTCCTGGTCTACAGAGCGTTTGGGTGAACGAGCGATTGAGTGAGCGAGCGGGTGAGCGAGCGAGTGGGTGAGCGAGAGTGTTCAGTCTGGATGTTTTCTCCCCCTGTTCTCCAGAGAGAAAGAGAGTGGTGGTTGTGTGTTATGTGTCGTCAATGCGGATATTTCGTTGATCGTTAAACGTGTTCACGATGTGTCAATTTGCGTTCCCAAGAAATGTTGCTCGTTCGTGAATTGAGGGATCCCTGTGCTGACTCTCCGGTGTCGAGGGCGCCGCAGTGGCTGGGAGATGTTAACTTCCTCGCCTGGTGGTCGACCCTGACGCCTGCTGCTGTGTATTTGGAGTTGACGTGTCTCTCATCATCATCATCAACTAGGTGGCTGGGAGATGTTAACTTCCTCGCCTGGTATGCAGGAGGTCGACCCTGACGCCTGCTGCGGTGTATTTGGTGTTTGTGTGTCTCTCTCTCCCCGTGGTCGCGGGGATTTTTCTCCGCGTTCTCCGGATTTCCCTCCACGTTTACAATCGACTTGACGCGTTTCGAGCACTTTGCTCCTGCTATACATTTCCACATGACGACGATAGGCCACTTCGTCAGGCTATCATTTGTGGAAGGCAGGTGGCGTTTGAAAAAGAGCTACACAGCTCAGTAGTGGGCCTTTCCTGGTAAAAGTTTAGTTTTTTTCTACGCCCCCCCTTCCCCCTCCTTCCCCCTCCCCCCTTTCCCCCCCTCCCCCAAATTCTTCCTCCTCCCCCTTTCACCCCCCTCCCCCTTTCACTCCCCTCCCCCTTTCACCCCCTCCCCCTTTCACCCCCCTCCCCCTTCCTCCCCCTCCCCTTCACCCCCCCTTCCACCCCTCCCCTTCAGCCCCCCCTTCCACCCCTCCCCCCTTCAGCCCCCCCTTCCACCCCCCCCTTCAGCCCCCCCTCCCACCCACCCCTCTCCGTGTGTGTGTGTACACGCGTGTGTGTGTGTGTGCGTCCGTGTGTGTGCGTCCGTGCGTGTGTGTGCGTCCACGCGTGTGTTTGCGTCCACGCGTGTGTGTGCGTACACGCGTGTGTACCCGTGCGTGTGTACCCGTGCGTGTGTACCCGTGCGTGTGTACCCGTGCGTGTGTACGCGTACGCGTGTGTGCGTACGCGTGTGTGTACACGCGTTATGTGTGTGTGTGGTTGTGTACCCGTGTGTGTGTGTACACGTGTGTATGTGTGTGTACACGCGTTGTGTGTGTGTACACGCGTGTGTGTGTATGTGTGTAGTGGTAGTGTAGCGGGTAGCGCGCTGCACGACAACCCCGATCCGAGTTCGATTCCTGTTCACGGCCAACACGAGTGGCGATTATCTGAACCGGTCTTGGGCCTCCTCGCGGAGACAAAAGCAGCCGGGCGTGGTGTTTGCTACTTACCCCCTCGTGTGTCGCTACATTGCAATGTCACTACATTGCTATTCAATGTCGCTACATTGCAATGTCGTCACATTGCAATGTCGCTACATTGCAATACCACTACATTGCTATTCAATGTCGCGACATTTCTTAGTGTCGATGTCCTTACCTCATTGTGTAGCTTTTTGTACTTAGTCGCCATCTCATCCAATTCCCTTATCTTTAGCCTTACCTTTCTCTCTTCTTGTGCTAGTTCCAAGGTTTCCCGAGTTCTCTATTTTATTTTGGGTTTCACTCCGAAGGGTTTTACTGCTTTTACTGCTTCCTGCATTCCTTTCTGTATGCTCAGGTGATGTTCTATTTTGCCCCCCCCCCCATGACCCTTCTCGAAATTTCCTCGTCATATTTCCACTTCATGTCTCCTCGTTCTCGAGTGACTGTATATTACATTTTATTTTTCGTCGCGGGTTGCATCGTACCAAGCTGTGGTCCGATGACACATCAGCTCCTCGGTATGTTCTGCACAGTCGAACTGATCTTTTCCGGCGTCCGTCGATCATTACCAGATCCGGTGCTCTCCATGTGCATGCTTTGCAGTCTTTTTGTGTGAACTGGGTTTTGCATGCGACTCTGTCATGTTTTGAAGCAAATTCTCGCGGATTAATTACGCGTTCCCATCTGGTGTTATCCTTCCCAATGTTTTGCATTACAGTCCCACACAAATATCGTAATATCTGTCCTAGGCAGTCCCCTTCACGTTCTTTCCAGTGTTTCATTGAATTCTTCAATATTCTCTTCTGTGCTGTCTGATGTCGGTGCATACATTTGGATGAAAGACATATTTAGAGGTTGCTCATTAAATCTCGCAGCAATTACCCTTGGACTAACCATGATACTTTGGCTTTTACACTCAACAAGAACCCTCCTCATCTGGTGTGCACTTTATCTTCCCCTTGATGCAGCAGTCGTGCTGTGACGGTTCCACCTGAAGACGGAAGCTTGTGTTGCTTCCGAAACGTCGTGATTTTTATTTTATTTTTTATTTTACTCTTATTAATTTTAATATTCCCCTGACCAGTTCTGCAGCGACGGGGCCGCGCTGGGGAAGCGATGCGACTGAGCGGGTCGACCTCAGAGCCACGACGCTCTGCTGGCTCCGGTTTTTTAATCTTGCGTTAAACATTGCCCAGACTCTGCACTCAATCAGCGTTGGGCCCTTTCAACTGTGGCCGCTGATTCCACGGTGGCAAGATGTTAACTACCTCGCCTGGTATATTGGAGGCCTTGGGTTCGTTCCCGACCCTGATGGCTGCTGTAAATTTGGAGTTTATTTGTATCTCTCCTCGTGGTCACGTGGTGTTTTCTCTGGGTCTTCCGGTTTTTCCCTCCACATTTCGAATCAACATCACGCGTTTAGAATATTTGGCTGCTATAAATTTCCAAATTGATGATGAGCCACTTTGTCGAGCTTCTGAAAAAGAGCTATGTAGCTCAGTGGGCCTTACCTGGTAAAATAAAAAAAAATCTCGTTTAGATTCGACTTTCTGGTGTTGGCGTCAGGGCTGAGACATTTGCTCAAACCGCAGTATCGATGATGTCATCTCGCTCACATGGTGTGCAAGAGGTCCTGGGTTCGATCCTGCAGGGGCGATTCATCAATGGAGATGGAGTGATGGAATCATCCCATCGCGTTCTAGGAAATATATGGATTATATCCAGCAGTGGATAGTTTGAACTGGATGACAATTACATTGTTCTATAATCTCGTCGATGTGGTGAGATGTTATTTACCTCGCCTGGTATGCAGGAGGTCATGGGTTAGAATCTGACGAGAAGCTGTGTATTTGGAGTTTGCGTATCTCCTCCCCTGTAGTAGCGTGAATTTTTATCCCGGCCCTCCGGTTTTCCCTCCACATTTAGAATCACTGTCACGCGTTTCGATGATTCACCTACTCTTATGAATGTCCACGTGATGATGATAAGCCACTTCGTCGAGCTATAATTTGTGATAGCCAGGTCGCTTCTAAACAAAGAGCTATATAGCTCAGTGGACCTTACACCTGGTCAAACATGAACAGTTGAGTTTTCTAATCGGCAGGTTGCGCCTGGTGGGTCAAGCCGTGGGTATTCCCACGGCTTTTTCAAGACGTTTGGCCGGCGTGGAAGACTAGGTCAAAAATTACGCTGGATTGTCTATTGTTATAAAATTGGCTTCTAGTTCTCGAGTTCTGCACTTTGGAGGAGTACATTCTTTAGCTTAATCACGGGGCTACTAAGGTCTCCTCTCTAAAAGCTTTCAGAGCCTGCAGCTCAATGTGCAGTGTTGTTGGAAGACACAGGTCCCCCGTATAGTCTGTCATAGACAGTTGGGGCAAGTACTGTTAGCAAGCAGCACCTATGAAGGCCGGCACGGCGCACGAGGGGGATGGGTGGCCAACACCACGCCCGGCCGCCTTTGTCTTCCTTGTGGCGACGTTCACACACCGCACCAGGTACTCATTGAGGCTGAGTCGACTTAAGGGAGGAGGCCCAGGACTGGGGTGTTGGTGGCCATGAACGGGCACGTACCATGCAATAACTTCCCAATACCTGCGCTCTGCGTCTGCACATCATGTAACGACATCGCCTCAACAACACATCAACTCTTATGCATCGCGGATACTCTCCAGCGTTCCATTTGTTCCCCTCAGCTTACCGCTGAGCCTCCCGCTATATTTTAAATATTTGTTATCCAGTGAGGCCGTGACGGGTTTTCCAGTGCTTAATCGAGGGTTTTCTTTGTTTGGGCTATAGGCTTCGTGCAGCTTGGAAGTGTACTATCAAGTGATACACTGTCTAACTGCATGCATACACAGGTACGTCGCTGGTGATTAACTGTGGGCAGTCAATAACAGGTTTTGAGATTTTTTGGGGACCAAAAACATGTACATACATAATGTAAATACATAATGTATATAATGTACATTATGTATGCTGATTAACTCTGACTAACCCAACCAATAACATATATATCCATTGTAATTTATATGAATACATTAGCACCCCGCCCCTCTGGTCTTCACACCTGATTGGCTCACAACTTATGACATCACATTTATTACCTATTTAAGATCGAAACAGGAGGAGGATTTCTCCGCAATTATGACTATCGCCTGATGATGCTGGTTGTTGTAATTACCGGGCGAAACGTCACGGTACTCGAATTGTAAATGTTGTAGTCGGTTCACTCTCCAACACACAACTGGTGTGCTGAACTAATAACTAATTGCCACGTTTTGTTTACGTGACAAATCTTACTAATTATCTGTGTCAGGTGGTGGCGGGTTTAACGGCACATTTATATTTACGTTATCTAACCAAAATAAACCCCTCCATTATGGATACATTAGCACGGTTGGCTATGTACGGTGCGAAAGTAGTTCAACATACATACATTAGCACGGTTGGCGACGTATGGTGCGAAAGAAGTTGGTTTCCATACGTACATTAGCATGGTTGGCTACGTATGGTGCGAAAAAAGTTCAACATATATACATTACATAACAAATGCTGTGAGTACAGGCGACCCCCCTACCTACGACATAATTGGTTCCTGGACGACGCCCGCAATGTTATAAATTGGGGTTCCGTTCCTGAAAACCCATTAAAAAACATTAAAATGCAAAAATTGACCACGAAAATAAATGAAAATAACCTTTACAAACATTTATTGGAACTTAACATAACATTTTACAAACGTAAAAACAAACATTTGAACATTCTTAAGTACTTTTCTGTACGTGCATCATATTTCCTCTTCTCAGACATAGCGAAAAGTTAATATTTGAAAAATTGGAAGAAAATAGACAAAAAAAGTGAAGAGCGTTGTGAAAGAGATTCGTTCGCTC
Organism: Lampetra fluviatilis; assembly: GCF_964198595.1. NCBI lineage: Eukaryota > Metazoa > Chordata > Hyperoartia > Petromyzontiformes > Petromyzontidae > Lampetra > Lampetra fluviatilis. Next base: position 7,572,625 of record NC_136335.1, read on the forward strand.
TGGGCACACCTGCAGACTGATGGGCTCTACTGTATATACGAATACGGCGGAAGAGCAAAGCAGCGCCATCAGACGAGTCTGCGCATGATATGCATGGAATGCGCAGACTCGTCACCAATCGACTCGGCGTCAGTAGCAGTCATTAGGCGATCATAGATACAAGTTTTGGTCGTTACTGTGGGGGTCTTACATACTATAAGAAACGTCATCAAAGCGGGGGGTCGCAAGTCCAGCCGTTGTAAGTCAGGGGTCACCTGTAATTTCAAGACTGCATCTTTGCCTTGGAGGCACCGCGATGGCGGTCGTGGATTCGATACAGACCCTGATGCCTGCTGTATATTTGGAGTTTGCGGTGTCTCTCCCCATGGTTGTGTTGATTTTCTCTGGGTCTTCTGGGTTTTTCCCTTTCCACATTTATCATCAACGCTACGCGTTCAGAGTTATTTGGCTACTGCTATGAATATTCACATGATGATGATAAGCCACTTCGTTGAGCTATCATCTGTGGCCAGTTCAGCGGGCCCTTACCTGGTAAAAATAAAACGAGTATTTGGTTTAATTAATATATATGTTTTAGTTTGAACCACTTGCCCGCATCTCTGCATGACAGCCCTTAGTCAGGAGGGTTACAGGACAACTATTGATTTCTGAGGGCTGCGAGAGTCGGAACCCCATGAAGGCCGTGGTATCTTGTCACGTTCACGGGAGGAGCGGTGACACAGCGATTAGCGCTGCCACGCTAGAAAACCTACCCTGCCCGCACGAGCCCAGCCTTACAGCGGTGCTGAGTTTCCACCATGTGGGATGCGCGCGCGTGTGCAGGGCTGAGGGGAGGATAGCATAAGCAACTTGGGAGATTTGAGGAAGAGAACGCGTTGCGAGGGCAGCGTGGGTTGAGGGCGGATTGGTGAGGCAGGCAACCAAAGAGCAGATGTCAGACCTCAGAAGTCACAGCGTTTCCTGACAAACTCGCCAACCACTCGCACGTGTTTACCAATTAACTCTCTGCTACCCCCATTCAAATACACACGCCGACAAATCGACCGCGGTCACTGCACCGGCCCCCCTCACCCCCCCATCCCACCACAGGCCCCGCGAGGGCAGCTCGGGGTGCAACCCCGGACCATGACGCGCTCCGACACGCCCGACCTCATCGCCTCCGCCCTGCGTCGCCCCCGCGGGTCCCCCGGCGGCGCTCGCCCCGGCGCTTGGCCCGGCACCCTCGCCCCCTGGGCCTCCGAGCCGCCGACACCCTCGCACCGCAAGCGATGCCCCGGCTCCGCGGCGGCCGCTATGTCTGAGAGTGCCGCCGGTCGGCAGCTGGCGCCAGCACCGGCGCGCCCCCAACCCAAGCCGCCGTTACCACGCCGGCCCCCCTGGATCACGCCGGGCCCGCTGTGCGCGTCCAGCCCCGAGCTGCTGATGCCGAGGTTTGTGTCGCGCCAGCCCGGACCTCCGGCGCCGTGGCCACCGCCGCCAATGGCGCCGGGGCCGCTCGCCGAGTGGCGCCACTCGCGGGCGCCGGTGCAGTATCTGACGCCGCTGCGCCGGGCGGCGGAGGAGCGGGCGCGTGAGGCGGTGAGTCGCAGCACCGGCTCACTGGCCACCAAGAGCCAGCTCTACGACATCCACCCCAGCAAGTACCAGACGCGGCACGAGCGGCCCTACCACCATGTGCCCATCCCACTCATCCCTCGGGAAGCGGGCTCCGATCGCCGGCGCGGTGACTGGCGCCGGGAGCCGTCTACTGCCACGACACCATCACCAACATGGACGCCCCGGCGTGGCCTGCCGGACGCGACGCTCTCGGTGCACGAGCCTGGCCGGAGGGCACCGGCGGCGACGTTCACGTTCCGGTCGACGGGGACACCGCTCCACCCGTCCGATCGCCGGCTCGCCACGTCGGCCTCCAGCTTGACCGGGGCACCATCGCATGTGCGGCAGAGGATCGACCTCCACCCGCTGGACTCCACACGCTACCGGTCGTCGCCGGCACGCCGGGAGCAGCCGGTGAACTGGGCGCACAGCCGCTCCGAGCCGCACATCCCAGCGAGCGCTGGCTACGTGCCGTCGTGCCACCTCTTGCCGACGCCGGCATACCTGGAGGGCCGACGCACGTCTGACACGGCGCTGGTGCCGACGCCGAGTCCTCCAGCGCCCCCCACTCGAGGCTCATCATTCTGGACATTCTCCCGGTCGCTGGATAACCTCTACGCGTGCTTGGCGGAGCGCCGGCGTGGTGATGGCACTCGCAGCCGTGAGGGTCGGCCGACTCCGACTCCGACTCCACCACCACGCTCGGCACCGCCGCGCTCTGACCGCATCCCCGTGGTGCAGCTGTCACGATCGCCTCGCCGCTACGCTGCCCTCTCGCTCTCCGAGAGCGCCATCTTCAGCAAGGCGAGCGGGCCCGGCTGGCGCCTTGCACCATCCATTACTATCACCGACAACGAGCTCTCGCCAGTGGGTGGTGGTGGCGGCAGCCGGTCGATGGAGGAGCTGCGTGGAGGCGACGGCGCCGGCGTCGGCGGTGGTGCCACCGATTACTTGGGCTTCGGCAGCCTGGCGCTGCACAAGACGGTGTCGCCGGCATCGCCTGTTGCCAGCCAGGAGCTCGACGAGATCCTCACTGACATTGCGGTGCACTCCTCGCCGCGACTCTCCGACGAGTCCAGCGCGCAGTCTGACCGCTTCGCCCAGCAGCTCCACAGCCTCATTGACAGCGATGATGGCGGCGGTGCCAGTGGCCGGGAGAATGAAGCCGGGGAAGAGGAGGATACGGAGGAGTACAGAGAGGAGAGACCGGTGGACGGAACTGGCCGAGCATTCCCGGCGTCCCCCGCCAGCCGATTGCGGCACCGGCGCCTCTCCGAGGCAGTTGCACCGGCGCCGGCGCCCACCTCGCTCTGCCGTCGCGTGCTGCGGTTGTGCCGCACCGACGCCGAGTCGCGCCGCGTGCTGTCGAGGGCGGCGCGGGTTGGGTACCTGTCCCGGGGGCGTGGCTGCCTCTTTCTGGGCTTCCCGGGTCCGGCGTCAGCGTCAGCGTTCCTGCGGCACGGCCTGGACGGCCTCCTGGTGTCGCCCGCCTACCTCTCTCTGCGCGAGATCCAGGCCCATGCGCGGCGGCTTGGCGACTACGTGCATGGTGAGCGGAAGTGAAAGCAAGCGGGCGGGTGGCATCGTTGATTTGGGCACTCTGCGACTGCAACGTTCTCTCACACCCTGTTCTATAGACTCCGGCAACACAACACGCTACCTCTTCGGAGGTGCCGGAATATAATGCTGTGGTGAGCAATGCCACGAGGAGGGAAGGCTAATTTCATGGCACTTGTAGCCACCATAGGGGCCATGGGGGGCTCTGGACAGGTGTGAGGGGATGGTAACCCCTCCACCTTCAGTTTAATTACCACTAAACTACGTGGAAAAAGTCTAACTAAACTTATGCCGGAGGCCCCAGGGGGACAGGCGTCTATGACGTCTACTGGCCAAACCCCATTTGGCGGAGCCAGGAGACTGAGCCCGTACCCTCGGAGTTCCTCCAGAAATGGCAAAAAGCCACTGTGAGTCACCATGTGGAATGTTCTAATGCTCACTAAAGAGGAGAGGCTGCCACTCCCTTGTCGGGAGCCGGACTGGTACCACCTGGATCTCTGACATTCAGGAGGTACAGTGGACTGTCTCTGGCTCCTGCCACCATGATGGGTAAAGAGTCCACTCCTGGGAGGCGGACACTGCTAAACAACAGGGAGTGGCTCTTCTTCTGAACAAAATAATGAATGAGGTGTGGGAGTGTGGTGAAAGAGGTGTGGGAAACTGTAAGCCCTAAGCTACTGTGGACTTGCCTCCCAATAAACCAGAATCAAAGAATGGTGGAGGTAGTTACTTATGCCCCCACCCAAGATGGACATCAGTGGAGGGATGAAAGGCTGATGAGTCAGATGCCTTCTTTGACCTGTCCCAAGTGCTCGCAAAAGTGGGGGATAGAGTCATCCTATTGGCTGACTTTAATGTTCGAGTGGGTCATGATGCAGGCACCTGAGCTAGAGTCAGGGATGCAACCTAGGGGGGTTGGGGGGGTATGCAGCGTAATGAGACACATAGGGGCCCCGAATCAACAGATAAACAAGTTCAAAATGTTGAGAAAAATGATTCACAATAAAATATTCCAACAATTAACCATAACCTGCCAAAAACATTGTTACAAATGAAAAAAATATATTTCAGAAATATACACACAGCGTAAAATATAGTAAGCGCTACTGGTGTGTGTTACTGAAGACAAGGGTGTTTTGCTAACTTACATGCACATGAAAGCAAGACGCATGATAATTGTAAGTATTTTAATATTTGACGAATACTGTCACTGTGAGACTGTCTTCCTCTAATCTAAACCCAATACACAGTGCAACTCAAATAATAAAGTAGTCCCTCGGGTAATGTTTTTAATCTGTTCCACGAAAACTACTGTAAACCGAAATAACTGTGAATATAATTCACTCATAAGTTGTCTGCAATAGAGCTGTTTCCACTGACAAAACAAAAAAACGTTACAGTTATATTGTAAAAAACCCAGTCGAGGTCTCATCACTCATAAATAGACATCGCTGATTGGCTGATGCGATGGCTCAGCCCCACTTATGAGTGCTGGTCTAAATTGGTACCCGCCTTCATAACGTTAACATACCATTAATCAACATCTTAACATTAAATCGAAACCATGGGCTCCTATGGGAGGCGAAACGTTAACAGACAAACCGTTAACTGATGTCACTGTTAACCGAGGGACTACTGTATATATAGAGTTATAGCCCACATATTATTGTAGATGGGTTATATTATCTGTAGCTATTTCAGTAAAAGTAAATCGGGAGAAAGGAGGGGGGTCTACAGGCGTATCTTGCATACCTCCCTTGAAATAGTCGTTGCGCCCCTGGCTAGAATGATTGGAAGGCATGGGCCTGATCAGCTCAATAATAACAGTAAGAGGCTGTTCGACTTCTGTGCAGCCCATGGGCTTGTCATTACCAACACATTCCGGTATCCGCGCATCCCCACAGCATCATGGATGCACACCGGGTCAGAGCAAGAACGTCTTCTGCACTATATAGTGATGGAACAGCGGATGCGGGCCCATGTCCTTGACACCAGCACCTTCCGTGGAGCTCATCTTCCCACTGACTATAGTCTTGTCATCTGTAAGATGCCACTCCAGATGCCACTCCAGCTACGTAACGCTGTGTAGAAACTACTTGGTCTATCCCACCACATGAAGCTTCTGGTTTTCTTGGTCATAGTCATACCCTCCCTTCTAAGTGCTAGAGAAAAGATGGACTGATATGGTAGAGGAGGGTATGGAGCTGAGTGGGCTTACTGGTGACTGCTGTCAGCAGTGTCAGGATCGGCCTCTCTGAAGGAGGCTCGTGAAGGACGCTACTGGGCAGTTGGAGGCAGATGCCAGAGGAGCAACGCTCACAACAACGAGCGGAGCGCCGGGCAGCAAAAAACACCAAGTTGATACAGTACAGGACACAGGTGATGCTTCTGCCAGTCGCCTCAGTGAGTCAACCGATGGCACCTGGGTCTGTGCCATAACATCCTGCCAGTGGGCCTTCGACACTTCAAGTGGCCTCAAAGTGCACCCAACCTGGCCCACACGCCGTGATGACGTAACCACCGCTGAATGGCAAATGGCGGTTGTTATTCAGTGTGTAGGTTGTGTGTTCTCTCCCCCTGTTCTACAGAGAGAGTGAGTGGAGGCTGTGTGGTTTCTCCCCCTGTTCTACACAGAGAGAGCGAGTGCAGGTTGTGTGTTCTCTCCCCCTGTTCTACACACAGAGAGAGTGCAGGTTGTGTGTTTTGTCCCCCTGTTCTACAGAGAGAGAGAGGGAGTGGAGGTTGGTGGTTCTCTCCCCCTGTTCTACAGAGAGAGTGCAGGTTGTGTGTTCTCTCCCTCTGTTCTGCCTGGATTTCCTCTGGTCTCTCTGGTTTCCTCCTCCCATAGTTAAATCCACACCAACAGTGGAACTGGTACCGAGCCAAAACTACATCCGCAATTCTGAAATATTAACCTGGAGATTACTCGACAGGGATCACGCACAGCAGCAGCATCGCTCCCTGACTGTGGAAACTGGACAGGACACCATGAACACAAACCTGAATGAATCTGACTGACATTTGCAGCGATGCAGTGAGGGACACCTGTAAACCAGGCAGCTGCTGGGAGCCGCTCACAATTCCTCAAGTGTATTTTTGGTGACCTAAGACACACATCTCGACGATTACATTCATACACACACATGTTGTACCGTTCTTAATTCTCTGTAAAGCGCCTTGGTTAAGATACCATATAAGTGACGTCAGGATAAGATCTCCTAGCCACCGTAGCCCCTTGTGGTGCCTACGAGGGTCTCCCGGGTGACCGGGTCATTCAGGCCCCACGCCTCAAGGCAAATCGGAGTCCGCGGCTCTCTCCCTCCACCTGTGCGGGTGCTGCACCTCACGCTACATTCATTTTGCTGCCCTTGGTTCAGTTTTATTCACCAAGGATTCGTTAAGGGTCGGGTTATTTGCTGCAACGGAGCTGTGAGGGCCCTGCTGTGGGGCGCCGCGGTGGTTGATGTGTTTCCTCCATTGCCTGGTATGGAGGAGTTCGTGGGTTGGATCTCGACCCTGATGACACCTCTATATTTGGAGTTTGCATCTCTCTCTCCCCGTGGATTTTTCTCCGGGCCCTCCTGTTTTTCCCCCTTCACATTTAGAATTAACGTCATACGTTTAGAGTATTCGGCTACTATACATTTCCTCGTGATGGTAATCCACTTTGTTGTGGTATCATTTGTGGCCAGGTCGCTTATAGAAAAAGAGCTACATAGCTCAGTGGACCTTACTTGGTAAAATAAATATAGTTTAGTTTTCGTATGGGTCTCGATGGGTGTCTCGGCCTCGCTGTGCTGAGTAGTTAATCTCGCGTTCAATAAACCCTCGGAGCCAGGATGAACGTCTGACTCCAAACGTCATTTATTGAGTTTAACGAGGTAAAACTGGTGAGAAAACACAGATACAGCATCTGTTATAACCCGGAAACACCAACACAATGAACACCACAGCACCAGAACATTGTCCCAGATAACATGTTTCCCAGCAATAGACCCTGGATGGACCAGGCCCCCACACTACTACTGAACAACTACACACGAGCACAAGCCGCTGCGTTGCATAAAGGCACATCGTGTATTCAGCACACTGCACCCCAAATGTACAGCATTACACATAACACTAAACTGTGGATGAGATACTTCGTCATCTTTGCTCTCAGGATCGCAACATAGCCACCTGGGCATAAGTCTGACTCGACCTACTAAATCACAAGTAACATCCACAATAAGGAAAGTTTCAAGCTTCGTTACTAACTAGGCCTCGTATTTACCACAACAACTTAACAGCACCATAAAGGCATTTACATCACTATAACGGTCATTCCAACATTACAACAGCATTGCCACTATTATAAGAACATAAACAAACTTACAGACAATGCTTCTCAAAGTCCCACGATGGACAACTGCGGCTGGCTTCACTGGGACGCGATGTGTGCCACCATCTTGAATCATGTGCGTAATGGCCGACGCCCGCGTGGTTAAGCGGGGATCTTAATTCGCAACTTCCTGGTCACGTGACCAAAACCAGCATCAATAACAGGAAATTCCTGTGTACATACGCCCCCCCCCCATCTGCCGTGAGGCAAAACTCCTGCCGTGAGGCAGAACAATGGGTATTGTTCTCTGGGTTTCTGTGGTTCAATACGAGTCCCTGGATCTCTGTGGGTCTCTATAAGTATGTGTCGCTGTGGATCTGTATTTGTCTATGGGTCTCTGAGTGTGGGTCTTTATGGGTCCGTATAAACATGCGTTGACAGCATTTGGCTGCTATAAAGGAGCTATATAGCTCAGCGGGCCTTACCTGGTAAAATGCAAAATAGTTTAGTTTTATCGTCGTGCAGCTGTTAGCGCACTTGCCTTTATGGTGCGACGACTCCGCTACCAAGCCTCGGTATGAGCACCGACCTCTTCACGGAAGGAGGCCATGTGCCTCACGGCATGCACCCCTGCCCCCCCCCCCCCCCCCCCCGCTTGTAGAGCTGCAGACTGCTGGCTCCGAGTATGACCCGGACTCGCGCTTCGTGCTCAGCGTGAGCGTCTCGGCGCCCGCCGGGCCGCTCACCGCCCGCCGCCTCGCCAAGATCCGGCTGGCTCCGGCTACGACCCCACCGGCGCTGCCTCCTCTGTCGTCCCCCTCCTCCGCCGCAGCCGCCTCGGCGTCCGACACGCTCATCCTGACGCCGCCGGCCGGTGCCGGCGACGGGGAGCGCCCCGGTGCGGAGGGCCGTCGCTCCCGGGAGCTGGCGCTCACATCCATTCAGCGGGAGCTGCGGGAGCGAGGGGTGTGCCTGCGCCGGGACCACCCGCGGCACTACGCGGCGCTGTGCCGCTACGTGGAGACGGGCAGCCGCCCGCCACCTGCCGCCATCTACCCGCTGGACCGGCGAACCGGGCGCCGCTTCCTGTGCCTCCTGCTGCCGGCGTCCGAGCCGCTGGCGCTGGGCTGGGTGGACAGCCCCAGGCTGCTGCGGGATCTGCTGTGACGGCGCTGACCCATGGGAGGGGAAACGAAAAACCGGGCGGCGATCGGCATGGAGACCGCGGCTCCCATTCACAACTTTAGGGGTTCCAAATAACCTGGGATGCATCACAGAAGATGTCACGATACTAAAGGCAAAGATCCCCCCACGGGTATATGATGAAAAAAAATTTAATTGCAATTTTACCCTTCCTGGCAGTAGAACATGAGTTGTGTTAAGATGTTCAAATACCAAATAGATACACCTATAGGTGTCAAGTCTGCATTCGCGACACGTACTTGCGGCAAAACATGCAAACAAACATGCTCTTCTTATTTTTCATCATTTTTGATACTGGCAAAAAGGTCCCATAGATATAAATGCTCAACCGAGCTGTATGTGTTCTGATACGTGTCTTTGTATTGTTCGCCTTTTGGCATTCTCTGGAATAACATTGGTGTAGAAACTAGGCCACAAAGAAGGCTATCTCTGGTGTAGGCCAATTAGTTTCAAGGACAATGCGTGTATCATTTTCAGAGCATGTGTGTTTGCGTGTTTTGCCACAAGTATGCGTGGTTAATGCAGACTTGACAATCGTAACACCTATTTTATTTCCAAAAAGGGTAACACCTATTCTTATACTTTTTGGATCTTTCGGTAAAGTCACATAGATAGGTTCAAAGAAAATAACAACACAAATAGCAAAAAAACTACGACGTTTCAATCGCAACACAAGCAGTCGTCATCAGCAAAAGGGGTGTTAGCTTCGAAAGACAAACTGTTTATAAAGATTTGAAATGGGCGTAGCCCAAACGTCAGCAGCCAATGTTAAAGTAAGTGGTGGGTAGCGACTGCGGCGGTGGTGGGTTTTTCTCCTAACTAACCCCCCTTTTCCTGATGACGACCGCTTGTGTTACAATCGAAACGTCGTAGTTTTTTGTTTGTTTTCCTTGAACCTATCTACGTTACTTTACCGAAAGACCCAATGAATATTAATTCCTGCATTCACGAAAGCTTTAAGTTAAAATTTAACCTATTCTTATTTTTCATCATTTTTTATGCTGGCATAAAGGTCTCATAGATATCCCCCGTATACCCTCAACAGCCTGTTAGGGTAAATGCTGTTAGTAGCGAGTAGCAGCACCTATGAAGGCCGGAATTGGCACATGAAGGGGGTGGGTGTCTAAAACCACGCCCGACTGCCTTTGTTTCCTCAGTGGCGGATGCTTACACACCAGCCTGGGTACTCATTTGAGGCTGAGTCCACCTTGACGGAGGCCCAGGACCGGTTCAGATAATCGTCACTGGTGTTGTTGGCCATGGGTGGGTATCGGGCTCGGGTCGTTGTTTTTTTTTTTCATCGCAGCGTGCTACCGTTGCGCTGCTGCATCATGGTTCATATTATGATCATTATTATGACCCAACTGGCAACCTGAATCCGGCATGGGAAGAGAAGACCTCACAGCAGATGGCGGGACACTGTCAGGGAAGAGCTGTAGGTCTGTAAGTCTGTGGATCTCTGTGTGCGTCTGTGGGTCTCTGTGTGATGAGGCTGTCAGGGCAGCTTCAGGATCTTGTGGAGGGTGGGTAGTTGTGGCATCTACATCTTTGACCGATATGACATCTTCACTTTCATCTTGAATGTCCTGGCACGACTTGACAGATTTGGTCGGATGGGAAACAATGGCCTCACTCAACAAGAGGCTGATTCTGTGAAAACCCAAGGACAGGTGGTAACCCTCCCTTCAGGGTCTGTGGTGATGAACCCATCCTGGATAGGCACCTTGTCTTGTTGCTGCTGCTTCCTCCCACAAGAACTGCAAGCACTGCAAAGGGATGCAGAGTGGTGTGGAGAGAGAGGCGTGCTGAGACAGGAGGAAGAGGAGCACGCGGGTGCAAGGATGCACTCAGGTCTTGAGAGCCCATCACACGGGACGGTCAGGGGAGTATGCAGCATTGGGGTGGGATTGGGCAGTGCGCGTCGTGGTTCCGGTGGCTAGGAGACGTGAACTACGTCGCCTGCAGGAGGTCGTGGGTTCGATCCTGACTGACGCCTGTTGTATATTTGGAGTTTGCGTGTCTCTCTCTCTCCCCCCGTGGTTGCGTGGATTTTTCTCTGGGTCCTCCGGTTTTTTCCCTGCACATTCAGAATCAACGTCAATCATTCAGAGTATTTAGCTGCTGGTTGAAATTTCTATGTGATGATATGTCACTTTATTCAACTATCATTTGTGGCCAGGTTGCATCTGATAAACAGCTATGTAGCTCAGTATTGAATGAGCCTTACCTGGTAAAAAACAAAACCGTTTGTTCTCCTATAACGCTGCATGTTTTCATAACGCGATGAATCTATTACGGAACAAAATCTTTATAACGTGGATGCAAATTGTATATAACAAGATTGAGCGAACAGAACTACGTCGCGTGAGTAGGAATAAGCGGTCGTGCGGCTGCCTGGGTGTAGCGTCACACAAGGCATTGGGATGCTGCTGGATGCTTCTAGTTGCTACCCACGTGCCTCGGTCTTCGTTTGACCTGGTTGCGCATCTCCCGTTATCGCGGACTGTGCTTCACCCCCCTATATTTGATATTATTTATTATAACGCCATTTTTCCATAACGCAGTGTTCTTCAGGAATGGAACTACAACTACCGCCGCCACGTTATAGGAGAACACAGACTGTAGTTAGAATTGGAAGGGGGAGGCTCGTGGAGAGGCAGTACGAGCAATGGTGGC